>NC_069676.1:68550000-69175000 GCF_023699985.2 Odocoileus virginianus
GTTTCAAACACGCTTCTACTGTAGGGTTGTGAATGGGTCTTTAAATTTCCTGAGTTTTAAGGGTTTGCTTTTTTATTTTTTTCTGAGACATGTGCTTGTATTTACAAACATTTCAAATATTTAAACAAAAAAAAAAAACCACATGGCAATCACAAAGGAATATATCTACAAGATGATCTCTATTAAGATACTTTAAATAACACTTTTTCATATTTCATTCCACTCCTATGACAACAGTTCTCCCCTTTCAGGTGCTGAAGTACTCTGGATGATGAGTCAACATTCTCTAGCCATAGAGCAGACTTTTATACATTATTCCTACTTCCAATTACCTCCTCGCCTTGATTTAACTCAAATTGCACCATTAGTACTTCATTCTTTTGGCTGAAATGAAGCTTAATGTTTAATGGATGTTAAATTGTAAATGTGGCTCCCGGCAGGGATAATCTTTGAAACCACTGTCTGTGTTCCTGCCACAGTGTGGAAGTAGTGAATGCATTTTTTCTAAAGAGCAAATGTGAAAAAACACTGAAAAAAGCCTGAAGGAGGAAAGTAGTAGGGTACAAAAAGAGAGGCAAAGAACATAATTAGCTACAGTAATAAATAAGAAATATTGAGAGCTCAATAATTGCCAACTTTGTAGTGTTCATCTCATTTAATTACTTTATAAATGACTTTTCTATCTGTCCTTATTTTTATTTATTTTTTGCTTGAGGCCCTACCTATTTAGAGTCAGATTTGTTAAGTTTCAGTCCTGGAGTCTATATTTTAAGCAAATAACCTAGATCAGTTTGATGCAAGAGGTCCAAGGACCACACATTATCAAACATGTCTTCTGAATAATTTTTTTATTATTATTATTGGAATGAGGTCTGCCTTATTCCACAACTCTACAATGAAAAAATTTTCTTCCACAAAATTTTACCTTCAGGAACTTAATTTACCTTGGAGAGTATGAATTGCACCCAGGCAATAGACAGCAACTTTATTATTTTATGAAAAGCCAGGTTGCCTTTGCTGTAGTTTGTCAAAATTCGAGACTTCATACATTCCTTTCTCTTTCATTTTCTTAATGGCGTGTTCAAATGTTCTATATCCTTCTCTATAGAATCCAAGTGTATCAGTTTTTTACCAATTGCATTCACAAGAAACAATTTCTAACTCTGGGAGATGAGAACTGAACTGCATTGCAACTCTTGGTGGGAATTAGCTTCCTGTGCAAAATTTCAGGAGCAATGCTGAGTCACTAACCTTTCTGTTCAGATGCAATGCTCTTATGAAAAAGGAATCTCACTTTTGAAAATTAGGAACAAAGAAGGTCTAAAGGTGAGTTCAATCAAGCTTTTAGTAATGTGGAAACTTTTGACAACACAATGCTATCTATAAGTGTGAGGGTGAACACATACTTATCACAGGGAACCTGAATGCAAGACGATACAATGAGGTAGAAATAAAATGGCTGTATGGATATAACATGATGAGACAAGAGATCAACTGTTCACAAGTTTGTACAAGGAGAAAAAGAAATGGGGTTTATTGAATGTAAGGGTGAGTAAGAGAGGGTCAAAGGAAAGAATAAAAAAGTTACTGGCTCAAAAATCAACAGACCTTTACCTGACTTCATAGGCACTACCAAAAAGTTTAGAACAGGAGAAGATGCTGGAAGACAGATTCTTATACACAAGTGGCAGATTAGGGGGGACCTTCAACCCTCTCTTTACATATTAGTTTGTTTTTAATCTTTTTCAGTAGAATAAACATAAACTCTGGGATCTGGAAGTGAGAGGTTCAAATCCCAGCATTAGCATTTACCAGGCTGAGTGACCTTGGGCAAATCCCCGGTTTCCACAGCTATACAATAGAGTCACAATGTCTAAGGTTGGGACTATATCAATCTGTTGAGCACTGAGTAAAGCTCTTTGGATACATGAGGTGGTCGATAAATGGACACCATCACTCCCAGCAGTACCACCACCACATTCTCATCATAAAGATTTAGGATGAAGCAAGGATATGAAGTGAACTGGGGTCCTCTTCTGTAGATAAGACAAAAGTGGTATGCAGGATAGGGGTCTAGGGATAAAAGGAAAGTCTACAGGTGATTTGGATGAATACTCCATTTGTTACATGTAGAGATGTATTCTGACCTGTTTGACTGGTTGAGGTCTTAGGATGAGGCTATGTACCAAAGGGAGGGGATGGACTTTATTCAGAAGGGAGTGACTGCATATTCACTGCTCTTTAAAGGAAAAATACCCTCTGACCCTTGGAGACATGTCAGGAGGCAAGAAGGGGGATAACCTCAGAAGTCTCCAAGTTGAAATAAAAAAGTATACTGAAGTGGTTAAAAGCATGAGGTTTAGAGTAGTCAAACTGTCATTTAAGCTTGGGCTCTATTATTTCTTAGCTTTGTAGTTTAAAATTGGAAGAGTTAAAATACAGTTCTGTTCTAAACTACTGTCTGTGAGTGCTCAAGTTGCTTCAGTCATGTCCAGCTCTTTGTGACTCTATGGACTATAGCCCACCAGGCTCCTCTGTTCATGAGGATTCTCCAGGTAAGAATACTGGAGTGGGTTGCCATGCCCTCCTCCAGAGGATCTTCCTGATTCTGGGATCGAACCTGCATCTCCTGTGTCTCCTGCATTGCAAACAGATTCTTTACTGCTCAGCCACACACAGAAGCCCCCAGAACTACTGTAGTTTAGACTAAAAGGTTAACTTTATTATTCTCTTCCATTAAATGAGAATAGTTATTTCATAAATCTGGAATGAAGAGCAATACTAAGACAATATGTAAAAACACACAGTACAGTGTGTGTACTTTCAATGCATATTAATCCCTTACTGTTATTCATAAAATATATTATCTGGCTGTGTGTTAAGTTTCCTTTTCATTTCTTCTTTGAAGAAATTGTCACACCTTCAATGAAGAGCTATCCAGTCAACCTAATCTCAGCATTGCTGTTCAGATTAAGATAATATTTTTTTGTTAAAAGATACAAGACTTGATACAAGACAGCAAAAATAAGGGGCAAAGAAGGAGAGGAGGAGGAAAAGGGAAATGAGCCTACAAGTGGCTGATGAGGCCACACGTCAGAACCACATGGCTCAGCTTCCCTTACCTCCTAGAAAGAGCTCTACCATCTCTAACCAACCTGAAAAATTTGGACAGTATGTTGTTATAGCATAATGAAATATCTTATCAAAGACCCTCCCAAAGTTATTTACATTCTCAGCAGATCAGAGGGGAGTAAAATTGATGCACCTCATCCCCTAGTGCAGCACAAACCCATCCACTGTCCATTGCTTCTGATTACAGTTTGAGCTTTTACAATCCTCTATCTGGGTCAGTCTTTAAACCTGTAAGTGAATGATTCCTTATCAGTAATACTTCTGCCTATTCTAAGCCATTCTCTTTCCTTGCTAGGTAAATGAATATTTCATGACTCTGATTCCATGTGTCCTTGGTCACCTTTCATTCCAGGCCCTGCTCCTTCCCAGCTTTGTTCATTGTCACAGGGTCTTCCTTGCAAGGACCTAATTCTACACATGGCTCCTATGATGTCATATTTCTGTCTCCTATCCACAATAGGGGTGGTAGCACTATAGCTCAATTCTAAATCACAGTTCCACACTCAGCCTGCAGTCTGGTCATATAGGCCAACTCTTCATTTTGACAAATCAAGCTATTATTTTCCACTCAAGCAACTCTTTGGAGACTGAGCCAACCAGTTGTGCCATGCACGCCTTTGTGACAACCTATTCCGAGGAAACACTGCTAGGAATCCAACAGACCTCTCCTCAGTCATCAAAGGATGCTCTGGACAGACATCAAAATGATAAGGTTTGAATGATTTGATTTTTTCCTCTCCTTCTATCTATTCAAGTGGGTTTTCCCCCCAATATACCTAACTTATTTTTCAACTTTAGAAATTTTTTTACTTTTTTATTATAGTAAGAGTATTTAATATCATATATACCCTTTAAATAAATCTTTAAAGTGTGTGGAACAGCACTGTTAACTATAGGCCCAATGCTATAGAGCACATCCTTAGAACTTACTGATCTTGTATAATGTAGACTTCTTACGTGTTGAACAGCAACCCTTCACCCCTGGCAACTACTTATTCTGCTTTGTTTCTGACTTTAATTATTTTAGAGACCTCATATAAATAGAATCACATAGTATCCATCCTTCTGTTATTGGCTTATGGTAGACTTTTCTAAATACATAATCAAGGAAACAGTTTAAATAACAGTCATAGTCCCATCTCCCAGCTTTAGGTATTATCACTTCTTGGTGAGCTGTATTTATCTATTTCTATACTGTTCAGAACAATAGTTATTTGATACTTAATTAAAGTTAAGTAACATAAAAATTTTCAGTTCCTCAAGTGCACTAGCCACATTTCAAGGATTCAGTAGTTTCAAGTGGCCAATGAGTACAGTATTGGACAGTGAAGTTCTACCAAATAGATGAGTATTTCCATGATCACAGAACTTTTTACTGGGCAGTGCTAACCTATATTCAACCTTCTTTCCTACCACAGAATATTTTGAATCTGTCAAATATCATGCCATCTTAACATAACACTAATAAATTAGCCTCATGTTGTAATATTACATCTTAAACAATATACAATAATACTAGTATATAGTAAAATCAAATATGCAGTCAGTGTTAAAATATCCCCATTTATAACAAAGTCTCTTAAGCATGACGTGCCTTCAAGGACTCAGCAAAAGCTCTTAGGTTTTCTACAAAGGATCTGTTAAAGGATATATGTGTATATTTTTCTGGGGAAATAATTTATGGTGGTTCTCAAATTCTGATAAAGGTCAGTTTCTCCAAATTCAAGAATCATTTCTTGGGAAAGATGTGTGGTCAACTAGATAATTAAAGAGATGGAACAGTTTAATTGCAAAAGCAACTGTAAAATTAACTTTATAAACATGGAGTAAAGAATGTATTATTAAAGATATCTTTTTTCTACATATCTTTAATTCATTAGAAAGTAGATGGGTGTCTGGAGTTTTCATCTGTTATGTGTTTAGTTGGTGGAGGGCATGGAGTGGAATGGAATATACTTCTCAGTTTGTCTTTGGTATAATTAAGTTAAGACTTCTTAGAAAAATGACCAGTTTGCCCCAGCTTCTCTAGTAATAACTATAAGGGTTCAACTTCATTCATTTATACAGTCAAGCGTTGTTGTGTAGTATTTAGCATAGTAAGAAAGAGAGGTGGGAATATACAATTTCACATTTGCTATGACTCTTCTTTCATCCTCTGAGTTATTCTCCTAATTTTCTACTCTGAAAATGGTAGGCGGCTATTGGCCTTCACATAGGTGGCCCAGGCACCCATGAAGTCAGTTGCAGAATGAGCAAAACCAGCTGCAGCTGATGTCTCTCTGTAGAGCATTCCTAACCCCTTCCAGAAAGTTACAGGTCTCTGATTATCTATTTTTCCCTAAGCTAAAAGACGCCATCACAGAATCTGGGATGAGTATTCCCAAGTATCTTCAAAGTACATCTGTATATCTACACACACTGCGCGTACTCCTAACTGAATTCTAGCTCATCAATCATTTTCAAACTCTTCACTGAAAAGTCTTTCATGAATGTTTCTCTGTAAACACTTTTCCTAGCAAACTGTTCCTCCTCACTTCTCAGGAGTGATGATGTGCAGAGGCCTTCTCATTTGGCAAATTCTTTATGAAACAAACAGAAATAGTCGTGGTTAGCGATGCTTGAAACAGTTGCTATACATTTTTCTTAGTATTTAAGGTTGTTTTCTTTTTCGGTGGGAAGAAAAGGTGCTCGGTGGCAAAAAAGGAGACAAGGGAATTGATCTTAGCTTGTCAGCATTCAGTAGTTTAAGAATTTCCACACTCATAAAATCTGAAAGCAAAATTATTTTACTAAGTCAACAAATATCAACTGATTTTTGCTTTGCATCATACTCTGTGCTGAATACTGAGTGACATAAACATGTTTTCCACTCTAGTGGTGAATATAATTTACAGGGAAACAGACATTAAAAGAATGGATAGTAGAATGAATACATAACTACACAACAATGCACTTCAATAAGAGCTATGAAATAGGAAAATATATCACGTACCAAAGAAAACCTTAGTAACAAGGGCACTTAGCTAAATTGATTGCTAAAACTTTTTTTCTAAAAAAATGATAGTAAACCTGTGTGAATGAGTCTTAGCTAGGAGAATCTGGGAGACTTGCCATGAAAACATACAGCCCAGGAAGAGGAAAAGATGTCTATGAAAATAATGAGCAAAAAAGCAGGCTAGCTTGAAGAATAGCAGAGAGAATGGAAGAATGTGTGGCAAATAGAGGTGCTTTCTCAATTTGAAGCATCCCTTCTATCAAATATGGGATAAGCTTAGAGTACACTTGTTTTATGTACCTTTTTTTTCCCCAAGAGAAATGAATACTGTCTCTTACTTATACTAAGCCCTTCAATATTATCTTCCAATAAAAAGCAGGGAATTAATAAGACAGCAGGTGAGTCTAAAGCAACTGTGTGGAAAACCTGTTTTTAAATTTTAAATCTAGTGCCTCTTTGATTTGCTATCGCTCTGCTGGGCTCAATTGCTCAGTCATGTCCAACTCTTTGTGACCCCAGAGCCTGTAGCCCACCAGGCTCCTCTGTCCATGGGATTTTCCAGGCAAGAATACTGGAGTAGGTTGACATTTCCTACTCCAGGAGATCTTCCTGAGCCAGGGACCGAGCCCTTGCCTTTTGCATCTCTTGCACTGGCAGGCAGATGCTTACTCGGGAAGCCCTTGATATTGCGTTTGGAACACTTTAAAAGTATAGGTATGTTTTAGACATGCTATTTTCATTTGGTCTTTCCTGTTATTGTGAGGGAGAAAGTGAAATTATCACCCTATCCAAATATCACATTCTTTACTGGGGTCTGGCACTACCATATTTTATATATGGACTTTGGCCACTCATTTAAAGATTGTGTCTCAGTTCCCGAACTATAAAACTAGAGTAAGAAAAGTTCTGCTTGGGGAATAATTTTAGCAGATGACTAGGATAATTAAAAGTGATAAAGACTTTGAAATTATCTTAGAAATATATGAAGTGCTATACAAATATTCCCTGTTATACTTTCAGAATGGAGTTGTTAGGAGGGGCACGGCGGTTGGTGTAGTGGTTACACACTGGACTCACAGTGCCAGTGTCCAAACTGCCTCCCTCATTCTACCTGTGCCTGCTTAAGTAGTAATTTACCTTGTTGTACTTCCATCTCTTCACCAAGAAAATGAGAAAAATACTAGTCTCCAGTTGATACACTTATGAGCACCATGTAAGTCAAGTAAAGCATATGGAACAGTACCTGTCATACAATTAGCTTTAACTGTTACCTACTGTACATGTGTATGTGCATGCATGTGTGAGCATGCATATATGTGTGGTGTGCATGTTTGTGTGTGTGTGTCTGGTGGGATGTAATTTGCTGAAATACATATTCAAAAGCTGAGTGTATCCCTGGATTTCTTGGATTATTTCTTGAGGACTTCCAACTCGAGCTGTATCTTTTCTTCCATTCTCCTTTCATGTCCAAATAACTCTGCCAAAATGACCACTAGACAACCTCCACAAATCTGTGGTTTGATGCAATGGACTCACACAGTCATTATTTTCACCCATTTGAAGTTTGCACTTAACTGAAGTGGCCCTCATCGATTTATTTAAGCCTGCACTCCCTGCCAACATTTTAAATAGTGGCATGCTCTCCTCCACAGAATCTCCCAGCCTAAAGGACCTGATTGTAATGTAGTGCCAGAGGAAAGACAAATAAGTTTTAATATTATTCAACTCTACATTAAAGATAGTCCAGAAACTAAAATACAAATTTAACTTAACACCCCAATACGGTACACTCTTGCATAATGTAGACTGCCAACTCCTTCCATTTATTTGATAGAGGTATTCAGTCCTTTTTCTTTATATATCTTGGAAGGAAGGCTAATGGGCATTTAGAATTCTGCCAAAGGACTTAACCACTCCAGTATTCTGGCCTGGAGAATTCCATGGACTATACAGTCCATGGGGTCGCAAAGAGTCAGACACGACTGAGTGACTTTCACTTCCACTTTCAAAGGACTTAAAAAGCTATAGTGGAAAACATGTGCTTATACAGAAAATATTTTCATTACCTTGAGACAGCAAAATGTAAGAAAAACAGGATACCTAAAGGTGAGGAGGCAAAAAACCAGGTGATTAGACCACCTAAAAAGTACAACTTCTCTATAAGGAAATTTACCATCAGATAAATGAAAAGACAAATGATGAATTGAGAGAATATTTGTAAACATGAGACTAAGGGTTAACCTACCAGTATAAAAAGTATAAAATATTTAAAAAAGAAAAAACATTTGCATAATACTGGTCAAAAATTGATAAAGGAAAATATCAGTATCTGATAAGTATGTGAAGAGATGCTCAAATTCACTAGTGGTCGGGGGAAATGCAGGTTAATTAATCAGTTTCTACCAATCAGACTGGCAAACAAATTTTTAAATATTGATAAAATATACTGTGAGTTGATGATTTACACATTTTTTAAAGAGCAATATGGTGGTCTCTAAGAATATTTTCAGTGGAATATACCATTCAACCAATAATTTCAGCTTTAGTAATGAAGATCCTAGGGAATACAAGACAGTGAAAAGATAAGTGGACAGTGCCTTTCATTGCCTCCACTGTACAGAGAGTGAAAACTTACAATCTAAAGGTTCATCAATAGGATAATGATTAAAGAACTTATGAAACATCCATATAATTCAATAAATGTAAGTGTTGAAAAGGTTGAGTGATATCTATTAGTATTTACACTGAAGGAGTCCATAATATATACAATGCTGGGAATGTGGTTACAGAACACTACTGCATAGAAAGAAGTTTTAAAGGGGGTATGTAATCTATTAACTCTGGTTGTCTCTGGAGGGTAGGTAGAAAGGATGAGCAGATTTTATATTTTACTTTTTATATTTATATATCATAATCAAGTACAAATGTGATACTTTGTAATTAAATGAAATGTCCATCTATTAACCCTGTGGCAGGTGCTCACTGGGCCTGCCATACTCCCTCAGTATTTGGTCTTGTAAACTTCTGACTGTGCATATTTGCAGACTGGTCTTCCTAACGACGTACATTCCTTATGTTGAAGTTGTTGGTGTAAGAGGTTTTGTTCATCTCCACTGGTGCTTCCTGTGTCCTGGCAGTTTCTCACCCAAGATAGGTAAAGTACCAACACCACTAAACCTTTCTTGGGGAACCAAGAGACTGTACTCACTCAAGAATTGCCCAGTCTGACATCTCCTAGTTTATCTCTGTTGAGAATATTTTCTTTGAGGTTATCAGTGTAACCTCAAAAATTTCCATGATTTATGGATCATAATTTTAAGTGTTGACAAACCCAGTCTTGTTATGGATTTTATAGATTCAAAGAGCATATGTTTAAAATCACTGGTGTACATTACCTGTGTGGAGAGTATACAGTATATACAGTATACAGTATACGCCACGCAGAATCCATCTTTCATCAAATGCCTCAATTTTCATGTCAACCATTTTTCTTTAGGAAAGAACTATATAGCTAAAACTTAATATTTAAACTTAGGAAGTTCCAAATCAAATGTATTATCATCTAAAAAGCTCTTAGTTTAAATAGTTAAACCACTAAAGACTAACAATCTAGAGATTTTTAAATGTCATACTTTTTTAAAATGAACCAGACATGATTAAATCAGCATATATTAATACATAAATCTCAACAGTTTTTAGGATTTAATTTCAATGAAACCTGATAAAACTGACACATAAAGCCAGCAGCGTGCTTTGAAAGACGAAGTCCAAAACACAGGTTGGTTAGTACACAGGCACCAGAACTATGGTTTGGGATCTCAAAGTAGAACGTGCATTTTTCAACTTAAAATTGGTCCGAGTCCACTAGAAGCAAAGTTGCTGGTCATAATTCTAAGAAATTATAGGAGGATTTGAGATAGTAGGAAACTGTGTCTCAACACATATTCTTTTTAAGAGTATGTGCACATTTTATTATGTGCACAAAGTATCTATTGATGGATACTTAGAATAAATAGAATAAATAGCTTTATTTTCACCAATTCTTAACTTTTTTTTTCAGAATCACATAATTTCAAGGAGGAAGAGACATACAACCCCAGTGTTCTAGCTCTGATTCTGTCATTAACCAGATCAATGACCTTGAAAATAATGATAATTTATCTGTAAAATTGGATTGGTGAGCTAGATAATATATAACTCTCAGTTCAGTGCACTTTGGTCTAACAATAGACTATGGGAATAGTGTCATACTTTGATGCATCCAAGTTAATGGCTAAACTATTTGAGGTTACAGTTTTAATAATTTACAGTCATCCAGATAATCCAATTTAGTAGTATGTACCATGTCAACACTGCAGATAAATAAATTTCTAAGATACACTCCTAAAATTCTTTCTTCTACTGATTCATACTAAAAGTGTGCAAGAAGTCTGGACTTAAGTAATTACTTAAGTAATACATAAATGCTGAAGCAAAGAAATTTCACTAATGAGATCTGTTTTGAAAGCATGATTCTTCATAAATGTCATATTCTATATTACATTTGTAGGTAGATAAGTAGGTACATAGATAGTAGATAGATTATAGGTACGTGGATATACACACAGATATATTCATGTAAAGTGTGTGTGTGTGTGTGTGTAGAGAGATGGGAGAGGGAGAAAGGGAGGAAGAAATAGAAGGAGGAGAGGAAGAAGAAGGAAATGATGGAGGATAAGATGGAAGAGGAGGAAAAGGGGATGTGTGGGGGAGCAGAGGAAGGAGAGGAGACTATGACTGGGAGATAAAGGAACTGTTTTGGAGTATGTTATTACTAATATTGTTGAAAGAAATTTTCATAGATGGTTTCATGAATATAGTATCAGTATCTGGAATAACTTAATTTAAAGGTCTCTGGAATAGCTCTTGATTAAATATTTTCTATGGGCTACTCTCAGAGAAGGAGGAACAAATTACAGAGGACCTAAATTTTCACTGCTTAACAAATAAATAATATGGACTCTGGAGTCAGAGGGACATATATTTAAGGATGCATTCCACAAGCATTACAAGTTGTGCTACTGGAAAATTCATGAAACTTTTCTTTAGTTTAAATTTCCTATACTCCAAGGATAAGAATGGTGATAATAACAATAATAATATTGTCTAATTCATAGGGTTGTTTTGATAATAAAATTGGGCACCATATATTAAGCAAGGAGTCTGGCACATATTACTTGGTATTATTATCCTTTGAAGAAAGTTTATTATAAAATAAATTTCCAAATGGTAAACTTGTTACCAATATGCAAACTAATAAATAATTAGTCTAGCTTAATCATATTGGCCTTTACCTGTTTACATGGAAATAATTCCAAAATATAACATGTAGCTCAAAGTTTATCACAGCACTATTTACAATAGCCAGGACATGGAAGCAAATTAAATGACCACTGACAGAGGAATGGATAAAGAATATGTGGTACATATATGCAATGGAGTATTATTCAGCCATAAAAAAGTAATTGTGTCATTTGTAGAGTCATGAATGGACCCAGAGACTGTTACACCGGGTGTAGTAAGTCAGAAAGAGGAAAATAAGTATTAACACATATATGTGGAATCTGGAAAAATGATACAGATGAACGTATCTGCAAAGCAGACAATAGAGACACAGACATAGAGAACAAATATACAGACAGCAGAGGGGGAAGAGCGGGTGGGATGAATTGGCAACTGAGATTGATGCATACACTCTACTATGTGTAAAATAGATGATTAAGGAAAACCTACAGTATAGCACATGGAACTCTATTCAGGGCTCTGTGGTTACCGAAACGGGAAGGAAATCCAAAAAAGAGAGGATGCATGTATATGTATGGCTGATTCACTTTGCTTTACAGTAGAAACTAATACCACATTGTAAAGCAACTATGCAACAATAATTTTTCTTTAACAGAAATATCTCATTATAGCCTGGTTCTTCCCCCTCCTGGAGTCAGCTCTGCTGAATTTTGTGTACTTTCTTAAGAAGTAAATTAAATATGTGGATGGACCAGGCTAATCATGAGAAAATATGAGATAAACTCTAGTTGAGGGACTTTCTAAATATAGTTGATCAGTAGTCTTTCAAAGTATCATGGTTTTGAAACAAAAAGACTGAGAAAAGACAGTTAAAAGAGACAATCTATGTCTCTATGTTAAAAGAGACAATCAAGACATGATGACTAAATGCCATATTTGGACTGGATTCTCAAACAGAAAAAGGCAATTAGTGGGAAAAGTGGTGAAATCTTAATAAAGACTTATGTTCATGCTCAGTTGTTTAGCCATGTCTGACCTTTTGCAATCCCATGGACTTTAGCCCACCAGGCTCTTCTGTCCATGGGATTTTCCAGGCAATAATATTGGAGTGAGTTACCATTTCCTCCTCCAGCAAGGGGATCTTCCCAACCCAGGGATAGAACATGCATCTCTTATGTCTCCAGCACTGGCAGGTGGATTTTTTACCACTAGCACCACCCGAAAAGCCCCTTTCATAAAGACTAGTTTGGTCAACTGGATTTTAACATTGCTAATTTCTTAGTTTTAATAAAATGCATCATGGTTTTGAAAAATGTTAACATTAGGTGAAGTTGGGTGAAAAACATGAGGAAACTCTGTACTACCTTTGCAGCTTTGTGGTAAATCAAAAGTTATTTCCAAACAAAAAGAGCTAAAAACGTATCTGGGTGGAAGATGAGGGGTAATACTTCCCATAAAAGACCAAATCCGTGGACTGATTAGTCTCTACTTCTTCACTCCCAATCCTTTAAGTACAGGCTTCTTCCATAACGGAAGGCTCTCCGCACTGTCTTGAGCTCACCTATGTTCCTGCATCCATGCCAGGCCTCCAAAGAAGACATTTCAGAATATACCCACATTTAACCATGTACAACTTCTCAGGCTTTAAATAAGTGTCAAAAATAGAAAATTTATGGTTCAGGGACCATCAGTGTTGCTATCCAGAATTCATTCCAGATAAGTGCTAAGAACACAACATATTTGTATTACTCTAATAAATTAACCAGCAATGACAGTTTTGTGGCAATTAAGTTATATAAACTTGTTACCATAAAGGCACATCATTAGGTTATATTTTTAAACTTCCATATGTCACCTCAAGTTAGGCAGAAAGAAGCATGCAATGCAATCTTTATGACAGATTTTCTTAAATTCACCAGTTTTCCCATTTCTCCTGACATTTTGTTGAGATTTTAATACTCTACACTTTGGCATCTGACAGGTTTGCTTCAACTAACTTAGTTAAGCTGGAGCATATGTTATAAAATGGCAAACCATGCCCTCTTTTCCTCTGGTGAGAATAGTGGGTCAACTTAACAAGACACATTTTTGAAAAATCTGTGATATCAAAGAAGCATTAGTAGGGTAGACTTTTTGCAAAACAATTTTCATTTAGTTTCTTTAATCACTGAGATATTCTCCCGGGGTGGAGTGGTGGGAGTGAGAATAAGTCGAACGTCAAATAGTTTCACAGGATAGAAAAAGACCTTTCTCTAGATTATTCTGAGTTCTTACATGGCATAGAGAGCTTAACTTTATAGCCAACAATGAAGATATAATATCAGCATTAGATATTGTGCCCAGAGAGAAAACTGGGACAACACAAGAAAAGTCTCTTCCTTTCATTTTATGTATGCAAGATCTAAGTAAACATGTTACAATTATTTCTACCATTAGGAAGATAACAGGTACTGACCCATAGAACTGGCTGCAGATAGCAATAAGATATAATGGAGAACTGTTCTTCCAGAATCTAAAAGGCTAGAAACAATAGAGAACAGGCCATCAAACAAAGAGACTCAGCATTCACTGATGATTCACTAGTGGTCTCTAAGAAGGAGCTGAATCACAGGTCATATTCCCACATCAGGAAGCATCTCCGGGCCAAACCTTGGGCTATCAGTGCAGCAGCTGAAGATTACTGCAGAGGGAGTAAGGGCAGGACAGGTGAATCATCTGTGGGGTGCACAACTAAAATGAGGGGTCCCTTTCCCACAAATTAAGAATTTCAGGACTGTGATGGCAGAGCATGAGGCCCCCTCTAAGCATGGGCCCTGTGTGCCTGTCTAGGTCTCATGCCCTTAATGAAACCTGATAGAGATTTTAACTCCGAAGGCAGTCAGAGTTGCACTCATCTCTAGGTCTGTCACTTACTCAGACAAATAAAATATTCATCTAGGACTTTGACAAAAAGTCCATGTGACAGCATTTATGATTTCCCCTGCCTCTTCTGCATATGGAAATGCTCAGACATTCAAGTAAACAAGAATTACATTTTTAACTAAAACAACATCTAGTTGTTGGATCTAGACAACATCCTGGTCTAACTCTTCCACTCTCTGGAGAATTTAGTTGATTTCTGGCACCAGTCAATGGCTCCAACTTCAGTCTCCTGACCCCAAATACCATGCTCCTTGAGTAAAACTGTGGTGATACAGTGGCTGCTAATGGCTCCGACTTTGGAACCAAATAGCCTGGACCTGAATTCTGACTCCACTACTCTGTAAAATTTGTTTATTGCTTAGCTTGCAAATTGCTTAACTTCTCTGAACCTCAGTTTTCTCATCTAAAAATAGGCCTATAAACAGTACTGTGCAGGTTTATTTCATATAAAAATTCAAAACACTGATTGTCATACAGAGTTTTAACATATATTGGGCTCATTATTTCAAACTTCACTTTTAGAAACACCTTTTTTTTTGGAAACTATGGATAATCATACAGATTGGAATGTGAAATGAAAGCTAACTCAGAGAACTAAGTGGATCTGAAGTTTCATCAATAACTTTATGGTATAAATTTGTATTAATGAGTTGATATGAGGATAGCAGAGCTGCTCTTGTGCATTAGTCATACTTTTTACTACAAATTTATATAAAACTGTGATATGGTTAATATGGTCATAAAATTTGTTAATGGGACATAACATTTTAAGGAAATGGAGAACAGGGACCACCATCCTCAGTCGTATCTTAGGCCAACATAACTCTGCTACCAAATCTTGACAAAGACATTTCCCAAAATGCAAAACTATAGTTCAGTACCCTGATGGAGCAAAAATCTTTTTAAAAAATTAGAAAATCACAATCAATAACATAAAAATGACAATTCATTATGATCAAGTAAACTTATCCCAGGAGTGCAAGGTTGGCTTATTGTTCAAATCAATTAATATAATCCACCAAAATACTACAATGAAGGGAAAAATGCATGACCATCCACTGGAGGGCTACTTAGTCTTCATTTTTAGTAAGACTGAGAAGGAGGCAGCTAATGGTTGAAACTCAATTTCTTTATGAAATGATAGACTTTAAATTCTGACAGCTTCTAGCTTAATTAAACACATGAACTCTATTTTTCCTTTCTCTTACTTGTTTTCATAATTTGAGAAGGTAGTGATGCCCAAAGTTTGACTGTGAAACAGAAGAGATTTCCCTGAATGTAGCAAGTGATAAATATGGTTTGAATTGGCTGTTCCTTATTCATTTAAACATTCATCTATCCATCTACCCATCAATTATTTAACAAATACTTCTTGGTCTTGGGATGCTTTGCACAGAATGATTAAAAAAAATAAATCAACACATAGCTCACCTCATAGAGTTTACAGTCAATAAGGAAAGGTGGACACTGATTGTAAAATGATACAAATAGGCACTACAATTGCAACAACTGCTATGAAGAATGAGACAGATGTTTTGATGGGGAAACAAGAGAAGGTGATCCTAAGAAGTGAAATCTAACTTTAGATTTGAAGGATGACTAGAAGTTAGCTAAGCAAAGAACGAAGGAAAAGGATTCCAGGCAAAGAGAACAGCAACTAAAAAGTCCTGAGGCTACTGAAAAATGGTACAGACACAATGACTTCTTTCTCTGGAGCTCAGGTAAAGCTGAAGAGCCCAGACTGCTCACTTCTCCCTCATACTTCTATCCTGAAGTCATCAAGAGGTAATTACCACCAACTCAATGTGATTTGCAAGAATACAATAATTACTAATGCATCTTCTTTGAGAAAACTTGTGAAAGTTTAGGGAAGAATTTTTCAAAAAGAAGTTTTTATTCTCTGACCTCCTCTTCCTGCATTCCATAGCCAAAACAAAAGAAAAAAAATTAATTTCTTTATTTATGTGGATATTTTAGACAACAGTTTTCTATGTAGCATATTGGGCTTTAGAAATTGTTCTCATATTTTTGAGTTAAGAGTTACAGATACCCATAATGGCTAACCAAAAAAAACCAAAAACAAAAGCCTTAAACTATTAGAAATAAGGTCTGGAAAAGTAATACTTTTGATTTGCTGTGTAAGGAAGCAGAGGACCAAATGGAGTCTAAGCAAATCCCATCCACTCTTCTGGTGTTGAGGCTGGATCCTGGCCCACTGGTACTTTAATATGTGAGAGCCAAGTGATTAAAGGGACTGAAGATTTCTCACTGCTCTAGAGTATCACTGATTTCATACTTAGTAAAAGAGAATTGGGCAGATTATCTGTTTTTTTCTTTCTGGAAAACCTGATTAAACATTCTCATCATCTCATACTTCTCAGAAAAGAGAACTGGTTACAATAAGAATTACAACTCCCTTTTGCTTACAATAAATCCTTTTGTTGGCTCTTGAACAAGTCTTATTTTTACACAATTTCTTCCAATTCTTTTTATGGTTTCCAAAACCCAATCCCAGTAGATACCAGTAAGTATGTGTTTAATTGAATATCAGTTACAGTTTAAAGCTGTGTTCATAAACCTGTATTGTTTTTAGTAACTAAATGAATAAGTATCACGATCATGGTTTAATTATCAGACCCTGCAATTAGACTTTAGGGATTAAATGAACTCCAATCTCACCACTTTTGGATTTGTGTTTTAAATTCTTTTGCCCAGTTTCTGAATCTGTAAAATGGGGATAACACTATACTTAACCAAGGGGCTGTTGTTAAGATTAAGAGATTATTAAGGTATAAGGCTAAACTAAAAGAATCCACACAAAATGACATTTCAAGCAGTAGTTGTTAGTATTACATTGCATATATTTCTTCAAATCGTAAAAGGGTCTTTTTTTTTTTTTTACACTTTAAGGAACATTTTGCTAATACATCTTTACACTAGAAAATTGCAGCCACTTAGCAAGACCTTTATTTACTTAAAAGTACTAGGAAGAGAGAGTTGGACTGTGAAGAAAGCTGAGTGCCAAAAAATTGATGCTTTTGAACTGTGGTGTTGGAGAAGGCTCTTGAGAGTCCCTTGAACTGCAAGGAGATCCAACCAGTCCATCCTAAAGGAGATCAGTCCTGGGTGTTCATTGGAAGGCCTGATGTTGAAGCTGAAACTCCAATACTTTGGCCACCTCATGCGAAAAGTTGACTCATTGGAAAAGACCCTGATGCTGGGAGGGATTGGGGGCAGGAAGAGAAGGGGATGGATGACAGAGGATGAGATGGTTGGATGGCATCACCAACTCGACTCCAGGAGTTGGTGATGGACAGGGAGGTCTGGCGTGCTGCGATTCATGTGGTCGCAAAGAGTTGGACATGACTGAGCGACTGAACTGAACTGAACTACGAGGAGAAAGGGGAATTGGAAAAATATATACATGTAACAACTTTTTTTGCATATATAAGTGATTTATAATACTCTGTTTTCTCATATATTAAGTGATTCTGATACAACTGCAATTCAAAATATCCACAATTATTCAACTCAATGCCAGTTCAATTTCATTTTTCCCATTTCTGTGCGCCAACCTTTGTCATTTGGCTGCAAATTTCATTAAGTCTGGACTTGAGCAATACTTTATGTCAGAGGCTTATATACAAACAAAGTGCTTCAGAACATATATCCATAATAATTATTTTTAAATGAGGTAAAAAAGCATTTGAAATCAATTAATCTAAAAATGAGTGGCTTGCTTTTAGTGAGAAATAAATCTTTAAAAAAATCTTCTGTTCCTGTTTATCAGAAAAAAAGAGAAACAAAGCCACTAGCATTGGTTTAAGAGGTTGTTGATATATTTATGAATATTATAATATTAATACTAAGATTCACTTAACTAATAGGATATAAAACTTCCCTTCATAACAGGGACTGAATGGGACTAGAATTTCCTATTTTAATATAGTTTAATGTAATGTACAGTTTCATCACTAGTGATCATTTGACTTCCACATCATCTTCCTTGTATTTTTAAAGCAAGTACAGCTGGGTGCTTATGCTTATTGAGAATAAGGTCCCTGAGGATGGACTATCTGGGACTGAATCCTAATTCCATACCTCAGTGTGTGACCTATGTTTAATCTCTTATTCTCAAAAGGTTGGCATAAAAAAATTAGACAATGAATGCAAGGCACTCAGTACTTAGTAAATGCTCAACAAATTTTTTATCTATCTGTCTATCTATCTATCTACCTAACAAAAGGGTATCCCTGGTAGTCAGTTCTGCTGGTAAAAAATCTGCCTGCAATGCAGGAGACCCTGGTTTGATCCTTGGGCTGGGAAGATCCCCTGAAGAAGGGATAGGCTACCCACTCCAGTATTCCTGGGCTTCCCTGGTGGCTCAGATGATAAAGAATCCACCTGCAATGCGGGAGACCTGGGTTTGATCCCTGGGTTGGAGGAGGGCATGGCAATCCACTTCAGTACTCTTGCCTGGAGAATACCCATGGACAGAGGTGCCTGGTGGATTATAGTCCATGGGGTCGCAAAGAGTTGGACATGACCGAGCGACTAAGCACACACACACCTATCAAAAATGGCCACAGAACAATTTACATAAAGTCCCTAATAATTTCATTTAAGTAGCCCAAAATCACAGGCCAAATGGCTAGGGAGCAAGGAGGGTGATAAACCCCAATACAAGAGCAGATATATTTGGGAATTCCTACATCCACTATTTTGTTTTGGGAGGATCTAGATCTAGAATAAGCCTTGGTGAAATAAATGAATCAAATTAGTGAAGGATGACTACTTGTCATTTGCAAAGAAATCTAAGAGATAAAAGATGGCACAAAATGTAACCCCTTCTTCAAGAAGCATAGCAATCAAGGTTCTGAGATGCAAGCAACAGAAACTGACTTGGGTTAAATGAAATAGAAAGGCATTTATCAATATTAAACTGATAATTAACAGCTTATAGAAGATCAGCAATGAAGGTACGGGAGCTATGAAATCAAGAACAATGTCCAAAATCATACAGCAGAACCAGTTCAGTTATCAATGCCACCCCCGTGGTAGAGGTGGTGCAGTCCTCACGTGGACATCATTGACATACGTCTTTGAGATTCTACTCCCATCAGCTGCCAAGGCTCCTACTTTTCTTAGGGTGGATTTTCCACAGCCCCTGGTTCTTAAAGCATGGGTTTCCAATTCAAAGTTATATAACTGGTAGTGTTGTGGTCTTGCACCTGCCTTCTAGGTGCAAGGGAAGCTTAGACAATGAGTTTTGGGCATTATTTTGGCTTCTGTTATGGGAGCTGGGCTGTGTCTCAAAATGTAGAGGATTCTTCAAACACAGTATTCAGATATGAGGCAGTCAAAGCAATAACAAATGTCTACTGAAAGTGTATAATTTAGGATGTAGGATTCAATAAGTACAGAATCATTACAAATAAATAATTTACAGTACAAAGAGAAATGTATTAATATTGTTATGCTTATAAACAAGGAAACATATAGTGACTAGAAATACGGGTTCCAAAATCAGGCATGCATGCGTGTGTGCTCAGTCATGTCTGACTCTTTGCGACTGAGGACTGCTGTCCACAAGACTCTTCTGTCTATGGAATTTTCTAGTGAAGAATATTGGAGTGGGTTGCCATTTTGTAACTGACCCAGAGATCAAACCCACGTCTCTTGTGTCTCCTGCATTGGCAGGCAGATTCTTCACCACTGCGCCACCTGGGAAGCCCTCAAAATCAGGCATATCTGGGCTCAAATCTCTGCTTAGCCACACTGCTCAATCCTGGATAATAACTTACCACATTCTCCAGGATCACTTCTGTCTATAGTTCTAAATTTGATCCAGGCTCTACCAATCAGATACACTTGTTAGAGACTTGAATTCAGAACTGAACTGAGTAGAGAGAGGTATGGCATGAAATGTCTATCTTAACAGCATAGCCTGAGAGGCAGCTGGTTTTGGTCTAGCAGCTACAACAGTGGCCCACTGACTCAGTTCAGTTCAGTTCAGTTCAGTTGCTCTGTCATGTTTGACTCTGTGCAACCCCATGAATCGTAGCACACCAGGCCTCCCTGTCCATCACCAACTCCCAGGCTTTATCCAAACTCATGTCCACTGAGTCGATGATGCCATCTAACCATCTCATCCTCTGTCGTTCCCTTCTCCTCCCGCCTTCAATCCCTCCTAGCATCTTTTCCAGTGAGTCAGCTCTTAGCATGAGGTAGCCAAAGTATTGGAGTTTCACCTTCAACATCAGTCCTTCCAATGAATACGCAGGACTGATCTCCTTTAGGATGGACTTGTTGGATCTCCTTGCTGGCCAATGGACTGTCAAGAGTCTTCTCCAACACCACAGTTCAAAAGCATTAATTCCTCAGCACTCAGCTTTCTTTACAGTCCAGCTCTCACATCCATACATGACTACTGGAAAAAACATAGCCTTGACTAGACGAACCTTGTTGGCAAAGTAATGTCTCTGCTTTTTATTTTTTATTTATTTATTTATTTATTTTTGTTTCTGTTTTTTAATATGCTGTCTAGGTTGGTCATAGCTTTTCTTCCAAGGAGTACGTATCTTTTAATTTCATGGTTGCAGTCACAATCTGCAGTGATTTTGGAGCCCAGAGAAATAAAGTCTGCCACTGTTTCCACTGCTTTCCCATCTATTTGCCATGAAGTGATGGGATCGGATGCCATGATCTTAGTTTTCTGATGTTGAGCTTTAAGCCAACTGTTTTACTTTCCTCTTTCACTTTCATTAGAGGCTCTTTAGTTCTTCTTCACTTTCTGCCATAAGGGTGGTGTCATCTGCATATCTGAGGTTATTGATATTTCTCCCGGCAATCTTATTCCAGCTTGACTTCATCCAGCCCAGCATTTCTCATGATGTACTCTGCATATAAGTTAAATAAGCAGGGTGACAATATACAGCCTTGATGTACTCCTTTTCCTATTTGGAACCAGTCTGTTGTTCCATGTCCAGTTCTAACTTGCTTCCTGACCTGCATATAGATTTCTCAAGAGGCAGGTCAGGTGATCTGGTATTCCCATTTCTTTCAGAATTTTCCACAGTTTACTGTGATCCACACAGTAAAAGGCTTTGGTATAGTCAATAAAACAGAAGTAGATGTTTTTCTGGAACTCTCTTGCTTTTTTGATGATCCAGAGGATGCTGACAATTTGATCTCTGGTTCCTCTGCCTTTAAAATCAGCTTGAACATCTGGAAGTTCATGGTTCACATATTGCTGAAGCCTGGCTTGAAGAATTTTCAGCATTACTTTACTAGCGTGTGAGATGAGTGCAGTTGTGCAGTAGTTTGAGCATTCTTTGGCATTGCCTTTCTTTGGGATTGGAATGAAAACTGACCTTTTCCAGTCCTGTGGCCACTGCTGAGTTTTTCAAATTTGCTGGCATATTGCATGCAGCACTTTCGCAGCATCATCTTTTAGGATTTGAAATAGCTCAACTGGAATTCCGTCACCTCCACTAGCTTTGTTCATAGAGGTGCTTCCTCAGGCCCACTCGGACTTCACATTCCAGGATGTCTGGCTCTAGGTGAGTGATCACACCATTGTGATTACTTGGGTCATGAAGATTGACTCAGTAGGAGTCACACTATCCTGGCAGGAGCAGCAGATTCCTTGCCAATGCAAGGCTGAGTTGTGATTTTGGGAACCATAGCCTAGAGTCTGTTTCTTTATTCCTCCCAAGAATTCCATAAGTAAAATAAGTCTCCCACTTAAAGTAGATACATGAGAGTTTATATTTTCTTCAATTAGACTTTTACCTGATTATCTTTGTGGCCTTTATAAATTACACAACCTCCCCAAGGCATCATGTATGTCCTCATTTGTAAAGAGGAAATAGTACTAGCAGCTGCTACATGAGAGATCTGGGGGAGATCATGTCTGATGCTGGGCAAGACTGAAGACAGGAGGAGAAAGGGACAACAGAGGATGAGATGGTTGGATGGCATCACCGACTTGATGGACATGAGTTTGAGCAAGCTCCAGGAGTTGGTGATGGACAGGGAAGCCTGGCATGCTACAGTCCATAGTGTCTCAAAGAACTGGACACAACTGAGTGACTGAACTGACTCACTAATGCCTGTATATACACAAAATCATACCTGGCAAAAGTAAGCATTAAATAAATGGCAGTTACCATTAGAGATGATGGTGATCATGAAGACAATAAATATAATAATCATGGTACCAGCCACAGTGAAATGGGCTAAGGGATAGATGATAGGCTCTGGAGGCTACTGTGAGTAGAGAGGCATTTGATTTGCAGTGTTGAAAGCCTACTGAAAGGAACATATCTTCAACTGCTAGCATAAGGAACAAGGTGGAGGATGTGAGAAAAGTCAGTGTGAACTGCAATTCACTGGGCTTCAGCTATCAAACACACACCACATTGAGTCTTCTGGAAAGGGTTCAGGGAAAGTCTGTGGGTGTATTTATGCCTCTGGCTTCTGATGTTCACATCAGGTTTCACAAAGTGCTTTCAAGCCTTCACTAAAAATGCTAAGAAAGTCACCAATGTGGCATTTTCACTTAATTAGGATCAAGTACAAAATGAAGCTCAGCCAAAGAGAGACAGTTTTTGGAGGATGACAGCCTTGTTGGCACCTCTCCTGAGCCTATGGGCTTCGCTAGTAGCTCCGATGGTAAAGCACTTGCCTGCAATTCAGGAGACCCGGCTTCGATCCCTGGATTGGGAAGATCCCCGAGAAGGAAATGGCAACCCACTCCAGTATCCTTGCCTGAAAAATCCCATGGACAGAGGAGCCTGGCAGGCTATCGTCCATGGGGTCACAAAGAGCAGGACACAACTGAGTGACTAACACACAGCTCCTGAGCCTAAAGGGGAACCAAGTTAACGAGTCTGTGCCCCTACCACCTCCCCTCCAGGAGGTCGCCACAGAAAGATTGATCATATACAGTGCGCCCGGAAACTGTACTTTCTACCCTAATGGATAATTTCAAAGCAAGAACTAAATGAGCAGTAGAAACATTAAAGAAGGTGGCCTTGACTCTCAGGAAGGTAGATATTATACAATGTTAGTTTCTGAGCAAAGTCTTGTCCAACACTCAATGTCCTGAGGGACTCTGGAACTTGTTTAGTTTTTAAGGAAGTATTTCACATTTACCAACCCATAATGAGAATCAGTTTGCTTGTGATTGCTCCTTGCTGTTCCTTGAGTTTCAAGCTGAGCCTGGGCCAATGCATGCCTCAGCTCACAGCTGTGCATGGTCAGAGGGGTGAGCAGCTCTTGGGCTCTGAGCTCATTTAATTAGTAAGTCAGGTTAATACAGTTGAGGTATGGAAGCCAGGGAATTCATGTATTATTTATACTGATGTCCTTTCAATATTACAGAGCAAGAATCTAATAAGGCATTGTGTCTACTGCTAAAATGTTTCTGCTTCAATTTTCTGTATCTGAAAACTCTGCATTACAAAGGTACCTGTTGATTCATGTGGCAGTCTTGACCACTGCCAGGGTAATACAGTCTACCCACACTCTGCCCTGTGGGCCAGCAGGTGCTAAAGTACACATCGTTATTGCTGTCGTTTCCTCACTAAGTCACATACGACTCTGCAACTCCACTGGATCATAGCCCGCCAAGCTCCCCTGTCCACGGGATTTTTCAGGCAAAAATACAGGAGTGGGTTGCCATTTCCATATCCCCAGAGGATCATCCTTACCCACAGATCAAACCCAAGTCTCCTATGTTGGCAGGTATTGGCAGGCATATATTTTTATCGCTGGGCCACTAGAGAAGCTCACTATGTACGCACACACATACTCATAAACTGCTTTACACTATATGCCAAGGAAAAACAGTCTAACAGTGTGCTTAGGAAAATGAACCAAGCAGGTAGATTTTCACCAGTGAGACTGACAGATACTAATGTGATAACATTGAATTTTGCTCCTTTTTGGTTTGTCTACTTAGGAATAATAAAATAATGTATTCCTTTGCAATTAGGGGAAGATATTTCTTATACTTCTTCAATTCTAATTCACTTGATGTTCCTTTTATATTTTAGAAGTTTAGAAGTCAGTATATAATACCAAGAGGTGAATACATTCAATGTAGAATTTTAGCATTCTTATTAATGTAACAGTGAATCTTACAACTGATTGTATTTAAGAGAAGAAAAATAGTCATTTGCCAGATACTGATATCTTACAAAACAGATATCCTGAAAGGTTGTAATGCTGGCTCAAAGGCTGACCTATAATCTGTACAATACTTCTAATATTCCTTAAGTATTAAGTTCTTTTTGCTTTTAATTAATTCATTTTCCACTAGGAAAAATGCCCATATCACTTGCAAGTTGCACAAGATGTCACCATGAACATAAAACAAGTGTTAACAAAACTCTCTTCCATCAACTGGAAGTTTAAATGTCCATCAACAGAGGAATGGGTAAAGAAGATATGCCACATATATACAATGGAATATTACTCGACCATAAGGAATTAAATAATGTCATTTGCAGCTGTATAGATGGACCTAGAGTCTATAATACTAAATGAAGTAAGTCAGAAAGAGAAAGATGAACACAACATCATATCACTTATACATGGAGACTAAAGTATGGCACAAATAAACTTATCGGTGAAACAGAAACAGACTCACAGGCAGTCAACAGACTTGTGGTTGTCAAGAGGTAGGCAGGTAGGGGAGGGATGGATTGGGACTTTCAGATAAGCAGAGGCAAAATATTATATACAGAATTGATAAACAGAATCCTACTGTATAACATGGGAACTCTATTCAATATCCTGTAACAAACCATAATGCAAAAGAATAAGAAAAAAAAAAATATATATATATATGTATTACTGAAGCACTTTGCTATAGAGCAGAAGTTAATACATTTTAAATCAACTATACTTCAATAAAATAAATTTGGAAAACAAATGCATCTTAATATCCAAGTCACTACTCTTCTAATGGCAGAAGAATTGGAAGGGCAGAAGCCTTAAAGTCCAGATATACATGAAGGTCATGATAATATCTGCATAATGTGTCAGAGTCTATATACACATCCTGGTACTTTTCTGTGGTCACATGGAACTGATAATTGTTAGATGAAGTTCTCATCTACCAAAGTAACTCCACACCATAAGGACTGGAAGAAAAACCCTGCACTTCCACAGCACAAGATGAAATTCAAGAAAATACAAAAATAGGACAGTAATTCAAATTAAATTTGTATTCAATGACACCATGGAGCATTTGTAACGTTCTTTGTTTTCCCCTTGAAAAAAATTTTGACAGCCTCACTGGAATGTCACAAGAATATCTTTTTAATTTGAAATAATTTGAAGATCACCTAAAATACTTGTTAGCTTCATTATTTAACACCACTATCTGCACAGACACAGATACATGCTCATGTATATTGTCTTCTGTGTGATGCTTCTTAGAGCATTAATAAGATTGATCAAAAGCCCCAAGGGGGCTCTAGATTTATTCTAAAGATGGAAAATGTGGGGGTCTTAGACTTATTGCTCTCAGACACAACTGTAAAATGTATTCTTGTGAGGAAAATCTAAGAAAAGAAATAACATGGCAACAGACTATCAACAAGACACACACATCATTTTACTTAAAATCTTAGCAGGGATGTGATTTTCATCTTTCCTAAACAGCACTGCTCCCAAAAGTATATGCATGTGGGATCTGCATCTTCACATAAACCAGTGATGTCCTAATTGTCCTTTAACTAAAGCCCTGCATATTTTTGCTGATGACAAGCAAACATCAACCCAGAGTTCTTTCGAAATCATCTAATCCCACCACTTGCCCAATGCAAGAATTCCTTCTTTCCTAGAAAATGGTTTTACAGCACATGGCAACCTACCAGATTTTTTTATCAGCTGCAATTGTTATGAACTTCTTATACACACACACACACATTTCAGTAAAAAAAAAATTGCCTTTTGGCATCTTTTACCATTAGTCTAGTTTTGCCCTTAGGGCAGACATAGTTTGCTCTTTTAAGAGGACAGTCTGTGGTGACTAGAAAATAGTTATCTGTGTAAACACTGCTATCTGTTCTCTCCTAGCTTCCCTTCTTCAAGGGAAATAGGCCTCTCCTTTACTTTTTTCTGCTACTGGTTCTTCAAACTCCATGGTTTATGTGTCACTCATATTTGGTTTTCCGGTTGCTAAATATCCTTCTTAAAATGCTGTGCCTCTAATTGAGCATAATATTCCAGGCATAATTTAATAATGATAATAATGATGCTATAATGAGAACAGCTGCTACTGATGGAAAAACCAGGACTAAACAAAGATCTCCGTTTTGATTATTTCATCACAACAAGGTATCAAAATATTATACAGATGAGAAACCATGGCTTAAAAAAAGTTAAGTGCCCTGATTCATGAGTTTGAAGAACCGTACCAGACGGCACTTAGATTCAGTGAATGTCCTCTCATTCACCATCCCCCAAGAGCTCAAAACCCTATCTGATCACCCTTTCCTCCATAACAGGAGGTATTTTAAACCTACTGACATAAGGTGTCACTAATTTTCACTTTAGGTGTGGAGAAACACAATGTTCTCTTTTTTCTCTAAGTTCTTAATTCTATATATATATCTACTGAAATACTGACCAGCACATAGCATGACCTGGATCCAAAATCTAAACACCTGGAGATGGATTTCTCCTTTTTATTTGACAGATAAGTTTCATTGCCTACATGGTGATAATTATTATTAGGTCCCATTTAGTTCAGCAAATCCAATTTGTTCTACAGAGCTTCTCCATCCCTCTAAATTTAAGAAAAGTTGTAAAGTAAGCACAGACTATCCTGACCTTCTAGATTCCTCAGCACTTTATTCCAGGGCTTGCCTTAATCTTCCTTTATCTTAAAGAACTAAATATTTCAGCTTGGTATCACTTTTCACTAAAGTGGTTTTTATATTTGCATACATATTTAAACAATATTTATCTTCCTCATCATAATAAAGGGAAACAGAGATACTGTCTTGTTTGTTCACCAATATGTCTCACGAGCTTATTACAATAATACCTGGTAAATAATTAGTGCTCAATTAATACTTAATGAAGAAATTATTGAGTGGAAACAAGCATGAATGCATTAACAATAGACTTAATCCTAATATGCTCCTACTCCAAGCCTCCCAGAATCAAGTTATATCCTTCTCTCTGGAATGGAACCAATATATTAATTATTGATATGGAGACAGGTGATCGTGATTTAGTAATGCAACTAATAGGCTCATTAGCATTTGAGAGAAGAAGGAAGAGAAGTAAGGAGAAGGGGAGTGGGGAGAGAGAGAGCAGATGAGTATCTAGAGTTTGCTTAACAGAAAGAAATAATAAATGAGGTGAAATGTCAGGCATCAACTTCAAAGTTAGTTGTTTAAGAGACAGGATCCTAAACCTGTTTCAATAAGACTGCTTAACTACCTACTTATAATAACATCTTGTAAATTACTAATAAAACATTATGTCTTATTCTCTATAGCAATGATTTGCTATCTGACGAAATATGAATGCACTCCAATTTTTCTTAAGGATAGACTATTTGCTCAGTTTTTAAAATAGGTATCTTCCTGTTAATCTACTTCATACAAAATCTAGTTGCCACATCACTACAGATTAATTGTGCCAATCATTAGGTGCATAAACTGGGGCAAATCACTTCACTTCCTCTAGTGTCTTTCTGTAGTTGTAAAGACAGAAATATTAATACATCCATTATAGACTTTAAATTAAAATGCTCACAGGAGACAAAGAAGATTATTATATAATGATAAAGGTGTCAATTTATCAAGGGGATATAGCAACTGTAAATATACATGCAACATCACAGCACCTTAATATATAAAGGAAATACTAACAAAATTAAAAGGAAAAATAATAGGAACACATTAATAGCTGGGGACTTTGATTTTCCACCGTTAACAATGGAGAGATTGTCCAGACCGAGAATCAATAACGCAAGAGTAGTTTTGAACAATACTATAGAACAGATGGACCTAACAGACATATAGGACAGTCCACCTGAAAGCAACAGATTATAGCTTCCTCTAAAGCATGCACAGAACACTTTCTAATATAGATTATATGCTAGGTCATAAAACAAGTGTAACAAGTTCAATAAGATAGAAATTATATTAAATATCTTTTTCGACCACAATGGTATGAAATTAGAAATCAGTAACAGAAAACTCACACACACATGAAAATAAAACAACTCAATCCTAAACAACTGATTTATCAAATAACAAACCAAAAGAGAAATAAAACAGTTCTCGAAGTAAACGAAATAGAAACACAACATAACAAACTTACGGAATGCAACAAAAACAATTCCAAGAGGAAAGTTCGCAGCTATAAACACATGTATGAATTAAAAAAAAATAAAGTTCTTCCAATAAACTACCTTGAAGAACCAGGAAAAGAAGAAAAATCTAGGCTCAAAGTTGGCACTATAGAGAATAGGATACCAATGAAAAGAAAACAACTATAAATGAAAAGACTAGCAAGATTAAGAGCTGGGTATTTGAAAAGATTAAAAAATTGACAACTGTTAACTAGACTAACCCAGAAAAAAAGAGGAAGGGCAAAAATAAACAAAATGATTAATGAAAGAGAAGACATTTCAGCTAATACCAAAAAATACAAAGGTTGATGAGACTACTATGAACAATTGTATGCCAGTAAGTTCAACCTTGCCAGTAAGTTAAATAACCTAGAAGAAATGGATACATTACTAGAAACATACAGTTTACTAAGACTGAATCATGAAGAAATAGAAAATAAAAACAAACCAATTATTAGTGAGAAGATCAAATCAGCATTGAAAAACTTCCCAACAAAAGCCCAGAAGCAAATGTTTTCACTGGTGAATTTTACCAAGCATTTAAAGAAGAATTAATGTCAATTATTCTCAAACCCCTCCAAAAAATTAAAGAGAAGGAATGCTCCCAAACTTATTTTACAGGGCCAGGATTACCCTGACACCAATGCTAGACAAGGATACTGCAAGAAAAGAAAACTACAGGCTAATACCCTTGACATGTATAGATGCAAAAATCTTCAACAGAATAATAGTAAACAAAATTCAACAGCCCACTGGAAAAATCATACACCATAAACAAGTAGGATTCGTCTCTGGGATGCAAGGATGTTTCAGCATATGCAAATCAAAATGAAAGATAAAAATCATATGATTAACTCAACAGATACAGAAAAAGCATTTGAAAAAACATCAACTTTTTTTTCATGATAAAAACCTTTGTCAAATTAGGTTAGAAGGGATGTATTTCAACATAATAAAGGCCATTATACAACAAGCTCACAGTTCATATCATACTCAAGGATGAAAGGATGAAAGCTTTTCCTCTAAGATCAGAAATAAGGGGTCCACTCTCACCACTCCTATTCAATACAGTACTAGAAGTCCCAGTCATAGCAATCAAGAAAGAGAAAAAGAAATAAAAGATATCAAAATTAGCAAGAAGAAAAAAATGTCTCTATTTGCAGGTGATATGATCTTTCACATAGAAAACCTTAGAGATTTCCAAAAAGCTGCAAGAAAACAAATTCAAAAAAGCTGCAGTACACAAAATTAACATACAAAAATCAGTTGCAATTTTACACACTAACAATGAACTATCAGAAAATGAAATAAAGAAAACAATCCTATTCGCAATAGCATCAAAAACAACACAATACTTAGAAATATAGAATGTTTAATCAAGGACATTAAAAATCTGTATAATGAAATCTGTAAGATAGATACTGAAGAAAGAAACTAAGAAGATGCAAATAAATGGAAAGATATTCTATGTTCATGAGTCAGAATTGTTAAAATGTCCACTACCCAAAGCATCTATAGGTTCAAAGCAACACTTACCAAAATTCCACTGAAGTTTTTACAGAAATGGAACAAACAATCCTAAAATTTGTATGGAATGACAGAAGATCCTGAGTAGCTAAAGCAATCTTGAATAAGAATAATAAAACTGAAGATATCATACTCCTGATTTTAAACTATACTATTAAGCTATAGTAATCGAAACAGAATGGGTCTGTCATAAAAACACACATAGACCAATGGAACAGAATTGAGAGTCCAGAAATAAACCCTCATATTTATGGACAGCTAATATCTGACAAGGGAGTTAAGAACAATCAATAGAGAAAAGTCTCAGTCAAAAAAAGGTGTTGGGAAAACTGGAAAACCCATGCAAAATAATTTATACCATGGAAATGCAAATCAAAACCACAATGAATAACTACCTCGCACCTGCCAGAATAATCATCATAAAAAAAGATAAGAGATAAGTGCTTGCTAGCTAGAATGTGAAGGACAGGGAATCTTGTACACTAATGAGAATACAAATTCGTATAGTCACTATGGAAAACAGCATGGGAGTTTCTCAAAAAATTAAAAGCAGACCTACCATATGATCCAGTAATCCTGCTTCTGGATACACATTCAAAAGAAATTAAGGCACTATTGCTGAGAGGTTCCTACATGCCCAGGTTCATTACAGCATTCTGTGCAACAGCCCAGACATGGAGTCAACCTAAATGTCTACTGTTGGGATGAATGGATAAAGAAAAGGTGACACACACATACACAATGGAATAGTATTCTTCTATGAAAAGGAAATCCTGCCGCTTGTGACAATATGAATGAACCATGAGGGCATTAGGTTAAGGGAAGTAAGTCAGAGAAAGAAAGACCAATTTTGTATGATCTTACTTACATGTGGAAATCTAAAAAGAACTCATAGAAACAGTTAAAAGGTACAAACTTTCAGCTATAAGGTGAATAAGATCAGAGTATCTAATCTACAGAATGGTGACTATAGCTAATAAGGCTGTACTATGTACTTAAAATTGCTAAGAGAGTAAATATTAGAAGTTCTTCACACACACTTCATAACTATTTGAAGCAATGAATGTTTTAAATAATCTCACAGTAGTGATCATTTTGTAATATATACACATAACAAATCATTACATGGTGCATCTTAAGCTCACATAATGTCATACGTCAATTATATCAATTGACAATATGTCAATTATTTCTCAGAAAAGTTGAAAAAATCTCTATCATTTATCAGGGTAATTGTGAACTGAAATAAGATAGATAAAAGCCTCTCTATAAAACTTAAACTTCTAGAAGTCTAAGGAATTATCTATCATGTTAATTTTAAATATTCATGTCAGAACTATATGACATGGAACACTTGGGTGTTGATTGTGTTATTTATTAGGCATCATCAGTATTTTTTAAAATAAAAAGACCTTGTTTACTTACCTATGAGGGTTGTGAAAGGCTTAAATGAAATAATACCAGTACAAATGCTTTAATCATGTACAATTATGATTATTTAAAATATCAGTCAAATTCTACCACAAAAAAATGCTCTTACCACAAAAATTCATTAGTACAAAACAACAAACTTTTTTCAAATTATCCTTACATCAACTATTTGAAGCAACCAAAGAATCAGAACTTTGAGGAACACTATTCTCTAAACTGTATCATAAGTTATGAAAATACAATGCCATTTGAAAGATATCTACGTAACAAACAATCAAAATCCCAGAGACCAATTTCATTAAATAGCTTCTTGTAGCAAAGATCTAATGTGAAAACAATGATGATTTGGAAATGCAAGTATGAAATCAGGCTTTCAAAAAGTACATGTAAATTTAATTATCCCTCGAAGTTATTTTTTGAAATGGGCAAAAATACCAGGAATGTGTCATAAATGCTGTATTTCTGCTCAAAGCAGTGATTTAGAGTTTCACAGCTTGCCAAGGCTTGAGTTCCTCCGAAAGGCAGAGGGTATAAGGAAAGCAGTCAAGCTACTCATTATTTAGAATGCTGGATATAAAATCATCAGCTTCCAATTGTTTGACAGAATGAAATATAAAACCAACACAAAAAATTGGCAGAGAAAAAAAAGATTCAAAGTCCTACTCTACCTTAAATGGCCTCACTGTGTGACCTCTGAAATGGTAATGGGTTATGAAATCAATGTTTTAGCCTACACAAAAGTGTAGGTAGCTGAATTGTCAAGAAGGATGCTGAAACTGTGGCCTAGAAAAAGCACCAACACTCTAAACAGGTCAGCACAGGAAACAGAATACACACATGCATCAAACTTGCTCATCATTAAGCCTTCAGCAAGAATATAAAATACATTTTAGACACTGAAAATAGTTTCTCGAAAGAGAAAACAACCCACCGAGTCACAATGTATGAATACGTTAACTAATTCAGAGGCCATCTTTACTCTGTACTTGCAGAGATAATGTTTGTAAAAGGCAAAGACAATTAGGGCATCTTGTATCACCCTGCCATCTCCATCTATTTTCCCTGTTGCAGCTCTCTGCACCAATTCCATATAATAAATGCCCGAAATAACCATTAGTCTCCTTTCAGACTCTTAGCATTTCCCTTTAATTGCTAGATTACTGCTTCCCTGCACTTCTCTCCTGGAATTTAAGGATGAGATGACGAGGGTGGCAGCATCATGGAAGGACGACACTGGCAGTGCCTCCCTCCACCAAATCTGGCATGCTAGCACAAACTTTGCAAGACTCTGGTCTGAACATGAAAGAGGGTAGGAGATCATGCCCAAGGAGAACCTTAAACCCAAGTGCAGTCTAGCTGGATTCTCAAAAAAACTTACAGCTTTCAATTTCCAAGGTGCAGTTTTGTTCATCCAGTGGGTATCGCCTCAGGTCCATCATGCAGGCAGCTGTGGTTGTAATCCTAGAAAAGAAATGTCAATGATATATGCAGTTAGCTGATCCATGACTGAGCTGGAAAAATTAAGTCTCAAAGAAGACAGCACTGGGTCTCAAGGAGCCTGATTTAGCCTAATCTCTAACAAAAAGAGTGATACAACTTTGGATAATCATTTTCCTTGATGAGCCTCATGATGCTTTGTAAATTAAACAGAGTGTACTAAATCAGTATTCTCCCAAGGTTTGGTCCATTACCTACCTGGTACCCCAAATCACCTGGAAGCATTTTTTAAACAGACAGTTTCTCTTCTCCAGAAGCTCTTGGGATGGAATGGGGCCATCCCAGGACTCTATTTTACAAGCAGGACAGGTGATTGAGAAAATCAATGTGGCTCTCAGTCTTCCACTCATGTTTGTTTTCTCCTTTTCTCAAGTTCTTACAATCAAATTTCCCAACAATCTCAGCTTTGGTCCACCATTTTTGACCTTTCTATACAGAGTGCAATGCTTTGCAAGTGTGTTAGTATAACACACAATAAGTCTTTCATCTGTCACCTAATTTGCTCTGTCCTGAACAACCTTTCTCATAGCCCTTTAGAGAGTTCCTCCTATTGGTTGGCAGGATTATTCATTTAAAACACACGGTACCTTTATAATTTATCAGGGAAAGATGTATATGTCTCCAGTGTCTTTATATTTCTCTGTCATCATTCTCTGTCATCATTTTAACTAACCTCCCTTTTCACTAATAGAAGACATACTAGAAAGAGCCAAAAAACATACAGTCCTAAGTGCTTTATCAGTATGATTTCTGATCAATAAGGCAGCATAATGTTATGAAAAAGCACACTTTAAAACACAACAGACAAAGGTATGAATCCTAATTCTGCCTCATTAAAACTGTGATATACGTCAAGATGGTCAATATCTCCTAACCAACCTTAGCTTCTTTGTCTGTAAAAAGGGGGCATTTTAATAACGATAATAATTACTTAACAGTTTCCAGATGAAGTAATATAATAACTTATGTAAAGAATAGAGAAGAGTACACCTGGTGAACAAAACCAAGAGGAAAAACTGGTGTTAAAGTTGCTGAACTTTGGCATACTCTAGCATGAGAGGCACTGCACTTGCGCTGCAAACAGAGAAATAAACGCAGCCCCAGCTTGAGAGAAACAATCCACAGCTAGACCTTTTCCATTAAACGGTCTCAGGCACTGGGGTCCCTGAGGGCCCAGTGCTTATGAATCTGCCTTCCTATGCAGAGGTACAGAATCGATCCCCTGTTGGGGAGCTAGGATCCCACATGCTTCATGGCCAAAAAAAAAAAAAGAAAAGCTCTTGAGCACGACTTAGACAAGTAGTCCAGGTGGACTGAATCTATGAAATTCCTCAGTCAGGTTTAAGCGTCTTATTCCTTTGTCGTAGGATGAAATGCATAATTGAGGTAATGTAAGTAGTTCCTGCCTCTTTAGTTTGATTACTGCTTCATTAAGGTTCGTGCTTTGCTAATTTTTGCTTTCCTATTTAGTCATAAGTGAGTATCCTCTGACTGTTGCTCATCTTGGACTCCTTCCTCTCCTTTACCAGGAGGATTCTCTGCCTCAGCTCCTCAGCATCTGCCTTCTTCAGCATCTACGGCCACATTGCCCGACTTCCATGTTACTACAGTATCTTGGTCTCCCAGTCTCTCCATCTGCCTCCCTACTGCTATTCATACAATGGTAACACATTTTAAAGACACAGATAGGATTCTACCACTCCTCTTCAAAATTTTTAGAGGCTCTTCCAAAAAATTCCCAATCTTGGCTATGACCTACTGCTACCTGAATAACCTAACCTTTTCTTCCCAATTTGATCTCATACTAAATCCTCACTCACTATTTCCAGTCTTCACATCTGTTCTCTCTGCCTAGAATATGAATTTCCCCACCCCCGATACTCACAAAGTCCTATATTTTCCTGGTCCTTCATCTCAAAAATCACTTCTTCTGAAAGCGATTTCTTAAGCAGTCCACCCAAAGTGGCTGACTTAACTCAAGCTCCGTCTTAGCTATTTATTTTCTTCAAGGAATTATTGCAATCTGAAATTATCTTGCTTATTTCTATTTTGTAAGGATGATTTTTCCCAGTAAAATTTAAGCTACTTAAAAGCAGACTTTTTTCTATTTATTGTAAGGAAATCAAAAAGGATCTGTTGAAAGGATAAATCCATGAATTACAGAATCAAGCACTTGGTTTTGTTGTGCATAAATCTTTTATTTGGGGGATTATTTTATTGCATAATTTCTCTTTTTTAAAACTTACAATATGTCTTATGTTTTAGAGATTCATTTTATATTTTTAACAGTAAGTAAAACTTAATCTACTTATTAAATCACATAACTAGTTAAAGAATTTACCCTACTATTAAACTGATTGTTTCTGCTTTCGACGGGACTGATCAAATGTCTGTAATTTATTATTTTATAATTTCTAAAAATTATATAAAACTTTAACATTCATATTTGCTCAGGGTTAAAAGAGGACAATTTATTTTGGTTATATGATACTTGGCTAAATTTTTCACTGGTCTACTGTCTTTTTTTAACATGCAGATGTAACCTGAATTGCCACTAATATAGAGGAACCTGTATTGTGTAGAAGAGAAATTACCAAAGGAAATAAAATTAGCTACCTAGTGGGCATATAAATTCTCATGCTATTTAAGTAAAATAGTAGACACAATCTTCATCTTGATACACTAGAGAAAATTAACTTTTTTTGATAGAATGAACACCAAAGACATGAAAGGTACAAGGGCATACATAGGATAAAGAGGGATAGTCATAAATAGATGTCTGTGTAAGTCAGGTGAAATTTGCAATTACTACTATAGGCTGCGGTTTACACTTTCTACTGATGCACATTCAAGGCAACTAACATCTGTGAACACTAGGGCTGTGAGCAAGAAAAATAAATTGACTAATGCTATTGCAGAAGCAACTGGGTTTCTACTCATGCTTTAAAAATGAAGTATTAGGAAAGTGTTTTTCTCACATCAACAACATTCAGATTCACACTGATGTTTCACTTCTTTTTTCTAATGTTATAGCATACTTCATAAAGGGCTTCCCTGGTGGCTCAGGGCTAAAGAATCCGCCTGCCAATGCAGGAGACAGATGTGGGTTCGATCCCTGGGTTTGGGAAGACCTCCTGGAGAAGGAAATGGCAACCCACTCCAGTCTTCTTGCCTGGGAAATCCCATGGACAGAGCCTGGAAGGCCATAGTCTATGGTGTTACAAGAGAGTCAGCCATGATTTAGTGACTAGCGACTAAAAAACAACAACTTCATAAAAATAACTAAATATATATAAATGTTTTCTAGTTGATGTTTATAAGCATTTGTATCTCCTGTTGAGATTAAAATAGAAATTATGTAGCCAAAAAATTCACTTGGAATCCTAATCATACAGAAAAGGATGACTGACCAGGGACAAGTCACTTACATGCTCCAATGCATGGGCTCCTGAGACAATGAACTAGAAGCCTGCCATATTGCTTTATTGAGAGATGATAAAAGTAAGGAAAAAATCTGTAACACTAAATGTTCTTCATCTTTTGTTATTACTCATGGCTAATGAGTAGATACAGTGATAACTCACTTAACCAGTAGCTATTTGGTAGCGGGCATATGTATATGTTTGTATGCATGAAGAAATATAGAATATTTACACACTTATAAGCAAAGCAGAGCTATGAAATAAATCATGTACCAACATATAAATATTCAAAAAGAGTCACTATGTCATATGTGTATATGAAATTCTTAACAAATTTTAAGACAAAGTACAGACTGAACTGAACAGATGTAACAAAACTGCATATTTTCTAGGTGCTTTGTGAGATCAGAAACCACATCTATTTTTATTTGTATCTCAAAAACCTTGCCAGGTGCTGGCCTATGCCAAGATTAAAATAAAAATAATAATAACAACAACATAAAACAAAGACAGTCAAGGTCACAAGTATTCTCAAACTGAGGATTTTGAAACAATTCTCTGATATGTGTCTGATTCAATTTATTAAAAAATGTTCTAAAACAAATTTGAAAGTCAAAATCATCCTTACAGAAGAAGCCACCTTGGAATAAATTTTATTCAGAAAAGCTCAATGACCAACATCAAAATCTATTCCTTGGGACATTCTGAGTTATAACAGGGCTACATTTCTCTAAAAATAAGTCAACAGAATAAATATAATTAATGGGTTTTTCATGAATCTGCCTTTCTGAATCCTGATAAACATCCTTAATGGGCCTTAAATAACTCAGCATCACTACATTTCAAAGAGTCTTTAGGCAGGTAAAGTAGTAACTCATTAGACAGGTATCATGATTAAGTTTTAAGACCATTGGGAAATATATGAAGACAGTCCAGTTTTCAGTCAAAGGAAACAGTCAATATGCCTCCAAAATGAAGATTGGAGGAAATCTTCTACAGTTAAAACTGGAAATGTGTCTTCTTTGGGGCGCTGAATACTACTGCATGATGAGACCCACTTTTGGGGATCACCAATATTCTAATTGGGCTAAGAGATCTTTAGATAAACTTTTTATTCCTCGGTCATTGGGCACAGTCATCCAAAAGATTTATGTCACAAAATACTGACACAGTGCAGGAAAACTAAATATGTAACACAGCATAAAAAGTCACTAGAGGCATCTATAAAATCAAGAAATATAACTATGCCGGTATTTCATATCAAAGACGTAACGGACACTTTAAAGTGTCATTAACTGAGATTTACAGATGCTAGTATATCAATCCAAGTTTGAATATGACCTAAGATAGTTATTAAATGATAAATGCCTTTGCCCCTCGCCAATAGGAAATAACTCAGAATCATCAATGTGATACATGGGATCTTTCAGCAGATTGTTCAAGAGGAGCTTTTAGGGGCTAAAATATATGGTTAAACATGTGCCTTAACATGTGAAAAACTTATTAGGATTTCAACCAGAGATTATCAAAAAGTGACTCTGAACTCCTACTTTGATCTATCAAGATAACATTCCAGCTGTTCCACCAAAAAAAGAAAAAATTCAGCATCTTGGCATATTTTTTAAGAAAATTAGCTGCCTTATCCCCAACTATGTTCAAAAAGTAATGTTCTAACTCACCACATGCTTTACTTTGTTCAAAATGTACACTTACTTAAATGCACAACTTATTCTAATTACAAGGGACAAAAAAGGAACCTCTGGGATTTGTAGGCAGCATTAATAGGGAAAAATTAGGATGTTAAAAAGGTCAATTATCAAAAAATACATTCATCTTTTTGTATGATTAAATATGTATTATGAAAATACATATTTTTCTAGCTGTAAAACAAACATTAAACACTTCCAGCTATGGGGGAAAATTCCAGTTACTTTATTTCAGCATAAAAATATGAACTGAAATTTTGAGAAGTTCTCAATAGCTCATCTGAGTCACTTCCCCTGAAAGTACTTAATTTTTTTTTGTTTTAATATATCCAAGAAGACTTGACATTATTTTGTATCTTACAATTATTCCAGTTGGGAAACTAATGTCTTACATATATCCCCTCTTATATGTTCTTGTCTTTTGTAGAGAAGACAGAACACCTATTGCAGGAGTTAGCTGACTTCTGCTCTGGTGTTGTCAATAATAACATACCTCAAATTAATTGATCTCTTACTATGTTCCAGACACCATCTAGTGTTACTGAAACATATCATCTTATTTAACACGAGGAGTGTCCTATCATTATTCCCATTTTACAGATAAGAAAATCGACACACAGAACAGTAGAGTGATTTTCTCCAAAAGTCACAGTGGGAGTAGTGGAGCTGAGATTTGAATCTAGGATGTTAGTCTCCGGAGCCCACACAGGTAACTACCAGGCCATCACTAACTAGGCAGGTTGACCTTGATGAGGTCATTTAGCTTCTCCAGAGGACTGGCCAATTTCTTGGATCCCAAGTGAGCTTGGGAATTCTACAATGCTGTGAGAATACATTACATGTTCTCTGACCCTGCATATTTTGTAATTTTGTTTTACCCACACATTCAAAGGCTGTATTTCACAGCTGTTCATTCTGTTTTAGTCAATTATGTAGATTAGCCCACCCCAGACATGCAAACACAGGCCTCTCCCCTAGGAGTCCCACTTAATATTCTCTCCTGATTGAAGGTCTTCCACAGTATTTTTCTTCTGTCCTATGCTTTTGATTTACCTCCACAGAGGCCTTCTGCTTAAATTATAATCTCCAACACTCATGCATAATTGCTTTTCAAAGTTCTTTACAAGTCCTCCTGTAGAGTCACATGGGCTACTATGCTCAACTTTGTAATCACCAAAAAAAGTAAGATTGCTAGCAATCATGCTCCCATTTGACAAATCGTGCCTTTCAGACTGGAGCTATTTGTACTCATCTGCAGCTGTTGGCTTTCTGTGACTCCTTGCTCTTTTGGAATCTTATTCTCTGTAAAGACACCCCACACAATAAAGGAAACACATGTTTCTGCTACAAATTCAGGGATTACAATGAAAGACATTTCCTTAAGTAACATGCCTATGGAATCCAAACAGCAGTATCTCAAAAAATCTCATTCTGTAAGCATATAAATCTTAATCAACCAAAATGTTGATCCAGACATACTCATCTGTGGTCAGTCCTGTGTTTATCAAGACTCTCCATATTATATTCCTGGTGGTCTTATCCACAAACCCCTTGCTTATCTCATAAATGAGAATATATATTCTCCTTTCTAGATTAAATCTTAAAGGGATTCTGACCCTGAGGAAAAAAATAATTTCTCTTTTATTTTTTGACTTACAACCTAACAACTGAAATCTGGCTTCAGATAGCTGTAAGAGATTTAATTATTCAAGAGCCATTTATCAATGGGAAAGACATATAGCTAGAACTCTAATTATCTCAACAATGATTTCTTTTTAGTTTGTTTTCACAATTTAAAACAGTGTTTAGATATGCCAGATACTTATTATTGCATGCAATATTTAAAATAGTTTCTTTTTATTTATGACGCATTAGAAACATACCATTTCAGAATAAGTTCACCAGTTTTATCCCAGTCTTTTTTTTTTTTTTTTTAAACAAAATGAGAAGCTCACAGCTGCTGATTTATAGCTGGTCAGTAACTGACTGAGGTTATAACCTCAGATGGGTCTGCTGTCACTTTTCCCATATCCAGTCCCATGCAATTTTAACCATAAACTACACATCCTAGAGGTCTTCATTTCTCCAGCTCCACCCTCCACCTTTAACCACCAGACTAGACTGCATGGACTTCAAAACTTCTCTGACTTCAGGTTGGATCTGGCCAATGGGGAGCAGACCAGGAGTCTGGGGAGGGGGAAAGTGAGAGTCTGGGAACTGTGCTCTAGACCCCATCCCCAGGAACTTGTGAACAGGTCCTTTGACCATTTCCTCCTCTCGCTCTAGAAGTCTAGGATGCTAGGGAACAGATGGCAACCTGCTGATCCTATCTCTGGGGGACAGGGATGGGGGGGAGGAGGGGAGAGGTTCCTTCTCTTTATAAATTGACTCCTTCTCTTTGTAAATTGCCCTTTTATTACAAGTCATCTCAAATTATCCCATTTTCACTAAGGCATCTGTTTCCTGTTGCACCTCTGACTGGTATTACAGAAATGTATTTAAAATCTGAAGTTTCTCTAGCTAGGCTGTCAAAAAAATTAGAAGCATATTCCATTCCTGAGTTCTTTTATCTTGGGATTTTAGGGATGTGGGGATGAAGTTTTCCTTGTATTTAACATGAACTGCCTGCTTCCTGTGATTCCAGTCTTGGTTCACTGGAGCCCACCCAAAAAGCACTCTCTCTCCACGTAAGCCAAAGCAACCCTTCCTCCCCTACCACTTGTCACTGTCTCATTTAATTTTATTTCCTTCATAATACTTATCATAGGATTACCCTGGCAGTCTAGTGGTTAAGACTGGACTTCTAATTGTCCTTCCAATGCAGTGAACTCAGGTTCAATCCCTGGTTGGAGAACTAAGATCCCACTCGTGCTGTGCAGCCATTTTTTTTTTAAAATAAAATAACAAGGAAAAAATACTTTAAAAAGCACTCATCATTAACTGAAATCAGTCTGTGTATGCAATGGCTTATTCATTACTCTCTGTCTCCCTAGTAGACTCAAGAGTCTATGTTAAGCTGGGTTTTCACAAAGCAGATCCTGACGGATGCTCACTAGGGATCACCATCTGTGAAAGTGAGAAGCAGCAGGATCCAACAAAGGAAAATGCTGATACAGGATGCTGGCCGAGCAACATGGAAGTTCTGACGAGAGTTACTGCCATCAGAGTTACTCACATGAGACTGAAACGACCTTCAAACCACCTCCCTCTTCCACCATCACTACACACATACACACCTTCCGTGAACAGCTGGCATCTTCTGGTTGAGAAAAAGATACACTCGATTAAAAGGTCAGTGGGAAACATGTTCTGAGGTTGATCCAGCCTTCAACATGCCCTCACACACATTTTCCCTACAGGACATGGTTGTAACTGTGATCACCTAAACCAGTAAGTAAAAGAGATTTTACTGTTATTGCTGCTCCTGTTATTTTTCAAGCACAAAAAATAAATTACTCAAAGCAGCCTCTTGTAACATACTAGCAACTCAGCTTGCACTTATGACTCCAACAAAAGCTACCGACAATGCCATCTCAGACTTATCTGCCACTCATCTCTAACGGCAAAAGATTTCCATCTCAGTGGCATGTTTGCTATTTAAGTCTTTTACATAAAATAGGTACCAAATACTCAGGAGAATGTTTCACACCACTAGAAGCCACACATTTGTGTTAAAAACTTATACAGTGCTTCATGTTAATTATATTTCAATGGAAGTGGAAGAAAAGAATTAAAAGTAAATAAAAAGCATGATATGAAGTATAAAAAGATGAGAAAACACAAATTAAACCTGAGGATTATTACCTATCTAATCAGCAAAAAAATTAAAGAAATGGTAATATTCAGTACTACACATTTTGCAGGGAAACGGACCCTCTTACACATGCTACCAGTAGAATTATAAATCAGAACACTTTCTGGATGACAGACTTTCTGTAACAGAGAAGAGTGGCCAGCATAGTGTTCATTGATCTTGTGTAAGTTTCGAATACACAGGGGCACAGAGGTCAAGAACAGAGGCCTTGGCAGTGACGAGTGGCGCTGGGCTCGTCTCTCGGCACTGCCTCTTGCTGTGTGACCTTGAACCAACATATAAAGAGGAGCTGCTATAATACAAAAGGTCTTTTTGAATGCTGGACAATTATTTCTTCAGAATTCTAAGGAGGTATGACCCTAAGCATTCCACAAAAAAACCAGAAGGCTTTCTTCTGACTTGAAAAAATCATCCTGATTCTTCAGAAGCTTTTAGCTACACAGGATGAAGTTTTGAAGTCGGGGTAGAGGGTGCCTGTGGATAAGATCAACTAAAAGGTGAAATCCAGAGAGCCCCTTATAACTGAAGACTGCTGCTGCTGCTTCAGACTAGTTAAAACAAAAAGTTTAGAATTTAAGATGGAAAAAAATGTCTTTAAAAAGTTGTCCCCAAACATATCTTGTGATGCAGGGTGGTTAAAGAAAACAAGAGGAAAAGAAAAAAAAAATTGTCTTGTACCCAAAAGATAACTCACTGAATAAGAAAACCAGGTGTTCATGATCAGTCATGTCTAACTCGTTGCAACCCCATGGACTGTAGCCCGCCAGGCTCCTCTGTCCATGGGATTCTCCAGGCAAGAATACTGGAGTGGGTTGCCATTCCCTTCTGCAAAGGATCTTCCCAATCCGGGGACTGAACTCAGGTCTCTGGAGTCTCCTACAGTGGCAGGTGGATTCTTTACCATTGCACCACCTGGGCAGCCCAAATAAGAAGATTAACTAAATATAGAACTGGAGCAGAGTGAAGTAAATCATCAAAAATAAATAAATAAATAAATAAATAAACCCTCCCTCATCAAATAAATAAATAAACCCTGGGGCTCGTTTTAAAGAAAACTCTTGGAGAAACAGAAAAGCCTCACACAAAAAAGAGCATAAACACTTATGTTGAAAATGACAGACAATTTATAATATAAGCCACTAAATATTATGATGTGCGTGTGTTAGTCGCACAGTGATGTCTGACTCTGTGACCCCATGGACTGTAGCCCTGTCAGGCTCCTTTGTACATAGACTTCTCCAGGCAAGAATACTTGAAAGGGTAGCTATTCCCTCCTCCAGGCAATCTTCCAGACCCAGGGAATCTAACCCAGGTCTCCTGCATTGCAGGCAAATTCTTTACCACTTGAGCCACCAGGGAAGGCCAAATTATTATTACAGCACAGTGCAAAAGGTAAGAATGAAGACAGCACATCCAGTTCCTGGATGAAAAATGAAAACTGAAAACAGAAGACATCAGGAAAGGTATCAGGAAAGGAAAAGGTGTGTAACACCGTTTTTATACGGATAATTTCATTTCCGCCAAGCTGGGAAATGGGGACAGGGTTGGAAGAATGAGAAGATGGACAACTGAATTAAAGAATGGTTGTTCTGTCAGTATTTCCCGCAGCTGGCCTGGTCTGTCTCTCTGTCAGTTTCTCTCTCTAGAAAAAAAAAAGAAAAAAAAAAAGGCAAACCAGCTTCACAATTCAGTAAAATGTTACTGAGTATTAAACCCTGAAAACTAATTGTTTAACAAACAGATGAGTGAGCTCTGCTGTTCCACCTGAAGAAGAAAGCAGACTGATGGATGTAATAAGAGCCTCTATTTTTACAGAGGGCTCCAGGGAGCAATGATGGGCTGTTCGCTGGCCCAAACAGGAAGCTACGGTCATAAATTCTAACATGAAGGACATGGAGGGTTTAGGTTAAATAGAAAGATGACTTGGCTGATAGTGAAGGCTATAAAATCATGAAACAGCTCCCTGGGTGAATGGTAGATAGCCCTTGCTGGAAATGATGTGTAAAAAAAGAGGCTCATCTGTCAGGGTGACGGAGAGGGGCCCAACCACAACATTAGGATGGTTTAGGTGACAAGTCTGTACTTTCTGGTTCACCAAAGCAGCCTCTATCTTTAATTTCCAGCAACTAAAACAAATGCCTAAATCCCCTGCAGCCTGAGCGTACCTCTGATAATTTGGCTTGTAATGGATTTTAGCTTAATAAAACAGACAATAATGTGAAGAGTTGCTAACTGTAATTAAATAACTGAAGAGGTGTAATATAGCCTATAAACATTAAAGTATTTCAACGCATGCTTAATGACATCCAGGGCCAGGTAAAGATGTATTTCTGTCAGGTAATTACTAACAATTATTTAGGACTGTTCTCGGAGCACTAGGATGCAACATTAAATGTTGGTTATCATCTTCATGCTCAGTGTTCACATTAGTTAAGCATTTGTGGTGGTGTAACACCATAATGTCACTAATGAGTAATTATTTCTAGAGCAATTATTTTTTAAGTGATTAAGATGCGTTGTATCACTGTGACACAACCGACTTCATATTTGCTTTCTCAATAGCTTCCTTGTCTTCCCTACCAGTTCCCTTCCCCAAAGCATATTAGACTGTCTTTTTCTCACAGGAAAAAAATAGATAATAATTACCAAATGCATACCGTCCCTGAGAGAAATACAGTGCAACAAGCTAATGTCTGCTAATTCTTAAGCTACCATTAGGGAGATGAAGAGAGTATCAGGATATTGCATTGGATAATATAAACATTCAAAAACCTAAAATTTGCAAGTTTATCATCACTTTGTCAGTGAGACTGAACTGTAATATATCTGAATGCCAATAAAGATGCTGACCAATATTAGTTTATCCACATTGAAAGCTTACATTCTGCATGGTGCTTACTAACCCCTGTAGAAGATACTTAATAAAACTATTAAGATATAGTCTTTGGCCTTAAGAACCTTAAAATCAAAGACAAGACACAAGATAAACTGATATAGAAAGGTATTATTTGGGATCCCTGATAGCTCAGACAGTAAAGAATCTGCCTGCAATGAAGGAGACATGGGTTTGATCCCCGGGTTGGGAAGATACCCTGGAGAAGGGAATGGCTATCCACTCCAGTATTCTTGCCTGGAGAATTCTGTGGACAGAAGAGCCTGTGGAAGATATTACCTTTGTCAACCTGGAACACAGCTCCAGCAAGTAAGGCAAAGGCAAAATCTCTTTAAGCCTTAATACTATTAATAGCATAACCACAATATGAGCAACTACCACTTAGAATGGATGTAAGGACTTAAACAATATACAAAAATTGATTATCATGGACTAAGCATTCTTACAAACTTTAGCTCTAAACAAGCACATAGTTTTATTTATTTTTTATATTTTTTATTATTAGTCATATGTGTTAAGCATGAATGACGTGTGTTATAAGATCTCCGATAAGGGGGATAACTAGAAGCTGAAGCCGTCATTGTGGAGGAATGAGTTACTAGCTAGGTGACGAAGGGTGGGCAAGACTTTGCTAGATCGGATGTAGGAAGGGTTTTCCACTCAGCAGAGAACAAGAGCACATGCCCAGAGCCAAGACATAAGGGTCAAATGGCCAGTGCAACTTGAGTGGTAAGAAAACTTAAGATTTATACAGGGTGAAGGCTGGATAAAGGCAAATAGCAGCTGACCTTAAGTTTCAGGCCAACTAATTTATATTTTATCTATTGAGAACTGCAGAGCACGATATGACACTATGAAACAAAGTGCTAATATTATAATTTAGTTAAATCTAATTGATGAGACACAAACTCAGATGCCCAGAGTGTCAGGTTTAGGGCATCTGTGCTATGAGAAGTAGGCTCTACATAAGAAAACAAGAAATGGTGAGAATCGGGGTCAAATAAAAAAAAGAATACCCTGTCCACACAAGGTATCAATGCCTCAACTTCAGTTGATCATTGCCATGTGGGAAATAGGGCCCAGTTCAGGTTTCTGGCATTTAGAAATGGAAATACATGTTTTAAAAAGAAATGTTCTTAATTTTTAAAAGTACAATGTTGTCAAATAAAATGCTTGTCTGAATTGGTATGTCCTGAGGGCAGATGGAAGGAAGCCCTTGATGTTATGTGATTTTATAAATGAGGAAAGCAAGTTTCTGAGACATGCAGTGATTCACTGTAATTGACACAGACAGTGAGTTGCAGATAGCAACGGAAACTTTATCCAAGATTAAAGTAGAGCTCACTGGAGGTTAAGGTTTCATTCCTTGTGGAACAGGGTGAGCACATGCCCAGAGACAGGACAATTGTGAGGTTTCAGTGCAACCTTCATTACACTAACAGAGGTCTTTACATTTTAGATAATTTTTCATTACAACCTCAAATGAAACAAACTAGCAGATGAACATGTGAGCTTCCCCAGGAGCTCAGTTGGTAAAGAATCCACCTGTGATGTAGGAGACTCCACTTTGATTTCTGGGTTGGGAAGATCCCCTGGAGAAGGGAAAGGCTACCTACTCCAGTATTCTGGCCTAAAGAATTCCGCAGACTGTCTAGTCCATGGGGTCACAAACAGTTGGACAGGACTGAGTGACTTTCATTTTCACTTTCAGCAGATCAACACAAGTCACAATAAAACAAACAAGTATGAATGTGCATTCTCTTTTCTTGATATCCGTGCAGTAGAGAGGAAAGAATATGTCCTGGGGAGTCACTCGGCCATCCAGACCTCGGTGCACTCACCCGTCTTCACCATTTCCTGGTTATGCCACTTGAGGAGGTCAGTTTGCTTGTCTTTAAAATGCAAATAATGATGCCTAGCGTACAGAGTTGCAGGATGATAATGTAGAACTGCATAACTTGATGGCATGCTATCACACTCAAGCAAGAGGGATAATGTCTTGGAACTTGATTTTAAACACTATTTAAGAGAGTCAAGAAAAATGATTTAATGATTAGAAACAGATGTTCTGATATGAGCATTTATGGTCAACTTCCCTGGGAAGTATAAGTTAAAACTCTGGTAACAGCCAAATAAATGACGAACAAACTAGCCTACTATTCACATAATACAGGTGAGCAAAAATTTCAGACCATGGTAAAGAAGAAATAAGAAAGGACAAGTTAGACATGGTATTAAGATTAATTGTATTCATGATGCATTACAGGATAGAAGAATTGTGAGTTAAAATCAGTTTTAACAGTTTGAGGAAATAACTTACTGAAAATTTTCAAGAAAGTTAATGAGTTGGAGAAATAAGAAAGATTTGTAACAGAACAAGAGAGTTCTCTTGGATTTACAACTGTGACACCAAAAGACACAAATTTAACATTCTTGGAAAAGAAGTGGGATAATACATGGAACCAGTCTTAGATTCACATTTGGACCTGGTATTTCAGCTCTGGGACCCTGTGGATGTTATTAATTCTTCTCTAAGTTTTCTTTTCTGTAACATGTGGATAAAAAGGTGTGTTTTATAGCAGTGCTGATGAAAAATAAAACAAAACGATGTATTGTCCATGAGGAATTTAGTGCAATCACTTGCAAATCCTGAGTGTTCAGTATATGGTACCTGCTTGTACCATCACTATTACAATCTATTGTAGTATACGATACCTGCTCTTGCTATCACAATCTAAGACACTGAATGAGGTCAGGAGGAAAACGGTGAAATATTTTTTAATGACATAAAAGGAAAAAAAGAACGATTAAAAATAGGACTGCAAAAATATTGCAATCAAGTTTTTGTACACATGGATGGTATGACAACTTTTTATATCAAAAGTAATATAATTTAAGCCATCTAGAACAGCAAATTCACATTTATACTTTCCTTTTTCACAAGACTCTTGAGAGTCCCTAGGATTGCAAGGAATCAGTCAATCCTAAAGGAAATCAACCATGAATATTCATTGAAAGGGCTGATGCTGAAGTTGCAGTTCCAATACTCTGGCTACCTGGTGCAAAGAGCCGACTCACTGGCAAAGACCCTGATGTTGGGAAAGACTGAAGGCAAAAGGAGAAGGGCGTGGCAGAGAATGAGAGGGTTAGATAGTATCACTGACTCAATGGCATAATTTGAGCAAATTCTGGGAGAAAGCAGATGACAAAGGAGCCTGGTGTGCTGCAATTCATGGGGTCAAAGAGTCAGACATGACTCAGTGACTAATAACAACAACAACAATATAAAAAAAACACTACTATGTATAACACAAGTAACTAATGAGAACCTACTGCATATCACAGGGAACTCTACTCAATATGCTGTGGTGACCTAGATGGGAAGGAAATCTAAAAATGAAGGGATATAGGTATATCTATAACTAATTCAATTTGCTGTGCATTAGACACTACACAACAGTGTAAAGAAACTATACTACAGTAAAAACTTTAAAAAATTAAAACGGAATATTACAGTGAACTCTGTTTTGCATCTGGCTTTCTGAGTTCAACATTACTCTGAGATTTATGTTTATACTTTAGGGGGACACTGCTGCTGCTGCTGCTAAGTCCCTTCAGTCACGTTCGACTCTGTGCGACCCCACCAGGCTCCCCCGTCCCTGGGATTCTCTAGGCAAGAACACTGGAGTGGGTTGCCATTTCCTTCTCCAATGCATGAAAGTGAAAGGGAAGTCACTCAGTTGTGTACGAAAAGCAAAATCATCTGACATTATGTGCCAAGGGGTCTACCATGATGCGCTCACAGGGACTCAGAGTACACTTTTCTATGCATACAGGGCAATTAGAAAGCAAAATGCAAACAAGAAGCTGGAAAATAAGAAACATATTTATTAAACAAGTATTATGTGTTAAGTTCTTTAGGGAAAAAATATCAAGTGTTTCTTCATCCATGGATATATATTAAGAAAAGAGTGAAATATAACACCCAAGGGGTTAAAGGAAAAATTAACTTTACTAATTTGCATGGAATTTCCAGTAATTCATTGACAAATATCACCTTTGGACACAAACAAACAGCAAGAATTAGGCTCACTATTATTTTTTCTAATTGCTCTCGTCAAACCAATTTCTGATTATTTACCAGCTAAACATTTTTTGACTGCATTGAAACTGCTCCTAGAAATATTATGTCCTATCAGAAGAACTGTGTAGTTTCTCTGCCAATATTCAAATACTGAAAAAGTATAAAACAATAATTTATCTTTCTATATGCTTAAATAAAAGTATCATTGACATGTCAGTCCTTTATGAAAAAGGTTATATTTCTTAGAAAAGGTTATAGATTTCTTTAAAACATATGTCAAATCTCTGTTCAAACACTCAACATTTATTTATTTAGATGAAAATATTACTGAACTGTCACAACCATCTCATCCTGTAAATTTAAGTTGGCATACGATATTTCATAAGAAAGAGCCCCAATGTAAGAATGTACTAAATATTAGGGAAGGCATTGTAAATCTAGGCAGGAAGTATACCCGCATTTCCTTTGGAACTGAGAAAAGCTTAATATTATACTGTAAGAATGATATATATTGATATATTATTTTATCAACTGATACTCTGTAACATATTTCAGAAGATTTTTCAGTGCAATGATAAATGCTCTTTGTAGTCAAGTCCTAAAAATTCAAATATTTTAAATTATTTTCTGAGTCATAAAATGGTTGAGTAAATGCACATTTGATACAACTCTCCCCGGATTAAAATTCTTAACGGCGCCCTTTTCTCCGAAGATAAAATGCAAACTCCTGAATAATACCAACAAGGACCCTTCTTTCCTCTCCAACTCATATCTCACCTGTCACAGCTCACTTTCTCACAATCCACGCTCCAGTCATTCTGAAATCATTTAATTGACCTTTCTTCCTTTACTTTGTCCTCTACTTGCTGTCCCCTCTGCGTGTCATCCGCACCCCTCCGTTCTCCATCATCGTCACCTGATTCACTGGGAGTGTTCCTTCAGGTCTCAGTTTACCTATTAGTGCCCCTATCTGCTTCACTCCCAACACACACACACACATGCACACACAAGCTGATTACTCAAATAACATTTGTGTTTTTACACTTCATCATCTGATAGAAACTAAGTGTCTCAGGCAGCTATGCATCATGAAGGTAGATGAGATATCACAGCCACTTTACCACTGAGTCTGGAAGGTAGCAGTGGCCCAGTGAAGCCAGATGACTTTGCAGGAAGGATTAGAAGTCAGGTTATTAGCTCATCAAGTTCAAAGCAGTGCAGGGTCCTCTTCATATTGCCTCTCTGGTCTGATCAACAAAAATGTCCCGTTCCCTAACTGGATCACAGAACAGTTTACTGTTATTATTACAGTGTATAGTTATAGAGATGCTGTGCATTAAGAAACTCAAAATGTTCATACACTTTATAGCAAGCCCAGTTAGTGGGTCAGTGGTAAAGAATCTGCCTGCTAATGTAGGAGACACAGCGACAAGGGTTAGATCCCTGGATCTGAAAGATCCCCTGGAGGAGGAAATGGCAACCCACTCCAGTATTCTCGCCTGGAGAATCCCAGGGACAGGAAAGCCTGGAGGGCTAGAGTGTATGAGGTCACAAAGAGCTGGACATGGCTTAGCACAGTCCAGCAGCAGTTACTTCTAAAGAATATTTCTCTTTTCTTAAAAATAGCACTTTACCTTTCTTATGAAAAGGACACAACATTATTTTGGAAAATCTACAAATCAGGGGAGGTATTATTTTCTCTCTTGTTAAAATTTTTAATTAGAGGATAATTCCTTTGCAATATTGTGATGGTTGCTGCCATGCATCAACATGAATCATCCATAGGTACACATGTGTCCCCTGCCTCTTACACCTCCCTCCCACCTCCCTCCCCATGCCACCCCTCTAGGTTGTCACAGAGCACCAGCTTTGAGTTCCCTGAGTCATAGAGCAAATTCCTACTGGCTATATGTTTTACCTATGGTAATGTTTATGTTTCAATGCTATTCTCTCAAATCATCCCCGCTCTTCAGGACAGAATTTTAATCACAGGAGTGCATGATCACATCTAAATACAGAAAATTATAATTAAAAAATGGAAAATCAACATAAAAGATGTTAATGGGAACATTAAAATAGCAAAAAGTTGAAGCCCCCCAGATATTCCAAAGTAGATGGCTGAAATTATATAGCATTACTCACAAATATGACAGATTATGAAGTCATAATGTTGAAAAATGAAGGAATATTTGATGTATGATATTAAGTGACCTGGAGAAGGTAATGTCAATCCACTCCAGTATTGTTGCCTGGAAAATCCCATGACAGAAGAGCCTGGGGGGCTACAGTCCCTGGGGTCACAGAGATGAACATTATTTAGAGAGTAAACAATATTAAGTAAATGAAGCAAACTACAAAATGGACATACATCATCCACAATTTTCTGTGAAAAAATATTCAGAGAATACAGAAGGACACTCTGCCTAAATCATTAATGATGTGTATCTTTGAAGGAATTTTCTTTTAATATTTGATATTTCATTCTTTACTTTCCAAATTTTCTGTGACTAACATGTATTACTTAAATATTCAGAAAACAAACTTTTACTCTTATTAAACAAAAGGAAGGGAAGAAAGTGGGAGGGGGGGAGAGATGATACTTTCTGAATAATCTGTAGATGATGGTGGGTAGAGAGCTCAATTTTTTAAACTTCCAGTGCCTTATTTTACAGATACATGACTTCACAATATTACCAACAATTATTCTGCAAATTTGATCATTCTCAATGGCCTATAAATATAGCTGATATGGAACAGTGATATTCTAAATAAAATAATCTATGAGCAAAATTTCTTACCTGTAAGATATGTGGCTTCAATTGAAATTTGTGTTTTTTTTTTCTGTAATGTAGGAGCTATAGCTAAGGAAACAAATCTTTCACACTTATGTAGCTTCAAAATGAAGACTAATTTTTTTTTTTTGTCAATGATAATGTCATGTTTTTATAGAAAGGGGAAAAAAAATACAGAGTAATTTAAGGAGTCAAATAGCCTTGGCTCAATATTCAGCTCCAAAAGTACCAGATCTATGATTTCAGGTACATTATTTAACTTTTCTGAGCTCCATCCACTTTCCTCTTGTATAAAAACATCTACATCTTGGAGTGAAGTAAGTCAGAAAGAGAAAAACACCACTACAGTGTATTAACACTTATATATGGAATTTAGAGAGATGGTAACTATGACCCTATATGCAAGACAGCAAAGAGACACAGATATAAAGAACAGACTTTTAAAGGACTCTATGGGAGAAGGCGAGGGTGGGATGATTTGAGAGAAGAGCATTGAAACATGTGTATTATCATATGTGAAATAGATGACAAGTCCAAGTTGGATGCATGGAACAGGCCACTCAAAGCCGGTGCACTGGGACAACCCAGAGGGATGGGGTGGGGAGGGAAGTGGTAGGGGGGTTTGGGACGGGGGAACACATGTAAACCCGTGACTGATTCACGTCAATGTATGGCAAAACCACCACAACACTGTGAAGCTTCCAGTTAAAATAAACTAATTAAAAAACAAAACATGTAAAGTATTTTGTATAATACACCTGGCACAAAATAATAACAACTTAATAATTGCAAATTAAATTATTAAGTAAGCAAATGTGTAAATAGAAAAACTAAACATAAAAATAAATAAAATACCATGAGCAAAACTAGATGATTTGTATTTACAATGCTTCATCCAATCTTGTACAGAATTTTCTACCACCAAAACACTGAGACAGCCCTTTTGTTGGCTTGTGGCCATATGGAAAGCTTAATGGAAACTAAATCTTGCTATTTGTCATGGAGAATTTGAACTGACAGTATCAGAGCTCTCCTCCCATCAGAACAGGCAGAGAGAAGGTGTATGCCTATGTGCAATGCTGAGCAAGCTGCCTGCAGAACACACCACTGTTGTGGGCACCTTTGGATTCCAAGGGTGGCTGTCACTTGGTGACACTATCAGAGTCTAATCCCAAAGAATTCCCAGTCACTGACACTCACCTGTTTACCCTGCCACTGCATTCCCTTTCTGTCTCTCTCTCTTTCTAAAATTTTTTTTGATTTTGGAGTCTCCCTCTAGCCCTGTGACATGTTTTGCCATCTGTTCATGCAGATGGTGCCATCCAGAGAAGTCAAAAAGTTTGGTGTCCCCAAATCCCTCTTGATTCAGTTGGTCATCTTTATCACAGAGCAGTAGGGAAAACAAATGAGAAACCGGAAAACACATTTCAAAGCTCTGAACAGTCACGGCTCATATAAGGAATATACTGATGTTCCGTATCTGTTTGAAGTGAATGCTGTCTACATACCTTACCCTCACATTCTCCTGTAGCAAAATTATGTCTACAACAGCTGATCATACCTAGAATACAGTCAAACAATCCTGACCTTCTCCCCACTATTCACCAGGTCAGCAACTATAGTAAACAATCTATTTTAAATGTGGCTCTGTGTATAACTTACACTCTTTTTTATCCATGCTTACAGAAACTGAAAACTTGCAAGAACAAAATAGCTTTTTTGAAATTAAGGAAGGCTGTCACTGAACAACTGTAGATTGGCTTTGTTGTTGTTTAGTCGCTCAGTCATGTCTGACTCTTTCTGACCCTATGGACTGTAGCCCACCAGGCTCCTTTCTCCATGAAATATCCTTGGCAAGAATACTAGAGTGGGTTGCCGTTTTCTTCTCCAGGGGGATCTTCTTGATCCAGGGATCGAACCCACATCTCCTGCATTGGCAGGCGGATTCTTTACCACTGAGCCACCAAGGAAGCCAATTTGGTTTCATATAATTTAAAAATACTATACAAGATGAAACTGAGCCAAAAATTCCACTTATGATGGGGGGGTGGGGTGGGCGGGGAATAAACCCAGAAGCGTGAGGATCAACAAAAAAGCATGAGGATCAAAATCACAAAGAAAAGTAACAGAGGAATAGAGCCTCTTCTTTGTCTTAAGATGTCTATGACTTTTGCAATAAAATAAACTAAAACTAAAACCTATCTACTGACACAAATTTAGTCTCCTAGGTGATTTTAGAATAGAGTTTCCCTAAACTGGAATGTTTGATAATCCATATTATTTGAGATTTTATCTCTTAGTAAGAAACTGTTTATATTATACCAAGGATTTACAAGTTCATTTTTACTCTGGGTTAATTTCTCTCTCTCTTCTTTCCATGTATAACCCTGCCCAGACCCAGTCAACCATGCAGTGAATACAGATATTTTCCTCCTTGAGAGTTACTCCGTCTACAATCAAACAGAGACTAGACCCATGGTTTGTCTTATTCCTTTATCAGGAGGTGATGATGAACTGTGCGGAGATGGAGTAACTTAAGAAGGCTCCATGAATTAACCCCTAGTGGAAAACATTAGTATAGCAATGAAATGAGCTTCCCAGGTGGTGCTAGGGGTAAGGAACCTGCCTGCTAAGGAGGAGACATAAGAGACATGGGTTTGATCCCTGGGTTGGGAAGATCCCCTGGAGGAGGGCATGGCAACCCACTCCAGTATTCTTGCCTGGAGAATCCCATGGACAGAGGAGTCTGGCAGGTTACAGTCCAAAGGGTCGCACAGAGTCAGACACAACTGAAGCAACTTGGCACAGCAATGAAATACACAATTCATTCAAATGCTAAAAAAGCTAAGAAGAAAGAGTCCCTTGGAGTGAGGACAGTGTTTCTCATCACCAAAGCTTTTACTTGGGCATAAGGGTGATGGTTGCATCTCTTGTACCTTACTTCTCAAAAGAAAAAATCAACCCATGACACCAGAAAAATAGGCTAAAATATTTAGGGTTTGGGGAAATATTGTTTTGAACATACCTAAGTGCTTTGATTCCCTACAGAGTAAACAACCTTCATTCCCCCCACTGCCTGCCTGTCTCCTATCACACAAACACAGAAAATACATGTGTGTGCCCGTGTGCATGCACACATGCATAGGTGTGCACAGACTCACACACAAATACACATATTCTCAAGTTCACACAAGATAGTACAAGTAATATAGATATTGTTTACATCAAGCAAAGAATCTGATATCTCTGCTCTAACATCAATGAGAATCCATACACATTTTTATTCATAAAATATTGGACTACCATGAATAGACTTTCCCCCTTGAATTCAGTGGTAATGAATTTTCTGAGATGTGTGCCTAAAAGGAGCTTTCTGTCATTAAAAGTGCTTTCTCATTGATCCATTCTGTGGTAGAAGGTTAATGTGGGTCACCTAAATTCCACTTTGATACAATTCTCTCCACCTTCACCTCTCTGTATACCTTCCAAAATATCACACTGATTGCAAATGACAAGGTAATTTAATAAAACACCAGGTGCCAATGGAAATTTCTACACAGCTCAACTCATAGTTGTATTTAAGTCACGATTTGGGAAGCTGAATTCATGACAATTGCTGATCCTGTTTTGTTTTCAAAATGTCTTCTTATCAGCTGTTGAACTGGCATCACCTCCAGCTCCATCTCACTGCTAATACAATTCTTGCTAAGAGAAAAGAACATGGTATCTACTGGGTAAGGCAGTCAGATTTTTTTCACCTCATCCAAACATAATGATCTTTGATAATTAGGTATCAAATGCTGTTGGTTTCATTTTATGCTTCTCCTTATACTCCTAACTTAGCTCAGTATGCAAATCTACTGTTTAATTATATCAGACATAATTTTGCATGAAGGCCTGTATAGAGACAGAATAATAAATCAATTTGAGATAAACACTGAAGACACCACAGATCCCATTCAACTGATAAACTGAGTCAAGCAGTTGGGTTGGTAACATAGGAAATGCTGTGAAGAAATTGCAATAACTAATTCATTTACACACACACATTTATTTATATATATTCCACAATTTTTTTTCAGTGACTTCTGAGACAGGCACAGATCAAGATGCTGTGATACAGTCAGGAATGAAAAAGAGGTCCCTGTTCTCATGGAGTTTATATATTCATGGAGTGAGACCAACAAAAATAGTAAATAACTAAATAATGCATTTAGTTATAAAAGAACATAAAATGCAGTAATGTAAGAGAAGAAACAAAGTTCAAAGTCCTGAGTTCTTTAGTAGTGTTACTAAAACTTTCCTCCTGGAAGCACATGAGTTTGTTCAGCACCTTAAGACCAAGTTGCTCTGTCCTTTGCAACAGCAACTTGGCATTCCTCAGATCACTACCGTCAGTCTTCATAAATAACATCTCAGCTGAAGTGTCACTTCCTTAAGCAGCACTCTCTCTCTCTCTTCTAACTACTTTTTATCAGATCTTTCATTCTGTTTAGTCTTCTTCATAACAACTTGCTATCATAACAACTTCTTCATCACAACTTGCTATCTTCATATTTATCACAAATATATTTTTTGACAGTGGCTTGTGTTTTCTTCCCTAAGTACAAGCTTCTAGAGGTAGAGTCTATGTTTGGCTTATTCACGCCTGCACCTCCAACCCCCACCTAGTGCAACAAGAGATGTTCATTCAGTAGCTGTCTGGATAGATAGATGGGTAAATGAATTAAGCGTTCAGCAATTCACGTCACTACAAAGGCTTTGTTTCATTAAATATAAATTAGAACTGCTAGTATTTTCTCAAGCTTTCTTTTGGAACACTACACATTCTAATATTAGGTAGTCAAAATGGATAACTGCCTTATGAAAATTCTGAGTATGGTATGTGTTTCCCACTACCTCCCGGCCATGCACTGGGTCATTTCTCTGCATTAAACCTGTTAAGGCACTAGAGGCATGGGCTTTGAAGTCAAAATGCTTGAATTCTAGTCCTAGCTTTGATGCTTATATAGTTGGACTGCTTTGAACAAGTTACTAAATTTGTCTAAGGCTCAGTTTCCTCTTCTTAAAAATGGTAAAATATCAGTATCTACCTTTTGATGAAGGTAAAAGAGGAGAGTGAAAAACTTGGCTGAAAATTCAGTATTCAGAAAACTAAGATCACAGCATCTGGTCCCATCACTTCAAGGCAAATAGATACCGAAACAATGGAAAGAGTGACAGCTTTTATTTTCTTGGGCTCCAAAATCACTGCAGATGGTGACTGCAGCCATGAAATTAAAAGATGCTTGCTCCTTGGAAGAAAAGCTATGACAAACCTAGATAGTATATTAAAAAGCAGAGACATTACTTAGCTGACAAAGGTCTGTCTAGTCAAAGCTATGGTTTTTCCAGGAGTCATGTATGGATGTGAGAAAAGTGAAAGTGAAAGTCACTTAGTTGTGTTCGACTCTTTGCAACCCCATGGACTATATAGTCCATGGAATTCTCCAGGCCAGAATACTGGAGTGGGTAGCTTTCCCTTCTCCAGGGGATCTTCCCAACCCAGGGAACGAACCCAGGTCTCTCATGACAACTGGACCATAACAAAGCTGAGTGCCAAAGAATGGATACTTCTGAACTGTGGTGCTGGAGAAGACTCTTGAGAGTCCCTTGGACTGCAAGGAGATCAAACCAGTCAATCCCAAAGGAAATCAGTCCTGAATACTCAATGGAAAGATTGAGGCTGAAGCTCTAATACTTTGGCCACCTGAGGCGAAGAGCCGACTCATTAGAAAAGACCCTGGTAATGGGAAAGATTGAAGGCAGGAGGAGAAAAGGACAACAGAGGATGAGATGGTTGGATGGCATCACTGACTTAATGAACATAAGTTTGAGCAAGCTCTGGGAGATGGTGAAGGACAGGGGGTCACAAAGGGCTGGACATGACTGAGTGACTGAACAACAACCAGACTGAATTATTTGAGGATTAGAAGATACAATGTATGCGCAATACATGATATATAGGATACACCCAATTAATTTTGACTACTATGATCATCTTGGTAACTATAATAAACTGCAACAAATGTTGGATACCTACTGTGTGCCAGCTATTTTATATGTGATATTATTTATTTTTGCCCATATTTCTATAAGTTAAATGATATTATAGTTTTCAATTTAAAGTTGTTACATAACTTTTTTAAAAGCCACAAAACCTGTAAAAACAAACTCCAGGACTTGGCTCGGACCAGCCATTCTATTCTACCTCTTCCATCTCTTGATTATATTTTTCTACAAAGATTCACATTTTGAGTCTCAAGTTTTGAATGTCTCATTTGTCTCTATGTATCCCCAGCACCTAATACATTGTTGTTACATAATAAGGATTTACTACCACCATTCCCTCTTGCCAAATATCATCCTACACCAATCAGGATAGGAAAGAGCAGAGGAAGTGAAATTTAGATATACATAGCAAATTTAATAACAGCAAGTAATCTTTACAATTTAATACATGCCAAGCACTTGACAAAATTCTTTACAAGTATTTGTCTAGTTAATCCTCTCAGTAATTCTACAAGGTAGTTACTACAAAGGTGGCTCGGCAGTAGAGAATCTGCCTGCCACTGCAGGAGACCTGGGTTCAATTCTTGGGTCGGAAAGATCTCCTGAAGAATGAAATGGCAACCCACTCCAGTATTCCTTCTGGGAAATCCCGCGGACAGAGGAGCCTGGTGGGCTACAGTCCATGCGGTTGCAAAGAGTTGGACAGGACTTAGCAACTATACAGCACCAGCAGCGGCAGGGACGATAAAACCCTATATTCCTCATGAGGGAGCTGAGGCTCGGAAAGATGGAGTACAGTTCGTTAGTGATAGAAGGCGGCCTTGCAATAAGGCTGTCAGATTCCAAAACCATGCTCCAAACATGACAGATGAAGCTAGATTTGCTCTTTATCATGGTCTTTTCAGTACCTTTCGTTAGTTGTCAGTATGCTACCGTTGCTAAAATATAAAGTCCTAAGTATTTTCTCTATTATTTTTACTGGGAGCAACACAACGTGGAATTCGAATTTTTCTCCAAGGATTTACGACCATTCAGCATTTTGTCACTTTTTAGTCTGTCCATAAGAGTGCAGATAATGAGCTACTTCTCAGAAGTAAAATAGCTTGAACATTTCATAATATGGTGACTGTGATTTGAGTCATTAACCTATTACAGTGATTTGGCTTGCTTTATTTGTGATCTCAAGAATAGAGAGAAATGTGCTCAAAATCCTCCCTTACCACCCATTTAGCAAATCAAGTAAACTTTTGCCAAAAGCCCTTTAACCTAAGAAATCTGGAGGTGATTTCTATAGACTGGATAATGTTTTATCTCCCATTTTTTTCTACCCATGGAGAATAAGGCTGACATAAATCTCTGTGAAATAAATCATTTTACTTGTTCCAGAAAATAAATATAGATTTTCTTCCAGGTACTCTGGGGTCTTTTGCAATACTCTGGTAGACAATACTTGTCTAGTTTTTGGAAATTTAGTGATGTGGTTAATAGCTCAGTGCTCTTTCTTCTTTTCCTTCCAAGATGCTAGAGTTAGAGTGAAGAATCTCAGCGAGAGAGCATTTTAAATAATGGACTTAAAAGTGTACATGTTGCTTGGGTAACTCCTTCCTGGATTATCAAGTAAGAATGACCTTCTTCAGTCCAGCCAAAAGGCATGTGGACTCACAGGCAGTCTTCAGGGTTTCTGGGAACCACAGCAGCGATGTGGCCTCAGCCTCCTCACTTCTCTAAGGTTTTACATCTCTCACTACCTGAGTGGAGACTTAATCAAATTTTATAGTGGTTGCTTTTCCCTGGCCTATAACTCTTCAAACTTCACAATATGGATGTGCAATTCTGAAATAGAAGAGAATTTCAAAATCCCTCTACACCAACTTACAGCCTGAAATGTACTACTGTTTATCCTTGAATTGGGGTGTTCAGAAAAGCACAACAAATGTAACTTCTGCACTTAAAGTTGCAAAGCAGAAATCCATTTAAGAATAAAGGATGAAAGGAGAGAGTGGTGGTATTAAATTATACCTGAGTAACATACTCTATCTCAAGTTGTAGGGGGACAGCTATACCAAAAACAATGCACAGGTCTTTACTATTAGAGACAGAAAGAGTCGTACTCCTTTATTTGGAATAATGCCAATGAAATTCTCTCTAGAGGGGAGACAGATGACTCTTAGGAGTTCCTTTCAGGAGCTCTGGGAATTTAGGCTCTCCATTCTTCTTCAATCAACGTTTTTCAGTACTGGCTTCTCCCAGAGTCTTTTGCATCCATCTTCTTGGAACAGAGTCCATGGGAAGACTTTAGGAAGGTGCATGAGATCATGGGCTTTCAGTTCAGAACAGAGACTGGAAATTCATTAGAAAGTTACCTCCTTTCCCAAAGCCCGAGTCTCCTTCAACTATAAAATGGCAATGATGGGAGCATGCTTCACAGGATTAATATAAAAAAATTCAGGGCTTGACATATAGAAAGTACTCAGCAGAAAAGGGACCCCTCCTACACGGATGATGGGAATGTAAACTGGTGCAGCCACTATGGAAAACACTATAGACAGACATTTCTCCAAAAGGTAAAAATGGGGTTGTTTTATGATCTAGTAACCTGACTCCTGGTCATGTATCCAAACAACTATAATTCAAAAAGATACAGGCACTCCTATGTTCATAGCAGCACTGTTTATAATAACCAAGACAGAGAAACAACCTAAATGTCCATCAACAGACGAATGGATACAGAAGATTTAAGACACACACACACACACACACACACACACACACATAAACACACAATAATGGAATACTACTCAGCCATAAAAGAGAATGAAATAATGCCGTTTGAAGCAGCAGCAAAGATGGACCCAGACTTTATCTTACTAAGGGAAGTAAATGAAAAAGAGAAAAATAAATATTATATGATATCACTTATATATGTAAAATATGACACAAATGAACTTATCTCTGAAACAGAAACAGCCTCATAGACAAAGAGAACAAACCTGTGGTTGACATGGGGGGAGGGAAGGACTGGGAGTTTGGGATTAGCAGATGCAAACTATTATACATAGAAAGGATAAAGGACAAGTCCTACTGTATAGTACAAAGAACTATATTCAATATCCAGTAATAAACCACCATGGAAAGGAAAGAATGTATATATATACACACACACAAATAACTGAATAATTTTGCATGAACAGCAGAAATCAAGACAACACTGTAAGTCAATTATACTTCAATAAAATAAATTTTGAAAAATGAATAAATTTGTATGATGAACAATAAAAGAAAGTACGCAGTAAACTTTACTACTACTATCACTACTTCTCGAGGGGATCTTCCGAACTCGAGATCAAACCCAGGTCTCCCACAGTGCAGGCAGGATCTTTACCAGCTGAGCCACCAGTGAAGCCGAGAATACTGGGGTGGGGAGACTATCCCTTCTCCAGCCTTTCTATTGCTTTATGTGAAAAATGAAGAAAGTAGAAATGACCCCATTAAAGTAAACTTAAACCAATGCTGACTGTTCTCACAACTAAAGATAAAGTTTTCTTTAATCATATTTGTTGTGTCTTTTGTATTACCCTGATTTCATTATATATATATATATATATGCATCAGTTCAGTTCAGTCACTCAGTTGTGTCTGACTCTTTGTGACATCATGAATCACAGCACACCAGGCCTCCCTGTCCATCACCAACTCCCGGAGTATATGGCCCCGCCTATCAGAACAAGACCCAGTTTTCCCCCCAGTCAGTCTCTCCCATCAGGAAGCTTCCATAAGCCTCTTATCCTTCTCCATCAGAGGGCAGGCAGACTGAAAACCATAATCACAGAAAACTAACCAATCTGATCACATGGACCACAGTCTTGTCTAATTCAATGAAATTATGAGGCATGCTGTGCAGGGCTACCCAAGACAGACGGGTCATGGTGGTGAGTTCTGATAAAATGTGGTCCACTGGAGAAGAAAGGGAATGGCAAACCACTTCAGTATTCTTGCCTTGAGAACCCCATGAACAGTATGAAAAGGCAAAAATATAGGAAACTCCCCAGGTCGGTAGGTGACCAATATGCTACTGGAGATTAGTGGAGATATAACTCCAGAAAAAATGAAGAGACGGAGCCAAAGTAAAAACACCACCCAGTTGTGGATGAGACAGGTGGTAGAAGCAAGGTCTGATGCTATAAAGAGAAATATTGCATAGGAACCTGGAATGTTAGTTCCATGAATCAAGGCAAATTGGAAGTGGTCAAGTAGGAGATGGGAGGAGTGAACACTGATATTTTAGGAATCAGCAAACTAATGGAATGAACTGGAATGGGTGAATTTAACTCAGATGACCATTATATCTAATTACTGTGGGCAAGAATCCCTTAGAAAGAATGAAGGAGCCATCACAGTAAATAAAAGAATTCAAAATGCAGTACTTGGATGCAATCTCAAAAATCACAGATAGATCTCTGTTTGCTTCCAAGGAAAACTATTCAATATCACAGTAACCCAAGTCTATGCCCCGACCGGTAATGCTGAAGAAGCTGAAGTTGAACGGTTCTATGAAGACCTATAAGACCTTCTAGAACGAACACCCAAAAAAGATGTCCTTTTCATTATAGAGGACTGGAATGCAAAAGTAGGAAGTCAGTGGACTCATCTAACTGGTAGCAAATGAGACTTGCTGATTACAGGAATGTGATGAGTCAGTAATATTTGAGAAAATGTTGGGCAGATTTTCTTTTCCTCTTTAAATGTTATCTAAAAATCAGCAAAAATACAGCAGCAAAAAAAAGTCCTGGATTATTTCCCAGGACTGCTAAATACACACTGCTTCAAGTATGTATTTCTAAGGTCTAAAGAATGGTGTAATTCTGATTCTGTTATTTTTGGTTTGGGTTTTATTTATTAATATTTGCTGACATCAGTCAGACTAAGAGGACTGCAAATCACTAAATGACTCCAGCAACAGCAGGAACAACAATAAGTGCTGGATTAGGAGTCAGGGAATTGAGATCAGCTTCGTGCTTTGCCATCAGTTGTCTGTGTGACATTCGGCCCCATCACCTCCCTCTCTGAGCCTCTCTCTTCTTAGAAGGTGAACTTGAAGATGAGAGAAATTACTTCTAGAAAAACTCACTTTTAATATAAATAATTTTATTTATAGGGAAAATTATGGTCAAGAAATTTCTTTTAAAAATTCACTACAGGGACTTCCCTAGTGGTCCAGTGGTTAAGACTGTGTGCATCGAAGGAAAGGAGCACAAGTTCATTCCCTGGTCAGGAAAACTAAGTTCCCACATCCCACATGCTCCAAAATCCCTGCAGATGGTGACTGCAACCATGGAATTAAAAGACACTTGCTCCTTGGAAGAAAAGCTATGACAAAACTAGACAGTGTATTAAAAAGCTGAGGCATCACTTTGTTGACAAAGATCCATCTAGTCAAAACTGTGATTTTTCCAGTAGTCATGAACAGATGTGAGAGCGGGACAATAAAGAAGGTAAAGCACCAAATAATTGACATTTTTGAACTGTGGTGCTGGAAAAGACCCTTGAGAGTATCACAGACAGCAAGGAGATCATACCAGTCAACACTAAAGGAAACCAACAGTGAATAATCATTGGAAAAACTGATGTTGAAGCTGAAGCTCCAATACTTTGGCCACCTGATGCAAAGAGCTGACTTACTGGAAAAGACCCTAATGCTGGGAAAGACTGAGGACAAGAAGAACGGGGCAACAGAGGATAAGATGGTTGAATGGCATCACTGACTCAATGGACCTGAGTTTGAGCAAGATCCGGTAGCTGGTGATGGACAGGGAAGCCTGGTGTTCATGGGGTCTCAAAGAGTCGGATACAACTTAGCACATCAACAACAACAACTTGCTGCTGTGCTCAGTCATGTCCAACTCCCCACAACCCCATGAACTGCAGCCCACCAGGCTCCTCTGTCTGTGGAATTTTCCAGGCAAGAATATTGGAGTGGGTTACCATTTCCTAGGTTGGGTTGCCCAGTGGGTTTCCATCTTCTTGACCTAGGGATCGAATCTGTATCTCTTGTGTTTCCTGTACTGGCAGGCAGATTCTTTACCACTGAGCCAACTGGGAAGCCCAACATGCTATATGCGTGGCCAAAAAAAAAAAAAAAAATTAAATTCGGCTCTTAGGGGAGATGTATGCTTTTCTTCCCACAGAGGTAGAGGTAGATTAAGGCAATTTTTTTTCCTACTTAGAAGACTGATAAATCTAGAGTACAGGGTCTCACATCCTGGCCAAAAGAACCAATATTCTCACTAAAAATCTGTTATTCTTCTTGACAAAATGCATTCACTCAGTATATCTATGAAAATGAATTAAACCAATTAGGAAATCAAGTAAAAAATTGATATATTAATGTTTAATAGACTATATTTCAGCATGAGATGGCTATTGAGTTATTCACTTGCCCAATATCTTGTGGTAAAGCTTTAGAAGTAGAGGGAGAAGATAAAATTAATAAACCTTGCCTGTCTAAATCCATTACAGGCTAACATTATCCTTTGCCATTTTCCCAATGACAGAACATACATAGCAGGAGGTGGCTGAATTACCTTCTGCTTCCTGCTGAATCTTTCTTTAAGAATGTGAACCTTTAATCAGAAGTGACATGTTTCTGACCTAATGTTACATATGGGAGGTGTATAGACATATGAAGTCAAGGGCTCCTCCCTCATTCCAAAAGACAAACAGCTATTTTTAGATGGGTCAGAAGAGTAAGAAAGTCAGTCCTTCCATAAGAACTGTCCTAATCTGTATCAGTACATCTCCTGAGCCATTTATTTAAACAATGACACCACAAGATACAACAGCACAAGTTCGAGATTATAAATTGTGTTGGAAAAAGCTTTGATGTCATTAAAATAGTGAGTAAATTTGAAATAGTAGTCCTTCATTTTATAGCAATAACCACATATGTCACCTTATGTCAAAACCACAAACCATATCCTATACTGGATAAAGAAATATATCCCAAATATGTCTTATAATGGTTAAATAATGATAGTCAGCAGAGCTTTATTGCATGATAAGCATTGCTATAGAAGAATTATTCATTGTTAAAGAAAAAAATAAGATCACAAAATCGTATGTATAATATGAATCTGTTTTATGATAAACTACCTATATGCTTTTTACAAGCAAAGTATCTGGAAGAGTATGAAGCAAGGTACAGGTACAATTAACTCTGGGAGGTAGAATTAAGGGTTCAAAATTTGTTTAACAACAATTATGTAACATCATATAACAGGAAATGGGTTTTGTTTTGTTTTTGTGGAATGGTTTTAACAATGTGCTAAAAATGCTTAAGATATAATGTTAATGACTTAGCATAAATAACATGCAGTCCAATTGGGATTCAGATTTTAAATTTTAATAAATATATACATTTTTACATTCACCAAAAAATGCCATTAGCAGATAATTCAGGTTTTCTTGTATACCTGAATGCAATGATTTTGTTTTTGTTTTCTTAATGAATCAGGAAATTTTTTTTCAAGATGGTAACTATGATTGCTAAAGTACCTCAGTATCACTTTATACTGCTTTATATAAAATAACATGGGAGTCTTAAAGTACACATGTTACAGATTACAAGGTCACATATATTAAGATTTGGGGAGTTAAAATAAAATTTAGAAATAATTTAAAGGAATAATTATAAGAACCACTAAATAAGCCTGGCATGCTGAAGTCTATAGGGGTGGCAAAGAGTTGGACATGACTGAGCAACTGAACTGAAACGTAAGATTAGAATGCAGATCTCCTGATTATCTGATGAGAGTAATTATTCATTAGATTCCTGAAATCTAGTAAATGACTCCTGTTTTAAATAAATATTAAGTTGGTGCAAAAGTAATTTCAATTTTGCATTGTTAAACTTTGCCATTTCATACTGGAATACATTATTAAATAAATGTGGTTCTGTTATACATCATTTTGATGTGCATTTCATGCTTTATGTGTTTTGGTAGTAAGTTATTATTTGCTGTTTACAAGTATTTTAGACTATGGAAATGATGCCAGATGGCAAGCAAATGTGAGCTATTTTCTTACCCAGGTTCAAAATGGGTCATAAGGCAATGGAGACAACTCTCAGTATCAACCAGCATTTGGCCCAGGAACTGCTAGTGAACATACAGTGCAGTTCAAGAACTTTGCAAAGGAGACTAGAACATTGAAGATGAGGAGTGCAGTGACTGGCCATCAGAAGCTGACAATGACCAACTGAGAGTATCTTCAATGCTGATTCTCTTACAACTACACAAGAAGTTGCCCAAGAACTCAACATTAATCATTCTAGAGCCATTAGACATTTGAAGCAAACTGGAAAGGTGAAAATGCTCGATATGAGGGTACCTCGTGAGCTGATCTCAAGTCAAAAAAAATGTTGTTTTGAAGTGTCATCTTCTCTTATTTTATGCAACAACAGTGAGCCACTTCTCGACCTAATTGTGATATGCAATGAAAAGTGGGTTTTATATGACAACCAGCAATGACCAGCCCAGTGGTTGGACCAAGGAGAAGCTCCAAGGCATTTCCTAAAGCCAAAATAGCACCAAAAAAGGATCACGGACACTGGTGGTCTGCTGCCCGTCTGTTCCACTATAACTTTCTGAATTCCTGTGAAACCATTATATCTGAGAAATATGCTCAGCACATCAATGAGATGCAGCAAAAGGTGCAACACCTGCAGCCAGTATTGGTCAAGAGAAAGGGCCTTATTCCTTTCCATGACAATGCTTGACCGCACGTCGTTCAAAAGTTGAACAAACTGGGTTACAAAGTTTTGCCTCATCTGCCATATTCGCCTGACTTCTAGCTAACTGACTACCACTTTTTCAGGCATCTCAACAACATTTTGCAGGGAAAATACTTCTATATCCAACAGGAGGCAGAAAATGCTTTCCAAGAGTTCAACAAATCCTGAAACATAGATTTTTATGTTACAGGAAAAAACAAACTTATTTCTCATTGGCAAAAAGTGTTGACTGTAATGGCTCCTATTTTGATTAATAAAGATGTATTTAAGCCTAGTTATAATGACTTAAAATTAAGAGTCCAGAATCTTAATTACTTTTACATCAACCTAGTAACAGTCTAAATTATACCTATATAACATTCTTTATGAAGTAATGTCAACACCAGATTAATCTGATTTTCACTTGCTTTAGTTGGATTCATCAGCAGAAATTCTGTATTTTCTATGCCATTTTTCCTTGAAGTGTTCTGAAAATAATTTGATTGGGCCAATTTTATCTTGGTATTAAACATTATTAATCTATTTGAAATATTTGCTTTATAAATTGCTAGGAATTCTTCTGCCTAGACAGTGAGAAGTCTGTTGTCACCACTTCTATAGCTGGGCTAATCCCAAGAAAATCTTCTTCTTACCTCCAGCCATATCTCTTAAAGAAATATATAAATAGTATCATAAAAGAAAGGAGGTATTTTATTTTATGATCACACTAGCGTAACTAAGTTATCAACTAGCCAAGAGTGAAGTATGAATCTTTATTTAAGGATATTGTTACTCTTTAGACATAAACTATAAACTTAGACTTGAAAAATAACATTACTCATCACTTTTCTTAATTATTCCTATAGATCTTTCAATAAGGTTTAAAAAACAGATGCTTGATAAAACATGATGAGAATTAAAAGAAAGGCCTGATTTAAGAGAAAATATACAATGCTTGATTACATGAAAATCAGAGTGCATGCCACAAATGAGACATTTGGGTCTGTGGCTACAGGACACTTTTTAAAGGCTGTCAAGGCCACTTGGGTCTCAAGCCAGGCACTTAGTCTCCTTTTGCTTCATCTCAGGCTGCCAAAGCTGGAGATAACTGGCTCCACTGTTGTTTTGTGACCTCAAAACAGTTTGACAATCCTCTTAGTATTTTAGTAGTTCCCTTTTTCATATTTGACATGTCTGACCTAGACCGTTCCCATTCTCTTCAACTGACTTCCTCATTTCTGCTCCTCTTGTTCTTTTTGTTCAAGACAAAGATGTGTCTTCAAAGAATCATGGAAAGATACTTGGGGTAAAATTCTACAATATAAAACTACTGCCTTGATAGCTAAAGCTTTCTCTGTTCCAGCCTTCAGTTTATCAAATATTCCCAGCATTCATTTCTTTATCAAATATTAAGTAACACAGCATACTTATTATCCACAAATTATTATGCTACTCCAAATATTTAATTTCACTTTCTAGCCTGATGTCAGAATATCAATTTATTTTACATTTATTAATCTCATTTGATTCAGAAGATAACTGGGTTATTAAAATGACATTATTTAGCCCCCACCTTTCTATTTATGAAGAAATTAAAATCTGAAGAAGATGCTTAAGGCTAAATAAGAGGTCAGAGACAAAAGCCCAAGCTAAAACACAAGTTCCATTGCCATAATACTTTGTTAAGGAAATCGGTTGCATGGAGCAATTGTGTCTCTGCACTGCATCAGAACTCTGTGCTCCTAAAATGATAATCAAACTGAAGAGTAATGGAATGACAGAGCAAGCTGCTCACCCATTCTTTTGGCAATGGGGAAACAAAAATCCAATCAGAATAAAAAAAATGTTAATGCCCAACCTACAACAACAATAACAACAACAACGAGGGCTTCCCCGGGGACTCAGACAGTAAAGAATCTGCCTGCACCGCAGAAGACCTGGGTTTGATCCCTGGGTCGGGAAGATCACAGCCTGATTGTCTCGAATCAAGGACCCACTGAGTACATATCCTCTAAGGTGAGATGACCTTGTTTTCACACACAGCTACTAAAAGTACATGTCACATATAGGTAATTTTCTACCTCTAAGAGATGAGGAAAACTATTCTCTGGCTGCAGACTTCTAAGTCTTGAGTGCTGCTATTTCCTAGATAAGAGAACAGAGATGTCAAGGCCATTTTTCTTTTCCAAATTTTATCATGAAAAATTTCAAACGTGCAGACAAGTTTAAAGAACAGCATGACAAACACCTGTATGAAAATGAAAGTGAAAGTTGCTCAGTCATGTCTGACTTTCTGTGACCCCATGGACAATACAGTCCATGGAATTCTCCAGACCAGAATACTAGACTGGGTAGCCTTTCCCTTCTTCAGGGGATCTTCCCAACCCAGGGATTGAACTCTAGTCTCCTGCATTGCAGGTGGATTCTTTACCAGCTGAACCACCAGGGAAGCCAAAACACCTGTATACCCACCATGAAATTAAACAAACATTAATACTCTTCATGCAGGTGGATTCTTTACCAACTGGAACACCAGGGAAGTCCAAACACCTGTATACCCGCCATGAAATTAAACTAACATTAATATTCTTCATACTACATTATCTTCAATATGATTTAACACTTAAAAATTTCACTAAGGAATCTTTACAAGAGGCATACTCAGATCCTCTGAATGACTTCAATGACTTCCCCTCGAGCCCCCTCACCCCCGCCAATCTTTGTACATCTCAATAGAAGAAACACTTAAATCCTTAAAGGATTTTGCGTTGAACATGCATGACATTTAGCCCAGAGGGTTTGTTCTACCCAGTTTCTTCATCACTGCCTTGATATTTAAAGCCTTCCTTGTACCAGGTTTTTACATCCAGGTCTTCATGGTTGCTTTTCAGTTCTCCTTATTCCAACTGATGAATCTTGCCTTTATCGATTTCTTTGCAATGATCTTTTCTGTGCCCCGATATTCCACATACCAAAGAGCATCCCTTAGTAAACTGGGATTGGTGTGAAGCTCAGAACCTAAAAGTGAACCTTCCACAGATGACTCAGGACTATAGTTCTTTAGGGGCTTATTCTGTCAATCAGAACAAAGTCTGTATCTGTGGATCAATGCAAGCTATTTCCATCTCACTATTCTTTACCTTCCTTTTTCCCCCCTTTGCATGCTCTTCTACTATTCTTTACTTCTACTTGCAAGTTCCTAAGGAGTAGGACAGAATGATAATGAAGAGCAACATCATTGTATTCAAACAATTATGCTTTCCTGGGCAGGAGCTGTGTAACTTGGTATGTAAGTTCCAGAGTTTATTCATGTAAGAAGGAAAAACCAACCAACCAACCAACCAACAGTGCCCACTTTGTAGGAATTAAAGTTAATATTAAATGAGATTATATAAGGAATGTTCTGGCACAGGGCCAAGTACAGATTAACTCCTTTAATGAGTACTAACTACTAAATTAATACTATTACTAGTCTAAAGGCTGTTGGAAGTCAGCCCCTACTGAACATAGACACAAGTTAAATTTTTTAGCAAACTGTAAGCAACAGAGAATGACTGAGGTTAGGGGGTAGGTAAGTAGCAGGAGGGATTAAGCAGATCTGAATCAACCCAGCAGTAGTGATTTTAATTGACTTCCTTTTACTTATTTATTGAAAAAATAAAACTTCTGCTGTTAAAAAGTGATATCCAGCCTGCATTAAATTTCAGCCATGAAATAAACTGTAATAGAACAGAGAAAAGAGATATATACAAATTTCCTGAAAAACTTCTTACCAATTTCATATTCAGAACTAACTATACAACTGACAGAACAATCACAATCCATGAGGCTTTTTCAAGTAGAAACGTTAATTTTATGCACATCAGATGTGTTCAGGAACTTGCATGTGCTGTTGATTTATAGTGATGATTTACAGCAATGGTGTCCAGTTGGTCTTGATAAGAATGAACAGCCACCAGCTTTTTGTCTGATTATTGGCTTAATGCCTTAAAGAAGCCATATTTATCACCTATACTGGCCCCCTCTTTTCCCTCTCAACTGTACAGACATTCTGATTGCTGATTTTTCCCACCCATTCAACTTTGAATATGTGCACTCAGAATTCACTGACAGTCTTCACTTAGTTTATTTACACTGTAGGTGCTGGGTATAACAGAGAACACAACTGGTTCTCTGTTCTAAATGTGGGTATCATCAGGAAAAACAAAGAGGGAAGATTATTTCTACATGATTGCTGTGATGATCTGCTGGGCAAATGCATCTAGCACTGGGTCAGAAGCTTAGCCAAAACTTGCTACTCCCTGCTGAATTAGTAACATTTCTGTGCCTCTCTCTGCCTTCTTCAGGATTCTGACTTCTCTCTGTGTGTAACTCTTAAAACATGTGAACTACAACCTCCACTGTCCATGTGGTCACCATCTTATCAAGGTCTTTGTGATGCTTATGTTTTGTAATGGTTCCACAATATATCTGCTACGACAATTATTTCCATTAGTCCGTTCAAATGCCACCACTTTGGTGGAGTCTGCAGACACTGCCAGTTAACTTGGTTTATTATTCCACTGTTTCCCTTTTTCCATAAGGCTTGTATGTGAGCAGTGCCTGTATCCAAGGCATCTCTTTACTTTCATTGGCTGATGGAGTACAAACACGCTCTCTCTGCTTCACTCCCTCCCTCTTGATAAACAAATGCTATTCTCTCCACAAATAGGATAAACAAAGAAGCTGGCTTATAAGGATCTAAGACAATGAACCAATCAGGACGCTGAATACAGCAGATAATGAAAATGAGATGTAACAGACAGGAACAATGCCAGAGTGAGGGGCATCCTAGGCTAACCGTTATGAGCTCTGGCTCTGAACTTCGAACAGGACTGGGCTCCCATTTTCACTGTTTACTTCTCTGTGATCTTAGACAAGCTATACCAGCCTTCATTTGAAATAAAGACTGTAACAGTTTTAACTTACGAGGTTGTTGCAAGTCATCATAACTGTAATAACACAGGGAGTGTACTAACTAACGTCTGACCCTTAACAAGTGTGTTCAATAAATGAATAACAATATTGTTATCATCATCATTACGATAAAGTCATCAAGTGTTCATGTAAAACAGAATTTATCAGACACACTGAACATTACAAAATATCATTTTTTCCCCAATAATGCAGAGAAATTCTTTATTCTGAGATGCTTTCAGAGTAAGACAGATATCTTTTTTCTTCATCATTTTTCCAGGGAACCATCTAATAACCAAATAAACTTTTTAAAGAAGAAACTCATATTTCACAACTCATCCTCCAAAGAGAGCTGAGCATCGCAATCCTTTTCTGCTATAAAGGTACATTTAATAGTGTCGTCACTATTAATAAACATGAGATGATGGCTTTATTTATTTGCAAGTCTGATTACTCCTTGGAGGTGAGAGGATACAGAAAGCCCTCCTGTCCTCGGACGGCCAGACTCAGCTCACAGAGCTCGGGAACAAATCAGGAAACAGAGCATCTGCCACATTCAAACAAGTATTGGGCATTCAGAACTTTTCTCCACTTTAAAGAAACCCCATGTGTAAGCTATTTTAATATTGCTTATCCCTACCTCTTAAAGAAAGAAGCTTTAGGATCAGCTGCTGATATTGGAAGATAATTCAGAAAAAAACTTAGGCTTAGCTGGGGATAAGTCCCTTTGTAAACATGCTCCCCTAAGCTCTCAGATGTCTATTGAATAGGAGGTTTAACTGCTTATCAGCAGAATTAAAGGAGGACTCAGGAAAAATAGCACAATATTCCCCTCCAATAAAGAGCAGTAAGTATTGCGCTCAGGGAAAGTTTGATTTTGAAACGGTCACTACAGACCTGAGGCCATAAAGGACTGTCCCATCTGGATGCAGGCGGATCATACGGTTCTTGACGGTCACTCCGTGCACAAACGACTTCTTATCGTTCAGGAAGTAGGTATCAGGCACCCAGAGTTGGTCAGCCACTCTATTGTCCAGAGTCAAGTTTAAAGGTATTACATTATAGGACAGCCTCTTATCTCTCCAAGCTTGCTGAAAGTACATTGTCAAGGTATAATCCTGTGAAATTGAGGAGATAAAAAAAAAATGGTTATTTTGTACCTAAATGGAATTGGGAGATAAGCAAACAGTTGAGTATTCACAAGAAAATCTATCCAACCAGATACTATAAACATAAACTAGTCACAAATTCAGTTCAGTTCAGTTGCTCAGTCGTGTCTGACTTTGCCACTCCATGGACTGCAGCATGCCACGCTTCCCTGTCCATCATCAACTCGCGGAGCTTGCTCAAACTCATGTCAAATTCACATATTAGCAAATATTAATTCACTAAATCCATTCCAACCCAGCCCATGCTATGTGCTGGGCACCACAGTTAAGTACAAAAGTGAAGACAGCATACCCTTTTGAAATTTGTTATATATTACTCAGGAAGAGGGCTTCCCTTGTGGCTCAGCTGGTAAAGGATTTGCCTGCAATGTGGGGGACCTGGGTTCGATCCCTGGGTTGGGAAGATCCCCCGGAGAAAGAAAAGGCTACCCTTTCCAGTATTCTGGCCTGGAGAATTCTATACAGTCCATGGGGTTGCAAAGAGTCAGACATGACTGAGTGACTTTCACTTACTTAGGAAGAAAGATGGTAAGGAATAATTACTTAGTAAGTAATTTGTCTTTCCCAAAGAGGGTACTCAGGATTGCTTTTGGTGGGAAATAACTACAATTGCAAAAAATGGTCAATTGATTATAGTAGTAATTATAAGAGTTTATATGGGAATCTGTATCTGTCTAATCAAGGTGAGCTTCCTACAGGAGGTGTCATTTATATTGAGACTCATATATAGCTTCCTACCTCTCTAAACAATATAAGTTCAGTTAGTATTTCATTAGAATTTTAGAAATTCTGGATCATCAGACAAGTCTCCTTACTTTGGAGAAACAATGGTTGTTATACATTGAGCACTGGTCTTAGAGTCTCAGGTTCCAGTATTTCCAATTTCTAGGACGTAAATTTACATAACTTCTTTTTACTTCAGTTCCCTTAACTATAAATGGGGCTTTTAATACATCCTTGATCTATCAGAAGATTATTATGACAATTAAATGTGTAACTCAAATGTAATCTGGGAACTACAGAAAGCTATATATTATGAGTAAAGCACTTACATACATCTTGTGACATGTTTTCTCCCTTACAGGCCCATGGCTACAATGTAATTGCTCTCTCACCCTCATTTGAATGACTAAATGAAGGGCTAAGTATTCATTTGAAAAGGATAATTACCATTCTATTTTAAAATCAGTTCACAATGCCCTACTTGAGGGCTTAAAAAAACAAAACTAGAATCAAGTATTAATCATCTCTGCAACCTCAAAGCCAGCACAGTCCTAGGGCACAAATAATGAATGAATGAATGTTCAATAAATTAAGTCTATTGGATTTCTGCACATACCTGATTACTCTTGTGGATAAAATACACACTTTAGTCTCTGTGAAGTCCCTGAGATTCTCCAACCCTTGCTGAGATTTCTACATGTTAATATGGCTATGGAATTTTAAAATGTGACTTGCAAGTTATTACCTGATAAAAGCATTAAACAGTTTCATAGGAAAAGTATAATACTCTGGCAAAAAATTATATATTTTTCCTGGTTTCACAAACATACCAATTTTTATCTCATTTAGGAGTCAGTGTGGAGCTGACTTCTGAATGAGAAGTACAGAATCAAATTAATATTTTAACAGAAGAATATTAATATCATAAAGGGAGTTGGGCAAGACTGAATGACTAACATCCCTACACAAAAGATATGTCACCAACTCAATGGACATGAATTTGGGCAAACTCTGGGAGATAGCAAGGGACACAGAAGCTACAGTCCATGGGGTTGCAAAGAGTTGTACATGACTTAGTGACTGAACAACAAAAGTATATTAAATAACTGTAGGTGAAATTTTCTTGAGTGTGTTACTTTAGTCAATGCTTTGAACTGTTTTATCTCACTCTAATTTTTAATAAAGAATTAGTCTGAGGATCTCTAGCATAGCATCTTGATTTATAATAAAAGCAAAGTTGAAGATATGAATTATATAACTAGAGAACAGAAAATGGATCAAACCCATTTTTATATGTTTCTGTGTAACAAATGGCCTAAAAACTTGGCCATAAATAAAACAAACAATTTATACTGTGCTCAAGAGAACACAATTAGTGATTTCTAATTCTCAGAGATAAAATGGAAAAATTGATTATTAGCTCTACTAGAAGATAAAGCTACATAAGCCCTCTAAAGATTTAGGGGAGATAACACAGTTTGGAAGGTGCTGGGGTTTATCAGTCAGCTGAGATCTGTTAGGACGCAGGAAATTGTATTTTCTTTGGGGCTAAATAAATGGTGATATTGTGAGATCCTGAGTCATATGCTCACTCCTGTTATTTGTCAGCAAGGCAGTGCCTGCTAAGAAATGCTCCCAGATAGACGCCAGTGATTCTGCTAACTGTCACATAAATTTTCATTTCTTTTATTTTTAAATGACACATCAAGACACTGTCAAGAAAAGAAGTTCCTGAATCAAAATAAATGCTATTGGACATAGAAGGAAAGAAAGGTTCTATGTTCTACCCTTTCTCTCCCAGGTCCTCATGCCCCCAGGATGAATGTTTTGAGCTTTTATGTAGAAAACATATTATTTACACCCATCCAGCAAGTCTACTTTCAGGAAGCTGTCTCAGAGTTGGTTTATTCAAAATGAAAAAAAAAAAGTAAACCACTTCTGGGTACTCTACAGTCCATGGCATCACCATGCAAGAAGGACTTAGATAATCATAATCAAAACTAAAACCAATGAACTTTCAACGCCGAACAAAATAGAGTATGCCTACTACAGGCTCTCTTTCCCACTAATCACAACTAGCCATGCTGGAAAGAATTAAAAAGCCACTACCAAGGACTGTGCAAAGTAAAATCTAGTAGGCAGACTGGCAAAGAATCAAATGTGAAGACCTATTATAATGGTGAGTTTCTTATTTTTTTGTTTTTTCTTCCTTTTATCATCTTAAAGTAATACATGCTCACACAAACACAGCCAAAGTATAAATAAATGGAGAGATATACCAAGTTCCTGGATTTGAAGAAATGAGCATTGTTAAGATGTCAATTCTTCTCAAATTGCTCTATAGGTAAAATTTAATCTTAATTAATATCTGAGTAGGATTTTTGTAGATATGCTGATTCTAAAATTTATATGGCAAGCAAAGGATTGAGAATAAACAAAACAATTTCAAAGGAAAAGAATAAAATTGGAGGATTCACACTCTGATTTCCAGACTTACTAGACTTATTAAGACAGTATGACAGTGTAGTAATGATAGAAACACAGATCAATAAAATAGTAGAATCTACAAATAAACCCACATAAATATACTCAAAGATTTTTCTGATGAAGGAAAAATGGTAGTAGATTTGAGAAAGCATAAAATTTTCAGCAAATAATGTGAATCAACTGGAGCATGCAAATGTAAATAAATAATTAAATAAACAAATAAATAAGGAAACAAGTAAGCAAGATAGATGTCTAAGATCTCGCTTCTGAGTATGAGCCCCACAAATTCACTGTCGCGTATGTGAAGTTTGTAAATGTGACATTCCCACATCCCAAAGGTAGGTGGTCTCCAAACTTTAAAACTGTCTAAGTAATTATGCTAAACTAGGCTCTCAAAATAACACAAAAGCACAACTGACCATTTTAACTTCTGATGATGATTCAGAGCAACTAAAACTGTAATAGCAGGTGGGAATACAGTCAACCACCTGGAAAACAACTGGATAATTTCTTTTAACATTAATAGACATTTGACATACAAGGCAGCAAACCCACTCCTGGGCATGTATCAAAAGCAGCTCCTGATACATGCAACATCATCACTGCTTTTCAGAGAAAATTAAATCAAAGAGGCAAGATTCAAAAAAATACATGATATATGATTCCATTTATATGATATTTTGGAAAAACTTAGGGACCAAGAATAGATGAGAGCTTATCTGGGATTCGAGATGGAGGACAGCATGACCACAGAGGAACAGAATGAAGGAATGATTTTGGGTCGTAGAATTGTTCTGCATCTTAACTGCGGTGGTGGTTACACAACTTTAGGCATTAGTTAACTCATAGAATGATACACCAAAATGAGTGCATCTTCTGTATGTAAATTTTAAAAATAAAATTTAAAACTGCTTGAGTAAAAACAAACAAACAAGGCCATGATCTCTAAGATAAGACACGCTCAGGTTCTTACTCAGGTATTTTCATGTCCCTCTGTTGGAACCCTGGTTGAGGTGAAGGAGTCTGTTTCCAACTCGAAAGAAGAAACTAAAGCTAATTAACTTAGAGATTGGGGTAAAAAAGAACTGCTCCGACATCTGGAGGCAAGAAACCATGCTACAAAATAAGTCACCTAATGCAAACCAGGGGACATGATACCTCATCAGCCTTCCACTAAGTGGTTACAGATTCAGTTCATGTGTAAAATGAGACAACTGAACTAGGCAGTTTTCAAGTCCATCTCTAGGAATAAAATAATTCCATTCTAAGACATGCTTTGCCACACTTGTATTCAACTGCATTTGCCTTTCAAAATCTCCTAAATATCTAAAATTCTTTTATAATTATTTCTTGATATTTTTGTAATCCGTTTCTAATACCAAGATTCAAAACCCTTTTATTTGGTGTAGTGTTCTATAAAATATATGGCATGAATTAATTTGTGTATGTGTTTACTATCTTTTCTAACTTTATTATTTTGTGAATTGCCTATTCTTGCTCTACAAGCATTTTTCTGCTATATATTTACTTCCTACTATAGGATATTGATAGATGGATATCTACCCATATAAAACATTTCATTATTTTGCTATTTTTTTAAATTTATTTTATATTTAACTTTGGTTAAAACAAAAATTAGTTCAGAAGGCTTCTGTATACTTTTCACATAGCCTTCTCTAAGATTAACATTTTTCATAGCCATAGAACAATATCAAACGAAGATGCTAACATTAATATACTACTACTTACTAGACAACAGACCTTATTAGAATATTACCCATTTACTCACTAATGTTCTTCTTCTATTCCAGGGTTCAATCCAAGATCCCACCATGCATTTAGTTGTTCTGTTCCCTAGCATCCTTCAATCTGTGAGAGTTCCTCAACCTTTCCTTGTCTTTGATGATGATAATGCTTTCAGAATATTGGTCAGTAGATCTTATAGAATGTCTTTCAGTTTGAGTGTACTCATGATTAGATTTAGCTTATACATAGTTTTGGCCAGAATATCACCAAAGAACACTGCACTCATCATATAAGTGGTACATGATATCAATATCAACTACAGGGAGTATCAACTGCAAGGAGACCCAACCAGTCAATCCTAAAGGAAATCAGTCCTAAATATTCATTGGAAGCACTGATGTTGAAGCTGAAACTCCAATACTTTGACCATCTGATGCGAAGAACTGACTCATTGGAAAAGACCCTGATGCTGGGAAAGATTAAAGGCAAAAGGAGAAGGGGACGACAGAGGATGAGATGGTTGGATGGCATCACTGACTCGAAAGACATGAATCTGAGCAAACTCCAGGAGTTGGTGATGGATAGGGAAGCCTGGTGTGCTGCAGTCCATGGGGTCGCAAAGAGTTGGACATGACTGAGCAACTGAACAGAACTGATGTCAATATGTCTTATTACTGATGAGGGTATTAATCTTAAATGGTTGGTTAACAGTGTATCTACCAGGTTTTTCCACTGGGACATTACTATTTTCCTTTATAACTAATAGATATCTTGGGGTAGGTACTTTAGAACTATGAAAACAATAAGGTTATTAGGCTGACTTCTATAATCACTGTGTTTTGGGGTTTTGCATATTTTTCAAATTTCTACTTCTCTTCTTTCACCTAAACCTGAATCAACATATTCAGTCAGCTGACTGTGCTTAACTATTAAGACAAACCAAAAGTAGTAAATACAACATAAGCCATTTAAGATGTTTTATCATTAAATAATGAGAAATACTTTCTTGAGACTCATTCTTTCTACCTACTCCTTTCATAGACTAGTGGCATCATTCTGGCCACAGAGGGTTCCTATTTTCAGTACAGACTTCCCCTCTGGATGGCAGCATCTTATCCTGGTCTCAAGCCTGCAAGTTGCACTTGGGTGGCATGTAATCCCAACTGGGCTTGCTTCAGCATTCTCTCTACATTCATTAATGTCTATGGTTCTTAATACTCTTTTTCTTCTCTGGAGCTCTCACCATTCCCAATCTATGTAGCTTTCCTTTTTTTTTTTGCAATGTATGTTTATATGTATGGGAACAATTGTAAATGTAATTAAGGCATTTTCCCCCATCTGTGTGTGTGTGGGGGTGTGTGTGTATGTGTGTGTGTGTGTTTTCCTATTTTTGTATTTGGGGAGAAGACGGTGTTGCAGGGAACTGGGTTCACACGTGTTTGTTCTGCCATCTGAGGACATAAGGACCCAACAGTTACTTTTGTAATGATCAGGGTTTAAGGCTTCTTTTCACCACTAATAATGTGTGATTTGTTTAATTCACTTTACCTATTGTAACTACATCATCTAAGGTTTGAAAATTGCTGCTGCTATGCTAGATAGAATCTTGAGCTTTGGAGATTAATCTTGCTTCTTGGTCTTATATGTAACACTGTTGTCTCCAAAATTAGACAACTTAAGAAAAATCTCTATCTGCTCAGGATTTATAATTTTCAAACATAGTATTTTTTAGCTTCATCTTAATCACCCATTGCTGAAATAACAACTGAGTCTAATATACTATCATGTGTTACTTTCCTCTAACTTAGCTAGTCAATCCTAAAGGAACTCAACTCTGAATATTCACTGGAGGGACTGATACAGAAGCTGAAGCTCCAATACTTTGGCCAACTGATGTGAAGGGCCTACTCATTGGAAAAGACCCTGATGCTGGGAAAAATTGAGGGCATGAGGAGAAGGGGGTGACAGAGGATGAGATGGTTGGATGACATCACCGAATTGATGGACATGAGTTTGAGCAAACTACAGGAGATGGTGAAGGACAGGGGAGCTTGGCGTGCTGCAGTCCATGGGGTCACAAAGGGTTGGACACAACTGAGCAACTGAACAACAAGAAGAATGACTGAACTAGATCAAAATTGAGGTTTGAGCTAAGAATATGAGCTTCTGGCTTTGTAAGACAGGGCTAAAGAAGCAAAAGCTGTGATACAGAAACATTGAATGCAAATTTAATTTAATTTAAACATAATGCAAGTTTCCTGTGAATAAAACTCCATGATAGTTTGTTAAAACAGCACATTTATAACTTTCACTATCATTCCCTGCATAGTCTTTTAATTCTGGGAATGTTTAGAAAAGTCTTTGTTTTTGTTTGGCTTTAGCACCACTCAAAAAAGTAACACAAGAAGACTGAATTCCAAAGATTAGGATAGAAGATGATTTCCTTTATTAAATACTTCTGTTCTTACTCCCTCGTGGGAGTAAACATTACTTCTGATGTAGAAATTATCACCTAAAAAACACCACAGTAAGTGGAGTGAGCACATTCGTAGTAATTACATGGTAAGTACTTTCTCAGCATCATAGGCTGTTATCCCCTTGAGAGCAGAGATGGTTCCTTATGCCTGTGTATGCAATTCTGTGCAGTCACGTGCGCAGTAAATAAATGGGACAAACTACCACTACCTGTTAAATGGCACAGATTTCCTTGAGAACACTTGGAAACTTGTGCAGAGGTCTCTCATCTGTGCATACCCTTTGTTCTGATATTTGCATCCCAAGGATATTTGTAGAAAATAATTAAGCAGTACATGTTGACAGTTTATCTCCAAATATTACAACTCTCTTACTGTCCTGCTTCCAGTGCCATTAACCTAGCCTCAAACACCATTATTTGTGATTTTGATGCCACTGTTATTGTTTCCTCACTTCTGATACTTTCCCTTGCATAGCAATGGAAACAAAAAGTAGATCACATTTCCACCTTCATTAACTATCAAAGGCTTTTCAATGCATTCAGAGTAAAACACAAACTTATGACTTATAGGATCCTTAAAGGTCCTATATGACTTGGACTCTGCACACTTCCTTGATCTCACCTCCTATTATCTCTGCTCACCCCTCACCTCAACTCACTAAGACCATCCACGCTTGCTTTTCTTCTCTTTTACAAATATCACAAGCTCTTCAGCCTTAGAAACCTTGTTCTAAATAATGACTAACTAGAACAATTACATCCGCAAGTATGATTGATTCTCCCCGCCTTGGGTCTCAGAGCTCAACTAAAAGGTAAAATCTATTCAGTGGGACTTTCTTTGACCATCTAACTCCCAACCCCTTCAAACCTTAACACAGTCCCTATTTTCATTATGTTTATAGCACTGATCACATTTTTCAACTATCATAATCATTTATTGGTTACTGTTTAATTTTTCATTTCTCTCAACTAGAAGGTAAGTTCCATGAAAATATAAAATGTTCCTAAGTTTGTTCATCACTGTATCTCAATGCTTGAAAGAGGGCTTAGAAAAGTAGTAATAAAAGTCTATGTATTGAAAGATGTGAAAGAATAAATGAAAGACAATGTACATTTATCTGCCCCAAAATATGTACTACTCTATTAGCAATAAAAGTTAGAGACGACCTAAGTGTTCATCAGCATGAAACTGAGTAAATAAAATAGAGCATTAATATATAATGGAATATATAGAAATAGACAGAAATGGTATTGACACGACAGAAGCAGAAGATATTAATTAAGAAGAGGTGGCAAGAATACACAGAAGAACTATACAAAAAAATCTTCACGACCCAGATAATCATGATGGTATGATCACTCGCCCAGAGCCAGACATCCTGGAATGTGAAGTCAAGTGGGTCTTAGGAAGCATCACTAAGAACAAAGCTGGTGGAGGTGATGGAATTCCAGTGAACTATTTCAAATCCTAAAAGATGATGCTGTGAAAGTGCTGCACTCAATACGCCAGCAAATTTGGAAAACTCAGCAGTGGCCACCGGACTGGAAAATGTCAGTTTTCATTCCAATCCCAAAGAAAGGCAATCCCAAAGAATGCTCAAACTACCACACAATTGCACTCATCTCACATGCTAGCAAAATAATGCTCAAAATTCTCCAAGAGAGGCTTCAAAAAGACACGAATGATGAACTTCCAGATGTTCAAGCTGGATTTAGAAAAAGGCAGAGAGACCAGAGATCACATTACCAACATCCGTTGAGTCATTGAAAAAGCAAGAGTTCCAGAAAAAGCTCCACTTCTGCTTTATTGACTACACCAAAACCTTTGACTCTGTGGATCACAACAAACTGGAAAATTATTCAAGAGATGAGGAGTACCAGACCACCTTACCTGTCTCCTAAGAAACCTGTATGCAGGTCAGGAGGCAACAGTTACACCGGGACATGGAGCAACAGACTGGTTCCAAATAGGGAAAGGAGTATGTCAAGGCTGTATAATGTCACCCTGCTTATTTAACTTATATTCAGAGTATATTATGTGAAATGCCAGGCTGGATGAAGCACAAGCTGGAATCAAGATTGCCGGGAGAAATATCAATAACCTCAGATAAGAGGATGACACCATCCTTATGGCAGAAAGCAAAGAGGAATTAAAGAGCCTCCTGATTAAAGTGAAAGAAGAGAGTGGAAAAGCTGGCTTAAAGCTCAACACTTAAAAAACTAAGATCATGGCATCTGGTCCCATCACCTCATGGCAAATAGATGAGAAAACACTGGAAACAGTGACAGACTTTATTTTTGGGGGCTCCAAAATCACTGCAGATGGTGACTGTAGTCACGAAATTAAAAGACACTTGCTCCTTGGAAGAAAAGTTATGACCAACCTAGACAGCATATTACAAAGCAGAGACATTACTTTGCCAACAAAGGTCTGTCTAGTCAAAGCTATGGTTTTTCCAGTAATCATGTATGGATGTGAGAGTTGGACTATAAAGAAGGCTGAGTGCCGAAGAACTGATGCTTTTGAACTGTAGTGTTGGAGAAGACTCTTGAGAGTCCCTTGGACTGCAAAGAGATCCAACCAGTCCATCCTAAAGGAAATCAGTCTTGGGTGTTCATTGGAAGGACTGATGTTGAAGCTGAAACTCCAATACTTTGGCCACCTGATGCGAAGAACTGACTCATTGGAAAAGACCCTGATGCTTAGAAAGATTGGAGGTTGGAGGAGAAGGGGACAACAGAGGATGAGATGGTTGGATGGTATCACTGACTCAACGGACACAAGTTTGGGTAAATCTGGGAGTTGGTGATGGACAGGGATGCCTGGTGAGCTGCAGTCCATGGGGTCTCAAAGAGTCAGACACAACAGAGTGACTGAACTGAACTGATAGAGGAATCAAATAACATTGTAAAAATATTAACAGATATTCTCAACATACTATTATTACTGTATTATTATTATTTTATGAAGAATACTGCAAAAAATATGCACAATGTGATTCCATTTTGGAAACACAGATATATATTTGGGGAAAAGTATCTAAAACAAATATAAATATTAACAGTGGTATCTCTGTGTGGCAAAATGACAAGTGATAGCAATGCTATTTGGTTTCGCTTTGTTCTACATATTATTTTTAAATATAAACTATTTCTGAAACAAAAACTATATAATCAATTCCTTGTTAAATTAAAATTTGGAAAGAAATTAGCATTACAAATATGTCTTTATTCTCCACATAATTTAGAGCTCAGCGTGAAGAAAAAGGAAATATACTCATGCTATATTCCTTCAGTCATGTTCTCCTCTATGTAACCCCATGGACTGCAGCCTGAGAGGCTCCTTTGTCCACAGGATTTCCCAGGAAAGAACACTGGAGTGGGTTCCCATTTCCTACTCCAGGGGATTTTCCAACCCAGGGACCAAACCCATGTCTATTGTGAATATACTCACAGTCACAAATAAATGAGAAAGTAACAGCTTTTCAGCTTGTTATTAACAAAGTACAATCTCCTTTGTATTGACCAAAGGCTTTGATCTAGAATCACAGAAGAAGTAAGAGCTTTACGTAATCATCCACTCTTCCTCCTGAAAGTTCACATTTAAGCCATCACTGAGAAGTAATATCCATCCCTATTTTTCCACCTAAATACCAAAAACGGAGGTCCTGGGATCTTCCTCTGACACTAACTTCTATCTTTTTCACTCTGTTGGAAATTTCATTTTACTTCTAATGTAAAGCTTTCATATGTATTTCTTGTTTAATACTCAGAGGGATGAATACACATACACACATGCCTGTTAATTCTAGTTTTAGCTTTAACAGCCTCCTCTATACTGCACTTGAATCAAGTTTATAGATTCTCCTACAAAGGTATTCAAAGAGATTCCATTCTTTTTGTATTAGTCCCAACTCCCTACAAGACTTTCCCCCATCTATTCTAGCCACTTCACCTCTCTACCCCTGTATCTTCATCCAAAGTGAAGGAACTGAGGCACAGTGAGGATCTCTGGCTGAGATGTTCTCGGATTCTAGTCACTCCATTTATCTTCAACCAAGCATCTTCCTGAAACTTCTGCTTGAACTAAACTTTCCTGCATTCCTTTAGACACATCTTTTACTTTCCATTCTGCTTTTCTTTTTCCCCACACGCCTCCTTCATTGCACACCCTGATCCTACCTATCCTCCAAGCGTTCACATGAACCGTCTACTACTCCCCATTGTGGTTCAAGTTCACCCTCTCGTGCCCTTTAACGCGGTTCTCTGCCGCATCCTAAATACTGCTACCTCTTGTAATGTTATTTAGATGAGGGAGGGAATCTCCTAACTAAACCACACTGTGTTCTTTGAAGTCAGAAACAATGCCAATACTTTTTTTACAAAATGATCCAAGCATCTGGTCTTTAACACAATTGATCCTCCACGAATATTTACTCTTTGGCATACTAAAGCTGCTTTTTCCCTCTTCACTCCGCCTGCATGGATTTCAAATTTTGAGTCCTTAAACCTCTTTACTAATCACTATTCCTGAATTCCCCTAGAGATTTGTTCTCTCCACACCCTGGCATTTGAGAATGAATTTTAATTCTGTCCTTTTTCCATATGTGTCAAACACCTTGAGAGCCACTGTTCTTTATTTTTCATAGCTCCTCCAGTTCTACTAGCAAAGTCCCTAAGGTTAGGGATAAGGATTTGTGAAGGACACAGTCTATCTGTCCAAAGCAAAAAGAACTCAGAGAGAAGTGTGAAAATTCCCACAAAGCCTGGCTCTTTAAAATGTTTTCCATCTTCCACACCTGAGCCCACAAATTGTTGATTCAATTATAGGTCATGGTAACACTTCCACTATCTCAGCCTCCTAAACTAGAGTGTAAGGAAGTAAAACTCACCTCCTCCTTAATAGAAGCCATCACTCCAGATGTTCAATTACAACATTTTTGGAAGAAGCACATGGTAACAGCTCTGACTAATTGCTGGAGACATTTGGGACATGAGAGCTGAACCTAAGATCATCCATAACGGGAATCCAAGTTCAGAAGTGGTATTTTCTTATACATGACTCTAAAATGCACCTGGTCAATGAGTTAGGCTCTCCAACTATTTTTGCTTAGTTCATTCTGTATTTTATTACTGATTCACCTTCTTGGCTATAATGGGACTCAATCTAAGGATGGCTAAAAAAAATCAAACAAGTATAATTGGTTAAATATGTCTCTTAATACAGAATACCCTGAGCAGGGGACTCAGTTCACTCTGAGATAATCAACGTTAAAAACACTCTTTGTATGTATGATTTGTTCCCTGTCATTTTGTGGTTTTTAATTACTCTGTAACTTTATCTCAAATTGCTTTAGAGCAGTTTGCATTCTAATTTGTCTATCCCTTATACATACCCAACACTGGCTCTAGGCTAACCCTTTCCACGTGCATTATTTCATTAATTACCACAACAGCCCTGTAAGTTACTGACTAGATCTACCAGGGACTAGCTGCTGTGAGACTAACCTCCCCGAGACATCCTGTTGTGTAAAATAATGTAAATAATAGTTTCCAGTAGCAAGTAAATTTACCCAAATAAAGTGATTAGTAGAATGTCTGGCCCAGATTAAATGCTCAACAAACATTGGCTGTTATGATGTTCAATATTCTCATCATTTCCATTTTTCAGGTGACACATCTGAAACACTGAGAGGTGAGTGACTTTCCTGGTGTCCTTCAGTCAATAATGTTCTCAGGCTTGACTCAGCCAGGGTCCCTCTGGGGATGGAGCCCATGTTCTTAGCAGTGCATGAGCTGCCTCTGGAGCCCTCACCTCCATGCCAGTTTTGGTTCTGATTTATCATTTCCCAATGTTGTATTTTTCCACCTTGACACCCCGCCCCAATAAAAACAGGGGGAAATATACCTTTACCTATGTGTCTATCTACTCAGCCACATATACAGCAACAAACAACTAGAACAATAAATTATATGTTTACTGGCAAGAGGAGGGCATGGATGTTTAATCTGAGAACTCTCGGATATGAACACTAAAGTTGTGCATATAGGCACATGCACATGTTCCTGAATACATAGATAGAGGCACAATTTTACACAAAAGGAGATTACATGAACTTAATTTGATCTTGCAGAATGATGAAAATATCTCTGGTTTTTTTTTTTTTTTTTTTTTTGGCAGAGTATATGCCTTACTCCAGAGAAGCCCAAAATAACCAGAAGGACCGAAGGGCAGTATGTGTAGGGACGCTCTTATTCAGAAACAATTTAATTGGAAAAATATTTCTAGCAAGCTACAACAAACTTACTCTAACCATTTCAGGAAGTTTTTTCAACAGAATGGTGGAAATGATTCCTTAACTCTTAGACTGAGCCACAAGAGATTGACATTTTTTTTTTGAGTTTGAAAATGTTTGAATGTTGGCAATTTTATATGGTTCAACACAAATACATAGTAGCTACTGTAAGAGTAAGGTTATTAAATTTATTTTCTAAATTTAGCAATTTTAGGTTCTAAATAATTTGTAACATAAGAATACACACTAATTTTGAAAAAAGCTTATTATAACTGCATTTTTAATGGTTCTTAAATTTGTGTTCAGGATAAAACTCAGACAAAAACCATTAAAAATGCAATTATAAAAGTAATAAGCTTTTTGTGTTTCAAAACATGGATGTGAACATTCCTTTTTTGTATTTTCTTATCTTAGAAGTATTTAGTGATTCCTCAAAAAAGCTACATTTTTAGGAAAATTTATTACTGTAAGAAAATTACATTACAATGTAACAGACACTACCCTAGAGTCCTTAGTACAATTTGTCTCTTTTCTTTACTATACTCACACAAATTAATTTGTTTTCAATTAAGTTAATAACTACATGATGCAATCAATTATACATCCCAAGATCCTTTTTATTATGAGTTAGTTTCTTGGGCTCCAAAATCACTGCAGATGGTGACTGCAGACATGAAATTAACAGACGCTTGCTCCTTGGAAAAAAAGCTATGACAAACCCAGACAGCATACTAAAAAGCAGAGACATTACTTTGCCAACAAAGGTGTGTCTAGCCAAAGCCTGGTTTTACCAGTAGCCATATGGATGTGAGAGTTGGACCATAAAGAAGGCTGAGTGCCCAAGAATTGATGCTTTTGAACTATGGTATTGGAGAAGACTCTTGGGAGTCCCTTGGACTGCAAGGAGGTCCAACTAGTCCATCCTAAAGGAAATCAGCTCTGAATATTCATTGGAAAGACTGATGCTGAAGCTGAAACTCCAATACATTAGCCACCTGATGCAAAGAACTAATTCATTGGAAAAGACCCTGATGCTGGGAAAGACTGAAGGTGGGAAGGGAAGAGGAAAACAGAGGATGAGATGGTTGGATGGCATCACTAACTCGATAGACATGAGTTTGAGTAAGCTCCGGGAGTTGGTGATGGACAGGGCAGCCTGGCATGCTGCAGTCCATGGATCACAAACATTCAGACATGACTGAGTGACTGAACTGAACTGAATTTTATATACATAGGCTCACCATTATTAGAATGATCTTCCTACAGTGCATCTAGTTTTAATATCTCTAAGATCTGGGTGCTATGAACTAAAAGTTAGCCAGTGAAATTCACGATGCTTTCTGCTATGCACTTAGAGAAGCCAGAGTGTCAAGGCACCAGTGGATGGGGTCAGAGGAGACAAAGGAAAGAACACTGAATTGGAAATAGGAGACCTGACTGAGGGCTTCCTCCATTACTGGTTTTCTGATGATCTCAGAGAAGTACCTTACCTCTTTACATTTCAGTTTTCACTTCTGTGAGATATGAGCACTAATAACTGTACCTGAGAAGCATGTCCCTTGTAACTTTACCCAAAGACACATGTCAAACATTATATGTGAAAGTTCTCATTAATGTCTATATGTGGGAAGCAGCATAGCCTAGTGTTTGAGCACAGGGATTCTGAATTCCAGAGGGTTGTTGAAATTCCAGCTCTACCACTTACTTCATGTATAATCCTAGGTACATATTTTAATATTCCAAAGCTTGGGTTTCCTCAGCTGTAAAATAATAACTACTTCACTGACTGCTGGCAGAAATAAATGAAATAATATAAATTCAAACTCTGATTATTATAGCACTCAAAAGGAGGTAGTGTATACCATTAAAGCATTAATTTAAGAGTATTGATTTTTATTAATTGTTCATTAAAAAGTTAAAGAAAAAGCCAAGAGGAAAAATGACTGCTGTTGATGACTTTGCTTACAAAGATAAAAATTTACTATTATTTCCCAGTTTATAACTGAAACAAAATGATACAAAATTATATTGGGGCCATCCCAATAAGAAAAGTATAAAACTTGATGGTTCCATTAGTGAGTTCTATCAAACATTTAAAGAAGAATTAGCACTAACTTACCCCAAAATCTTCCAAATAATTGAAGAGGAAGGAACCTGATACCAAGAACAGACAAAGACACTACATGAAAAGATATCTATGGACTGTAGCCCGCTAAGCTCCTCTATCCATAGGAGGGTTCAGGCAAGAATACTGGAGTGGGTTGTCATTTCTTTCTCCAGGGAACCTTTTGGACCTGGGGATCGAACTCAGGTCTACCTGAACTGCAGGCAGATTCCTTACTGTCAGCCACCAGGGAAACCCAAAAGGATAACTACCAACCAATATCCATGAGGAGCAGTGATGCAAAATTCTCAACAAAACACCAACAAACAGAATTCAACAAGAAATGAAAAGAACAATACACTATGACCAAGTGGGATTTATTCCTAAAATGCATGCCTAAAAGCCATTCCTAGAATGGTTCAACATATGAAAACCAATCAATGTAACATAAGACATTACCAAATAAGGGGGAAAGGCCATGTGATTATTTCAATTGATGCAAAAGAGCATTATATAAAATTCAACACATTTTGATAAAAACACATAAAAAACTAGGAGTAGAAGGAAATTACCTCAATGCAATAAAGGCCAAAAATGACAAGCCCACAGCTAACATTGTATTCAATGGTCAAAGTCTGATAACTTTTTTTCTAAGATCAGGGACAAGAATGTCTACTTTTAGCACTCTACTCAATACTCTGTTCAGTACTGAAAGTCCTAGCCAGAAGAATTAGGCAAGAAAAAGAAATAAGAAGCACACAAATTGGGAAGGAAGAAGTAAAATTATCTCTGTTCACAAATAACATGATGTTATAGGTAGAAAAACCCTAAAGATGCCAAATAGAAGCACACACAAATACATTAACTGTCAGAATATACAAATTCAACAACACTGCAAAACATAAAATTAATACTCAAAAATCAGTTGGGTTTCTTTGGACAATCCAAAAAAGAAACTAAAAAAAAAAAAAACCTCTGTTTACAATAGCATCAAAAAGAATAAAATATTTAGGGATAAACACAACCAAGGAGGTAAAAGATTTGTACTCTGAAAACTACAAAATGTTGCTGAAAGAAATTAAAGAAGCCATAAATAAACACCCTATATTCAGGGTTTGGAAGGTTTAATATTTTTAAGATATTTACAGTATTAGTGCAATAGCAATCTTTTGTAGAAATAAAAATACTCATCCTAAAATTTACAAGGAATCTCAACAGATCCTGAATAGCCACCTAATTATTTAAAAAATTATTACAAAGCTTCAGTAATCTGAACAATGTAGTACTGACATAAAGACAGATACACAGATCAACAGGGTAGGACAGAAAGTCAAGGAATAAACCTTTGTATATATGGAAAATTATCTTCAACAAGAACCTAAATGTTCATTGGCAGACAAATGGATAAGAAAGCTGTACTACATATACACAATGGAATATTACTCAGTCATTAAAAAGAATGCATTTGAATCAGTTTCTAATGAGGTGGATGAAACTAGAGCCTATTATACACAGTGAAGTAAGTCAGAAAGAAAAACACCAATACAGTATATTAATGCATAAAGACGGAATTTAGAAAGATGGTAACAATGACCCTATAAGCAAGACAGCAAAAAGAGACACAGATGTAAAGAACAGACTTTTGGACTCTGTGGGAAAAGGTGAGGGTGGGATGATTTGAGAGAATAGCATTGAAACATGTATATTACCATATGTGAAATGGATTGCCAGTGCAGGTTTGATGCATGAGACAGGGTGCTCAGAGCTGGTGCACTGGGATGACCCTGAGAGATGGGATGAGGAGGGAGGTGGGAGGGGGGATTCAGGATGGGGAACATCTGTACACCCACGGCTGATTCATGTGGATGTACAGCAAAAATCACTATAATATTGTAAAGTAATTAGCCTCCACTTAGAATAAATAAATTAATTTTTTAAAAAAGAATGCTAAGACCACCCAATGAGAAAGCAACAGCAGTCTCTTCAATAAGTTGTGTCAGAAAAAGTGGAGATCCACATGCAAAAGAATGAAGTTGGACACTTATCTTACCCATATACCAAAAGTAACTCGAAATGTATTATTAAAGATCTAGATATAAGATCTAAAACTGAAGAAAATATAGGGGGAAAGCTTCATGATATGGATTTGCTAATGATTTCTTAGACACGACATTAAAAGCATTGGCAACAGAAGCTAAATGGGAATATAGCAAATCTAAAACACTTTGTGCATCAAAGGACACAGTCAGCAGCATGAAAAGACAGCCCATGGAATTGGAGAAAATATTTGCAAATATGACAAGGAGTTAATAGCCAGAATATAAAGAATTCCTAAAATTCAGTAGTAAATCAATCAATAATGAGTCTGAAAAACAGGCAAAAACTTAAATAGGTATTTCTCCAAGAATGAAATATAAATGGTCAATTAGCATATAATAAAATTCTAAACATCACTAATCATTAAAGAACGCTAATCAAAACTACAGTGAATATCACCTCATATCCATTAGAATGGCCATAAAAGAGAGAGAGAGAGGAAGAAAAAAAGAAAGGAAGAAAATAACAAGTGTTGAGGAAGATGGCAGCTATTCAAAACATTAAAAATAGAATTACTACATGATCCAACAAGCCCACTGCACAGTATATATCCAAAGGAATGAGACAGGATCTCAAAGAGATATTTGTACACCCATGTTCACAGTAGTCAAGCAGTGGGAACAACCCAGACGTTCAATAGCAGGGGAGTGTTTGAACAAAATGTGGCATATATGATGGATTCGTTTACAGCTTTGAGAATGAAGAAAATTCAGGCACATGCTACAACATGGATGACTCTTGAGGACCTTATGCTAAGCAAACTCACCTAATCACAGATTCTGCTCATATTATGTATATAAAAATCGATTCCACAGAAACAGATAGCAAAGTGATATTTTCTAGGGAATGGGAGGAGAAGTGTATGTGGAGTTGTTTAATAAGTTTCAGTTTTGACAGAGGAAAAGTGTTCTGGAGATTAGCGGCACAGCAATATGAATGTAATTATTGCTGCTGAACTGTATACTTCAAAATGTATATTAGGGACACTTAATTAGCAAAGATATTGTGTGTGGAAAATGAAGAATCATTTTGCAAAGAAACAATCACTTACTTAATAATTTTAGATTTCTACACAGTTATTTAGTAAACCTTTTAGCTTAGATTTAAAAAATAAAGCCATTTATTTTTAACAGGTTAGAAAAATATTTTAAAAAACTAGAACTATTCTCTTTTCTTTCGCACAAATGCACTAAGAACAGACATGGAACAGAAGAATGATGGACTGGATGAAGCACAAGCTGGAATCAAGAATGCAGGGGAAATACCAATAACCTCAGATATGCAGATGACACCATCCTATGGCAGAAAGCGAGGAACTAAAGAAAGCCTCGAAATAAAAGTGAAAGAGAAGAGTGAGAAAGCTGCTTAAAACCCAACATTCAAAAAACTAAGATCATGGCATCTGCCCCCATCGCTTCATGGCAAACAGATGGCAAAACAATGGAAACAGTGACAGACTTTATTTTCTTGGGCTCCAAAATCATTGCAGATGGTGACTGCAGCCATGAAATTAAAAGACACTTACTCCTTAGAAGAAAAGCTATGACAAATCTAGACAGCATATTAAAATGCAGAGACAAACAAGAGTTCTTATAGTCAAAACTATGGTTTTTCCAGGAGTCATGTATGGACCTGAGAGTTGGACCATAAAGAAAGCTGAGCACCAAAAATTGATGTTTTTGAACCATGGTGTTGAAGACTCTTGAGAGTCCTTTGGACTGCAAGGAGATCAAACCAGTCAATCCTAAAGGAAATCAGTCCTAAATATTCATTGGAAGGACTGATGCTGAAGTTGAAACTCTAATACTTTGGCCACCTGACGCAAAGAACTGACTCATTGGAAAAGACCCTGATGCTGGGAAAGATTGAAGGCAAGAGCAGAAGGGGACGACAGAGGATGAGATGGTTGGATGGCATCACCAACTCAATGGACATGAGTTTGAGCAAACTCCAGGAGTTGGTGATGGACAGTGAGGCCCAGTGTGCTGCAGTCCATGGGGTCGCAAAGAGTTGGACATGACTGAGCAATTGAACTGAACTAAGAACTCAATATCAAAAAGTCACTGTTGCCACAGTGTACAGAGAGCTGTTAAGTTAATCAGGAAAATCTTGTGTATGTTTATAATGTCCATGGAAAAGTACATATATGACTGACATAACACCATTTTTATTTTTAAAAATTCACCTTGAATAACAGAAGTTACTTGCACATCACCATTCTATTTTCAAACCAAATTAATAAAGTCATCACTGATGTGAAATGTGACTTCCTTTGAGATGTGGTATATCTGGTCATGGTCTTGGAACTGATCTTCAAGATCTGTGCCATTAAATTTTAAGAATCCATTCTCTGTCTATGGCACCCTGGCCAGCAGTGCACAGTATTATTAAGTACATAAAAATGAAATTATTTACCAGATGCTTCTTGTGTTTTTTGATCTCCCATGAAGTCTGCAACAATAGTTCATTAATCTGCTACTCACAAAAGAACAACTCTGCAACAGATACCAAGGATCAGGGGATAGACAAATACCTCACCTAGATTTTCATTAGCATTTCTCGTGGATTACAATGCATCTTATATCACATTATGCATTCTTCTTTCAACCAAATTTGTCTTATTTATGCATACTTGAAAGGAGTAGAGTCCATCCTATCTTATTTGATTATTTTTTTTCCTTCAATCTGAGAAGTGGTTTTTAAAGCAAAAGTGAAACATATAAGGAAACGGACAGAGAGACAGGAAGTATTAAGTAGTCCCTTTTCTGTATTTTAGACACTTATTTTTGTTCTGCTCAGCATGGGATGGGCTTCATTCTTTCTGAGGCAATAGCCTCTGGAGAGATCTGACAGTATTAACAAAAAAAGGACATTTTAAAATAAGCACACATCACTGCTTTCATACTTTTGACAAGCTTGCAGAAGCTGAGTAGAAGGCCAATTTGAAGACCCAGGCTGGAGCAAAGAGAATATGCTTGGTCAAGGCTTCCAAGAGAATATCTGATGTGTTGAGATGAAACAGAAATGCATATGACCACTTTTGGAGGCAAAGCAATTTTTTTTTTAATTTGAGATGAAAGTGACATTGGGTACAGAGCTTTACCACTGCTTCTGTCTACATCAGATATTTTTAAAATCCACTGAATGCATCAACAGTCCAGCATTTTTCTGGTGCTGGACTAGTTTCCCTTTCCTTTGTGAGTATAGTCACCCATTGCATTGCTACCTTCTGTGAGTGTATATTCAGCACTTGACAAGTCTTCTTAAACTGTAAGTCCTGACACCCCACACTAGTCTTGACCATGCATGAAGTAGAGGCATGACTCTCAGGAACCTTGAAAAACTGTGCTTCTTGGTTTTTATGATTTTAAAGCTGATGATAGAAAATTTGGACACTATATAAAGATATGATGAAGAAAATTTAAATAGCTCAGAATATCACTATCCAGAATAACCATGAACACATTAGACCTTTCTTTTAGGCAATTTTTCAGTGCAGTGCTCTTATATTAGAAAGTTAAGATCGCATGGTACATGAGTAAACACATCTGCACAGACACACACACACTTCATAGTCCTTGTATTTTATAAAGTCAAGCCTGGGACTATACTTCCCAGCCCTCCACACCCGCTCTCTTTTCATCTTTTTGAGGCCATCAAATACAAGCCTGCACAACATGTCACTTTCAGATCATGGTGGCCCTCTCTTTTTCATGACCCTGGGGAGTGACTAAGCACCAAAATGGAAAGAAACACAATCTCTAGGTCACATCATAAAGGAAAGCTGCCTGCTAAAAAGGAAACAACTTCCCTGGTCTGGTCAATGAGCAAGAAATAAACCTCTACTATTGTGTTTAGTTACTGAAATGTGGAAGTTGATTATAGAAGGTGGTGTAGCCTAATGCTGCAGAAATTAATAAATTTATCAGATGCTTACCTATTAAATTCATAGATCATGGAAGAATGGGTGCTTCAGTGACTGGATTACTAACTGCCTGTGCAGCCTCCAACAAGAGGAGGGCTGCAGTCTCCTCTGAAAACTGGAGAGAATGATGTCTACCTTGCAAGACTGTTTTAAGAATGAAAGAGCACAGTACATGTGTCTATGTCTGGTACAGAGCAAGTGCCCAGTGTTGATGGTTATTATTCAAACATATAAAACATACAATATATATATAAAACATATAATAAGTTCAGTTCAGGTCAATTCAGTCGCTCAGTCGTGACTGACTATTTACAACCCATGGACAGCAGGACACCAGGCCTCCCCACCCATCAGCAACTCCCGCCGTTTATTCAAACTCATATCCATTGAGTCAGTGATGCCATCCAACCATCTCATCTTCTGTCGTCTCCTTCTCCTCCAACCTCCAATCTTTCCCAGCATCAGGGTCTTTTACAATGAGTCAGTTCTTCCCATTGGGTGGCCAAAGTATTAGTTTCAGCTTCAGCATGTATCCCTCCAATGCATATTTGGGACTGATTACCTTTAGGATGGACTGGTTGGATCTCCTGGCAGTACAAGGGACTCTCAAGAGTCTTCTCCAACACCACACTAGAGAGTTAAAGAAAAAGCAGCAACTCTTCAGTGCTCAGACTTATTTATAGTCCAACTCTCACATCCATACATGACTACCGGAAAAACCATAGCCATGACTAGATGGACCTTTGTCTCGTGCTTTTTAATATGCTGTCTTGGTTATTCATAACTTTTCTTCCAAGGAACAAGCATCTTTTAATTTCATGTTTGCAGTCACCATCTGCAGTGATTTGGGGCCCAAAAAAATAAAGTCTGTCACTTTTTCCACTGTTTCCCCATCTATTTGCCATGAAGTGATTGGATCAGATGTCAAGATCTTAGTTTTCTGAATGATGCGCTTTAAGCCCTCTTTTTCACTCTCCTCTTTGACTTTCATCAAGAGGCACTTTAGTTCTTCTTTGCTTTCTGCCATAAGGGTGGTATAATCTGCATATCTGAAGTTACTGATAATTTTCCTGGCAATCTTGATTTCAGCTTGTGCTTCATCCAGATCAGCATTTCTCATGATGTACTCTGCACATAAGTTAAATAAGCAGGGTGACAATATACAGCCTTGACATAGTCCTTTTCTGATTTGGAAACAGTCTATTGTTTCATGTCCAGTTCTAACTGTTGCTTCTTGACCTGCATACAGATTTCTTAGGAGACAGGTAAGGTGGACTGGTTTTCCCATCTCTTTCATAATTTTCCACAGTTTATTGTGATCCCCACAGTTAAAGGCTTTGGCCTAGTCAATAAAGCAGAAGTAGATGGTTTTCTGAAACTCTCTTTCTTTTTTGATGATCCAGCGGATATTGACAATTTGATCTCTGGTTCCTCTGCCTTTTCTAAATCCAGCTTGAACATCTGGAAGTTCACAGTTCACATACTGTTTAAGCCTGGCTTGGAGAATTTTGAGCATTGCTTTGCTACATGTGAGATGAGTGCAATTGTGCAGTAGTTTGAGCATTCTTTGGCATTGCCTTTCTTTGGGATTGGAATGAAAACTGAACTTTTCCAGTCCAGTGGCCACTGCTGAGTTTTCCAACTTTGCTGGCATATTGCATGCAGCACTTTCACAGCATCAACTTTTAGGATTTGAAATAGCTCAACTGGAATTCCATCACCTCCACTAGCTTTATCCATGTGATGCTTGCTAATGCCCACTTGACTTCGCATTCCAGAATGTCTGGCTCTAGGTGAGTGATCACAACATCGAGATTATCTAGGTTGTGAAGATGCTTGTTGAAGTAAAAATGATCTGAAGAAGGGAATGGCAAACCACTTCACTATTCTTGCCTTGAGAAACCCCAGGATCAGTATGAAAAGGCAAAAAAAATAGGACACTGAAGAACAAACTCCCCAGGTCAGTAGGCAGCCAATATGCTACTGGAGATCAGTGGAGAGATAACTTCAGAAAGGATGAGCAGCCGGAGTCAAAGCAACAACACCCAGCTGTGGATGTGACGAGTGATGCGAGTAAAGTCCGATGCTGGAAAGAGCAACATTGCATAGGAACCTGGAATGTTAGGTCCACGAATCAAGGCAAATTGGAAGTGGTCAAACAGAGATGGCAAGAGTGAACACCAACATTTTAGGAATCAGCAAACTAAAATGGACTTCAATGGGTGAATTTAACTCAGATGACCATTATATCTACTACTGTGGGCAGGAATCCCTTAGAAGAAATGGAGTAGCCATCATAGTCAACAAAAGAGTCTGAAATGCAGTACTTGGATGCAATCTCAAAAACGACAGAATGATCTCTGTTCGTTTCCAAGGCAAATGATTCAATATCACAGTAACCCAAGTCTATGCCCCAACCAACAGTGCTGAAGAAGCTGAAATTGAATGGTTATATGAAGACCTATAAGACCTTCTAGAACTAACACCCAAAAAAGATGTCCTTTTCATTATAGGGGACTGGAATGCAAAAGCAGGAAGTCAAGAAATACCTGGAGTAATAGGCAAATTTGGCCTTGGAGTACAGAATGAAGCAAGGCAAAAGCTAATATAGAGTTTTGCCAAGAGAATGCACTAGTCATAGGAAACACTCTCTTCCAACAACACAAAAGAAGACTCTACACACTGACATCACCAGGTAGTCCATACCAAAATCTGACTGATTATATCTTTGCAGCCAAGGATGGAGACGCTCTATACAGTCAGCAAAAACAAGACCAGGGGCTGACTGTGGCTCAGATCATGAACTCCTTATTGCCAAATTCAGACTTAAACTGAAGAAAGTAGGGAAAATCACTAGACCATTCAGATATGACTGAAATTAAATCCCTTACAATTATACAGTGGAAGTGACAAATAGATTCGAGTGATTAGATCTGATAGGCAAGAGTGCCTGATAAACTATGGAGGTAGGTTCGAGACATTATACAGGAGACAGGGATCAAGACCATCCCCAAGAAAAAGAAATGCAAAAAGGTAAAATGGTTGTCTGCGGAGGCCTTACAAATGCCTATGAAAAGAAGAGAAATAAAGGCAAAGGAGAAAAGGAAAGATATTCCCACCTGAGTGCAGAGTTCCAAAGAAGAGCAAGGAGAGATAAGAAAGCCTTCCTCAGCGATCAATGCAAAGAAATAGACGAAAACAACAGAATGGGAAACACTAGAGATCTCTTCAATAAAAGTAGAGATACCAAGGGAACATTTCATACAAAGATGGGCACAATAAAGGACAGAAATGGTATGAACCTAACAGAAGCAGAAGTTATTAAGAAGAGGTCGCAGAAACACACAGAGGAACTATACAAAACAGATGATAACTATCTTCAAAAGGAGAGGTACTGCTTTTCCTGTATCAAGCTAAAAAATATATTTTCGATTTGCCTAGTATATCATGCTGCACTTACTTCTCAAGAGGATTTGAGTTGACAGAGTAAAAACCACATTTTCCAGGAACCATAGTTGAAACAAATTATAAATACCAGAAGTGTTAAACTTGGTCAACTTTGGACCATTAGTACCCTTCCTAAAGTTTATAAAGAACTACTTATATTCATTAAGAAATGCAGAAATGCTTGCAGTTTAATGGTGAATATAATATTGCTTTTCATTTTAGCATATCTAAAATGATGGGAAAACATTCTCACTGTCACTAAGCTAAAGGGTTATCAACTTGGGTTTTTAAATCAATTATAAATTTCTGCTTCCAGTCTTGCCTAACAGGAGATGTATGATAGATGAAAAACAAATATAAACTATCATATACATATGTAACATACACATCGGTTTAGGCAACAAATGCATTTTACCAAGTATCTGGTTACATATAATGTATTAAATGCTATGCCAAGTATAATATACAGGCCCAGTTTCAAGTGTAGTATTTCATGTACTAAAATTATTTCATGTACTAAAACTATTTCATGTACTAAAACACAGACAAAGGCAATGAGGGAAATGAAACCACAGATTAAAAACGGCCATATGAGTAAAGAAGCCTACTAGCAGAGTCACAGTGAGGCTGAGAGGCAATGTGCAACAAAGGGCTATGGCAAAGAGTGGGAGTGAGTTTCCTTCTAAGAGGGCTTCCCCAGTGGTTCAGGGGTAAAATATCTGCCTGCAATGCAGAAGATGCTGGAAATCTGGGTTCGATCCCTGGGTCAGGAAGATCCTCTGGAGGAGGGCATGGCAACCCACTCCAGTGTTCTTGCCTGGAGAATTCCATGAACGGAGGAGGCTGGTGGTCTACAGTCCATGAGGTCACAGAGTCAGACACGAATGAAGTGACTGAGCATGCGTGGTTTTTCTAAGAACTACAGTGAATTATTTCTGAAAGTAAAAGAAATTGCAAGAGATATATCAAGGTCCTATGGTTACTGAGTTGTTCTATAGCAAAATAAAAGTCTGATTTCATCAATATGAATATATAAATGGCAGTTTAAAATATTATGCACTTTTATCCATGGCACAAATATCACTTAGAATAGGCCTGTTTTCTGAATCTTTTTTTTTTTCTTTTCTGTGAAAAGAAATACAACTTACCTCACTGAAAGCAAAAGCATGCTAATAATGTACAATTAATTCCATCTCCAGACCTGGTATAGACCATGGTTAGCTGTAATCCACTGGAGAAGGAAATGGCAACCCACTCCAGTATTCTTGCCTGGAGAATTCCAGGGACAGAGGAGCCTGGTGGGCTGCCGTCTATGAGGTCACACAGAGTTGGACACGACTGAAGCGACTTCGCAGCAGCAGCAGCAGGGAGTCAAAGTGGAGAAGGAAATGGCAACCTACTCCAGTGTTCTTGCCTGGAGAATCCCAGGGACGGGGGGAGCCTGGTGGGCTGACATCTATGGGGTCACACAAAGTCGGACATGACTGAAGCGACTTAGCAGCAGTAGCCGCAGCTTTAATACATTCAAGGAACTTTAATAATAAAAATGTGGTAAGAATCTTACATGTACATTTGACCCCATGCATTTTGAGGGCATTGCTGTCCATGTACTTTCAATGCTTAAAGCTCATGTTCAGTTGTCAGTCACGTCTGGCTCTTTGCAACCCCATGGACTGTAGCCCACCAGGCTCCTCTGTCCATGGCATTTCCCAGCAAGAATATTGGAGTGGGTTGCCATTTTCTTCTCCAGGCCATCTTCCTGACCCAAGGATCAAACCCATACCTCCAGTGTCTCCTGCATTGGCAAGCAGATTCTTTTACTACTGACTCACTTGGGAAGCCCTCAATACCTAATGCTGAACTAAAAATCCATAGGCTGAAACTAGAATGAGTTTGGCATTCTTATTTCCCAGACTCCAGGTTAAAGGACCCAGAAGGCAACATGTCTTGAATCCCCCAATCATTACAGGAAGGCCAATTCTTGGATCTGGGATATTTGTTCGAGTCCAATCTTCTGAATTTATGAAAGGAAATCTGAAATCCTGAGACTTGTAATTGTGCCCATGACCATGTAACCACTTAAGGGCTGGGTGGAGACAGGTCCCAAGGTGCCACACCATGCTATTTTGTACTCTCTCCCTATTCCCAGCTTCATCATCAGCAGTAAGCTTTGCTGCTTTCAAATCTTCTCATTCAACATCAAAATACCTTCTCAGAATGTGGACAGGAAGGTGACAAAGGAAACAGGTCCTTCACATTGTGTGCATTTGTGCCTGGGTTTCGGAGATTTAGGAAATGGAACTGCATGCTCTCTACAAGAAGGAGACCTGTCAAAATGATTCTGCTACATCAGTCTACGTACTGTTCCTGGCTTCTTTTGGTTCCATGTAGTACGGTTGGCTCCTGATTGAAAGACAGAATTTTAGAAGATTTCATAGCAAGACAGTTACTGTGACAGGTTTCAAAGTCCAACATCATTTCTTCTCATTTTAATTCTTCTTTCTCAAAGGTCTCTCTGGCTGTCTGACAGAAAGCGCATCTTTAATATATATTAATACTGAAACTGCTTTTCCTATACAAGATATGTCGATCTTCGGGCCCCTGAAAAATCTATCTAGATCATAGCAACTATCCCCTCAATAGCGCTGAACCCAACATCCTATTCTTAAGAATAAGTGGTGCCCCAGAGGCATAGGCATGATCATATTACTTCTTTTAAAGCACAGACTTTATAGATCTGTATGTGATAAATATTCAAAGATATTTCCTCTGGCATACAAGTCTTTTGATGAAATATGCCTCAATGAACACAGAAGTTTGAGAAGATTATTTTGAGTTGGATGCTTTGTTCCATGTTTAATTGCCACTTATAAAGTCTGTAAAGTAGACAGCAACCATTCTGTCTGATCTTAACATCTCTAGACTTTTGTAGAATATTTTCTACTTGACTGTATTAGGAACTTTCACATATGTCATTCTAGCCAAAATGCATTCTACACAACAATGGTTCCACTAAGATGCTTCTCAAGAAAAGTGTGCCAGGGTCAAACACATTAGGAAAATTCTATATACATTGCATGTTTTTTTCTTAGTTATTTACCATGTATTATTAACAGTTTATTAATGGTTCCAAGAAGTCTTATAATAAAGAAACTTATTAACCTTGTTTAATCCAGAATTTCTCAAACTCACTGCCCATATAATGACTAGAAACTAGGAGAATTTTGCAAACTTACTACAAAACGATCACACTTTACAGCAAGCACCATTTCTAATTCTTTCCCAATTTATGTGTAATGCTTTATGTTATTTAGGAAAGACCTCTTGGTTTTTATTTCCTTCTTAGTCCACAAGCTATACCGACAAGACTCCTCAGTCTTGCTTACTACAGATGACCTAACACATGGTTATGTCTCAAAAATAACTCTAAATGAGCAAACTGACAGATTTCATTATTTAAAAATTAAGATACATCCAAGAAAACAAAAAAGAACAAAACAGTAGGTTGAATATTCTACAAGGTTACTGTCTCATCTCTTCATTGAGTCAGTATTTATAAAAGGGGGATTGGAGTGGATTAAAATAGATTTAAGATGAAAAACTCTCAGATGCACACTGTAATCTGGGATTCAGAATCCAGCTTTTGAAAGCCCACTGTTAAGTAAAACTTGGGGAAAATTCTAATATGATATGTCATAGGAGCAAATATGCTGAAATAGGCAGAAATTGTTGCTAGTTTAAAATATAGCATAAAAGCATAAAGTACATATATTTATGAGTTGGACTTAAAAAATGTGGATGAAAATACAGTAAGGTGCTAAAAGCGGTGGTATTATTATGATTTTATTATCTTATTCCAACCTTCTTCTTTAATGAAAGCATTCTTTCTCCCAAATCCTAGACAGATGGTAACCCAAATTTTGCTTGGATATGCCTAGTAACAAAAATCTACCTGGCAAGGCTCAGTTTGCACTTTTGGATGGTGACAACTAAAAAAAAAAAGAAAAAAAATATATATATGCTCACCTAGTATTTTCACCCATAAATACACTAAAACTGATTCTATCTTTAAAGATGCAGCTGACGTGTGAGTTGAGAACTCTGTCACAAACTACACCTCAAAGACAAAGGAAATTGATCAAAAATTAGCAGAGCTTTCTTTCATTAAAGCATGCTCCATGCCTACTTGGTTATTACTCTGCCCATCTTATTTGATCCGATCCTCAATTTTTGCATGGATAGCTTCCTTACAACTACTCCTGGATTAAAAACATTAGCCCAAAATATGTCTAGAGATACATTGGTGGATTTTTTTGTGTGTGGTGGAAAAAGTCACACAATATAAAACATACTGTTTTAACCATATTGAACTGGACAATTCAGGGGCACTAAGTACATTCACATTATTGTGTAACTGTTACCATCATCCATCTCCTGAATTTTTCAGTTTGCTGAAGTGAAATTCTGTCCCCATCAAACACTAAGTCCCCACCCCTCCTCTTCACCCCACCTCCAGCCCTGGGCATCTAGCCATGTACTTTCTGATTCTATGAATCTGACTTTTCTAGGTGTCTTGTATAAGTGATATCAAACAGTATCTGTCTGAACTTACTATGAAAGTAAAAGTATAAGTTGTTCAGTTGTGTCTGACTCTTTGTGACCATGGAATTCTCCAGGCCAGAATACTGGAGTGGGTAGCCTTTCCCTTCTCCAGGGGATCTTCCCAACCCAGGGATCGAACCCAGGTCTCCCCCATTGCAGGTGGATTCTTTACCAGCTGAGTCACCGGTGAAACCCAAGAATACTGGAGTGGGTAGCCTTTCCCTTCTCCAAGGGAACTTCCCCACCCAGGAATCCAACTGGGGTCTCCTGCATTGCAGGCAGATTCTTTACCAGCTGAGCCACCGGGGAAACCCAAGGGAAGCAGCTACTGTATGCTGGAATTAAGTTTTAAGGTTAACAATGTATGTCCCACAGACAGAGTGCACCTCCTTTTTCTCCTCTGTGCTCCACAGTAGGTTCTCACTAGGTATCTAGTTCATACACAGCAGTGTATATCTGTCAGCCATTCTCCCAATATATCCTCCCCCTTCCCCCACTGGGTGTCCATACATTTGTCCTCTCCATCTGTGTCATTACTTCTGCTTCACAAATAGGTTCATCTGTCCTATTATTTCCAGACCATTCATTCTCAAATTAAAAAGATGTTATGAACTTGTGTTCACTTCCTCCTTTACAGGAACTCTCCTTGGCATGCCCTAGGCCCCCATCACGTGGTTAAGCGTAACTGCACACCTCTCCACTGGGGGACGGCTCACCTTTCCAACCATAACGGAGAAGCAGAGGTGAGTCGGGAGACAAGTTCCCGCCTGGGAGAAGAGCCTCCAAAGGAATCAGCTCCTCATAAGATTCTTCTTCTCCTCCACTTCTACCCAAAGGAAACTTCCCAAAAATGAGACTCACTGTTTCCACGGTTCATTTGATAGAAACACTAGGCTAAGTATAAAAATGAAATATCTAAAAGAACACCCAAACTTCACAGTAAGGTGTCTGCTTTATATGAATGCAGCGCACACAATGCAGTCACTATCTCCATCCCGCAACTCCCAACTGTATGTAAGCCACCACTCTGCTTCCCCTGTATCATTAAAACTGTCTCTCTGCAGCCAAGCCTGTTCCCTCTCACTCACTTCACACATTTTGCCAGAGGCAGCTTCTCAAAATGCAATTCTGATCATGCCAATGCCCTGTTTATAATTGTTTCAATAGCAATCTATAGTCCTCGGGATAGAGTGCAAACTTCTTAGTGTGCATATCGGCATCTGTGTATTTTTCCAGTCTCCTCTCCAGAAATGTCCAAGCCCAGGAGTTATTTTTCAGAACACTGAACTCAATTAATTTCTGTGACTTGCTAGCCTACCCGATAGTTAGACCTTTACACAAGCTGTTTCTTCTGCCTGTATTAATCGCCCCTTTCCCTCCTATCTAGCCATCTTCTCTTCATTTGGGCAACTTCTATTAACTCTCTCGGTCCTAAAGTACATACTACCTCCTCAATAAAGTTGTTTGTAATGGCTGATTCTGCACCTTTACCGCAATCCTTTGCCCTTCCATACACAGAACCGTAGACTTTTCTCTGTCCTGGTCACAGTACTCACTATAATATCCTTGGCACCACTGATGACTAGAGTGAGCAGTAACTACAAAAGTATTGGTTGAACACATGGAGGAGTGGATAAAAAGCACTTCTGAATACAGAAATAAAAGGACAATACAACCCAACACCCTGCAGTGTGAAGAGCAGTTCAAGGAGACTGTTTGAAGACATCCAAGGGAAAAGGAGTAATGTTCATGTAGATCCACTTTGTCATGTATTAACTAAGCCACTGCTTGTAAGGAAAAGAGACAACCATCTTTGTTAACTCCAGAGGTAGAAACCAGGGCAAATAGGGAGAAATTTCAGGAGCAAAATTTAACTTAACAGAAGACATAATTATCTGAAAATTAGAGCTATCAAAATGCAGATGTCTGCTATAAAATAAAAAGAACACCCAGTCATGCAGTTCAGTGTAGAAATAAGATTTTAAAAATCCCTTGCTAGAGATTCATCCAAGATATCAATGATGTAGAAAAGACAGAAATGTAAGATGAATATTTTAAATAGATAACATATTATAATTTAGTTGGAGTGAGAAATAAATACTACTACTATTATAACTACTACTACTAGCATCACCACCACTACCCAATATTCAGGGCTTAATGCGTGCAAACACAATGCTTCATGTTTTATATACATTACTACAGCCTTCACAAAAACTTAAAATTATTATCCTCTTTGTTTCAGAATTAGGAAATTGAGAATTCAATTACTTATTCAATAAACACAGTTAAATGACTGAGCAGGATTTAAACTCACAGCTGTCTGTTTCCAAAGCCACTGTAACTACATGTGAAGGTCCAGAGCTGGAATGCACAGCACTAGAGTTTAGAAGAGACATGAGTTGCCACTCGTTGCCTCTGCCTGCCCAAATTCCACTCTTCAATTTCTGGTTATAGCAACTTAAACCTCTCCCTTGGGAAACAACTCCCCTCTTCCACTGTTTGCATGTTGTTCAGATGGTATTGACCTCTCACTCTTGAGATGTTCATGTGGGACAAACCTGGCTAGATTATTTCATCCTTCTGGTTTAGAGATGGTCATGCGACTCCAGCTATATTACTGAGATTCAAGCTTATGACTTCTACTGCAGCAGTATGGAAAAAGAAGCAATTTTCCTTTGTGCCCTGGAACTTTGAAGGTCACAATTTGGAAAGCAATTTTTCCTGGGAACAAAGGCAACAAAAAGGAAAGTACAGCCAAGAAATGGAGAAAGTCCAATTCCTGGTAACACTGTGAGCCCCTAGACTCAGTCTTGCCTAAAACCAAAACAATCCCTGGTCACTGTAATCACTAAAATAATACAGATTTATATTTCCTCTTTGTTTAAGCCTGTCTGCATTTTGTCACTGTTGCTAGCCTTTTAAGAACTATACTTAATATATGGAAATTTACTTATGCTTAGTGTAAACAAAAGGGGCCATGACAAGCTGAAAAACTGATAGGACTTGCAGAGAAAAGAGGAGAAAGGTCTTCCTCATTAGTGAAGCAATTTCATTAAATGCCCATCCTGTATCAGGCCACCTACTTGGAAATAGATATCAGAAAATTAAGCCACCATCTTTACCCTCAAGGTTCTCAGAGTTTGGTCTGTACACTTCATCCATCATAAGTGAAAAGTCTCCAGAACTAAATATACTGTGCATTGAATCTAAATTCCCGTAAAATGAACAGGCATGTAGTCAACAATGATGGATTAAATTTTAATCTCCAACACAAATTACTAAAAGAGATACTGATTCATCTGTGATATGCTCCAACCTGGCTCATGCAGACCAATCACAATAGCTTGGCCTCAGCACACAACTGGTTAGGCTACATTGGAAGGCACATTGATTTTACACAGGTTAGTTTGTGGCATGTTATTAGGTCAGCAGTGAAATGCATATGTTTATATATTAATTCAGTGGCTTTCTTTATGCCACCCTGAAAAAGACTAATATGCTTTTTCCTCCCATGCAGTCCTATCTTTCTAGGTCTCCTCTGCAGATAGAGATAATAAATGTTAATTTCAGAGCAGCATCAACTCAACATAGGATCTACTGTCTTCCAAATGCTAGACATGACACTGTGATGAACTACTTCATACAAATCCTGGATGTCACTGAACATAGCTCATGTGCCAATAGCTTTTCTTCATACTTTGGATTCCAGCAGACAAGGAATCTTTATCAAATTTACCAAGAAGAAAGAAAAAAGTCACTCTTTAATTCAGTAATAAGTCTGGGTATTCCTTAATCTTGCCAGGTGGTACTAGTGGTAAAGAATTCACCTGCCAGTGCCAGAGACATAAGAGATGCACGTTTGATCCCTGGGTTGGTAAGATCCCCCGGAGGAGGGAATGGCAACCCACTCCAGAATTCTTATCTGGAGAATCCCATGGATGAGGAGTCTGGTGGACTACAGTCCATGGGGTCACAAAGAGTCAGACACGACTGAAGTGACTAAGCCAAGCAAAATTCCAGAAGATTAGAAGTACTTCATTCCAGAGCCTGCTTTCAGGCTGTCTAAAAGCCAGGGAACTGGAATATTTTCTAGGTCTTTCTGACTCGGGCACCACAGGTTCTACAAATGTTCCGCCACAAATTTTCCTGGTGAAAATCATTCTTCCTTTGTTCCATGCTCTCCTTCCGAGTCAGAAGCTAATGTGAAAAATTTTTGCTTTCCTAGTGTCACAGAGATCTCCAATAATGTTTCCCAAAGTGGTAGAAAATGGCAAGAATTGGACTAAAGCAGGTAATAAGAGATATTTGAGAAGAGAGACATAAAAAAAAGAAAAAGTCATATTAAACTGTAAGCCACCAGCCCAGGCTGGATGCATGAGACAACTGCTCAGGGCTGGTGCACTGGGAAGACCCAGAGGGATGGGGTGGGGAGGGAGGATCGGGATGGGGAACACATGTAAATCCATGGCTGATTCATGTCAATGTATGGCAAAAACCACTACAATATTGTAAAGTAATTAGCCTCCAACTAATAAAAATAAATGAAAAAAAAAATAAAAAATAAACTGTAAACTGTAAACATAATACCATTTGGGTTGAAAACTGTTGAACCTGAATTTTTGAAAAAGAAAATTTCAAATGAATTTTTGGCTTATAGAGTCAAACAGAAAGATTTTGAAAAAGATTTTAAATCTAAGGAAATTATGTCCTATTCCTTGACTGTAGGCCATTGATGAAAGGTCCTTAGTTAGAGGTAAGGCACACACATGCATCTGGAACAGGCAAGGCTGTTCCTTTTCAGTCGTGTCAATCTGGCTAGTCATTTATCCTTTTGGTCAGTCCTCTTACTCATAAATTAGTAATATTAATGATAAATTTTGGGGGCATTAAGAGTTAAAATAACAAGCAAAAGGCATTCATCTCAGTGCCTAATATATAGTAAACACTGGATAAATGGCAGCTAACAAAAGGGAATTATCAGTGGGCACATCAGATAAGGGTTCTCCCTTATCTGAAATTTTGCCTTCATGGTTTCAGTTACCTAAGGTCAACCACAATCCAAAAATAATATGTGGAAAATCCCAGAAATAAACAATTCAGAAGTTTTACACTGTGTGCCACTCTGAGTAGTGTGATGAGATCCTCAGCCATCCCGTTCTGCCCTGTCTGTATGTGAAGGGTCCCTATGTCCACTGTCCTGCCTGCTGCTCACTTAGCAACCGTCTTGATTGTTGAGATACTGCAGTGCTTGTATTCAAGCAACTCCTATTGTATTTAATAATGGTTCCAAAGCGCAAGACTACATATGCTGGCAATTTGAACATGCCAAAGAGAAATCATGAAGGGCTTCCTTTAAGTAAAAAGGTTAAATTTCTTAACCTTATAAGAAAAGAAAAAAGTTCTATGTGGGGTTGCTAAGATCCATGGTAAGAATGAATCCTCCCCATGATACTGTGATGAAGGAAAAAGAAATCTGTGCTTGTTTTACTGTTTCACCTCAAGCTACAAAGTTAGGCCACAGTGCATGATAAGTGCTTAGTTAAGATAGAAAAGGCATTTGTACAATAGATATTTTGAGAGAGAGAGAGACCATATTAAGATAACTTTTGTTACAGTATACTGTTATACTGTCCTATTTTTAGTTATGTTGTTAGTCTCTTACTGTGTCTAATTTAAATTAAACTTCACTAGACTTTAAGTTTAAATTTTATGTGTGTATAGGAAAAATATACACAAATTTTATGTGTGTATACACAGAGTTTAATACTATGTGTGATTTTAGGCATCTACTGGGGAACTCTGAACACATTCCCCAGTTTAGGTCTTGGAACATATTCCCCATTATGTTATGATATTTTACCACCCAAAATACAAAATGAGACTTTGGCAATGGCTCAAGCTTAAAACTACTGGCTTCTAGATGATTCAGTGGCAAAGAATAAAAAAAATCTTTAAGAACTAGAAGGACAAAGTACAGGTATCTCCCTTTAAATGAAATGGACATTTTCCATTTACCTTCATGCACAAGAATAATTGACCAATTTTGTAAAATGAACAAATGAATCATTGCTCCTCCTCTATGGTTTTTTCTATTTATGGAAATAATGCTTCAAAGGTCAAAAGACTTGGATGAAAAGTGGAGAACACTACAGAGAGTGGAACAGAAAAGCATGGCTTGGCATGGTGGCTTGGAGCTTTCTTTCCATTTTAGTTTTGCACTTTCTTCTAAGGACCTTAAGACTCTGGTAGCTTCAAGAGACCCCTCAAGTCACTTGTGATGCAGACACTGAAGTTCCATCCTAGAATAAGATTCCAGGCCCAGGAAGTTTTGTTCTCCAGACTCTCAGAAGAAGAATATACAATTTCTCCCCTCTGGTCTTTATTCTTCTTTACCTCTACCTTATTATCTCACATTAACTATGCAGTTTGGGTGAGAAATGATTGTATAAATATAGTTTTATGGCTGAAGAGATACTTATAAAACCCTTGGGGTGGGAAAAAAGTTATTGCCTCTTACTGTTTTATGATTATTGGCTTTTGATTACAGAATGTTTTAAGGAAATCTCTCAGCTCTTAAAATGGCTGATTTTTTTCACATTACCGTTATCTTTTTATTATCCTCAAGTGATAAAATTAATTTCTCTTCTAAATTCTTATCTAATCCATTCCATATGCATAGCACCAAAAAGCTCTTTTTCAGCCTAAAGCAAAACATGTTTATCTGTTGCTTTGTTGCTAATTTTCCACAGTATCTCCTCAGACCAAAATATTTACAAAAGGTATAAATTGATGTCATGGCTGTACAGTAAGCAACAGACAGTATTCCCAGCTAGGAAAAAGGACTTAACACACTCATGAATTAGAAATCTGTTCATAGCTGCATTACAAAGGATAATTATTTTTCACATTATGGTAAGTGTCTATACTTAGATTTTGTGTCAAGGAGTTAGAAGATTATTAGAGACCAGAAAGAAATGTCTTCTAAAAAATTTTAAGCCACACTGAAATTTAAGTTGATCATCATTTGATGGTTGGAACTGTGGACTCTAATGAAGCAGCCAACATTCTTCAAAAGAAGAGATGATCAGTGTTGAAAGTGATGGCTGTTGAATAACAAAGCTGTAAGTAATAGGCTTTCTAATCACAGTGTCTTCCTTGCAGAGATCATCAGCTCAGTTTTGTAGGAAACTATATATCTTATAATAATACTAATACAGTAGAAGATGGACTAATCCTCAACATTATGTATTAATATTTTTATAACCCATGAAAAAGACACCATAAATGAGGAAGATAATAATAGGTAACATTTATGAAGCATATATTCTGGGCCAGACAATTTCCATAGTTATCTCAACTAATTTAATGTAACCAACAATCTTAGGAGGAAGGTATTCTTATCATCTTCTTTCTCTCTTACGTATGAAAAAACCAAAGGACAGACAGGGTAAATAAATGTGCTAGGGTCAGCAGGTAGGAAGTGAGGAAATCTGAATTCAAATCCACGCAATCTGATTCTAAAGGGCTGAAGTTTTCACTGATGCAGCATCTTAAGGAAATTACTGACACAGGCTATACTAAAAAGCAAATGTATCAGGACATACGCTTGGGCAACAGTGAAGTTGTCATACAAGATTTTTTATTTTTTAATTTTTTTTGTTTTTACTCTATACCAAGTTAAAAAAAAGAAAAGCTGCATTGAAGGGTTTATGTAGTCAAGGGTTGCTCTTTTGAGAAGCAAAACAAAGAAGCTACCCCAAATACTTCAGTTCAGTTCAGTCGCTCAGTCGTGTCCGACTCTTTGTAACCCCATGAACCACACCACGCCAGGTCTCCCTGTTCATCACCAACTCCCAGAGCTTGCTCAAACTCATGTCCATTGAGTCAGTGATGTCATCCAACCATCTCATCCTCTGTTGTCCCCATCTCCTTCTGCCCTCAATCTTTCTCAGCATCAGGGTCTTTTAAATGAGTCAGCTCTTTGCATCAGGTGGCCAAAGTATTGGAGTTTCAGCTTCAGCATCAGTCCTTCCAATAAACACCCAGGACCCCAAATGCTTAGCCTTAGGCTGATTAAAAACTCTCCGTTTAAAATAAATAAATAAATAAAAATAAAAACTCTCCATTTGTTGACTATAAGAATACAAGCTCTTTCACATTATCAGATCGAACTGTTTTCATAGATTTAAGTTCTAAGTTCAGTCAAATATTTCCACTAAAGCATATCCTGGGTCTAAAATTATGGATCATGGGGCAGCAGACAGGAAAATGCTTTTTGTAGTAGGTCAGAAAATCTAATGTTTATGCTTTAAGCATGGAAGGTGATGGCCAGACTTTAGGAAGAAATGAAATTTGCCCCACAAGTAAATACTTTCAGTAGTTTTTTTTTTTCCTTTGGAGGGGGATTTTGATTAGCTCCAGTACAACTGTATTCAGTTATGTGAACATTTAAATCACTTACCTAGACTTTCTTTCAAGGAGTCGAAATCAATTTCACAAATATTTCTGAGACTGTCTTAGACTCTACATGCTATGTCTAAAAGCAGTTTTTAAAAATATAAAATGCATGTATGTTCAGCAGTAGGCTAAGCATTTTGAGAGATAAAATAGACACAGATCTTCAAAGCAAAACGTCAGAAGAAATCATCTGTGAAAACATGATAGAGACTTGTAGAGAGTTCAGGTTTAGAGCCAAACAGATCAGGTTGATGAAGATGGTTTATAATTCATCAACAATGTGAACTTGGGTAAGTCACATAGATACCTCCTAAAGCCTTTCAGTGAATCATGAAATGGGGATGACAAGTCTATCTGGTAGAACCATTATGAGGCTCAATTAACATATTCATTAACTATTCAGAATACTAACCAGCACAGGTTAAGTGCTCAAGAAACTTACAGAATTACTACTGTCTGCTCAAAAGGAATGCAGGAGACATAAGAGATAAGAGATCAAACCCAAGGTTTGATTCCTGGGTCAGGAAGATCCCCTAGAGAAGGGAATGGCAACCCACTCCAGTATTCTTGCCTGCAGAATCCCATGGACAGAGGAGCCTGGAGAGCTATGGTCCACGGGGTCACAAACAGTAGGGCATAACTGAAATAACGTAGCAGCAGTGCGGCAGCTCAACCCTCAACATTCAGGCTATGAAATAATTATCTCAGTTTTACAGAAGGGTCGAAAATTAATGAGTAATATGAGAGAGTTCTCATGGCCTTATACTGAGTTTGTCATATAGTAAGTTGACAATAAATTTTGATAAAGAGTAAAATGTGTATCTGCCTCCTCATAAATTACTTTTTCTTTAAAATATTCTACTACAGCAGAAACTAACACAACATTGTAAATCAATTATACTTCAATAAATATAATAAAATATTCTCAAACCATACTTTTGGTGGCAAGAAGTACCATGCTTTCACACATGTTTACTGATCCTAAGTTATTTCTAAAATGTTATTTCTTTTAGGTCTATGCCCAAATAGCAATCAGAACAACACATATTTATAACCTTTTTCCTCAAGCTAAAATGTTATTGCAGTTCTTAATAGTATCCTATGTTAATAGTATCCTCTCCTATTTATAAATCTTTTTCATGAAAAAGAAATTGTATTTGAGAACAGATAAAGTCAACACTGCAAAATAAAAATAATACCCATCAAATTACCCATGACAAGAAAAGGGATACTAAAAAAGATATAACTGTTGCTCCTGTAATTCACATAAAAAATGTCAGGAAAAGGAGAAGGGCAGGGGGAGTAGGGAGAAAGGGGATGGAGAAAAAGAGAAAGGGGAGGAGAAGAGAAAACAAGCTTCCTAATATAAAGGTCCCAGCAAATTATTTAAAGTAGAAAATGAGTTACTATATGCATAATGAAAGCAAACACTTAATAGAAGACTAAAGTTCTTCCCTACCAGGTTTAAGTGGACAACTCATGACCTGTCATTAGTATTCCTTAAGAAAAGAATGCTTTCATTTACAATTCATCTTTTCAAAGCAAAATTTCTTGGGTGCAAGTGACTTCACAGGAATTACGTGAATGAAACTGTTTAAGTAATTATATAAAAATACTTATTTCTATCATTATCTGTTAAGAACAGTACTGGTTCCAGACCCAAAGAAAGGCTTCTGAAGGTGCCAGTTGGAATCCTTTCTAGAGGCCCATCAATCCTGCAATGATTGTTCTATTCATTTGGGAAGATAATCGCTCAAGGGTATAGTGAGCAGCATCACTTTCTGGAATTCAAAATCCAGAAAGGTGTCCAGTCTTCTGGAAGTTCTTCACTATAACGTAAAAGAGAGTTGCCTAGAAAATTCTCAGCTTCAGAAATCTTTCTCCATATATTACGGGAGACTGTATCTTAGAGTAAATTAAGATGACACTCTAATTACATACGCAGTGCATTTGGTCTACAAGAGACCAGCTGTCTTACCTTTTGGCATGTATTTGGGAGCACCAATGGATCAAGAATAAGTATCAAGAGGCAGGGGAACATGTCACATCATGAATTGGTAATAGTATCATGGGATCCAGTTAGCAGAGAAAGGGAGGGGATTCATTACAACTCACATGCAAAAATAGGTCAACAGCAAGATTATTTATATTCCCAATACAAAGAAGCATAGTATATTTATGAATTATATCTGCTTTCATGCCCATTATCTTCTATCTTGTTTATTAGTGACTTCACTAAAAGATCTCAGAAAATAAGAATCATTAGTATATAAGAACTCTACAAGAGGAAATTGATTCTCAATTTTTTTGTGCGGGTATATACAGTTTATTACAAGAGACACAGCATAACAACAAATGGGAGAACACATAGAGAAACAGTTTGTTTAGAGAAGAGAAAAGTAAGGCAGAGATTCAGACCCAAAGAGAAAGAGTGTGGGTATCCCACATAGCGAGGAACACTTGATTCTCTCAAATGAGACAGGTAGACTCACTAAATACCCTTAATCATTCCTATAATCCAAGAGTAAGGTCTTAAATTACTAATTTTAAAAATTAGTCTCAAGGCTTAAGTTGTTCTCATTAGATGTTATTGTAAGCACTTATCTGCATCTTCCTCTCTATACCCAATAACATTGATCCTACCTGCTAAATATCTATAAAACTAGTATCTGGTCCTCCTACTTCCAAGCCCATAAAAAATCATCCACCCTTTAGATGAATGTAGAGGCTCCTAAGAGGTCTTCCTGTTGCTCTCCCATTGCCCTGCAATCCATGCATGTTCCACATTCTCTATGACTGTGCATTTCTTTTCCTTTTCTCTTATTTTTTTTCTTTTTTTTTAGACTATGTTCACTTCATTTTTTAAAAAAATAACAATTAACTTGTGATGAATTCAAAGTATATAATAAAGTAAATTTCATTCTTCATCAACTGTATGCCACACCTCAAAGGCAGCCACTTACAAAGAGCTTGATGTGGGTCTAACTGGATCATACTATACATGTTTACCTTCAACAGGCATTTTTTTCACGTCATGATACATCCAAGACATGCTTCAAATAAGTACACAGAAATGTACATTTTCTTATTTCTACCTAATGTTTTATTGTATTGATTTACAAAAATCTATACATTCATGCCCTCATGGAGGTACTTTCATTTTGGTTTCAATTTTTTCATGAGAAATAATGTTAAGAAAGTCATTGCAAATATATATCTCTGCAATAATGCTGCTGCTGCTAAGTTGCTTCAGTTGTGTCCGACTCTGTGCGACACCATAGACAGCAGCCCACCAGGCTCCCCCGTCCCTGGGATTCTCCAGGCAAGAACACTGGGGTGGGTTGCCATTTCCTTCTCCAATGCAGGAAAGTGAAAAGTGAAAGTGAAGTCACTCAGTCATGTCTGACTCTTAGCGACCCCATGGACTGTAGCCCACCAGGCTCCTCTGTCCATGGGATTCTCCAGGCAAGAGTACTGGAGTGGGGTGCCATTGCCTTCTCTGGCACTAATGCTAGTATTCCTTAATTGTAGATTCCTAAATCAAAGACTCATCCTGGAATGTGAAGTCAAGTGGGCCTTAGGAAGCATCACTATGAACAAAGCTAGTGGAGGTGATGGAATTTCAGCTGAGCTAGTTTAAATCCTAAATGATGTTGTTAAAGTGCTGCACCCAATATGGCAGCAAATTTGGAAAACTCAGAAATGGCCACAGGACTGGAAAGAATCAGTTTTCATTCCAAACCCTAAGAAGGGCAATGCAAAAGAATGTTCAAACGGCCACACAATTGCACTCACTTCACATGCTAGTGAGACAGTTTATTCTTAGGTAGGAGGATAGGACAACCAGGACTCTGGAGGAGGGGGAAAGGGTAAACTTTGTTTTGCTGTTGTCATTTTTTCTACATTCCTTCCTACTAGTCTTATAAAAGGTTTGTTTCTTAAGCTCTGAGTTGTTATGGCAACAATCTATTTCACCTAAAACTAACTTTCTTTAAGCCCAGAGCTGATGAGTATAAAACAAAACAACACATCTTGCTCAAGGGCATGCTTCTCCTTCTTGGGAAGAGCCTCTGTCCAATCCCTTATCTTAAGGTGTATGCTGTGGGGTGGGTTAGGTAAAACCTTTACAACTTTGTTGGAAGAGGGTGTTTGCTATGACCAGTGCATTCTCTTGGCAAAACTCTATTAGCCATTGCCCTGCTGCATTCCCTACTCCAAGGCCAAATTTGCCTGTTACTCCAGGTGTTTCTTGACTTCCTACTTTTGCATTCCAGTCCCCTATAGTGAAAAGGACATCTTTTTTGGGTGTTAGTTCTAAAAGGTCTTGTAGGTCTTCACAGAACCGTTCAACGTCAGCTTCTTCAGCATTACTGGTTGGGGCATAGGCCTGGATTACCGTGATATTGAATGGTTTGCCTTGGAAACAAACAGAGATCATTCTGTCGTTTTTGAGATTGCATCCAAATACTGTATTTCGGACTCTTTTGTTGACTATGATGGCTACTCCATTTCTTCTAAGGGATTCCTGCACACAGTAGTAGATATGATGGTCATCTGAGTTAAATTCACCCATTCCAGTCCATTTTAGTTCGCTGATTCCTAGAATGTCAACATTCACTCTTGCCATCTGTTGTTTGACCACTTCCAATTTGCCTTGATTCATAGACCTAACATTCCAGGTTCCTATGCAATATTGCTCTTTATAGCATTGGACCTTGCTTCTATCACCGGTCCCATCCACAACTGGGTATTGTTTTTGCTTTGGCTCCATCCCTTCATTCTTAAGAGAAGACTCTACACATGGACATCACCAGATGGTCAACACTGAAATCAGATTGATTACATTCTTTGCAGCTAAAGACGGAGAAGCTCTATACAGTCAACAAAAACAAGACCAGGAGCTGACTGTGGCTCAGATCATGAACTCCTTATTGCCAAATTCAGACTGAAACTGAAGAAAGCAGGGAAAACCACTAGACCATTAGGTATGACCTAAATCAAATCCCTTATGGCTATACAGTGGAAGTGAGAAATAGATTTAAGGGACTAGGTCTGATAGACAGAGTGCCTGATGAACTATGGACGGAGGTTTGTGACATTGTACAGGAGACAGGGATCAAGACCATACCCATGGAAAAGAAATACAAAAAGGCAAAATGGTTGTCTGAGGAGGCCTTACAAATAGCTGTGAAAAGAAGAGAAGTGAAAAGCAAAGGAGAAAAGGAAAGAATGCAGAGTTCCAAAGAACAGCCAGGAGAGATAAGAAAGCCTTCCTCAGCAATCAATGCAAAGAAATAGAGGAAAACAACAGAATGGGAAAGACTAGAGATCTCTTCAAGAAACTTAGAGATATCAAGGGAACATTTCAGGCAAAGATGGGCTTAATAAAGGACAGAAATGGTATGGACCTAACAGAAGCAGAAGCTATTAAGAAGAGATGGCAAGAATACACAAAAGGGCTGTACAAAAAAGATCTTCATGACCCAGACAATCACAAAGGTGTGATCACTCACCTAGAGCCAGACATCCTGGAATGTGAAGTCAAGGGGGCCTTAGAAAGCATCACTACGAACAAAGCTAGTGGAGGTCATGGAATTCCAGTTGACCTATTTCAAATCCTGAAAGATGATGCTGTGAAAGTGCTGCACTCAGTATGTCAGCAAATTTGGAAAACTCAGCAGTGGCCACAGGACTGGAAAAGGTCAGTTTTCATTCCAATCCCAAAGAAAGGAAATCCCAAAGAATGCTGAAACTACTGCACAATTGCACTCATCTCACACGCTAGTTAAGTAATGCTCAAAATTCTCCAAGCCAGGCTTCAGCAATGTGTGAACCGAGAACTTCCAGATGTTCAAGCTGGTTTTAGAAAAGGTAGAGGAACCAGAAATCAAATTGTCAATATCTGCTGGATCATTTGAAAAGCAAGAGAGTTCCAGAAAAACAACTATTTCTGCTTTAATGACTACGCCAAAGCCTTCAACTGTGTGGATCAGAATAAACTGTGGAAAATTCTGAAGGAGATGGGAATACCAGACCACCTGACCTGCCTCTTGAGAAACCTGTATGCAGGTCAGTAAGCAACAGTTAGAACTGGACATGGAACAACAGACTAGTTCCAAATAGCAAAAGGAGTATGTCAAGGCTGTATATTTTCTCCCTGCTTATTTAACTTATATGCAGAGTACATCATGAGAAATGCTGGGTTGGAAGAAGCACAAGCTGGAATCAGGATTGCTGGGAGAAATATCAATAACCTCAGATATGCAGATGACACCACCCTTATGGCAGAGAGTAAAGAGGAACTGAAAAGCCTCTTGATGAAAGTGAAAGAGGAGAGTGAAAAAGTTGGATAAATAGAAAAAACTTATTTTGGGGGGCTCCAAAATCACTGTGAATGGTGACTGCAGCCATGAAATTGAAAGACACTTACTCCTTGGAAGGAAAGTTATGACCAACCTAGAGAGCATATTAAAAAGCAGAGACATTACTTTGCCAACAAAGGTCTGTCTGGTCAAGGCTATGGTTTTTCCAGTGGTCATGTATGGATGTGAAAGTTGGACTGTGAAGAAAGCTGAGCGCCGAAAAATTGATGCTTTTGAACTGTGGTGTTGGAGAAAACTCTTGAGAGTGCCTTGGACTGCAAGGAGATCCAACCAGTCCATCCTAAAGGAGATCAGTCCTGAGTGCTCATTGGATGGACTGATGCTGAAGCTGAAACTCGAATACTTTGGCCACCTCATGCGAAGAGTTGACTAATTGGAAAAGACCCTGAAGCTGAGAAAGATTGAAAGCAGTAGGGGAAGAGCATGACAGAGGATGAGATGGTTGGACAGTATCACTGACTCAATGGACAAGAATTTGAGCAAACTCTGGGAAATAGTGAAGCTAGGCATGCTGCAGTCCATGGGGTTGCAAAGAGTTGGACATGACAGAGCAACTGAACAACAGCAACAAATCAAGGATAGCTGTATCAAGTAATATACACAAATCCAAGGCTTGTATATATTACAAATATATACATCACATTGCATTTAATTTCCATATTGACATTTTAAATTCCATATTGACATATTCCATTTTCATATTGACTATTCCATCTTGTCAAATAACCAGCAACAATGTTTTGAACTGTTTAGAGTGTTAATGACATTTTCATGTCTTCCAAAAATAAGGAGCTATCTCTTTATTACTTTATCAGTCCTTTAATTATTTCTGAGACTGAGGCACATTTCACATATTAATTTACCATTAATGTCTCTTCTTCTCATTTTTCTACTTTCTTTATTCTTACAAATGAGATGCTTACACATCATAGATAATAACACTTCATCCTAAGAGGTCTCGCCCCTGCAATTCTGGAAAAGCTGGAGAAAAATCTTCCATTTTATTAATTTCATGTTTTATCATATAGCTATTATGCATTTTAGCGATTTCATCCTTTTTTCATGGATCCTAAATTTCATCTTTTCACAGATTAAGCATCGTTGTTCTACTTAATTCAGAAACTTACTATTTGGAATGAAGGTCTCATTTTACCTTTTAAAAATTCCACTGAGATTTTGATAGAAGTTTTATTTTCAGATCAATGAGGGAGAATTGATAACATTGGTCTTTATAACATTGGTTCCAACAGTAAGAAAAATGTTTATAAAACTATTCAGTTTTGTTTTTCTTTTCATAAACTATGCATATTTTGGGGGTTCCCTGGTAGCTCAGACGGTAAACAGTCTGCCTGCAGTGCAGGAGACCCATGTTCAATCCCTGGGGCGGGAAGATACCCTGAGGAGGCAGCCAACTCCAGTATTCTTGCCTGGAGAATTCCATGGATGGAGGAGCCTGACAGGTTATAGTCCATGGGGTTGTAAAGAGTTGGACACGGCTGAGCGACTTCACTTTCACTTGTTCACTTTCATGCATATTTCATGGTGTATTTCTATCATATTTTCACATATGATTATTGACCCAAACAAAAACTTCCCATTTTTGTATAATTATATGGTATCTGACCACTGCAATATACATCTTTTTACCATCTATGGAGATGATAATGTATATTTCCCTCTAATGTATCGATATAGTGAACTTTAGGCTTCCCAAGTGGCGTTAGTGGTAAAGAACCTGTCTGCCAATACAAGATGTAAGAGAGGCGTGTTCCATCCCCACGTTGGGAAGATTCCCTGGAGGAGAGCATGTCAACCCACTCCAGTATTCCTGCCTGGAGAATTCCATGAACAGAGAAGCCTGACGGGCTATAGTCCATAGGGTCGCAAAGAGTCAGACATGACTGAAGTGACAGCACGCGTGCATTAATATATCAGCTAAAGTGGAAGGATTCTCAGCTAAAAATCCCTACTTGATATCATATATGCTTCTCTGAAAACAGTACTAATTATATACCTATAGTCACAATAAGGACTGATCTCTAATAAGATCTCAAACTCACCTGCCTATGGGAACCAAGCAAGTGACATATACTAATACAGCTTTAGACACAGGGAGCAGTAAAGGCTGTAATGAACTAAAAAATAGGTATCTGGTACCTAAAAACACACATTCCTTATGTTGCTGTTCAGTCGTTCAGTCATGTCTGACTCTGATCTCATGGACTGCAGTGCACCAGGTCTTCCTGTCCCTTACCATCTCCCAAAGTTTGCCCAAGTTCATGTCCATGGCATCAGCAGTGCCATCCAGCCATCTCATCCTCTGATGCCCTCTGCTCCTTCTGCCCTCAATCTTTCCCAGCATATGTTCCTTACATGTGTTCCAAAACAAGATACCAAAGACAAATTAATAAATAAGTGATGGTAGCATCTCTTGGTATGTGCTCTCTCTGCAAAAGGTATCTGTTCTCTGCTTTTCAGTGATCCAATGATCACATACTGAGCACTGATTTTAATGTGTGTATAGGATATCATGTTAGGTACTAAGACGTAACAGAATGGAATAATGTGCTCAGTCATTCAGTTGTGTCCAACTCTTTGCGACCCCACGGACTGTGGCCCACCAGGCTACTCTGTCCACGGAATTCTCTAGGCAAGAATACTTAAGTGGTTAGCCATTCCATTCTCCAGGGGATCTTCTTGACCCAGGGAATCAAACCCTGGCCTCCTGCATTGCAGGCAGATTCTTTACCATCTGAGCCACCAGGGAAGCCCTTTCACTTTTACTTTTTCATAGAATATCATGTTAGGCACTAAGGTGGTAACAGAATTGAATAAAACATGATCTCCTTTCTAGAGAAGAGTATAATATAATCAGAAATATGTAACAAAAAATATATCAATTACCAGATCATTGTTACATGCTATTCTAAGACTATCTATACTTGATAACAAACAAACAAAGAAGTTGGGAACTGCCTACTGGATTATGTAACAGATTAGGGGAGATTCCAAGAATTGACTTAATTTCTCCTCTATTGCCCTAATTCCAATATGGAATGTAAATCATGGTATCTTGCCATACAGTATTTAAATGAATTAACCAATGGTTATACGTACAAATTCACCTTAACAATTCAAAAGCAGTGGAGATAAATTTACTGATTTGCATGTTTTTGTGAGGATGTGTGTGCGAGTATATTTGTAAAATGGGATTAATGAAAATTCAAAATATTTTCCAGTATCTCTTGAAGTGTAAAGAGTAAATTTACTTTTCTATGTGGAAAAAAAAGCCATTAAATAAGAAACAAATTTTGTACCATATAATGTACTTAGTATTTTACCAGGCAGTATACAATGTTCAAAGTTCAAACATTAAATGTTACTTGGTGTCTTTCTTTTAAAATCCTACTAAAGAAAAAGTCAAATCAGTAAACAAACATTCCATAGCCATTTCTCCTATATCCTCCTGGAAGAGACAGTATATCCACTAGTTGGCAACTCTATACGCATACGGGTAGAAAAAACTTAGAAAACTAGTTTACACAAAGACTCTGGCTTCCTCTCTTTCCCAAGAGTTTGACATGTAGCATTTTAATTGGCTTACAAAATAATTCCATGTTTAAAGAGGTTGCTGTTGTTACTGCCATTTCTGTATAAAGCCCCAAGTCAGGTTAAGTCACAAATTAACATCCAGTTCAGTTCAGTTCAGTCACTCAGTCCTGTCTGACTCTTTGTGACCCATGGACTGCAGCACGCCAGGCCTCCCTGTCCATCACCAACTCCTGAAGCTTGCTCAAACTCAAGTCCATCAAGTTGGTGATACCATCCAACCATCTCATCTTCTATTGTCCCCTTCTCCTTCTGCCTTCAACCTTTCCCAGCATCGGGGTCTTTTCCAATGAGTCAGTTCTTCACATTAGGTGGCCAAAGTATCGGAGCTTCAGCATCAGCATCAGTCCTTCCAAAGGATATTCAAGACTTATTTCCTTTAGGATGGACTGGTTTGATCTCCTTGCAGTCCAAGGGACTCTCAAGTATTCTCCAATGACACAGTTTAAAAACATCAAATCTTTGGCATTCAACTTTCTTTATGGTCCAACTCTCCAGTTACTCCTAAAGCTATAATGTCCATTTTTGAACACTTTAAAACTCACTTCTCGAGTATTAATCTGTTCTTGTCTGATTAAATGTTAGATTAATGGATCACATAATTATGACACTTTCTTGAATAAACCCTGCTTTACATGCTCATGAGAAGACCCCATTATTTATGGTATTCACTGTTGCTTGAATTCTACAAGTTTGATCAAAAGTAAATATGGTATATAAAGAAATAGCAAGTATTATTCCATAACAAAATATTATAGAAGAACAGGAGTACTGATTTACATAGTAGAATAATTTGAAAACAAATGAACAGTTTAATGCCATTAGACCCTTTCTTAAAAAAAAAAAAAAGCTTGTTTCACTCACTTTAAAGATTTTGCTTTTTCAGTCTGTTCTTCTATAGAAAAGATTTAAAGATGGTTTCACAGAGTCACCCTGAATTTCTGCTATATCAACGTACCCTTGAGAAATTACAAGTCAACAACTCAAAAGAGTGGTTTCTATACTCCAGAGGCTGAAAGGTATTCAAGCCTCAATGATTAAAACTGTGGCCACAAACGGAAGATTTCTCTGCTACATTTAGTAGGGTTTCAACCATGTTATTAGATGAACCAGAAATAAAGTCAGGGACACACTCTGCAAGGAAATATGTCACTCTAAAATAGAGATAGAGTGATACCTCCCCATAGTTGGCAACATGCAAGAACGGCATTTTATAATTTTATACCCTTATGCCTTCCTTCTTTAATGAGTTGGGAAATTAGATGGAGGCAGACATTTAATGTGTAAGCTTCCTCTGATCAGCTGCTGTAAACCTTCACATTACACTTTCTCTAATCAAGGAAGACTTCGTTTCCATCTCTAACTGGGTATCTAGAATGATGCTACAACCTATACTGGGAAGAAGCAGCTATTAGCGATGGTGACAAGCACCGATCAATGTCTTTTTTCCAAGGCTGATAGGCCATTGACAAGAATCCATCAAACTGCCTTCAGGGAGGCAATGTGGGCACAGCTGACAGATTCAGAGAAATCTGGTAGTTATCCCTGATTCTACTCCTTACTATAATAGCTATGAGATTTGACTTTGGACAAGTTATGTAACTTCTGATTCTTTTTTCCTACTAGTAAAATAAGGACTGTGCTATATACCTTAGAGGATTTATAGGAGGATTAAATAAATTAACCATTCAAAGTGCCTGATAAGTATAAAATACACAGTTACTGCTCAGTACATATTAATTTTTAAATTATTTTGTCTCCAGATAAGATCATTTTTCACAAAATGAAAAGAGATTTTTTTCTCATAAAAATAATCCATAATAATTATAGAAAGACTAGAGATCACAGGAAATAGTAAACCACAACATACCACCTAGAAATAGTTAAAAAACCAACATATAACCTTCCAGAAAACAAATATAAACATTTATATAACCATATTCTACATGTTATTTTTAAACTTTTTTATTTAAACACAACATCACTTTAATGTCATTCTTTTAATTAACATGTTCAGTGTCCTCAATTTTAGAAATCACTAATACTCTCTTGAATAATGTGCTGTTTCTTCTGTAAAGTTTTTCCTATTAATATTAATAAATTTGCAAGGAGTATTCTTATATAGTCCATTTTTACACACTTGGCAAAATACTTCCTTAGTGAGTATTTTATATCTATTATTATTATTTGATATAACTATTACATAATAATAGCTGTATTCTGCATAAGGCTCATCCCACCTCAGTTGCCCTTAGAAGTGAATTTTAAAAGTTCCATTTAAAAAGTGAATAACCTAACAATACTCAAAATTTGAAAATCCCATAGATGGAGGAGCCTGGTGGGCTGCAGTCCATGGGGTCACTACGAGTCAGACACGACTGAGCAACTTCACTTTCATGCATTGGAAAAGGAAATGGCAACGCACTCCAGTGCTCTTGCCTAGAGAATCCCAGGGACGGGAAAGCCTGGTGGGCTGCCATCCATGGGGTAGCACAGAGTCGGACACGACTGAAGCGACTTAGCAGCAGTAGCAGCAGCCCCCCAAGGTGGAAGTTTTGAATCTTAGGTATGAAATGTTAAAAAAAAAAAAACAAAAACTGAGTTCAAAGTTATGGAACCCAACAAGATGAGTTCTAAGTCTATTATGCTTTTAGACTTTAAAAAAAATTACTTCAAGCTCAAACATAATTTTTTCCACATGATCAAATAAGTACATAAGACAGCAGGGAATCTTAGCAATAGTTCACTCAGCATCTGGCAAAACTCTCCCAAGCCCTCAATTTTGAGGCTTGCTAGAGGACTAAGCCTGAAGGACACAGCCCCAGGTAGGATGATGGTCATCAGCACTGCCCAGGTAGAGAGCACCACTGAGTCCATACTGAGGTTGCTCAAGTGTTCTAATGGGCAGAATCTAATCCAAACTCCGCAGGGCATAAGCACACAATTCCATAGGACTCAAGTCTAAATGTACTGCCTTCTTCTTTTTTAAGCAATGACTAGAATTTTACAGTAAGCCTGGGCAGAAGGCAGCCAGTCTCTGATGCTGATGAAGACCTGTGAAGTCTAGAATATGAAGTAGCATAATCAAGTCAATAATACCAACAGAGCACAGTCTTCACAAAATCCCTTTGCCAGCTGAAAGCTCAACTCCTTCTATCCATCACACAAGCTAAGTTTTGTTACAACCATTCTAACTTGATGGGGGGGTGGGGATGGGAGCAGTGCAGAGTGCTCATGGAAGGTCACAATTTCATTCCCTCTCCAGCAGAAACTACTGAACTGTCCTAGAACTGGTCCTGACTCACAAATCCTTCTGTGAATCTGCCTCGGTTCCTGAAGTGTCACTATACTTTGCCCATAATTACTTTGAGTGAACATTTTTCTTTGCTGAGGTCTCTTGGTCAAATTCAAGATTATTTAAAGATTTCTTGACTGTCTTCAATATGATATACTTAGATGCTTTTTAGAGAAACATCTGGAAATAATCAACTTTTGGAAATAACTAATTTTATGTGAAAAGCTACTGAAAAGTAGCACAATCATGAAAATACAACTTTACTGCATATGGGAAACAGTAATTTGACCACAAAATTAGAAGGCTCTGCATGGATTTTTGAACATGTTTTTGCCATGTGCCAGACCCAAAGGATTAATTAATAAAATATTGAAAGAGAAGGGTGGCTGAAATGGATGCCTTAAAATACATCACAGTTGATCCTTACAAGCATTTAAACTATAAAGAGTGTATGCCATATAAATGTATCAAGTTAACTTTCCTTGGTATTTTCTGAGGAATCATGGCTCTTTCTTTAATACGGAGTTAAGACAGATAAAAATTATTTCATTTCATTTCTTCTAGTCACATTTAGAGTAGCAGCAATGTCAATGCATTTTTTAAATTAAGAGCCAAAATGTCATATTCCTTTATTTCTATTGATTCTGACATTCTACATATATAAGAACCTTAAATTTTGGTTGGAAAACTATTACAATAAGTATCACTCACCAAATCAAGGACAGTAATTCATTAGATTCTACTTGCAGGCACCCTTTTTCAGAGTCTGTGCATCAATTCCTTTTTCCAATACCAGCTTATCATTCACTATTTTTAAAATAATTCAAAGTAGGGAAATAAAAATCAGTAATACTTTTTGAGAGAGAAAGCATGCATTACTTCTCAAGGCCCAAATTATAATCAATAATAGGTGGCAAACATGAGAACAGAATCTCATTTTGAAAAGTGAGCGAATTTAGTTCTCTTGTTTTCCCTGAAACTTAATTACAATTGGAGCCTATAGGGTGTGCAATATTAAAAGCCCTAGACTGACAGTCAGAGTGACCTTGACCAAATCATTCTCATTGAGGCTCATTTCTTCATCTGTAAAATAAGAGGAATAAACTTGACTACTTAATCCTCTCTTGGCCCTTGTAAACTCAATGTTCATGACATTCCTCCAAAATATTTTGAGTAAAATATTTCAATGTGTAGCTGAAATCTGTTAAGTATATGGACTGTAACTATATTTAAACAATGGAATTATCATCCGCTCCCCAGGTATACCCTGACTTTTAATGATTCCTTAGCATTTTGAGAAACAATCAAAAAACCATAAAAAAAAACCAATAAAACAAAAATAAAAACTATAACAAAAACTAATACAACAATAGATTTTCTCCTAACATGAGAACCATCTGGGGAATATATTCAAGTCATTTATTACAATGACCACTAGATAGATTAAAAAGAAGTATAAAAAGTCAAACTATTTTTTCTTCATTCTGGGGTAGAGGAAGGGAAAGATAAACCTCAGTGAACATGAAAGCTCACTAATTGTTTCACTTATCTCTATTAACAATTTTTTAAAGAAAATACTATATCCTGTTGCTCTTCACACTCTATGATGAGGAAAATTGATTTCATGGTTCAAATAGCAGGCCTACCGGCTATAAGAACAATGAAAAAAAGGTCATTCAAAAATAAACCAAGTTGTACAAAGTTCCCAGGGTAGAGGATCTGTGGATCTTAAGGATGCAGAATTTTGTAATTTGAATATGCAAATTCTCAAAGAGTTTCTTTCCTAAAGTGAGTTTTATCATTCTAAGGATGACATTGCTTGAGTGATACAGAAGACAGCAGTGGGGAGGTTTAAGACTAAATATCCAGGCTACTATATACTAGCTGTGTATTGTTTTTAAATAAACTAAGTACTTGTATCTTTCTGTGACCCAATTTCTGATCTTCGGTTGGTTGTTTGGTTATTTTTTCTTCTTCCTCCCTCACGCACCCTCCTGCCCATATATAAAAAAAAGGGGCTGAGCTGAATGACCTTAAAGTCAGTATGGAGTAATGAAAAGGCATGGGCTTAGGGATCTGGCAAATGGGGTTCCAATTGTACAATGGATATAATACCATTACTGTGAGGATTAATTAGTAAATGTACATAAAGTGACTATTATTGTGGGTAATCCTTAATGGGAAGTGGGTGAAAGATCTTTCCAGTTTGCTTGCTTTTTATTGCTATTTTTGTTGCCTTTAATCTGTTTTCCTTTCCCATCTCTCTTACTCTGTAACTCTTTTTCAAATGATATCGAACCACTAGCATGGTCTCCTTTAAGCTTTCAATAATTAGAGACCCATATGTATAATACTCTTTATATTGTAAAGTAAAAACTCATACAATTTAAGGGAGATCACTGATCAGTGACTGCTACTCCAGGTTTTATGCCATTATAAGATGTTTCTAAACATGTCAAGCTCATAAAAATTTTCCCAAATATTTTAATCTCAAATTATTTATTTTAATCCAGTTTTTCCTGATATATTTATTTTAAAATGGACTTATATCATCTAATGGGGCTTCCTTTGTGGCTCAGACAGTAAAGAATCTGGCCATCATGCAGGAGACCCAGGTTCGATCCCTGGGTCAGGAAGATTTCCTGGAGAAGGGAATGGATACCCACTCCAGTATTGCTGCCTGGAGAATTCCATGGCTCTGTCCCTGGGGTCACAAAGAATAGGACACAACTGAGTGACTAACATATCATCTGATACACAGAATGTTTTAAATAATAAATAAATTTTCAGTGTTTAGTAAGAACATTTAAAAGGTTTTAAATAAGTGTTCCTATAAAGAAAACATACATTAAAAACTCACTGGCCAGACTATAACACCATCTTGAAAAGAAAAATAAAACAAACAAAGGAAAAAAACTATGCTATATATGAGAGCTACCTTCCAAAAGTCTGAATTTCTTTTTAAATATCTTTGCACCAAGTTGTTGTTACAAAAAAAAAAAAGAAAAAAAGTGCTATGAGTGGTATTCAAAGGATGAGAAAATAATTTGCCTTTAGCAAGGTGGAATTAATTACCTTTCAGCCACAGATCTAAACAGACAGTTTGTGATTTTCCATTATCCATTTTAAATTGCAGTGGCCTTTTGAGTATTTTATTTTCTAAAATGCTAAACTGTGCAATTTTCCCTTTCCCTTTAGACAATTTAAAAAACAGCAAACTAATCAAGCTCTTATTTTTCAATGCTAATGGCACAATTTTAGAGACTTATCAGCTGAAGTTGTTTCATTTTAAGTTACTGTTACACATCCAATATTGCACAGATATTGAGTGTATTTTCCAATAAAAATCTAGTAGAACTTCTTTGATAGTAAATCTGATTTTCTATTAGTATTTTGTGTCTGTATTTAAATCTAGGTATTTATCTGTTTCTTTTTTCCTACAATTAAATGAAAGCTGGAGAGATATGTTAGATAACTAAAAATATAAACTCTCTTAATTAAAGTTATTGCATTGTTAGAATTATTTTATATAAAATATAAAATGTATATATAATAGAAAAAATAAAATTACTATATATTTTAATTATAATTATTTTCTAAATTGATTTTATATTCCTATTTTATTTATGTTTGTATATTTAATATAAATACATTATAAATGTAAAATAATTATATACATGCTGTAATGCTTACAATATTATATAAAATATTTTATATAATATATAAAATTATTTATATTTCTATTATGTCATGGAATCTAAGTATAACTTCATTATGTTGATAGAGAAATTGTGATTTAAATCAAAATAAAAAATAATGTGAAAAAGTAGAGTTGTCTTTTCTGTACAAAGAGCTCCACTACAGTAAGACTTACATATATTCCATTGCAAGTGATGATAAACAAAAGTATGATATATAGATTGCTGAAAACATCAGTACTTTCATTATTCAATATATTCACCATAAAAGAGACAATTATTAGAATAAATATGAAATGTATACATGTATGTGCAAATGAATGAACTGCATGATCTACAAATCAAAATTATCTTGAACATGAACATGAGATTAACACTGATTTCTATCAGTTCTAGTTATGTGGACTAATGGGTATTACACTTAAATTACCATGTCTCCTGTTTCTCCTCCATTTACTCCCTGTTGTAAAAAACTATAAAACCAGATATAATATGAAGCGACTCTGTTCAAATACTGGACCATCAGAAGCATAGGGCTATAATCCTTGGAAGAAAGGAAACATAGAAAGTGAGAGTCACAAGCTCCATAACCTCTTGCCCAGGAGCACATCCAAAGCACAGCAACGGTAAGTATTTCTTGAGCAGGGAGCAATAGTTGGGTCAGTAGAAGAAATGGATCTTGGGATCTGTGAGCTAAATGGGAATTCCATAAGACAGTGATTAATCACAGACATAGCAGTTTAAAAGAACCAGAGAACAAAGACTTTCAGAGGAAAATGTTAGTCATTCAGTTGAGAGTCAAAGAAGCCTTTTCTTGGCATCAAGCTTCTCTAGTCTTTCAAACCTCTCTTTTGCCCCCCCCCAAAAAAGTTTAAAAATCAGCCTCAACAAGACCAAACTAATCTACTAGTAATTACTAACACTCAACAAATTTTAAATGAAAACAAAATCTGAACTATTGATAGTATAACATTTTTAAAAATTGAATCCAAATATTACTCCTGGGGGAAGGAGAAAAAATGACTGAAAAATGGGAGAGAAAAGTTTAAAAAGAAGACCAAGAATTATTTCTTTTTTCTTTTTTTTTTTTTTTTGAGGGGGCTGCATTTTTGGTAATCTTAGGTAAGGACTTTAAAAGAGCTTTTATAAATATTCTCATGGATTCAAAGGAAAAGAAGTATATAATAAAGAAGCAAATGAGAAATCTCAGCAGAGATACAGAAACTATTTTTTTTTAATCAATTGGAAGTTCTGGAATTGAAAAAGAGACAAAAATGTAACTGAAAAATCATCAGTAAATTGAAATGTGGCAGAAGAATTTTTTTTTTTGGAAGAATTTTTTAAAAGAAACAAAAAAGTAAATAGGACAAATGAAACTGAAATAGTAATATGGTTGATTTAAGCCCCCAAACAGTTCAGTAATTATACTGAATGTAGGTGTAAATAGATGAGATACCTCATTCATACAGAGATTGTTGAACTAGACAAGCAAGGAAGACGCAATTAATCGCTGCCCAAAAGAGAGAGATTTTAAATATAAAGATCCAGGGAGATATAAAACTACACACAAACACACACACAATTCTAATACTAACAATAGGAAAACCGGAATGGCTAATTAAAAATTGACACATTAGACTTTTAGGCAAGGAATGCAACTAAACATAAGGAGAAACTGTCACACTCATAAAAGCATCAATTCACCAAAAAGACAGCATGGAAATGAGTATGCCACCTGACTGGAGAGCTTTGAAATACATGAAGCAAAAACTAACAGATATAAAGAAAGAAAACAACTAATCTACAACTATGGCTGGAAACTTTAACAACTCTCTCAAGCAGTTGATGAATAAAGTAGACCAAACACTCAATAAGGATGCTGAAGATCTGAGTGAACAAACAAGATACACGAAACAGTATTTATAGAATACCACACCCAGACAGAAGAATACACATAATTTTCTGGTGCACATGGAATATTCACTAAGATAGGCTACATACTGGGGCATTCAATTAGTTCAAAAATTTCTAAGAACTGATGTTGTATGTATGTGGCATGTGCATGTATGTGTATTCTGACAATAACAGAATAAAATTAGATTCCAAAAATGCCACAACACTGTAAAAACACAAAATACTTTTAAACAACTTATAGAGTATGTAAGCAAATACATGGAATATAAAATATTTTGAATTGAATGATGACAACAGAATAATTCAAAATTTGTGGGATTTATCCAAAACAGTTTTTATGGAGAAATTCATAGTTTTTATATGGAATAAAGAAGAGTTTAAATATAATGACATTACTGGAAAAACTGGGGAAATCTGTATAAAGTCTGTAGGCTATTTAATAATTTTGAAAAATGTAAGATGTCAACAAAATATTAGCAAATAAAATCTAGTAATACATTAAGAGAGTAATTCAACATGATTAAATTGAGTTTATCCTAGGCATATAACACGCTCTAATATTTTAAAATCAGTCCATATATTTCTTCCACCCATTAACCAAATAGACAAGAAAAATATGACCATATTAATAGGTTTAGAAAAAGCATGTTGTAAAAAATACCAATTTGTTATTAAAAAAAAAAACCCACAGCAATTAGAAATAGAAGGGAAATTTCTTACTCTAATAAAAAGACATCTCTGAAAATTTTTCTGATAATATCATTTTCAGAAACTTATTTCCCCCTAAAGTGAGAAATAAAGCTAGGATCTCTGTTATTATCACTTCTATGTCTATCAAATGTTATACTAGAAATTGAAGATATTGTAATAATTAAGTAATAAAGATTAGAAAGGAATAAAATTGTTCACAGATGATATGACTAAGTACGTAGGAAATCCTAAAAAATACACAAACAAAAATACTAAGTTTGATAAGGGAACTTAAGGAAGCTCATAGAAGGCAAGGTTAACAACCAGATGTTGTTATTATTTGGTTGCTAAGTTGTGTCTGATTCTTTTGTGTCCCCCATGGACTGCAGCCAGCCAGGTTTCCTCAGTCCATGGAATTTCCAGGCAAGAATCCTGGAGTGGGTTGCCATTTCTTTCTCCAGGGGATATTCCTGACCCAGGGATCGAACCCATGTCTCTTGCGATTCCTGCAGATTGGCAGGTGGGTTCTTTACCACTGTGCTATCATGGAAGCCCAAACAGTGGGATGACTGGAAGATAAATTAACTCACCATTTATAAAAACATTGAAAATATGTACATAAAATATGTATGGATCATTTTAACAAAGCATGTGCAATACCTCTATACAAACATTCATGAGATAAATTAGAGAAGACCAAAATAAATGAAGAAATACATCATGCTCATGCATTGGACTACAGAATATTGTTAAGTTGTCAATTCTCCCCAAATTGCTATGTAAATTCAATGCACCCAATCTTTCAGCAAGTACTTTTTTATTCCCCAAAAATGATAACTTTATTCCACAATTTATATGAACTTGCAGAGGACCTAGAAAAGCCAAAATAATTGCAAAAAAGAAGAATGAAGTCACAGGACTTGCATGATCTGATTTCAAGTCTCTGCGTCAGAGTGGAAACTATTGCCCAGAGGCTGGTTGCTTGTTTTTTTGTAAATAAAATTTTAGCGCTACACAGCAACAGCCACTCACTTGCATATTATATATGGCTACTATCCTCTACTACAGAGCTAAATCATTTTCAGAGAGATCTTGTCTCGTACAAACTCAAAGAAAGTGAAGTCGCTCCATCGTGTCCGACTCTGTGCGACCCCATGGACTGTAGCCTACCAGGCTCCACCGTCCATGGGTTTTTCCAGGCAAGAATACTGGAGTGGGTTGCCATTGCCTTCTCCAGGAGATCTTCCCAACCCAGGGATTGAACCGGGGTCTCTCACATTGTAGGCAGACGCTTTACCATCTTAGCCACCAGCGAAGTCCATCCTACAAACTCAAAACACTTACTGTTTGCCTTTTTAGAAAAAGTTTATCAACTGTGATCTCAAGTTACAGTAATCAAGGTGATGATATCAGCATAAGACAACGAAAGCAACGGGGCAGACTAGAATCCAGCAGGATACTCATACTTATGTATTTTAATTTTTGTCAAAGGCACTAAAAAATACAATACAGTAGAAAAGGGTCATTTTTTTAAACCAATAATGTTGAAAAATTATTATCCATAAAAATAACCTCAATTCCCTATCTCAATCCATAGAGAAAAAAATTAATTCAATTTGGATCACAGACCTAAACATAAAAGCAACAACTATAAAGCTCCCTGAAGAAAACATAGAAGACTATTAATAACTGGATAGTCAAAGATTTTTTAAACAGGACACAGAAAGCATTAATTACTAAGAAAACACTGCTAAACTGAACTCCAAAAAATTTAAAACTTCTGCTCATAAAAAGGTGTTAAACCCAAACTGGGGCATATTCCAAAAAATAAATGATCAGATTCCAAAAAATTTCTGAGGTCTGGAAAGTCCAGGAAGCTATCACACATTGCGGGAGACTATGTATATGTCTGCTCAGCCATGTTTGACTCTTTGTGACCCCGCACTCTATAGCCCACCAGACTCCTCTATCCATTGAATTTTCCAGGCAAGAATATTGGGGTAGGTTGCCGTTTCCTACTCCAGGGGATCTTCTTGACCCAAGAATTGAACTTGCATCTCCTGCACAGGCAGGCAGATTCTCTACCACTGGGCAACCTGAGTTGCCCAACGGAGACTAAGGAGAAATGAAAACTAAATGTAATGTGGTGCTCTAGAGTGGATTCTGGATCAGAAAAAGGACATTACTGGAAAAACTGGAGAAATCTGCATAAAGTCTGTAGGTTATTTAATACTACCGTACCAGTGTTAATTTCTTAACTTTGAAAATTGTTATGTAAGATGTTAACGATAAAAGAAGCTAGATGAAAGGTACTTGGGAATTCTCTGTACTATCTTTGAAACTCCTTTGTAAAACTAAAATTATTTTGAAATAAAACTACTGGGGGAAAGAAAAGGTTGCTATGAAAATGAATAGAAAAGTCACATAAGACCATATACATTCACACACACACACACACACACACACACACACATACACACATATATGTATATATACACTCACATACATATACTGAAAGGGACTATAAGTAGAATGTGTGCATAGCTGCTACAACTCAGTTATAAAATGACAAACCATTTAAAAATGAACAAAAGACTAAAACAGACACTTTGCAAAAGAAGATATGCAAACTGGTCAATAAGCATATGAAAAATTGCTCCATAGCATTAGTCATCAGGGAAAATGCAAATTAAAATCACAGTGAGATACCATTACACCCCCACTAGAATGGCTAAATTTATAAAGAACACCACCAACGGTTGGCAAGGATGTAGAACAAACCAAATTTTCCTAACTGCTGGTGGGAGGGCAAAGTGAAATGACCACTTTGGAGAATAGATTGGCAGCTCCTTATGAAGTTAATCATATATCTACACAAAACCTTCTAATTCCACTTAGTATTGGATATTTATCCAAGATAAATGGAAATATATCTACACAAGAAGATTGGGACAAAAATGTTCAAAGACTGTTTTAAAAGGAAAATTGTTTTAATACTAGCTGGTGGCTCATGGTAAAGAATCCGCCTATCAATGCAGGAAACACAGGTTCGAAGTGAAGATTCCCTGGAGAAGGAAATGGCTACCCACTCCAGTACTCTTGCCTGGGAAATCTCATGGACAGAAGAGCCTGGTGGGCTGGAGTCCATGGGGTCACAAACACTCAGACGTGACTTAGCACCTAAAAATGAAGTAAAAAAGATTCTTTTCCAATCAAGAAATGCCTATTCTCTCATAGGCACTGTGTTAATAAGAGCTTAAGAAATATAAACTTATTTAACCCTCACAAAAACACTACGTAGATACCTAAGTGGCCTATTCATTTCTTCCACAAATATTTAAGAAGCTATAGTGTGTCAAGCAATGCTCTTGCACATAACAAACTGCATGTCAATGTCCCTGTTCTCATAAATCTTGCACTCTGGATAGGGAGAAGGTTGATAGATAAAGACAACATGGATAAACTACCAATATGTTACATGGATAACAATGTTGTCCACATTTTAGAGATGAGGCTTGAGAGATGGAGGCTGGGATTTGGATCCAGTTTCTCTGGCCCAAAATGTAGAACCCTGACCATGACACTATCCTGCCAAAAAAAAAAAACACTACAACTCCTTGTCTCTCAAGATAACGTCACTCTTTTTAGGTTGCCACTTTAGCAAACAGATGTTAAACTTAAATTAGCAATTTTCAAATAAATGTACTAAAAGGAAGATAAACTGTCCAGGTTTCTGAACAGAAAACAGGATGAAGCTTGTGATTTCCATGAAGAAGAGAGGCAATCACAAAGAGATCTGAAGGATGCAGTTAGTAGACAAAGAGATAAGTCACAGCATCTGGCCCTGGCACCGATTCAAAACAGGGTAAGCTAAATTATTCTTCCTTGCTATTCTTTTATCTTTGCACTTGGCCCTAGAATTCTCAAGTTTTTGCTCACATAATAAAAATAAGGCATGTAAATCTGTAAACCACCATTGTATAAGTAAGGTAGAGACAATCTGCCAAAGTAACCCAATTTTCTCTAAGCTATTCTCTCTCTGGAGAGGCTTTGTGGCTCCTTTTTAAACCAGCCATAGTTAACTCCATTACAGAAAGCTATATAAAGAAATGAGGCAACACTACATAAATGGAGTGCTAGATCGCTCTTATTTCATTTACTCTGCATTAAGTCTCAACATATTAATAACAGACATAAAACATGCCACAGATAATTCACTCTTTGATTAAAGTACCTCAACAACTAATAAACATCAAATACAAAATACATTCAGTATGATTAGCTGAGGGAACTGCAATGATTTTCATCAAAATCACATGAAAACACCCCAGTGTTTTGCAAGAGGAAACTGCTCCACAGTCATATGCCTAACATGCCTTCTTGTATTGTACAGTATATGTTAGCAATGCCAGTCCATGTGTACATCTCCGAATACCATGCTCAGTTTTATTACTTTGAAAATTGGGCACATGCTGTTTCTTTTCCCTCGGAAGCTTTTATTTCAAATTTTTATAGCAGTAAAATCGGCTCAGGCATCACATTTCCGTAAAAGTCTTTGGCATCTTCAGAAAGAGTTAATCATTGTTACCTTAGGATCAGTTCTATCTTATACTCACCCATGTTGATTACTGCACTCTTAGCACTGTGTTGCATCATTATTCACGTCTGTCCTTTCAACTCTCCATCCTAAATGTTTCTCAACCCTCTCTTCACATCACTTCTCCCCATGAATCACACTAAAGATCCTGGGTATGTGTGTCAGTCACTCAGTCATGTCTGACTCTTTGTGACCCCATGGACTGCAGCCCACCGGCTCCTCTGTTCATGGGATTCTCCAGGCAAAAATACTGGAGTAGGTTGCCATGCCATTCTCCATGGGTTCTTCCTGACCCAGGGACTGAACCTGGGTCTTCTACATTGCAGGCAGATTCTTTACCATCTGAGCTACCAGGGAAGACTAAAGATACTGTACTCAGCGTGATATACAAACCCACCAATGGGAACAAACACTTGCCTTCTACAACCAGTACAGAGTGGACAGATAAATATGAACCTTTCCACCATACCCCATTGCCACTGTCCCGGGGAAGGTCACTGTCCCCTCTGCTTAGCCACTCATGTTACTTCCTAAAGGCGTCCTTGCCTCTAAAATCACCCCTCTAGCTCCCTCTTCACACTGGGACCGACATGCTCTTTCTACACAGCTCATTCATGATTAGTCTTCTAAAATGAGGCTTGGCTTCTACCTTCTCAGAAAATTCTTTTTCTACACAATCCAAAAAATAAGGTTCTCCCACTAAACTCTTTAAAAATTTTTACTATATAGTATTCATTAAATTTATTTAAGCCTGGATTTCAACTACAGCCATCAGGACACTAGCCCATTTTTCTTTTTCAATAGTTCATTTTTTTCTTTTTTTTTAGTTTAAGTACCTATCAAGGTATCCAGACCACTTCATATTATATCTTATATTTATAATTCGCTAAAAAAATCACTATGGAAAGAGGCAAGAAGGAAGAAAAAAACCATTTTCCTGATGATTTGCATTTCCCTAAGTTTTGCATCTTACAACATACATCTTTGGTCTTTTAAGGGTATATTCATTATTGTCAGAGGTTCAGAACCATATGCCTTCTACACCACAGTAGTCAAGTTACTGATTATCAGGTTAGGGTAACAAGCCTGATGCTAGGAGGATTTTGACCATGTGTAACACCATAGTTTCATAGTAAAATAAAAGGGCTTGTCTGTAATGACTGCAAAAGTAGCAACCTCTTTGCTACTATATAGGTATTTATAGGTATCTCTTACTCTCTATATAGGTACTAAATACATCATCATAGGTGTATTTCTCATGAATAGATTTAGTCTGATGGCAGATATACTATTCTATATCAAAACTGAAGAGACAGGAAGGTTAAAAAGACAGATCAACACACCTAGAAAATATTGCTCTTATATAAACTGTATGACTATTTTATTTTACACTCAGGAAAATCTTTTGCAGACTATAAAATACAGTTTGAAAAAGACTTTAAAAATAGAGAAATGTACAAAGTTTAACCATTTATAATTCCCACAATCCATTTATATAATATATAAGCTATTCTTACTTAGTCAGAGATTAAAACTTCCTCATCCCTTAAATTGAAAAGCAAAGCAACAGACTCAAACAGAGTCAACAAATGCAAAATAATAATACCTAAGAATGGGAAATACACTCAAGTAGCATTTTTAGCATACATTACATATTTCTTATTTTGAAAAATTAAATGATTAAAATCATCAAACCAACCAAAATTTTCAACAAATCTCTACTACTCTTATTTGTAAGAGGCAGGCATAGAGCTCAACTAAAACCAATTAAAAAAAAATTCCAACAAAAAATATACACACACTGGAAATGTCAAACAATTGAGGCTCAAGATGACCTATAACAAGTGCTAAAATTTGGGTTCCTCATCATTTGCTTTTTTCAAAGACAAATTCATTTCAAAGTCAGGAATTTGGGGCTATATTTCATGTGAAGTAAAAAAGGAAATGTTTCTCATATAGTTATACTCTTTTCCATGCCAAACATGTTAGCCAAGTATGACTTCATTCCAGAACTTCATGATGGCAGCTCCAGAGAACAAAATGATGTGCTTATCACCTGACACTTTTGCTTAAACAATCACAAATGTGTTCACTAATTATCTAACCAGGGTTTTGGACACTCTTCCCTCAACTCTTCCCAAGAATGGCATCCTCTCATCCTCCACCACAGGCTTAAATGTAACCTCTGCATTTAGAACCCCTTGGTTTTTTTTTTGTTGTTGTTATTGTTTTTTTAATTTATTTATTTTAGTTAGAGGCTAATTACTCTATAATATTGTAGTTGTTTTTGCCATACATTGATATGAATCAGCCATGGGTGTACATGTGTTCCCCATCATGAACCCCCCTCCCACCTCCCTCCCCATCCCATCCCTCTGGGTCATCCCAGTGCACCAGCCCTGAGCACCTTGTCTCATGCATTGAACCTGGACTGGCGATCTGTTTCACATATGATAATGTACATGTTTCAATGCTATTCTCTCAGATCATCCCACCCTCGCCTTCTCCCACAGAGTCCAAAAGTCTGGTTCTTTACATCTGTGTCTCTTTTGCTGTCTCGCATACTGAGTTATCATTACCATCTTTCTAAATTCCATATATATGCATTAGTATACCGTATTGGTGTTTTTCTTTCTGGCTTACTTCACTCTGTATAATAGGCTCCAGTTTCATCCACCTCATTAGAACTGATTCAAATGAATTCTTTTTAATGGCTGAGTAATATTCCATGGTGTATATGTACCACAGCTTCCTCATCCATTCGTCTGCTGATGGGCATCTAGGTTGCTTCCATGTCCTGGCTATTATAAACAGTGCTGCGATGAACATTGGGGTGCACGTGTCTCTTTCAATTCTGGTTTCCTCGGTGTGTATGCCCAGAAGTGGGATTGCTGGGTCATGTTTTAATACAGCCCCTCCAGCCTAACTTACTCTCTCATCATCTACCAGTGTATTTATTGCACTTAAATTTATGTATAGAGGATCCACAGTCACAGTAGAATTTTGACCTTTTATAGAACTCTATAGTGCTCTGAGGTCTCCCAGATTCCTCAGCCAAAATTAATATCCACACACTATTCCATACTGCAGTCATCTCAAACCTTAGCTCAGATTTTGAGCCAAACTGGTCCCCTTCATTTACAAGATACTGTGTTTAGGAAATTGCTTCTTATTTCTAATCTCTATTTTCTGCACATTAAATATACCTTATTCTTAGAATTGTTAATGAATTTTAAATAAGAAAACGTATGTATGCATGTTAATCCAAGACTTTATCAGAGCAAGCACTCACTGAGGAGTAGCTATAACACCCGTATTAGTTAGGATCAAGATGACACAAAAAACTAGCCATCATTATATCATTAGTCCATATCTGGTGATGCCGCCTTGAAATACAGCTTAGAGAGGTAAGAAAAAGGACCATTTTAGGAAAAATAAACTCAGACTTTAAATCAAACTCTTCTTCAGGTGACATCATTTTTTAAAATTAGAAATATCCCCCTAATCCCCCTAATATCTTACAAATTAAAATCTTCAAGATTTCTCTAAAACCACATTTAACATTCTACTAAATATGAGTTAAAAAAAAAATAAAGTGGAAAAAAAAGTCAAAAGTAGAATAAAACTTTTATTTTCAGAATCAAGTGCTTATTATTAGACAATATGTTCCATTCTACCCAGGAGATAATTTACAAAACAGAATTTTTTAATTTGGGAAATGAATAAGTATATTATTACATACAAGTGTAGCTATCAGGAACTCAATTTTACTTGAGATTTTTCTGTTCTTATTTCACCTAAGCACAGCAATTAGCTAAACAAAATATTTAAGTTCCAGTGTGCTTCACATATCCCATTAATTCCACACTAGATTTAAGTTCCTTTAAACGTCACTGATTTTTAATTACCATGCAAATGTATTAACTAAGCTTCTTAGAGCTAAAGGTTAGAACCACATGGAGAAGAGCTGATAAAGGAATTTGTCTTTTTCCTATTAATAACAAATATGATTTATGATTCCTATTCTGTGGCTGGAACTCTAAGATTCTTTTCCATACACTAAAAATGTAATTATCAAATAGATGCAAGAGAAACCTTTAACATCCCTATTTCGTGGGAAAGAAAACATCTTTATGAAATAATCAACAAGTATCGCTCGTAATTTCACTAGAACAAGAGAACATGAGGCACACAGCACCAGGAAGGCATGAGAGGAGTCAGGGGCACGACTAACCAGGCGTGCCAAGGTTGGTCCAGTTCCTTGGTAGCTCATCTGCCTGCAGTATCATGGAGGTTCGGCAGCAGTTTTAGCAAATAAGCACAGACAGTTGCTTGCAAGACTCCGAGGCTTGAACCTAGCATTTACTAGTGGGGTGGCCACACGTATTGCATGTTATCTCTTGCTCTCACTTTCCTTGTCTGCACAGTTATACCAATTAGGCATCACCTGCATTTAATGGTACTTAAATAAGTTGAAGATCTTTCACTGTTGTTGACTAATCTTAACTGCTTTACCATATATATTTCTCAATACTTAAGCCAATGTTTACTGAATGTTTAATAGCCATTAAATGTAGAGTATCAAGGGCTTACACAGATTTTTTCATCTCATCATCACAACAACATCGTGAGGCTGATATTATCCCTGCTTTGCTGATGAGGAAACTGTGTGAATCAGCTGTGGTTTCACAGTTGGTTAGTGACTGCATGACTTCCAAACTCCTCTTCTTAACCCCTGTGGATACTGTGGTGTTGGCAGAAGACACATGATTTCATCATTGTAAACAAAGGTTACTTCTGTGCCCAAATTATGGAAGAGAAAAGCAGACACAAGAAAGACAACAAACCCCCCTCCAAACATACATAATAAATAAGAGATCGAACTTGAACGCAGCTGTCTTGTGATTTTAAGAGTAAGGGCATTTCTGACATGGCACATACTTCTGATAAATGAACTGCAGAATTTGTAATGAAAGAGAAGACCTAAAATTCTTGTCTGTAAGGAAGATTTCAACACAATGAATTTTATTCTTGTAATACCACTGCCCAGCACATTTCATCAAATTGACTGGAAAATTGTAAATTTACCTTGCCTAAAATTGTTTTGTTCAATCTATGTTCAAATATTCAAAAATAAAAAGGTACAATGGATGGCTATCAATAGTCCAAGTGACAGACACAAAGACAGAAATGACGCTCCGACTCAAGAACTGAAAAACACTGTCATTCACATCTATTAGTTCCTAGTCCTCAGGATGTCTATACTTTTGTTCCTAGCAACAATCTCTAATTTATGAGGGCACCCCACCTCATCTCTCTTAGTAAACATCTCATCTTTTTCATGTCTATACAGCAGCATCAATTTTCCAGATATTTTACTAGGCCTTATTCTGTTTGGTGACTAAATATCAATGTGTCCGGCAGTTACTATGGTATGATACATGAATTAACAGGACAGAAGCTGGTAAGATGAGGGATAGTATATGAAACATTTATTATATGTTTGTGCTTAAACTTTTCACAAAGACAGCTTTGATGGAGGCAGAATTTGGACAAGATGAATACTATCAGGTATATGTGGTTATTATTATGGTGTCCTTGAGAGGCATAACAACTTTCCCCTTACATCCCTCACGGAGCTAGATTAGTGACCCTGAGAGAAAATCTTCTCACATCATTCTGCAAGAATAAGGTCACACTTGCCAAAAGCAACATAAAAGACTATAGATCTTATAAGATATATAAGACTGGATCATCAGGGCTGGGGGGAACTCAAATTTTACTTTCTCTCTGACAATAAATTTGTGCAGCAAAGTGTGAGGTCACTACAAGATATGTGTTAGATTTTAAAGGGTTAATTAACCTTGATCTTGACTTGTAAGTACAGTGGATAACTACTGTTTTTTTCCCAGTGGCTTTGGTTGAAGCAATTTGGAGTAATATAAAGTTGCACATATACATTATTTTTTTTTTTTGTCTGAGCCACTCATCATCACTGCGGCCTGGAAGAAAACCTGGAAGGGAAATCAATGTAAAATTTGGCTGGGCATTGCTGCAATACAGTGACCCACTGACCGAGTCATTCTCCGTATTCAGGCCGTCAAGGGGGTCATATTAAGTCACAGAATCACGCCTTGCTGCCATCAAGGACCAAGTCTAACGAACACACGCTAACTAAATTTTGGTGAGAAGCAAGTGCCATTGAAATAACTCACAAATTATGAAATAAAACTGGAAATTTCTGATTTGTTCATGAGAGAACACAGAGGTAAATGTGAAGAAAAGAACTTTCTGAAACACCTGGGGGAAGCTTGCTATTTTTTCAATACTTTATACAAAATAAAAAGTATGAACAAAAAGAATCCCCTGAAAACGATTGTTTCTGATTTGAAAAATTCCAGTAATCTAAGCAATAACTTATAAAGAAAATAAAGAGCAAGCTTTCATCTGTGTCTAAAAAGGAGGTCTCACACAGACATCTGCAGTTGGGGACACTACCATCCTCTGTTGCTGTGACTTAACTGAAAAACAGGTCATCAGGATTGATGTTTTTAATGGTCAGTTAAAACCCTCTGACACAGACATAGAAAATGGACCTTGGACACAAGGGGGGAAGGAGAGGGTGGGGCAAAGTGAGAGAGTGGCACTGATGTACACAGACGTCCCTGTTATCACAGCGAGTGGGAAGCTGGTGCATAGCAGAGTCAGTTCCGTTCCGGGCTCGGTGATAAACTGGAGGGGTGGGGCGGGGAGGCTCAAGAGCGAGGGGCTATACCAGTATTTAACGGCTGATCCACACTGTCCCACAGCAGAAACTAACCACACTGGAAAGCAGGTGTCACTGGAAAGCAAGCGTACTCCAATTTAAAAATAAAAATCAATCAATAAATCCTCTGGGACACCCTGACTTTTGTAACAGTTTATAGTAAAAAGTACCTTTGATTGTGAAAGTTGGAAACAGATTTATTATAGTTGTGATCCCACCACAAAGCAGTCTTTTATAGGTGAAGCTCCTTGACCATAGAATTATTCTTGATTATTGAGAGCACACCATTCATAAACACTGCATCCTGTAGAAGCCAAAGATTTCTCAGAGTTGCTATAAATACACCCAGACAACAGAAAGGTGTTCTGATTCATGACAGATAATAAAGAGACAGCAAAAAAGTCACTGCATATTTTGAGAAGATATCTTCAAGCATGCACATTATTTTCAAAGGCAATAAAAGACCTATTATAAATTACAGTTTATGAACTAAATCAGAATTCTTTGTGTCATACCTATCATATGAGCTATTGAAATAAGCTCCAATACCAAATTCTAGCTCAAAGTAGAATTTATTAACTCAAATCATTGTGGAAGGCTGTAGTGGCCATTTCTCAGGCACTAACCTAATGACAACTACCTTTGAGTTTTACAAGGTTAACAAAGAACAGAATGTAGCTTCAGGGCAGAATTTATGAAGTGGTAATGAACATGTTCAGATGGCCATTTCAGAGTCTGTAAAGAAAGGTTAAGTTTAGATGTCACTGTTTTGAAAGCTGTGATGCCCCTTAGCACATACTAGGAAAGAGATTAATAGGCAGGTCAGAGGTCTCTTTCTAGAGACTCTGAGACACAGCTGAACTGATAACACTTTAAAAAGAGACTAGAAATCGATCCATGCACACATATAGACTCACAGAGTGCACTCACCATATGTTCATTTCAATTATCTTACAATTCCAAACAGCTTTCTCTGAAGTACAGAGATTATATTTGGCCTACACTAACATATCATCCTTTTTTGAAGAGGAACGCTTTTTTTAGAAACATACCCATGAATGTTTGCAGGAGGCTTTATGTTCTCCCCTCTAGGCATGTACCCTTTTGAGAACTATTCTACCATGAAAAGTGCCACCCAACATCTACTGATGAAGGGGAAATCAATGAAGCCTCATGCTGAAACTTTTGAGATTCAATAAAAGTAGTTATCATAATTTTGCTAGTTAGGCTCATCAAAGATTGAGGCACCAACTAAATAAAGAATAAAGGCAATCAATAAATGGTTCATAATAAGTAGAGCAAATGCAAATTAAAATAAAAGGAATAAATTCAGAAAAATCCCAGGGACACTTTTATGGGAAACTAAGATTTAAAAATAATAACAGTTTAAGAAGACAAAAAATGATCTGAAAGTGAACAAAGGTAAAGAAAGATGAAATTCTGCAAGTCATTCTCCAGTTTGTTCTTTAAATCTGCTAATCATGTGATAGAAAACTTAAGTCAAGGAAATCTTCCCAACAAGCCAAACAAGGTCAAAGTGGAATAAAAAATGCATTTGATTTTTTAAATGGCATCTAATAACCATGATCATATTTTCTTTTTACAGTTCTCTTTTCCAACGGTTGTTTTTCCCGCTTTAGCCAGTGTAAATGTTAGATTTTGCATGAAAATGGAGCAGAAAATGGGCCTTAGCGACCTGCTTAAAAGATAATTTACCACCCAGTGCAATATAAGGACATTAAAGGAAAGAGGAAAAGTTCCTAGCAATTTAAAAAAAAAAAAATCAAGCCTCCCACCTGGCCATGAGATTTTTGTGAGTCGTATAATTAGGAAGTATTTCTATAGCTGCCTCTAAAAGTATGTAGGGAGGCCAGGATTATAAAAGCTGGATGTCAAAGTACTTGTCCTGTGCCATTGGTAACCTTGAACCTAACTGACACTCAGCTCTTTCTTCATAAAATTAGGAGACTGTGATGCGGTGACCTGTAAGAAAGATGCTCTTTTGCTTTGCTAATTTTTATTTGCATATTTTAATTTAACAAAGAACAAATCCTTATGTAACTGTGTACTTACAAAATGAAAAGATTATTTTACTTTTTTAGTCTGTTCAAATTCTTAATATTCAGTTTCCAGCTATGCACTACCTCATCTTTCCCCACAGCTTCTTTAGGAAGAGTGACCCCCCCCCCTTTTTTTGGACATACTGTGATAGCCAACATTCATACATATATATTAAAGTTGGTTTTTAATGAATGCAGAATGCTTTCTTCTCCCAGGAAGTATCCTAAAAAATTAACCTATCATACTTAATTGGCAATAACTTCAGGAAGAGATTTAGCTCATTGTACAGATGGCGAAATTGAGGCTCAGGAATCAGTAACTTGCTTGAGTTCACACGTGCTTCAGATGTTAATGGAGTCCATCTGTGTCCAGACCACATACTGTGAAGATGGTTCACGAGAATGCATACATCCTATGACAGCTGGTACCCTGGCAAATCCCAGGGGAGAAACTCTCTTGCTTTTGTATGGGCTCCAGGATCATGGATAAAAGCATATCTGCCCTTGTGGGATAAACACAAAAGTAACATGGCTAACCTCGTCATTACAACTTGCCACATTAGACTTCAACGATCAATAAAGCTTGCCAAACAATAGCTGATGCAATACACTGCCTCAGAAAACAGGTAAAACAAATCACGTTTACTGATTTTGAGGGGTTGTGTACAAGAGATCTACTTTGTTGGCTGTAACTAAGAATATACATGATTTACAACACGATGCTTGATTCAGTATGCCGATTCTTCAATCCTAGACAAACCTCATGGGGAAAGAAAAGCTGGAGGGCCATTGGTTTTAGTGGTTTCCTGAGACTACCCAGGTGGTGCTAGCGGTAAATAGTCCACCTGCCCGTGCAGGTTCAGTCCCTGGGTCAGGAAGGTCACCTGGAGGAGGAAATGGAGACCAGCTCCAGTATTCTTGCCTGGAGAATCCCATGACAGAGGAGTGTGGTGGGCTACAGTCCATGGGGTCGCAAAGAGTCAGACGCGACTGAGTTCATACCACTGTATTGCATATTATTGAGATTACACAAGGCATTAAAAAATGATACTTAGCAAACCTGAGCTGCTTCTTTTGGATTAACTATTAGGTTTACAGTCTCTTTAAAGGAATGCATTTGGTGCTTATTTCAAGTACCTTAACTCTGGTCACTGAAACCTCCATTACCCTTTTTTAATACTTTAAAAAACCTTTTCCTTGATTATAGTTTCACTAACTTGCTTCCTGAATTAGTAAAGAGAACACTGGATTTAAGTCTGTAAAGGATTCTGGTTCAAATTGTGCTATTTAGTCAACAATATAAGTATTAAAAAGTTACTTAACAATCAGATATTTTTTGAAAAAGAGAGTGAGGGAAGGAAAAATATACGAACACTTATTATGTTCACCTCTCAGAAATGATGAAAGGATCAAATGAGGTAGGCTATATTAAAAGTGCTTTAAAAATCTTCAAATGTGGTAAAAATGTTAGTATCGGTATTTTCATTGTTCAAAGTATTTTTACGGAACCAGGAAGGAGCCTGAGTAGCACATATTAAATTTCAAAAACTAACACTGAAAGATGCCATCTAAACCAAACTATGGAGGGCGAGGTCTGAGCAACTTTGTGACGTCAGAGTCATAGATTTCTGTCTTGGCAAAGCAAGTACATCAAACTTTGAAGGCAGGAAGGGCATGTACTCAACATTTGTATTTCATTTACTATTTTTCTCACTTTGAGAATGACCTTGGTGACTACTTTCAAATGAACCAGAGAAGCCTGAGTTGTCTTTCTAGCATTACTAAGCTGTACAATCAGTTCTTTTACTTTCCTCTATCATAGCAGGCAAAGGGGAGTTATAAAGCCATGTTGAAGAGCATCTGCATTTCCCAAGGTGAAGTTCCTTGCTATTTCCAAAAAGAAGGGTATCGTTATCTGTATATGAACCTTTGATCTTTGTCTTTTGAAATAATGCTCTTGTTAGATTCAAGCACATTTAATAGCCTCCTACGTTATCACACTTTCAAAATTAGACATATTTGATCCAGAAAGAAAACTACTTCTATAAGGAGCTGAGAGTAGAATTTGTATGTTGTTTTATATTTTAGTTTCTCAATAAAATTCTTCTCAGAAATGTGAACTAATGATATTAGCATAAAGAAATATCAGCTTCTAACTACTTCATAGTCTACTTCTAGAGCCAGAATACTCTGGGAGGATTATACCCCTAAAGCTCTACAGAATTAGCCAAGTGCTTATTCTACAAAACAATTGCAAAATATTCAGTTGGAAAGAAGCACATTTTCTGATAAACAACACAACTACTATCTGTCAGCTTTTTTTCTGGCCTAATAAGCAATTCTGTTTTTTTCCCCCTAGTTCCTTCCAACTTTGGTTGCAAATTTAACACTTTAGAATTAAAAATATGTTGTTGCTGTTGTTGTTGTTGTTGTTTTTAATTTAGATTCAGTTTTCAGGATTTCAGAACTGGAAGGATATATTAACCCAATCTTTCCCTACTTTCCCAACAGAAATAAAACTGTGGTCCAGAGAAGAGGAAAAAATTATTTAGTTGAGATTACATATTAGTGGGCAGGTTTAGAATAGAGTTTACAGAGATTTAGAATACAGTTCTCCAGAATCCTGGTCTAGTGACCATCGACACATCATGATTTAAGAACTATCTTCAGGATAATATTACCCTTGATTGGGTATCCATTCTGCATAAACTGAACTCATGAATGTGTCAGAGGTCTTGTGGGTCATAGAAAATTTATGTGTATATTATTATAGATACTATTTATTGAGATTTATTATATGCAAAGAACTTTATTAAGTCTTCTATGTATATTAAATCATTTAACTTTTAGAATAATGCTTTAAGGCTAAGGCTACTATTAATCCTACTCTATAGGTGAGAAAATTGATAGTTTAATGAATTAGGTAATCTGGGCCACATTACAGCTTGTAAGTGGAAGAGCCAAGATTTTCAAATTCTATGAAATGCTACCAGTGCTTATAAAAACATCCAAGAGAAAACATACACCCCATAAATTTTCACAAGTAAACCTGTTTTCGTCAGTTTTAGGAAAGAAAACTACGTTCCTGCCAGTTGGAGAAGTAAGAACCAAATGCATTTAATTCTCATCAAGCGATAAAAAAACAGATTGTCTTTCATTCTGTTCTTTAAATACATTTCAATCAACTTCAAAGAAAATATTAACAAAGACATTTACAGATCAAGGTTACAATTTGGCTTTATTTATCTGATAGGCTGGATTAATTCATTAGTAATTTTCCTGCTCTTCTGACATATGAAATATTATGGCATATTTATGAAGCATTAATTCACAATTATACCTCATTTTATGCACAATCTGGCACTCCTGTTTAGTTCTGCTCTTTGCTTTAGTTTTTAATCTTAGCCGTAATTCCAGTATATAAACTTCTGGAGTAAATGCTCTCTGCTTTAAATATGTCATGTTGGGAAGCATTTTTTAAAAGATCTGTGTATTCTACAGTCATCTATTACTGAAATGAAGATCCTTACATAACTGCAGGACTACTGTGATAATGTTGTACAACAACTTCCAAGGGCAAATTCTGAAAAATCAATGAAAACACTCTTGAATAACAAAAGTTGCATGTAAGCAAAGATCAAAACTATAATTTTGTTGCACTGCAATCTTCTTAAGAGCAAAAAGAACTAATAAAAGGAATAATAGATTATTCTAATGTATTATTAATTTATTTATAATGTAACTCCATGAGTTAGAACCTTTTGAACTAGAACTGGCTGTGGTTGGAATATTCAAGAAAACAGACAGGGTCCTGACCTTAGGACAGAAAGCAACGGTACCCAGTAGAGCAAAACTTTTAAAAGACCAAGAGTAGAAGAGATTTTCTTGATTCTAATTCTTATACCAACAATGTATCAATCTTCTGAAAGCATCCCTATTACTAGTTCATAAAATTTCACAATCTGTCATAAAACAAACCTGAACCTAAGTTGCTACAACTTTTTAAAAAAAAACTATCTGTGACAGTTGAACAGCCAATCTAAGATAATTAATGAGACAGAGCTTCACATTATTTTTGTTTTCCTTTTTATGCTTTAATAACCTGAGTTAATGAAAATGTATTTCTCCATGAAATTATGCCTTTAACATATTCTTCTTTAATTTGAATCATTTCTCTTTCAAGTAAAGTCCTAACAAACACACAAGCATGAAAACCAAGTAACAATATGAAATTCCATATGATATACCTTCCACTGAATTATTCCCAGAGTATTTTATATTTCATGCCATACTTATTATATTTTATTATATAAATAAGACCATATCCCCAGCCATATCTGGCTTACTTCTGCTATAAAATATCAATAATCTTTTGGCCAACACTAGCTGAAAAAAGATGAGCACCAACATCAAAAGCATGCCAACTCACTAATATCCAGCTTAAAACATATTCTAAAACACATCTTTGAAGAAATTTTCTAAATATCTTTTAAAAAGAGAAATAAATCTGTATTCCCTTCAACTGTGCTGTAGCAAGCTTTCTATTTACGACAGTACCGTATTTGTACTATTTTACAAGAATACAAAGCCAAGATACAGTTGTCCAAAGACTAAGCCTCTCTTGATACATCGTCTGAATTTTTTGACATGTAGCATGATGCATGCAAAATCACTTCAGTCATGTTCAACTCTCTGAGATCCTATAGACAGTAGACCACGAGGCTTCTATGTCCATGGGATTCTCCAGGCAAGAATACTGGAGTATTCTCCAGTGCACTGCTCCAGAGGATCTTCCCAACCCAGGGATCCAACCCTTGTTTCTGGCACCTCCTGCTTTGGCAGGCAACTGCTTTGCCACTAGCATCACCCGGGAAGCCCCAGAATGTCTATACTTTCATACAAAAAGATTTATCTAGTGTAAACATTTCATTTTGCATATAAAAATGTGTATTTGGTAAGTTCATGCAAAATAACATGAAAATTCCAGCTCTGTTTTAGGTTGCCACTATTGAGTCACAGGAAGCACACCCTCCTGCCCAGAGATGCCAAATGTCTTTTCAAGCTGATATATGTGACATTATTATTTCACAATATATTTCAAGCTACTCACACATCTAGCTTAAGCTCATCAATCTTAAATAATTCAACCTGGTAAGCTGACTATTTAGTGATAAGTAATTACTTTTGTGTGTGTGTGTGTGTGTGTGTGTGTGTCTGTCTTCTCATTATTTTTTTTTCCATTTATTTTTATTAGTTGGAGGCTAATTACTTTATATCATTGCAGTGGTTTTTGTCATACATTGAAATGAATTAGCCATGGGTTTACATGTATTCCCCATCCCAGTCCCCCCTCCCACCTCCCTCTCCACCCGTTCCCTCTGGGTCTTCCCAGTGCACCAGGCCCAAGCACTTGTCTCATGCACCCAACCTGGGCTGGTGATCTGTTTCACCCTAGATAATATACATGTTTCAATGCTGTTCTCTTGAAACATCCCACCCTCGCCTTCTCCCAGAGTCCACAAGTCTGTTCTATACATCTGAGTCTCTTTTTCTGTTTTGCATATAGGGTTATTGTTACCATCTTTCTAAATTCCATATGACCCAGCAATCCCACTTCTGGGCATACACACCGAGGAAACCAGATCTGAAAGAGACACGTGCAACCCAATGTTCATCGCAGCACTGTTTATAATAGCCAGGACATGGAAGCAACCTAGGTGCCCATCAGCAGACGAATGGATGAGGAAGCTGTGGTACATATACACCATGGAATATTACTCAGCCATTAAAAAGAATTCATTTAAATCAGTTCTAATGAGATGGATGAAACTGGAGCCCATTATACAGAGCGTAGTGATAAGTAATTACTTTAGAAAAATAGAGCCATTTCATACTTGGTTTTGTATTTATATGAATGTGTATGCATATATATGTCTATGTGCATGACAGTCAAATACTATTCACTATTAGCAATATATAGTATATAAATAGGGCTTCCCTGGTGATTCAGTGGTAAAGAATCTGCCTGGCAATGCAGGAGACCTGGGTTCAATACCTGAGTCAGGGAAATGTCCTGGAAAAGGAAATGGCAACCCACTCCAGTATTTTGCCCAGGAAACCCCATGGATAGAGAAGCCTGGCAGTTCTTGAGATTGCAAGAGAGTCAGACACGACTTAGCAACTAAACAACAATTTGCAATATGGGGCTAGCTTACAGGATTCTTTTCTCCTACAACTTCTCTCGCTCAGAAGTCGTATCTGATTTAACAACACAAAAGTTACAAGTCAACAAAGAAAGTGAAAATCGCTGTCATGTCCGACTCTTTGTGACCCCATAAGCTAAACAGTCCATGAAATTCTCCAAGCCAGAATAATAGAGTGGGTGGCCTTTCCCTTCTCCAGGCAAACTTCCCAACCCGGAGATCAAACCCAGGTCTGTCGCACTGCAGGCAGATTCTTTACCAGCTGAGCCACAAACGTGTCTCTGATAGTTCAGTTGATAAAGAATCTGCCTGCAATGCAGGAGATCTCAGTTAGATTCCTGGGTCAAGAAGACCCGCTGGAGAAGGGATAGGCTAACCAACCACTCCAGTATTCTTGGGCTTCCCTTGTGGCTTGTGGACACAACTGAGTGACTTTCACTTCTCAAGTCAACAAAGGAGTCATTAAATCCAGTAAAATGGTATAGTTTCTCCAAATTTTTGTAACACACATTGAGATATTTTCTAAAAATCTCAAACCTCATGTACAACTAAACTATTCTAGTGGATGGACTCAGAATGATAATTACAATTGTTCAGACTGACAAGCCAATGTATTTAAAAACCATCAAACCAATTATGATTTATAATTTACATAATGAAAGAGCTTGTATAGTTCTCAATATTGGTGATCAAGTCTATAGATAAAATTCATTGTCATATTTAGTAGTAAATCTAGCCAAGTCTTCACTCTGAAACAGGTGTTTGTGGCAATATTCACACACAGAGTGACAGTTACACTGGTTTTTCTGGTTGTTAACAGTTCTACAAACAAAACTAGTGTAGGTAACAGAATTTCAGCTGAGCTATTCCAAATTCTAAAAGATGATGCTGTTAAAGTGCTGCACTCAATATGCCAACAAATTTGGAAAACTCAGCAGTGGCCACAGGACTGGAAAGGTCGATTTTCATTCCAATCACAAAGAAAGGCAATGCCAAAGAATGCTCAAACTACCGCACAATTGCAATATCTCACACACTAGTAAAGTAATGCTCAAAATTCTCCAAGCCAGGCTTCAACAGTACATGAATAGTGAACTTCCAGAAGTTCAAGCTGGATTTGCCTCTTTAGAAAAGGCAGAGGAATCAGAGATCAAATTGCCAACATCCATTGGATCATCGAAAAAGCAAGAGAGTTCCAGAAAAACATCTACTTCTGCTTTATTGATTAGGCCAAAGCCTTTGACTGTGTGGATCACAACAAACCATGGAAAATTCTTCAAGAGATGGAGAGTACCAGACCACGTTAAATGTCTCCTAAGAAATCTGTATGCAGGTCAGGAAGCAATAGTTACAACTGGACATGGAGCAACAGACTGGTTCTAAATAGGGAAAGAAGTACATCAAGGTTGTATATTGTCATCCTGCTTACTTAACTTACATGCAGAGTATATCATGTGAAATGCCAGGCTGGATGAAGCACAAGCTGGAATCAAGATTGCTGGGAGAAATATCAATAACCTCAGATAAGAGGATGACACCACCCTTATGGCAGAAAGCAAAGAGGAATTAAAGAGCCTCCTGATGAAAGTGAAAGAGGAGAGTGGAAAAGCTTGCATAAATCTCAACATAGGAAAAACTAAGATCATAGCATCCAGTCCCATCACTTCATGGTAAAGAGATGGGAAAACAATGGAAACAGTGATAGACTTTATTTTGGGGGGCTCAAAATCACTGCAGATGGTGACTGCAGCCATGAAATTAAAAGACGCTTGCTCCTTGGAAGAAAAGCTATGACCAACCTAGACAGCATATTAAAAAGCAGAGACATTACTTTGTCAACAAAGATCCATCTAGTCAAAGCTATGGTTTTTCCAGTAGTAATGTATATATGTGAGAGCTGGACTATAAAGAAGGCTGAGCACCAAAGAATTGATGCTTTAGAACTGTAGTGTTGGAGAAGACTCTTGGGAGTTCCTTGGACTGCAAGGAGATTCAACCAGTCCATCCTAAAGGAAATCAGTCCTGAATATTCACTGGAAGGACTGATGCTGAGGTTGAAACTCCAATACTTTGGCTATCTGATGCAAAGAACTGACTCATTGGAAAAGACCCTGATGCTGGGAAAGATTAAAGGCAGGGGACGACAGAGGATGAGATGGTTGGATGGCATCACACACTCAATGGACATGAGTTTGGGCAAGCTCTGGGAGTTGGTGATGGACAGGGAAGGCTGGTGTTCTGCCTCCATGGGGTCACAAAGAGTCAGACATGACTGAGTGACTGGACTGAACTGAACTGAACTGTTCTCAACATGAAATAGGTCCTCTTGAACTATCTGTAATTCAATCATCCATATTTCAAGGAATAGACACCAGAGTTTAGATGTAGCATATGATGAAGGTGGCACTAATGGTAAAGAACCTGCCTGCCAATGCAGGAAATTTAAGAGAAGCAGGTTCAATCCTTGGGTTGGGAAGATGCCCTGAAGGAGGGCATGGCAATCCACTCTAGTATTTTTGCCTGGAGAATCCCATAGAAACAGGAACCAGACAGGACAAAGGGCTGGAAAGAGTCAGACATGACTGAAGTGACTTAGCACGCACAAGCACATGATGATAATTTGGCCTCCTATATTCAAATTTCTTATTTTCATAAAGTTACTATGTGCAAAATAAAATGGCATATATTAGGCAGAGCCTACTGCTTTAAATCTAAACTTCACTCAATAAGGTTAAAGGAAGAAATGAGCTCTTTAAGACTATACCTCAGTGGTCTTTGTGTTGGTTCTATTGGGCCAAGTAAATGAATCCAAAGTAAAAGACTGAAGTTGAAATGAAACAATCATTTTTAAAATGCTTACACTAATTAGAAATATAACAAACTGCGGAAAAAAATGCACAATTTTTTTACATACACGTTTTAAATATGTTAGCGATACCCAAGGCATCTCATGCGTAAATTGAAATGGAAATGGTGTTCTGGGTTGTAAAATTAAAAGATACCCCTTCTAAGGTGGTTACATGGCATGTGTTCTTTTGGCCAGGAATCAAAAGTAGTCATTAGATACAAAATCTCATTCTCAATAACCATAAAACTGAAAAGCAATGAATTTAACAAGAATTATATAAGGCCTATAGGAATAAATTCAAATGAAGTGTGCAAAACTTACACAGAGAAAACTAAAATTTTATAGAAGGACATAAAAGAATATGTATAAATGATGAGACCTAGTATGTTCTTCAATAGGAAGAACTAGTCCTATTAAGAAGTAAATTTCCTTACACATACCTTCATAAATTATAGTACAATTACAACCAAAATTCAAGTAGCATTATTTTTAACTTGCCAAAACTTAAAGATTGTATGAAGGCATAATTGCTTCATAACGGTTAAGTATAATTAAGTAGAAACACTATGACGGGAGATTTGTCTTCTTTTAATTTATAATTGACATAAAACATTATATTAGTTTTATTGTAAAGACAGTCAAAGTGCTAGTCACTCAGCTTGTGCCCGACTCTTTGTGACCCCATGGACTGTAGCTGCCAGGCTTCTCTATTCATGGAATTCACCAGGTAAGAATACTGGAACGGGTAGCCATTCCCTTCTCCAGGGGATCTTCCCAATTCAGGGATCAAACCAGGTTTCCCACATTATGGGCAGATTCTTCACCGTCTGAGTCACTGCGAAACCCAGGTAATAGAGTATCTGTACATGTTGCAAAATGATCTCCATGATAAATATACTTAACATCTATCACCACACATAGCTACATTTTTTTTTTTCTTGTGATGAGAACTTTTAAGATTTACTCTCTTGGCAACTTTCAATATGCAAAACAGTATTATGAACTATAGCCATCATGTTATAAATTACACCCCTATGACATTTATTTTAAAACTTTACACTGTATTTATTTATATAAAAGTCTGTATTTTTGACCCCCTTCACTTATTTCACCCATTTCCCAGTCCCTACCTCTAGCAATCCATCAATCTCAATTTGTTCTATCTATGAGTTTGTTTTTTATTTGATTTTAGATTCCACATAAAAGTGAGATCAAACAATATTTGTCTTTCTCTGATTTCTTTCTTTTTACATAAAGCTCTCAAGGTCCACCCATGTGGTCACAAATGGTAAGACTTTATTATTGTTAGTCAGAATAATATTCCATTGTATATGCATCTTCTATATATTTATATATCATGTTTTCTTTATCTATCCATCGATAGATAGATTTTTTTCCCATATCTTGGCTATTGTAAATAATGCTTCAATGAATATGAGGATATATATACAGGTAGGTAGGTAGAGAGAGAAATAGATAAAGTATCTTTCTAAGTTGGTAGTTCATTTCCTTTGGATAAATACTCTGAAGGGGAACTGCTGAATCATATGGTAGTTCTATTTTTAATTTTTTGTGGAAACTCCATACTGTTTTCCATAGTGGCTGAATCAATTTACGTTACCACCCACTCAACCCAGGAGTTCCCTCTTCTCCCACAACCTTATCAGCACTTGTTATTTCTTGTCTTTTTGATGACAGTCATTCTAACAGGTGTGAGATAATACTTCATTGTTGGAAATTTATCTTGATATTTAAAATCAGAATAATCAAAACCATATAGTGTTGGCACAACAATATAGGAAAATACTAATGAGGTAAATAAACAGAAATAAAAGCAAAGATCTAAGGACATATGAGATTTCTTATATGATACAGACAACATTTCAAATCCTTAGGAAAATAATGGATTGCATTAAATATTATTGTGACACCTATCTACCTATCTATGTTATCTATGCATATTCCTGCTTCAAAATTTACTCTAAATCACATTTCAAATGAGATTTGATATTTACATAAAAATACCTAAAATAACAAAATATGATTTGAACATTTTTTTTAATCTTATGGGACACAAGACTTTTCAAAATCTAAAAACTAAGATCAAAATCCATAATACTCTTTAGTACATCAAAAGATAGTATTCACAAAGTTATTACATAAGGAAGTATGTTTATAATATATGACAAAGGGTCATAACCTTAATACATAGGAAGTTCCAACAAATCACTAACAAAAAAATTCTTCTAAAGAGAAAAAAATTCAACAAATGACATAAACAGTTCAGAAAAGCACTGAAGCTTGTATATTACATATGTAAGATAGATGACCAGTGTAAGCTGGACGCATGAAGCAGGGCCCCTAAAGTTGGTGCTCTGGGACAACCTAAAGGGACGGGTGGACACATGTGCACCTGTGGCTGACTCATGTCGACGTGTGGCAAAACCACCACAATATTGTAAAGTAATTAGCCTCCAATTAAAATAAATATTTTTTAAAAGGCAATTCAGAGAGAAGAATACAAATGGCCTATAAACACAAAATTGTATTTGAGATGGTTGTTATTGTTGTTTAGCAGCTAAGTCATGTCCAACTCTTTTTTGACCCCATGGACTGTACCCTGCCAGGCTCCACGGTCCATTGGATTTCCCAGGCAAGAATACTGGGGCGGGTTGCCATTTTCTTCTCAAAGGGATCTTCCTGACCCTGACCCTGGGTCTCCTGCTTGGCAGGCAGATTCTTTACCACTGAGCCACCTCAGAAAGCCCATTTGCGATAGCTACCTGACAATAAAAATTTTAAGTGATACAGGGAATTACTAATTTCACCTTAGAGATTAACAAAGGTGGCAAGTAAGAATATCCTGAGGGAGATATCCAGGACTGGTCTGGGTGTGTGCAAGTGGAACTCACATATACTGGTGGTGTGAACATTGATTAATATTTTTAAGGAAGCATAGACTGACTAGAGTCTAGAGTGACTGACTCTAGTCTAGGCTAGAGTCCATGCAGTCACAAAGAATCAGACACAAAGGAGAGACTAGGCAGAGCACAACACAGCTCTGTATCAAAACATATGCATATAAATATATAAAATGCATCAAAATCTAAAATATGTATCATCCCGCTTTGGATTCCAGTACTCCTACTTATAATACTTTAGTGAAAAAATTGTTACAGTTGCATCAAATATGAATACACAGCACATTTTAATACAGCTAAGAGCGTGTGCTCAGTTGCGCAGTCTTATTTGACTTTGCGATCCCATGTAGCCCACCAGGCTCCTCTGTCCGTGGAGATTCTCCAGGCAAGAATACTGGAGTGAGTTGCCATGCCCTCCTCCAGGGGGTCTTCCCAACTCAGGGATCAAACCCAGGTCTCCTGCATTGCAGGTGGATTCTTTACCAGCTGAGCCACCAGGGAAACATTGAGGACAATGTCCATCAACAGAGGATTGATTTAATAAAGATGGTGTGGCCATATAGTGAAATTCTATACAGCCATTGGATGTTTTGTTACAGAAAAAATTTAGATAGCATCAAAAGATCTTCACAAAATGTTAAGTGTAGAAATAATATAAAACATTATGTATTTGCTGATTCTACTTCATGGACATGCATGCAAATTCTCAAGAAGTCTTGAGGTTTAGTGATCATTTTTCTACCAACATTTATTTCTGAGAGATATTAATAGAGGTCTGCACTTTTCACTATAGTTTATTAGTGATTTTTCTGTAATTACAGAAAGAAGTGATAAAAGCAATTCAGATTAAAATAGTCCATACTCTTAAGAAAATTATGTGACAAGCAAATGAACCTGCTTTACAAAGCAAACATAGTAAGAGGCTGGAAGTTACCTTATAGCTTTCATTTATTTTCTTCATTTTCAAAAGTAGAAACTCTGAATGAGAATTTAAGAAATTCTTACAAAGTTTTATCATCAGTGAAAATTCAGGACAAATTCAGAACTTCCCAGTCCTTGCTTTTGATGTAAACACTGACCTTTCCACAGTAACTATAGAAATAATCTCTAAAGAAATGTAATAGCATATTTTATTCTCAGGATTGCTTGCTTTGAAAACAAATATAAAACAGTAATTATTTTTAAATTATATATGTTCATATATTATACACTTTTTAGATATACATTATATACTTGGTTTAATTTTATTCATAGTTTTTATCAACTCAGTTGGACATTTGAAAGAGTAAAAAAAAAAAAAGGGATAAGAAATATTTTGTCTAAGCCAAATAGTTTTCCCAACTTTGAATAACACAAATCTATTTAAACTGAAGTCTTTTGAATTGACCTTGAAGTGCATCACAATTATTATTTCACATACATATGTTTCATCATTTTAATAAGTATTTTATATTCTACCTCATTAAAATAACAAGTAAGATATGAAGAGCTGATATTTTCTTGGTTCTAAAAATATCTGTATTAAATTTAATCACTCTAATTTTGTTCTTAATTCTCAGGATTACCAAATATATTTTTTCAGAGAAGAATTTTGCTTTGAGTCAGTATTGAATTCATTCTCTAATGATGAAAGATGATTTAAAACAACCAAGAAAAAGTAAATCATAATTTTCAATTTATCCACAAACCCTAATGATACTGAAACAGTAATAATTACTATTTTATTCCTAAACAACAGACTGTCTATTTTTGCATAATACAGATTTTATCCTTTAGGTTCTATTTGTTTCATTTTTTATAAGCTTCCCAAAGTCGCCTGGGAAGCTACAATGTAGACTATCAACAATTATTTTGAGAAATCATAATGGAGGCAGGTCCATTCAATTTTTTAAATTTCCCTTTCCTTTAACTTGAGAAAAATACAAAACAAACAGGATAGGAGACAAACTGGCTGGGCTCTAATTCCAGTTTCAGTACTTTTGAGCTATAAAACAAAGGAGGGCTGTAATGTGTTGGTTCTAGTTCACATACATCTTCTAATCCTCCGTTTACACATCTGTAAACTTCCCTGGTGTCTCAGAAGGTAAAGAATCTGCCTGCTATGGAGGAGACCCGGGTTCGGTACATGGGTCGGGAAGATCCCCTGGAGAAGGGCACGGCAACCCACTCCAGTATTCGTGCCTGGGGAATTTCACGGACAGAGGAACCTGCTGGGCAGACCCCAGTCCATGGGGTCACAAAGAGCAGGACACAAGTGAGGGACTAACACACACAAATTGTGATGACACTTCTTATTTCACAGAGGTTTTTGAGAATTACATGTGAAGTCACTGAGAAATTACACTTCATTTTAAAAACATAAAAATATATCCTGGTAATAAGTGAAAGGTATAATGCAATTATATCTTGGTTTCCATTGACTTTTTAATTAAACTATTTGTTTACAAACTATCAAATGCTTAAAAGAACAAAGAGAATCAATATACACTTTGATACTGTTGATTCCATATCACATTAATTCAAAAGGACTGTCCCTGATTATATACATTCTTATATGGCAAATCCTTGTTGCGTACTTTAAATGATATTCATTTATACTAAACAAAAACAAGAACAAACTATTTTATTTTTTTTAAAGGGCTTCTACTATTTCTCAACGATTGAAAATGATTACAAACTCCTCAAGGACAGGAGTCACATATGTCTATCTCTCCCTCCATCTCCGTCTCTGACTATTTTCTCATTCTCCCTCTAACAGCAGAAGGAGCATTTAATTTAATCAGGTTTTGGTCTTGCCATGATTGCACTATGGCGAACAACGAAACAGGAAAACCAGAGCTCCAGAACTGTGGCTATTTTTTAAAATGAGAGTATAAGCACTTGAGAGGTATTATACCCAAAGCTGGGAACTTTACAACCAGGACAGATTTCTAACATTTGCTACTTTGACTAACGCATCCTATGTAAAGAAAGTTTCATTTCTACCTAAGTGGTCTACCTGGCGCTGATCATCATACTCTGTTAGTAAAATAACAAGATAAAGCCATTTTAAAACATGGTTCTCAAAACTGGCTCATTAAATAGATAGAAAATTGGTTTCCAAAACCTAAAATCTCAAATAAAGCATCTAAAAAATCCAAAGGAAATAAAGAAACTCTATTTTTCATGTGGTCTATAATTCTACAGATCTTTCATTTGTAAGCTTGGCAAGTGCTTAAAATATTATGACTTTTAGAACAAAGGTATCATTCTCTAATGAATTCCCTTCAAAAAATGGTTTGCCGTACAGGCATACTAATGGGATTCAAGTAATGAGCATTCTTCCAAAACATAAGCCAGATGCAAATTTACACAGCCTAGCAGATCAGCCCTACCAGTGTCCAGAGAGAGTATTGGTTTAATAGTGCTTGAAAGAGGAATGGTTTACACAACTGACAGATGAGAGAACATTTCAAGAGATCTTCAACCTATTAACTCACACTCTCATTTGGCAAAAACAAAACCAAAAAAAAAACCCAAAAAATATGTATTTACAAAATCAATCTTTCTCTGTCTGTAGGTAAAGGGAAACAAAAAGAAAAGTTACTTAAATTTCCTTTTTTGGAGCACTGTGGCTTCAATTACAGTGAAAATACAGAATGATGATTTGATTCTACAATCTAATAACTTGGTTTACAGTCACAATTCTTTAACATTTCTGCTTCTTATTTTATGATAGCCTTTTAAATATCCTACAAATCATTTAAGATTAATATTTATAAATATTTCTTGAAAGATTTACAGTCAATGAATAGTCAACACCACAAGAATGAACAATTTTTAAAGATGATCTTTGTATATTTGTTTAAAACTCAGTTGTCTCAATGTATATTTTTTTGTCAATCCAGTTAACTTGCAGTCCCAGGAAGCAGGAAAATTCAATAGTTATTTTAAAACAAATGTTCCCTCCTGGAAAGCATGAACAGCACACTCTCTGAAACCTTATTTTTCCTATGTTAATTCTTCAAAAGTTTCAAGGGAGGAATAAATAGGCTACAGCCACAGGAAATAGAAGTCACCTTTGAATTATCTATATTTCAAGCCCTACTACCCAATATTTCCCACTAACAGAATAATAAGTTGAATCAAACAATCTTTAATTTTCCATTATTATTCACTACATTTATTTTCATGGAAATTTAAAAAACTCGAAGTATCAATGTGACTATGAGATTAAAAAAATACTTTAACTTTACACATTCTTATCAAATACTCTTTAGCTCTCTATTTTGGGTATGTTTTATAATGGGCATTACATATCGGTATATAGATAAACAGACATTCACTTATTGATAAAGTCAAGTCTGAGGTTCAGTTCTCATGATGCCACTATCAGTTCTACCTAAATTAATTTTAAAAAAAAACACACAGCAGAATAAAAAGCAACTTTTAGAGATTAGTTAGTTAAAAGAAAGGCATGTAAAAGCCAGCAGATAAACTTTAAAAAAAAATTCTAATTTGATGGTCTTAGATCAATCAGGTACTAAATTACTCATATGTAGAGAAGCAACCTCAAGATGGTTAATCACTGAGATCTTAAGTTGACACATAGTTCAAGCCATAAATAATTTGTAGGAAGCAACTTCAATGACATTTTGCCTACATGTAAATGTGTAATACTATTAATACTAACTAGTACCAATCAAATAGCTAACTTTTTAAACAAGAAAGAATAGTCAAAGAATTCTATCCTAGAATGTATATTAAAATATCAATCTTTCTGATATTTTCTAAGCCTCTTTAAACTGACATAACGATTATTAACTTATAGTACTCTGGGCTAGGTGCGCGTCCTTCCCCTCATTTCACAAATTGTGTTTGACCTTTTAAAATATAGAACTATGATTATTATCATCATTTGTGTCAAAAAAATTAGTAAGAAGGTTCCAAAGGGCATTTCATAAAAATGAAAATCAGATATGGAAAATGTTTTTTAATGCTCTCATTCTCATCCTTAATAAGTGACCCCTGCTTTCACCCTTCGTGAAGGTGCGACTCATCATTCATAGCAGCTACTCAAGAAATTTGTGTCTCCTCTGCAGAGCTGGCATGGTCTGAGGCAATTAAGCTTCACCATATGTAGTCATATCTTAGATGTGTACCCTGCCATTTCTATACACTTATATTAGCTGTGTGATCTTAGAAATTACACAATCCCTCCAGTCCTTATCTCTATACTTAATAAAAGAGGATGATGATACTATTATCTGATTCATGATACTATAGTGAACCTTAAGTGGGATAGTTATATGCACTGTTTATTTTTTCAGTATTATTATTGCTAACATGTAATAGCTTTCTTCACACTCTCTCCTCCCCACACTATCTCCTCTTACAAGACTGTTCTCCCTATTTTCCATCCATTCATATTACACTAATCCTTCTTGTTCAGCTCAGATATCCCTCTTTCATCAAGTCTTCTACAAATCTCACCTACTCTGACTACTTGGATCTTTACCATCACAAAAACCCATGTTATAACTAGACACTAGTTCTGTTTTCAAATTCCTTTATTTGGTGATTGTATGAGTTTCCACCTTCACTATAAAACTAGTGTTCCTCAAACAGCAGCCCTCAGACAGTACTTGTTGTCAGTCATACAGAGAGCTGTTAAGCATGTGAACTCCTGAACTCCATCCCAGATCTACTGAATAGACTCTGGGCACGTGCCCTGAAAATACAAATATTAATGCAAGACTCAGGCGATTCTGTTGCACAGAAAAGCCTGAGAATCCTTGTAAAAACCTGGATCTCAACCTTTGATTCCTGTACAACCAGGATACATCACTCTTCTCTCCCTCCATCTGAAACACTCTCGTCTCCATCAACCCTCACCTCCTTCTTCAGGCAATTAAGATCACTCTTGTCTCTAGAGTGAGCCTTAGGTCCAATGTAAGAATGATTTCATATCTTTACACAAAATGGTCGAACTGGCAAGGGGCTGGTTGAATAGCACTGGATGAATATTTCCTGGTAGCTGATATACTGCAGTCTTTCAACTACCCCCTCCAACAACCCCATATTTGTTGAGCATCTACCGTCAGACACTGTGCCAGGCACTGAAGATGCAGACCATGCCCCTACATTTGCACAGCTCAACGGCTCTTAATATTTCTCCATGGCTTACTCATGTATCACTTTTCTAAGATACACATAGATTCACCTTAAAAATTTCATTACTTTAGTTCTGGCTGTTGTGTTAGGAGAAAAGTTATTTCATCTTTAATTGCCCAAATAATTACTTCTAAGTTAAGACCTCTTGGCAGGTAAGTGGGCAGTAGGTGCCAAATTATACAGCAAGGAAAATGAGACTTGGCAGTAAAAACGTCTATAGAATGTTTACAAAATCAGCACTAGTAAGAGCCAATGGGTTAGAGACATGCCCATAGTCTTTCAAATAAATAGGGACAGAATAATATAAACCCATTTTCCTCTTTGTTTCATAAAATACATGTTTTGCAAATAAAATGTATCACTGGAAGCAACATGTAAATCTTGTGCTTGTATCTTAAAAACTCATTACCATCTACTTTCTCATTCTTCTTTTAACTATTTCAAAGTACTTTTTAATGTCATCCAACAATGTAAATTGATTTGGGAAAACAACTGAGTAATATCAGGCTAGAAACACAGTAATCAGTAGCTGTGTAAATGAGAGTCAAATTGATGTAGAAAATTTTAAAGTTTCCATTTATACATTAATCCACTTCTCTATTTCATATGTGATTTTCATGTAATTGTTAATAGCACATAAAAAAGAAAATTATATGCTTATTTTCAAATAACCTATAGGTAGAATTGTGACTAATAATCTACAAAATGTATTTTTAATTATTTTTTGAAATAATACACAATGAGTAAGAAAGAAAATGTCAATATACTTATATGCTTGTACATGTTTGTAAGATCGCCAAAAAAGAATATGAGAATACATATCAGTTTATACTGTTACTTATAGAGGTATGCATCTTTTTTTGGAGAAAGCATAAAACTATAAAACTACACATGATCTGTTAAGTGAAAATGCAGACTATAAAATTCTCTCTACAAAATAAGTGCAATGTGTAAAGTATGAATAAGCAAACAGACAGGAATTAGAAGCTGTTATAAGCAAATTAAAACAGCTTTAATGAAGTGATAGGGATGTGGATAATTTCTGCATTTCATATACGGTGATCTTTTAAAACTGACTGTGTCCCAATGTACCACCGAACATAAATGAAAATGGTGATTTAGTACAAAAGCCATTACTCAATGGCCCCAAACAGAGTGTGTGCTGGCCAGAATTAGCTGGCCCCAAATGCCAAGAGCACCAGTCACAAATAAATGCTACAGAATGAATGATGACAAAACAAACCAGTGCCCCACCACATTAGTACATTCATCAGTACCCCTGCCACAACGTTAAGTAAGACTTTCTCTGATTTACATTTTTAAGATTTGTTTATTTTTAATTGAAGGATGATTGCCATGCAGTGTTGGTTTTCGCCACACAGAGTATGAATCAGCCACAGGCGTACATAGGGTCCCCTCCCTCTCGAGTCTCCCTCCCACCTCTCACCCATCCCACCCCTCTAGGCTGTTACAGAGCCCTGGTTTGAATCAGAAATTCCCAAGACTATTTCACCATGAGGTGGGAGGAATCATGCTCAAGCACACTTTGAGATACTTCTAAAATATGCAACTTGAGATATTTCTATCTTCCTTCTCTTGCAGAGTAAGCTCATAGTCAGATTTTTATTTCATGTCACAGTCAAGCAAGAATACTGTTTAGGGTCCTACAGAGCAACAGCAAAGGACCTGCCCTAAGAGTTAACTGCGAGAAAATCAGTTATAAACTGCCTATTTCCTGTGAAATTCATTACAAATAGATGAATAAGTTTTCTTGAAATGTAATCTCTATAATGAACTTCATCTATATTGTGTGGGACAGATGGAGTAAAGATTCAGGAAGAAAAGAAAAACAGCCACTTTTAAGAGAACTATTCATAGACATGATTTATCAGAAATCACAAAAATGTGATCTCAAAGGGAAAATTCAATTGAAAATGAGGTCTTGATAATAAAAGAAAAAAAAGGAAAAGGGTCTTTTCAGCTAGTGTCCATCCAAAGCTTAAAACCACTGACATGGTTTACAGTTCTTGAACTTAATCAGTTGACATTTTGTGACAAATTTTGGGATTAATGGTTATATGACATATTCTACTTGAGCAATATGACAATTATTGGACAAGTTAATAGTACACATTCATAAGGAAAGAAATTATGACATACGTGTGTTCAATAGATATAAAGCATAAACTTCTCAAGGACAGGAAACCAATGCTCATATTTAATACCTGCTGAATAAAGTACCTATTTGAAAAAATCATTTTAATGAAATGAAGAATTCTTTCAAAGTAGAGAGATTGAGCAGTAACAGTAGCATCCTGTATAGGCTTAGTTTATCTGACCCAACCACTGCTTCCAAGAAAAAAAAAAGGAATAAAAACAAATAACTACAACAAAACAGAGTCCATGAGGAATGAAAATATATATATATATATATATATATATATGGATACATATATATATATATTTTTTTTAAATGATACCTTGCTACATCTAAAAGTGCAGTACAGTCAGAGGGCTAAGATTGAGGGATGATAAAGTCAATTATATGCTAGCTGGGTGCCCTTGAATAAGTCACTTAATCTCTCCGGGCCTCAAGATCCTGTTTTACAAAAAGGTGGACAGTTGCCATACCACTGTTTTTATAGGACTGGATGAGGCAACATATACCAGGAGGATACCTGCACAAGTTAAAGACTCAGTGAGTAATAACTGTGATTGTTTTCTTATGTTAGTGTTGTGATGCTAGAAAATGTTGGGTACTCCACAGGAGGAAGAGGAGAAGGGGAGAGAAGGTTAAGCAGGAGAAGGCAAAAAAAAAAAAAAAAAAAAAAAAAACCCACAACAGCTTGCTAAAACTGGGCAGGAGAGTCAAGACATAATTTACTCAGAATGAAGCCTGGTCAGTGAGCATTCACACCTCCTTCACCTTACTTCTCATTCCACCACCAACAACCTCCCGTTTTATATCTGCAACCTACTTCCTTCTAGGCCTACTCCTCCTACAAATGACTTTTTTTAGCATTGCCCTCTCCTCACTCAGCTTCAGATCCATACTTTTCAAAGGTGTAGTCTTCACCCACTGAAACTCCTCTAGATTTGTTTACCAGCATGCTCCTATTACTATGTCAGGGAGACAAGTCTTAGAACTTACTTCAGCTGATCACGGTGGCATGTGACACAGATGACCAGTTCCTTTTTAAACTCTCTTGTGCCTCAGCTTTGAAGAGATTATCTGCAGGTCCTCCAACTAACCCTCTGGCTGCTGCTTAGCTGTTTATTAATCTTTATGGGCTCCTTTTCAGCATTCCACTGCTTAAATTATAGTGCTCACCATATAGTGATCTCCATTCTTAATAGTTATCTCACTTTCCCTTTAGAATTGTATCCATTTACACAGCTATAACTACCACTTACATGTTGACAATGTCCAAGTTCATGTTGATAGTAATGATGTCTCGCTAAGCTCTAGACCTGTATTTTCCAATCTCCATTTGGATATTCCATGTGTGGGGAAAAGTCAGAATTTCTCAAATTGAACTCGTCTGCCCACACACCTCATCGCCTATCCCACCTGCAACCTGGCTGCTCTCTCCCCATATCAATAAATGATCCCATCAGAATCTTAGGATTTTCACCAAGTCCTGTCACTTCTGCCTCATAAATGCTCTAATTTTGTATCTTCTCTTTTATGTCCCTGTCTCCATTCATCTATTCTTTCTGGATTTTTGTAGTGATTTTCATCTCATATCCCAACCTTAGGTCTTGCTCCACCTTCCACACTTAAAAAGCTTCTTCCTTAACTAAGAATCTGTTCAAGCAATTCTCACAGTGACATCCCTTCATGGGTCCCTTTGGCCTTTAGAACAAAATATAAACCCTTCTGCAAGCTACAAAAATTATCTTTATAACTTGACCACCACTTATGATCTCAATACCAACTCTTATCACCTCCTTACCCCCACTCCCAAATCAAGCATTTAAAGCTACTTGCAAATCCTTAATCCCATTTATTTTTCCAGTTTTTTCTCCTATATGACAATCTTTCTGCTTGGAACATTTTCCACAGACTTCTAAACCCCATTTTTACCTAGTAATTTCTATGTGATACCTCAGAATTCTATATTCCTAATATGTGTATTTCTGCTTTCAAAGAACTCAATGATCCTACATTCTTTTCACATTTCTTTCACAATTCCTTTCACATTTCTTGATCAAATAGTAATTTAAACAGTGCCTTGAATTTAATGACTATAATTCTATGCTCTTTCTCTCCACATATATGATACTGTGTCTAGTGAATAATAATGATTTACTCTTCTAAAAACAAATAGTTCACCCAATATCTGTGGCATTCACTGCGTCAACCAACCAACCAATCACTGGATAGAGAGCAAAACCACATGGAGATAACACAACCTCAGCATGTTGTTTTAGTTGTTAGGTCATGTCCAACTCTTTTGCGACCCCATGGACTGCCTGCCAGGTCCCTCTGTCCATGGGGTTCTCCAGGCAAGAATACTGGAGTGGGTTGCCATGTCCTCCTCCAGAGGATCTTCCTGATCCAGAGATGGAACCCGCATCTCCTACATTGGCAGGCAGATTCTTTACCACAGAGCCACCAGGCAAGCCCATAACCTTGGCTACATGTATTTTATACACACAAATTAAGACACCAGAAGATGTTTGTAACATATTAGGCAATTTCAAATATCAAATACCAAGTGAATGGTGAAATCAACATGGGATAAAGAAATGCATGGGAAATACACACCACTAAGTACTTAACTGGCTACTCATAAAAATTTTTAGAGAAAATCCTTATGTTAAACCTAAGTGCAACAGGAGCCTGCAGTAGAATTAACAATAGTGAACACCAGATATTAAGTTTTATGAGGTCAGGGAACAAGTCATTCATGTTCACTACTCTGTCCTTAAGGCCCAACACATGGATAGATCATAGTAGCTGCTAAATAAGAATTTGTGTCGAACTGAATTTTAAACTGTGCAGCTGGTGATGCAAGAAAACATCTGTTTTAAAAAAAAAGGCAGCACTTTTTGCCATTCACCATTCCATAAAAAGGTAATTTGTATATGTGTTTACTAGAATTCTTTCCTCAAAAGTGAAATATTGCTTCACTCTTCGGTTGGCAAATGTGTTGTTTCAAGATGGAGAAGAATCTGCTTTAAATGAAGAGAAAGCTATTTCAGTCCATAATCCTTCAGAGCCAATTTTGGATGTTAAAACGCATTTTCATCAAAGAATCTTAACAAAAAGATTCCTGCCAATTTAACCAAGACATCTAAAAATGTTTCAAGCTAAAGCCAAGCTTTCTGCTCAGGAACATTCTAATTGAGATCATGTTCTCTTCCAAAGTCCTTCCATTGGGTCAACAGTCACCTGAGTCACAGGGCTGAGTAACAGACCATGATCACCCAAGAACTCACAACTGCATTTCATTTAGGAATTCCGCATTTTTCTATATTTATGCTGGGTTTCAAGTCCTGAAATTTCTTTGTACCCTATAGAGCTATTATAATAAACCAAAGCAGAGACACATGTAATTTTGACTTATACGTTAATTTGACACATCCATTTCCAATATATGGAAACTGAGACCATATATAAATGATTAATTTATATAAACTATTAATATAAATCATTAATATATTAATAATATAAAGTATTGACCCAAGTACACTTAGGGCAGACGCTGGGACGGATACTGGGTCTCCCCTGTTTCCTACATAAGCTATGTTCATGGAACACCAATACTTTCACTTGCACCATTGTGTCAATTCTGGTAGTCACCTGAAATACTTAAAATGGGACTATTATTCCTTTTTAACAGGTGAAGTAATCAAGCTCCATCGAGCTGTCAATTCCCTCAGGTTGACTGATCAGCAGAAGCAAAACCTGTATTCAGGTCTTTCTATCATTGTCTTCTACTAGGAACACCATTGACAAGGGCTGTTTTTCCTTTCAATACAAATGAGGTAATTTGGGTACCAACCATTCTTCAAAGGAAGATTCGCTATAATCAAAGAGAGTTACGAGTACCAGAGGTTGCAGGCCATAAAGGACAATGAGGCAGAAACATGTGTGTTAATCAATTTTGAGGTTTCACTTAAATAATCAACCATTCTTTCAAAGCTGAATCCATTCAAAAGATACTATCCCTTTTAGACTTGTATACAGTGGGCAGTATGCCATAAACATCTTCTTTTATGCAGACATTAGGGATGAAATTTCCCATCTGTTGCTTCAAATCAAATAACCATACTTAAAAAATAATATCCAATGTGACAAAATTTTTCTTTGAAGGATTAATTTAAAGTCATTATGACTGTTAATCATAAAATGTTAATTTTTAGCAAGTAAAACTGGGTCTGGACAAGTCCACGTGTATTAGCAGTAGGCTAAGAAAGGAATCTAGCATGGAATTTTTAACACTTGGTTCTAATCATTAATGCTGCAGTACTGGCCTATTTACAACCTGACATTTGTTTTTGCACTTTCAACATCCCATGACTTTGATGCAACAGTAAATAGCTTTAAGAGATGACACCGTGCCTTAGCTGGGTCTGTATTTTGACTAGCAAGTCTTGGCATCATGTCCAGTTCTGATACCTCTCCCAAATGCTACATGCTGGTGAAAAATGAAAAAAAAAACTTAAAAAAATGCTACTGTTTTTAAGCCATTTGGGAATATAACAGGTCTAAGTACTTAGCTAACTTATACATCCAAGTTCTACTGCAGCAACTTCTAACAACTACATCATTGTTTCTTTAGATTCTTAATTTTTTAGATTCTTAAATATTTCTTAATTTTCCCATAAAGTCCCACTTTTCTAATGTTCTGAAGAGGAAGGTGACAAATTAAAATGTGGGGGAAAAGAGCATAAATAAATAAAAATTCAAAAGACAGGACACATAGAACTACACTTGGTTTCCATTATCTCTTTTCAGCCACACAATTTCGATTTGATTACCTAGGATTTAGCAGGTATCCATAATAGGACATTGATATTTTATGGTAAAATTCAAAATATAAACTGATAAAAGACCTCTAAAATCTCCCAAAAGTGAGTATTTGTATATATGAGGAGTTAAATAGTTTCCCAAGATATGTTCTATACCTACTCAGCAGATTCTTATAATGTGTGGGAAGTCTGTGCTTCTAATCATCCAACAGTATCTGCAGTCTGTGTTTATATCCTGTTATCATAAAAAAACTTTACCAATAATCAAAATATAACAAGATAAATGTTGTTACGAACATCACTGAAAGAGCTGCATATTCTCTGAAGTAATGACAGATGTTTCATAAGCTTGTGATAGCTCAGGATTTCCACTGAACTTTGGACATTGTAGAAGGTTGGGCTGGTTATTTGGGCTTCCTCTATAATTTGACTTCTGGAGTGATGAACATTTATATTATGTTGAAAACATATCCACTACCCAATATTTGGCTCTCTTGAGTGAACTAATAAGTGCCCCAACTGTCGAGTCCTGATGGCTGGCTTAGAACTGTTCTGCTTAAAATATCACACACTAGACCCTCTTCTTTAATAATACACCCCATTTTCAGGCAGAACTACACTACAGCACATTCTTCTGAAATGTGCTGTATGCTATCAGGACTAAAGTAACACTGGCATCTTACATTCAAATGTGGCCACTCTAGAGAGACTTTCCCAAAGACCAACACGTCAAAAACACAGAGTAGAAAAGTCTCTGGAGAAAAGGCCTAAGTAAACAGGGGTATCTGGGCCACTTGACATTGTCTTGTCTGCAGTGCCCCAACATGGGCAGCAGGGGGCGCTCCTGCATGAAGCAAACCCTCCCCTCCCCCCAAGGGCTCCCCAAAGGGGAAGAGGGTTTTTCTCTTAGCACTTGCCCCAAGTCCAGGGAGGAAGCAAGTAAGGAGTGCTGCTGTCCATAAGTCACACACGCTTTGAATACCATTGCAGAAGTGACCAGAGATGATACATGGGTCTGAGCGTGAGTTTTGAAAACCAGCTGGTCAATTTTTATTTTTATTTTTTCTATTTTGCTGTGCAAGAAGGGTTAAAGGACCAGGTAAGCAACTGGCAGGGAATGGGGCTTGCCATCAGCTGTAAAGACAGCATCTCCCAAAGCAACAAGTGGTTATCAGCACCTGAGGGTCATTTTTTAAGCCTCTCTGCTATAGTTTAGTTCCCAGGTTACATTCTCGGTGAAATGTCAAATCAAGCACCTCCCTGTTTCTCCCCTCTTCCCTCTTTCTCTGAGCATACCCCAAACTCAGAAAAATCACTTGATGAAGCAGATTTTTCACTGAACCTTAGGAAATATGACTTCTTCAGGGGTTCTCTTGCATGTGGCTATGTTTTGCAGGTGAGTATGTGATGCATTTTACACCCTCTTTGCCAGGTCCCACGATCTCAAATCAGATTGGAAAATCCCTTAAGGACCAGAAACAGCCAGCTCTGAAATCTCAAAAACAGTGCCTTCACCGCACTTCATACACATACTCAATGCACACCCCACCCCCACTGGCTGGATCCTTTCTCCTTCCTGTCCCCAAATGAAGGTCTGTGAAGACACAGCTATAAACCTTAATACTCACCATATTGACTTCAGAAACCATGTCGATGCTGGCAATGTCAATGTTCATTCCCACTGCCACAGGGGGACCTGAAAACCAAAAGGATCGGCCACGTGATTTCTCAGAACTTCGTGCATTCTGAGCAAGAGTAGTCCCCAGGCGTGGGCACGGGACAGTCCTCCCCAAATCCCTCCCCACTGCTAACCCTCAAATTCTTCAAATCTCTGCTCCTTTCATTTAAGAAAAGGGTGGCAGGTAGTTCTCTGAGAAATGCACTATTAAACAGGCATGCACGTGCCCCGATGGGTGAGGGATTCCAGCTCTTCTACATATGCAGATGTCTCAGCATAAGAATACACACAACCCACAAAAGCACCTGAATCCGGCTGGGCTGGACTAGCTCAAGGGAAATGTTGTATAAACCACTGAAACCCCCTTCTTATTCTTCCCACCCCCTACCCGCTTCAGTGCAGGTTTTAACTCTTTGAGATTTGTTAGAGTCTGGAGTAAAATTAAATGGACATATCATTGTATCTAAGGTTGAAGCAAGAAGAGATCTCTGGCCCTTCTCCCCCTACCCTCCCTGTCCTCCAAGCCCCACAGGTCCCCTTTGGCCCCATCCCAGCTGTCCCCCGCAGTGAGGCTTCCAGGACTGGATAATATCCAGAAAGTAGCCAATTTAAACCATGGCCTGAACTCCTCCAAAGGAGGCGGGCACAGGGGGTTAATGCCACTTCTCAACCAATTGTCTGCATATCTTGTCCTCAAAAACGTTCCCGGTGGCCTTCAGGAAGCCAGGTTCACTGGCACAACATTAATTAAACTTAAGAGGTTTGTATCGCAGCAAAACAAAGACAGTGAAGCAAAGAATTTAAACAGAGAAAGCTGGAAGACAGCAGTCTCCAGTATAGGCTAAGAAGGTATCTCTGAAAGACCACCTTAGTGCTGGAGAGTAACACACAGGCTTAAGTTTGGATCAGTTTCTCAATATGGTAACACAGAGACTCAGTCAATACACCACATGCAACCCACAGTAAGGGAGAGGAAAGACAGCGCACAAAGCTCAAAAGACAGCTTAGGCAATAGCTGCTGGGCTGTTTCTTATTACCAAGGCAACCCCATTACCTCCAAAATCTGGTCTCAGTCGAATATCATAACCTTTCAGGAGTCTATCCACCGTCTCTTTAACCAGCGACATATTACTAGGGTCATTGACACTAAAGAAAGAAAAGACAATAAACAGGCATCAATAAAACGGCAGACTCGGCGCTTCAGTAGCTATCTGATCCTCACTACAGATCCTTGCTCACAGAGGTATGCAGAGCCCTTCAAAGTGAAAAAGGAAAAAGAGAAACGCTAGGCACACTTACCTCTGCGCACAGACGGCGGCGATTATTAAGGGGAATGACCAAATCCCAAAGTAGTCCTTTTTCCGGACTCTCCACATCCCTTTAGTTTTGGATGGTTGAGGGTTTCGCTGAAGAGAGGAGATCCAACTTAGTCTGCCCAGTGCAGTAATTCTAATGTGAGGCGCATGCGCACGGCGTACCAAAACATCAAAGGGACAGCCGCTGCCTGGGACCGAGAAGATTTTTCTTGTTAAAGGGGAAAAAAAATTAAAGGGAAAAAAAGGGAACACACACACACATATATAAATATATATGTACAATATATACGTATTTGGATAATATAGAAAAATCACCCTACGGGAGGACCCACGGTAAAAATCTTTGTTGTCCTTTTGTTAAGATAAAAACAACTAGAGCGTCTGGTAAGTTTTGGTAGTGGCAGGAGGCGGTTTCGCACCTCGCGGGTTGTGGGGATTGGGGTGTGTGTGTGTGTGTATGTGTCTGTGTGTCTGTGTGTTTCCTCTTAAATAGACAGAACCAGATGAGGAATTTAAAGGAGAGCAGGTGTGTAGTGCTAGGGGAAAATGAGTGCCTGGGAGTTGACTTCTGGTCTTAGCAAACGGCGGGGAAAGGAATCTGAACTTTATTCCCAAGGCACTGAGCATCCTCTGCCTGGAGCGAGATGGGTGCTGAAAGTGGGGGTTGTGTGGCGGAGGGGGGGGGGGGGGGAGGGAGGAACCGGAATGGTGGGAGCGGGAGTAGAAGGGGGAGGGAGGGAAGAAGCCGATGGGAGGCGTGTTGAGCAATGGGTTGGATTTGGGGCCGGGAGTGGAGGGGGTACGTAGAGTGGAGAATAAGACACGAAATATATATATATTTTTAAAAGAGAAGAAGAAAATGATGCCTGGTCTTTTCTAGGAGTCAAGGAGCAAGCTTTTCTTCACTACTCACGAGCAATTTCTGTCTCCTTCTCCTCCTCACCCTTTGCCCCCCATTCCCAGAGAAGAAAATCTCGGGGTCCAGGTTTCTTGCCGAGTGACGTGCCTGACCCGCCAGTCCAGATTATTTATAGCAGGAAGGGCGGGGGCCGGGGGTGAGAGGGGAGTAGAAAGCGCAGTCTCTCCAGGTCTGTCTCTGCTTCTGCACTGGGAAATTATTAGCAGGGAGGGTGGGGTTTGGAGGAGCGGGGATAATGGGACGTGGGGACTTAGGGATGCTAGGGGGACGGGAGGCTCCGGCGGGCCGCCCACGCCCCCTCGGAGCACGCGCACTGGCGCGCGCACGTGCGGCTCCCGGCCCGCCCGCCGCGCGCCCCTCCTTACCTCGCTGGCCGCGCGCCCCTCCTTACCTCGCTGGCCTGCGCTCGCCGCCCACTCCCGCCGCGCGGCGCTGGTGCCCCCCACCCCGTCCCCTCCACTGTAGGCCCCTGGGCCACGGCCAGGGAGGGAGGGTGGTGAGGACCGACACCTGGCGGCGCCTCGGAACCTGAAATCCCCGAGCGGAGCCCAGAAGGCAGGCTAAATGAGGAAGGGGCACCTCCGCACCTTCCGCTGGCTCCACGCCACTTCTTCCTCGCTCCCCTGCTCGGGGCCAGGAGGGGCTAGCACACCCCGGGGCTGACTCTTCCCTCCCGCCGGAGGCTTGACCCGGCTTTCCGCGGCCGCCGGGACACAGAGGCAGCGGCGAGCGAGCTCGGGGGCTCGAGAGGGAGGGAGATAACACGGAAGAAATCTTCCCTCCGCTCGAGAGAAAGAGACGCCCCGCGGGCGCCGGGGGACGCTACGAGGCTCCGGCAGCGGGGCCGTCTGAAGGCGCCCCGGGACGGACTCTCCGGGTTCTCCGAGGTCTATTGGTAGTTGGGGGTGCTGGCAGGGGAGGGCAGGGACTCCTGCTACCCTCCCACCACCCCTCCTTTGTGAAGAACGAGAAAAGTCGGAGCTCGAACTTGTGTTTGGAACCCCAGAGCGGGAATTTGTAACTCCTCGACCTCCTATTCAGTTTAGCCAGTAACTGAACGCCTACTGTGTGCCAGGAGTGCTTCGTTTAGTTCATTCTTGCACGCCCAGGTGCACTTAGCTAGCACCCCACTCTCCCCACATCTTGGATTTAGAAGCTGGTGGGCTCAAGCTGAGGAACTTGCCCAAGGTCACCCAGGTGACCAGAGATGAAACCAAACCTGGACTCAAAAGCCCTAACCATTAGACCAAACAGTCTCCACTCTCACGTGGCGACCTTGCCGGCCGCGGGCTCCTCTTGCGGCGCAGCTCCCGCGCCCGCCGAGCCCCGGCGGCCTCCGGAGGCGCGGGCAAGCACACCGTACCAGGCCGGCCCCCACCCCGCGTCGGCGGAGAAGAGGGGGCGCCGGCCGCCGCGCGGGGTCTCTCAAGGCCCGGGCCCCAGCGGCACTCGACCTATTTTACCTTTTGACAGCCTTCCTCCTCCCCAGCCTAGGTCAGGGGTTATCCTGGGACGGCCTGGGAATGACTCCAGGGGAAGTGTGGAGGCGGGAATCCAACAGCTCCGCGAGGACAGAAGGCGAGCGGCCCGGGGCGGGAGGAGCGTTTGCCCTCACCCGCACATGGAGTTTGCATTTGAGACGGTAAAACAACCCCTTAAACACTGCAGCTTCACAGAGCTACAGCATGGCGGGCTACCCGGCTCCTAGGAGTCCCTCCAGAGACACAGCATGAGAGAGAGACAGAGAGATAGACACAGAGGAAATGAATCTCTAAGTCTCCTGTCTGTAATTACTTGGGTAGAGAGTTATTAGAGGAATCAAAATACAGACCAATGGCCCAGGAAAACTGCCGATTTCTCTCTATCCCTTGTCTTACACACACAATGGAAATGTTTTAGACAGGCTCACTCTTTTGGGGGGGGGGGGGGTAGTTTAAATGATTATTAATAACATTATATACCAGAGGATTCCCAAAACAGTTTGACCTCACCAGCTGGTGAAGCCCTGGAAAGCTTTACTTCCTCTTGAAAACACCTCGAAACAGGATTTTCCTCCTTACTATTAGTTATCCATATTGCATTTGCTGCACTAGCAGCTTGTCTTTATTTAGGCTCAGTTCAATTTCAGTTGAAAGAACAAACAGAACAAAATCAGGAATACTACCATTCATGTTCCAATAATAATAATAATGGCCTAGTGAAACGTTAAACAGTATTTATTGAAGACCTAATATATACAGAAAATCAAGGGAAAGGAGGGCAAATAATTAAAAGAAAATTGCATCTCAGCGAGTAAGACAATAGCACAGACTTTTGGGCTCAAATCCCAGTTCAAATACTTAGTATCTTTGGGGTTTGGACAGGTCACTTAACCTTTCTGTTAGTTTCCTTTTCTGTAAAAATTAAATACAATACTTTCTTTGTTGTAGAATGGTATAAATATATATGTAGCATTTGGTACATGATGAATAAATATTAGCAATTTTTAATGAATAAGGCATAATGAATGGGAAGGAAAGCAAACAAGGTTTAATGGCATTAGTCTATAAAGACCAAGTGGACATAAATTTAGTGTAATTCTCCTGAGAAAGCATAGATTAGTTTGAGAAGAGAGGATCAGATACTTCAAGGGAATTATCAAAAAGATAAGGATAAGAAGAAAATGTATTAAAGACCCAAGCAGCAATCAAAAGGAGAAAAGACAAAGTCATAGTTACTTTCCTCTTGTGGTACCATCTCAGTGTTATTTCTTAATAAAACTGTAACTAATGCAAACAGGTATTCTTACTGGTTACAAAATCCAAGATCAATTTATGTCTAAAGTGGGTCTCTATTTTATAGCAGAATCAACACTAGGACATCTCTCTGGAAGATTTGGCTGATAACTCTGCCTAGGAATGTGAAAATTGGAACAGTAATGTGCAAGGGAAGGCGTTACTGGATTCTGGAAATGTGTCAGTTGCTGGAGAGCATCCTCCATGATCCCAAATGTATAAAGGGAAGATGATGTGTAAGTACTCTGAAGAGATCATGATTCAGAATCATCTCTTGCGTATGAAGCATATAAATGCCAAGTGATAACAGTCACTAATCATCTAGTATTTATCTTTGCTATAATATTTATTCATTTGGTCAGTAAATACGTATTAGATATTTGCGGTAGTTGCTCATTTGTGTCTGACTCTTTGCAAACCCATGGGCTGTAGCCCACCAGGCTCCTCTGTCCATGAGAATCTCCAGGCAAGAATACTAGAGTGGGTTGCCATTCTCTTCTTCAGGGGATCTTCCTGACCCAGGGATCGAACGTGGGTCTCCCGTATTGCAGACACATTCTGTACCATCTAAGCCATCAGGGAGGCAATAACTGCACCCAGCTTGTGCCTCAAACCCATGACCCTGGGACTGAGAGTTCCATGCCCTACTCACTGAACATTTACTCTACGGCAAACATTATTTGGTAAGCACTGGGGGATAATGTGTTGAAAAGGCAGCCATTGTTCTTAACCTTTTGTAGCTTTTGAAGTGTGGAGACAGAAGAATAGAATAACACACGTACAACATATTGCAAAGAAGGTAGGATATCAGGGATCCATAATTAGTGCAAATAACTCAGCTTGAGGGTTTGGGTAAGACTTGCCTAATGAAGGGATGTTTCAATGTGAGATTTGAAAGATGAGTTAGCCTGATGAAGAGTCAGGGAAAGAACATTCTAGGAAGAAGATATAGTATGCAAAAATATCCAGGGCCAAGAGAGGATGGAAGGAAGAACAAAGACTAGGGTACAAGGGTAAGCGTGTCTCCAAGAATGATATGGTGGGAAGCTGGGCAGAAGCAATTTGGTTCCATTAATCTGTTGAAGTAGAGGAGTGACAGTTAAAGAATCCGCCTGCAATGCGAGAGACTGGGATTCGATGCCTGGGTTGGAAAGATCCCCTGGAGGAGAGCATGGCAACCGACCCCAGTATTCTTGTCTGGAGAATCCCCATGGACAGAGGAGCCTGGTGGGCTACAGTCCTTGAGGCCTGAAAGAGCCGGGCATGACTGAGCAACTGAGCACAGGCCAGAGGAGTGACAAGATGAGTTTTAATCACACTGGAGGAAGGTGTTGGTGGCTACAGGGGCTCTCTTATTGCAAGAATCCCGGTGAGAGGTGATGTTGGACTGAATTAGGATAGCGACAGTGAAGCTGGAGAGAAGTGGCTAGAGTTGTGTGGGAGAAATGGTTACCTTTGTGATGCATGGGCTGGGGGAAAGAGGGAAAGAAGTTCAAGAATGACTCCTACATTCTGGTTTGAGCAACTCAGTGGTGGCGGTAGAAGAAAGTTGATGGGAATGATACATTCAATTTGAGTCACAATGAATATAAGGTCCCAACTAGCCAGCTAGGGTGCACTGGACATTTTGTTATATGGACCTGAGGCTCAGAACTCAGCACTGATGTGGAGCCAATACAAACTTTCTGTATTGCAAACTGACACTTTACTTCCCTTTCTGTCTGAATTTTTCTGTTTAGGACATATTACTATCTAACATATTTTATTTTGCCTATTGTAATTCTGTCTTCCTGTGTGAAATGAAAGTTCAGAAAAACAGAATCATGCCTGCTTTCCTAAGTACTAGGATCCTAGTGGACTACAGTCCATGGGATCACAAAGAGTCGGACAAGACTGAGTGAATAACACTTGGCCAAGGGCTATAGAAGAAACCTAATTCATATGTTTTAATGAATAAGTCATTATTTGATGATCCTACGGATCATCCTCCCACTTAAATCATGAGAGTTTATGACAACTTATGCAAGGAGGATGTACAGAGTAAGAAAGGAATCTTCTGGAAATTGACAATTTACAGCCCTTCAGAAGGGTGAAATTAGAAATGGCCTCAAAGGCAAGAGGAAAACCACAGTGATGTGATCAAAGCCAAGGAAGGAGAATATTCTAATAAAGAAGGACTGGTCGATTGTATTAAAACCTTAAGAGGTTTTAAAGTTTTTGAATAGATTACATGCTTGTGGTATACAAGATGAGCCAGTATTTCCCTCTGCCACCCTGATTTCTTCCCCAGAGTCTTGTACAGTTCAGTTGAGGGAAGGCAGAGGTGATATTCCATACCATAGCCTTTATCCTGTGAGAAATACATACAGGATATGTCCTCAAGTGCCAGAACACCTTTCCTGACTTCCTGCTGCTGCTGCAGCCTCGGAGATGATGATCATGGATGAGGTTCTCATGAAACCTGGGTACCTGCTTTGCCAGAATGATTAAACCTAAGTGTTCATTATTATTTTTAAAAATGAATAATGAATACATTAGCTTTGAATATTGATTAGCATCTTTTTATTTTATTTTATTTTTATTTAAGGGCTAAATCAGTTTATTTTTTTTTGTTTTGTTTTTTTTTTTTAATTTAATTTTTTTTTTTAGGCTAATTACTTTACATCATTACAGTAGTTTTTGTCATACATTGAAATGAATTAGCCATGGATTTACATGTATTCCGCATCCCGGTCCCCGCTCCCACCTCCCTCTCCACCCGATCCCTCTGGGTCTTCCCAGTGCACCAGGCCCGAGCACTTGTCTCATGCACCCAACCTGGGCTGGTGATCCGTTTCACCCTAGATAATATACATGTTTCAATGCTGTTCTCTTGAAACATCCCACCCTCGCCTTCTCCCAGAGTCCACAAGTCTGTTCTACACATCTGAGTCTCTTTTTCTGTTTTGCATATAGGGTTATCGTTACCATCTTTCTAAAGTCCATATATATGTGTTAGTATACTGTAATGGTCTTTATCTTTCTGGCTTACTTCACTCTGCATAATGGGCTCCAGTTTCATCCATCTCATTAGAACTGATTCAAATGAATTCTTTTTAATGGCTGAGTAATATTCCATGGTGTATATGTACCACAGCTTCCTCATCCATTCGTCTGCTGATGGGCATCTGGGTTGCTTCCATGTCCTGGCTATTATAAACAGTTGATTAGCATCTTTTTAAATAGTGTTCCAAAATTTCAGGAATACTGAAAAGTAGGAAGAAAGTAAAAAATATATGTTGAAAGAAAATATACACTTATTGCTTTCAGTACCCACTTATTAATTACTAATAGTATTTTTAAGTCTATAACTTCCTTAACATACTGTAATGTATAAATAAGAACCATTTTTAAATAACCTCTCCAAGTATCTTATATATGAATGCACCTTTATTTTTATATGCTAAAGAATATTCCTGTGAAGTGAAAGTTGCTCAGTTGTATCCAACTCTTTGCAACCCCATGAACTATATAGCCCACCAGTCTTGTCTGTCCATGAAATTCTTCAGGCAAGAATACTGGAGTGGGTTGCCATGCTCTTCTTCAGGCGATCTTCCCAACCCAGGGATCGAACCTGAGTCTCCTGCATTGCAGGCTGATTCTTTACCATCTGAGCCACCAGGAAAGCCCAAAGAATATTCCTAGATTTTATCAAATATTTTCCCCTTATGCTAGTCAGAAATAACCTTCTGTATTTGTCTGGCAAGCCTTGCCTTCACAGACACCAGAAAGTTAGGTATCTCGTATATTACCATAAATTCCAAGTTATGGGCTTACAGTTTAATGAGGTTTTGCTCTGCGGAATTAGAAACGTTAATTCTATGCCCACTGAGTCCTATTTATTTCTCCTTCAGCAAGTAGCACTAACATTAAACCTGAATGTCTAAAAAAGTTTTAAACAGAGTAAGACTTATGACATATAGATCTATTTAAATCACTTAACTAAAATATAACATGTAGTAATAATAAAATTGGTCTGTCAGATGCTGTTCGAAATGCTCTCTATATAGTAATATATTTAATCTTTACAATGTGTCTATAAAATATTAATAATTATTACTCCCATTTTACCTATAAGGAAACAGAAGCAGAGATTAAATATCTATATAAGATTGCACCCAGAGCCCCTGCCCCTGCGGCAGTCCACTGCTGACCCGTACCTCCGCAGGAGACACTCAAACACAGTTCTGTCTCTGTGGGGTCTCTGGGTCCCAAAGAAAGGCAGTGCCAAGCAATGTTCAAACTACTGCACAACTGCACTCATCTCACACGCTAGCAAAGTAGTGCTCAAAATTCTCCAAGCCAAGATTCAACAGTATGTGAACTGTGAAATTCCAGGTGTTCAAGCTGGATTTAGAAAAGGCAGAGGAACCAGAGATCAAATTGCCAATATCTGTCGGATCATCGAAAAAGCAAGAGAGTTCCAGAAAATCATCTACTTCTGCTTTATTGACTAGGCCAAAGCCTTTGACTGTGGGGATGACAACAAACTGTGGAAAATTCTTCAAGAGAGGAATACTAGACCACCTGACCTGCCTCTTGAGAAACCTGTATGTAGGTCAGGAAGGAAGAGTTAGAACTGGACATGGAAAAACAGACTGGTTCCAAATAGGGAAAGGAGTACGTCAAGGCTATATATTGTCACCCTGCTTATTTAACTTATATGCAGAGTACATCATGAGAAACGCTGGGCTGTTGAAGCACAAGCTGGAATCAAGATTGCTGGGAAAAATATCAATAACCTCAGATATGCAGATGACACCACCATTATGGCAGAAAGTGAAGAAGAACTAAAGAGCCTCTTGATGAAAGTGAAAGAGGAGAGTGGAAAAGTTGGCTTAAAACTCAGCATTCAGAAAAGATAGCATCTGGTCCCATCATTTCTTGGCAAATATATGGGGAAAAAATGACAGACTTTATTTTCTTAGGCTCCAAAATCACTGCAGATGACGGCTGCAGCCATGAGATTAAAAGACATTTATTCCTTGAAAGAAAAGTTATGACCAACCTAAACAGCATATTAAAAAGCAGAGACATCACTTTGCCAACAAAGGTCCATCTAGTCAAAGCTATGGTTTTTCCAGTGGTCATGTATGGATGTGAGAGTTGGACTATAAAGAAAACTGAGCGCCGAAGAATTGATGCTTTTGAGCTCTGGTTTTGGAGAAGACTTTTGAGAGTCCCTTGGACAGCAAGCAGATCCAACCAGTCCATCCTAAAGGAAATCAGTCCTGAATATTCATTAGAAGGACTGATGCTGAAGCTGGAACTCCTTTGGCCACCTGATGCGAAGAACTGATTCATTTGAAAAGACCCTGATGCTGGGAAAGATTGAAGACTGAAGGAGAAGGGGACGATAGAGGATGAGATGGTTGGATGGCATCACTGACTCAATGGACATGGGTTTGAGTAAACTCTGGGAGTTGGTGATGGAAAGGGAGGCCTGGCGTGCTGCAGTACATGGGGTCGCAGAGTTGGACACGACTGAGCAACTGAACTGAACTGAAGATTGCACAGTTTATAAGAAAATGTTAATGGACTCAGGCTCTTCCTGATACCCGTGTGACTTTATATATAAAACTCCCGCATATTTGTCTACAGTTCTCAGCTTCTGTTGCCCATTGTGTTAATATAACAGAAATAAAATCTTAGCTCAGACAAAGGGTCTCCACACCTAATGGAGATTTGATTTAACAATCAAATGAGCAATAGGAAATTTTAAGAGCTGGAGTTACCGGACACCTTTTGAAGGGAAATACTTTTTAGCACCACCTCAAATGAATCGATCTTCAAGAGTACAGTACAAAATGAAATTACTGACGCTCCAAATGGAGGTGAAATTGCTAGATGAGGAAATTACCTGAGCTCTGACACCATGGGGATTCTAATTATATTCATGCACATCCTCAGAAGCCATGGAACACCACATCCCTTATACTAGAAAAGGCTAGAGTGGGTGAGAAGTCCTTACCAACTGCTTCTCCAGGCCTGCAGGGGAGGAGAGGTGAGCTTATCAACATAAATAAATGAGTAAAACTGATGTATAAGCAGTGACTCTGACAGTCCTAAGGAGTAATTTCTCAGTGTCTCTCTCATCAGGTTGGTTTTTAGCAATGGTCAGTGAGAGATGGCTAAAGATAGGTATAAATTCAGTGTCCAAAATGGAGTTTTCCAGGATGTGGGTCACACAATCTGAGGCCTCTCCTGATGCTCTTCTTCCAGGATTGTTTTTCTAGTAGATCCCTGAGTTAGAAAGCCCTAAGGTTTACAAGCCTTCTGAGGGCCTATAAAAAATTTTGGAATTCTGAAAAATGTGCATATTGGATCCAAATTTTAAAAAGTAAACTGCAATGTAGAAATTAATTAATGTTTAATTAAATGTCTATAAAATTTAATACTATTCTAATTATACATATTTAAATTTCATATGGGAAAGGTACATTTTAATGTGCTTTATATTACTATTATGTGTTGAGGGCCTCCTAAAGTTAAAGGCCTTGGGCATATGAAGGTCTTAAAAAGCTCCAGCTGTCTCCAGCCTCAGGCAGTTACTCTCCCTACTTCTATGCAGCTAATGTTAAGTGTGTGTGTGTGTGTGTGTGTGTGTGCGTGCTAAGTCACTTAGTCATGTCTGACTCTTTGTGACCCTATGGACAGTAGCCGGCCAGGCTTCCCTGTCCATGGGATTCTCCAGGCAAGAATACTGAAGTGGGTTGTCATTCTCTCCTCCAGGGGATCTTCCCGATCCAGGGATCGACCTGTGACTCCTGCATTACAGGCGAGTTCTTTACCACTGAGCCACCGGGTAAGCCCAATGTCAAGTGTAGTGTCTTGCTTGTTTGTTTCTATTTTGGTTTTGTTTTTTCTGTTAAGTCCCCTTTGGAAGCATCTCCATTTGCTAATTCTACAAGAAACTTTCACTCTTGTGTTTAATTATTCCCCAGGCTCAGTACCTAACTTTTATAAGGCACTTAGTAATTGATAAATTATAATTGCAGTTCTTATTGATAGCTAATATTTACTGAGTGCTTGCTCCCTAACTGGCTCACTTTCTGATAACACCAATGATTACTCAGTTAATTCTTTGTAGTGTATTAATTATTGAGCAGGATATTATTCAGTGACCTTGGGGTGGAAAGTGACAGTAACTGAATTCAAAGTAGCTACAGTAAGTGACCATTTAGTCATGTAAATGAAACTTAAGGGTGTTCAACTTTAGCTACAGGTAGATTCAGAGGCTTAAACTACTTCATCTACTGATTCTGTTTTATGAAAGTTGGCTTCATTCTCAGACAGGCTGTCTTCCAAAGGGTTTCCCTTGTGGCTCAGCTGGTAAAGAATCTGCCTGCAATGAGGGAAGACCTGGGTCTTCCAAAGATGACCATGAGCTGCTCTGGTTTAGCAGCCCTGAGAGTATTAGCAATTTACTCCCTCCACTAAAGTTAGATGGTAGGACTCACTGGAGGCTGGGGGACTTGATCATAGTTCTACCTTCAATCTGTCACTTGCTCTGATGGGTGGGCATATGTTCACCCCTGGTCCTGAAGCTGGGGTGGTAGTGTAATGTAGTGTTAGTCACTCAGTCGTGTCCAACCTTTGAGACTCCATGGGCTGTAGCCCACCAGGCTCCTCTGTCCCTGGAATTCTCTAGGCAAGAATACTGGAATGGGTAGCCATTCCGTTCTCCAGGGGATCTTCCCAACCCAGGGATCAAACCTGGGTTTCCTGAATTTCCTGCATTCTTTAACCATCTGAGCCACCAGGGAAACCCAAAGCTTGGATATACCATATCCAAACCTTGTGGACTGGGAATGATTGAAGAATAATTACCCAAAGAAAGACCACTCGTGCTCTTTCCAGGAAGAGGCAGCATGGATGTGAACAGATAAAAGTCACAGCAGATATCTACTAAATGTAGGATAGGTGTTAACTACTGACCATATCTTTTTGATAAATAAATAGTTCCATAGGGACTTGGATCTGACTAGAAGAGGGACCCAGACTCACCATATCTGTTTTACATGAATGTCCTTGCAGCTAGCTGACAAGACTGAATGAATGCATGCACCAGTCTAGGACATCTGATTTCATAGATCCATGTCAAGATGGATGAGTGGATGATTGCTACTCACATTTCAGCAACTCACATAGTCATCCATGAAACAATCATCCTCACAATTATTTTAAAATAGTTGTAAATACTTGCAAGAATCAATGGAAAATTTTAACAAAATTATAGATAAGAATGACAAGAGATAGAAGATTGTTCGTAACTGAGAATGTGGGTAACTGAGACCTATTATTAAAAATATTGTATTGTCAATATCAAATCATTGCATTAGTTCCATACACAGTGAAACGTATCTGTATTAGTTAAGTAAACTTCTGAAAGAGTGAATTCCACAGCAAACTTCTTTGCTGTTTAAGCATTTAAGTAAAATAATTCCTATACTTATAGGATATTTCCTATCTCATTAGTGTTAACATGTGTGTGTGTGTATGTGTGTGTGTGTGTGTGAGTCACCCAGTCGTGTCCGACTCTTTGTGACCCCATGGACTATAGCCTGCCAGGCCCTTTAGTCCATGGAATTCTCTAGGCAAGAATACTGGAGTGGGTTGCCATTCTCCAGGGAATCTTCCCAACCCAAGGATCAAACCTGGATCTCCTGCCTTGCAGGCAGATTCTTTACCATCTGAGCTACCAGGTAAGCCCAGGGTTAACACATAATTTTCCTTAAAAATTAAAATTAACCTTTGTTTAATATTTAACTATGACATAAGTCATTGCTGATACTAAATGACCTTTCCTGATACTTATATTCCAACCTTTCTACACCTCACTTAATTTTCACAAAATACTATGAGGTAAGTTCTAATATTATCCTCATTTCACAATATTCTGAAAGTGTCACATTGTGATTAAGAAAAGCTTGTCTTCAGAAAAAGATAAGTGGAGAAAAACTAGTCAGTCTATCAGAGTGAAGATTTTAATTGGAAACCTAAAGAGTAGGTGATAATAACCACTGTTTCCTTCCATTTGTTTTAGCATAATTCTTACATAGTAGAAACTACGTGAATCATGTTTTGTTCCTATTTCCTGAGAAGATGAATTTAGTTTTAGGTTCAAATAAATGATTAAGAGCTGTGAGTGAAAGCGTTTTACTAAGGACTACTGCTTGTGATAATCTAAAGCATAGCCATCTAGCCATGGCCTGTAAAATAAAGAAAGACACTTTCCGGCCAGAAAGTCCAACAATCAGTAGCTCCCACTGTTTACTTTTTAAAATGTAACTTAACAGGAGTTTAGACTTAAAGCACTTAGTTGTTGGGGGCCAATGGTGGGTGTATCAAAACAAGCAGCAATGAGTACTTTGGAAATGTGGTATGCTCCAGTCATATACTTTATCTAGAAGTTGGCATGTAGATCCTTGACAGTTAAGAGATGATTTTGAATGTTATATAGATAAGAAAATCTCAGTTTGATACTAAGATGCCATCAGCATTCTTCTATGACTGGTTACTTATCCATTTTAATTGAGAGGAGTGAGTCTTTAGACACAGACCATTCAGGCTCTTTGATTTTTTTTTTTTAATTGGGGTATAGTTGCTTTACAGTGTCGTGTTAGTTTCTGTACAACAAAGTGAATCACCATAGGTATACATATATCCCCTCTTCTTTTGGATTTCCTGCCCGTATAGGTCACCACAGAGCATTGAGTAGCGTTGCTTGTGCTACACAGCAGGTTCCCATTAGTGATCTATTAAAATTTTATACATATTAGCATGTCTTGATGAAAGTGAAAGAGTGAAAAAGTTGGCTTAAAGCTCAACATTCAGAAAACTAAGATCATGGCACCCGGTCCCATCACTTCATGGCAAATAGATGGGGAAACAGTGGAAACAGTGGCTGACTATTTTTCTGGGCTCCAAAATCACTGCAGATGGTGACTGCAGCCATGAAATTAAAAGACGCTTACTCCTTGGAAGGAAAGTTATGACCAACCTAGACAGCATATTAAAAAGCAGAGACATTACTTTGTCAACAAAGGTCCATCTAGTCAAGGCTATGGTTTTCCCATTGGTCATGTATGGATGTGAGAGTTGGACACTAAAGATAGCTGAGTGCCAAAGAATTGATGCTTTTGAACTGTGTTGTTGGAGAAGACTCTTGAGAGTGCCTTGGACTGCAAGGAGATCCAACCAGTCCATCCTAAAGGAGATCAGTCCTGAATGTTCACTGGTAGGACTGATGGTGAAGCTGAAACTCCAATACTTTGGCCACCTGATGCAGAGAGCTGACTCACTGGAAAAGGCCCTGATGCTGGGAAAGATTGAGGGCAGTAGGATAAGGGGACGACAGAGGATGAGATGGTTGGATGGCATCACCGACTCGATGGGCATGAGTTTGGGTGGACTCCAGGAGTTGGTGATGAACAGGGAGGCCTGGCATGCTGCGATTCATGGGGTCACAAAGAGTCGGACATGACTGAGCAACTGAACTGAACTGAGTGTGTATATGTCAATCCCTATCTCCCAGTTCATCACACCCACCCCTTTTCCCCCTTTAGTGCCCATTCGTTTGTTCTCTATGTCTGTATGTTGATTTTGGCCTTGTAAACAGGTTCATCTGTACCGTCTTGCTAGATTCCATATAGGTGTGTTAATATGTGATACTTGTTTTTTTCTCTTTCTGACTTCACTCTGTATGATAGTCTCTAGGTCCATTGGTTTTTATCATTATGACTATATTTCATTTTTGGTCAATAATACTGGAGTTCCATACAAGGCAGTGAAATTACCTTCATTTAAAAAAAAAACATTTAAGTTAAAGGTGAGTAAATAAAAGGAAATATTGATAAAATAGCAGAGCAGGTGGTATGTGGAGTTTACAAAAATAATGTAGGCGGTGTGCAAACATTTGGCAATCTTTGACTACAAAATTTGGGCAGGAACAATCTGCCAAAGTTCTGTAAGAGAAATTGTCATAGTTTAGATTGATGTGAGGGCCTTCTTATTTTAAGGAATCTATGATAATCAGAAGTCACTCGTGTAAGTGATCAGCATACAGGAAATGTGAGTTGAACCTGCACATCTCTAGACAGCAGGGTTGTCTTTATGACACAGATGTCAAAATCAAATTTAGCACATCAGTGAGTATACTGAGCATCTATTCACATAGACATGTGCTCAGTTTTGCAGGGAGCCAAAAGATGAATTAGACAAGGTTTCTCCCCTCAAGGAGCTAAATTGTAGCAGGCGAGGATGAGGAAGCTAGCAAAAATGATTAAGCAATAGAATATTAATGTCACAAGAAAGGCATAAACTTAGAAGAGCATAATCCAAGGAGATTGCAGGAGAAAGAGATCATGACTGGTTAGAATTAAAGGGAAAGCCTTTGCTGTCGAGATGTTATTCTAAATAAATCTAGAAGGATGGGTAAAATATTAATGTAGTTATTAGCAGGCAATGGGGAAGTTTGAGGTAAGTTTCATCATCCACAAATCAGTGTCTGGCTAAAGAGAGATAAATGGTTGGCAAAGGCAGCCACAGCGTGGAGAACCTCAATGTCAGAATGAGGATTTCAAATTATGTAGATAGAGGAAGGGCTCCCTGGAATCCAGTCACCCTTTAAACATTTATCAGCAATGTTATATTTGCCACATCATTTTGAACAGAGATCAGCAAACTTTTTTGCAGGCTACTCAATTCTGAAGTAGTAGCATGAGAGCAAACATAGACAAACATAGATAATAAGGGTGAGTCACGGGTTAAGGAGTAATAGAGAATGAAAGGAAAAAATCCTACTGGGAAAATATAGTGAGCACTTGACCAGGAAAGAAAACAAGCCAACAACCAAGACCCTTCACCTATCATGTAAATGGCACTAGTGATTTGAAAGTCTTTTATGTCATTTCTATATTCAAAATGGCTCTCCAGGTGGCTCCACAGGTAAGGAATCTGCCTGTGATGCAGATTCGATCCCTGGGTGGGGAAGCTCCCCTGGGAGGAGGGCATGGCAACCCACTTCAGTGTTCTTGCCTAGAGAATTCCACGGACAGAGGAACCTGGTGGGCTACAGACCATAGAGTCTCAAAGAGTCCCACACAACCTCAGCAACTGAGCACTATATTCAAAAGGGCAAGAGAGTATTTGGCAAGTATGGCATGGCATCATAGATAGTTGTAATCTTAGTGTGAAGTGGAGCTGACTTGGGAAAGAAACCTGACATCCTAGATTCTTTTAAAATTAAAAGAAACCTAAATAGTAAAATGAATGCCTGCCTATTCTTTTTTCCCCTCTCAGGAGCTAGGAGTCTGTGGTCTACGAGGAGCTGTTTGACCCTTCCATCCTTCTACATGGACAGGAAAATACAAATGGGACATTAGAGAAGAAAACCATTGAGATCTTATCTTGACTAAAGTGTCATTCTACCCAGAGAGAAAGTAGAGTAACAGAAAATGATTTAGTGTTTAAAAAGATTAAATTTAAAAGTTAAAAAAAAGCAGGTATCAGTTAAAATGCCTTTTAAAGACAGCAAATCAAATTCATAGATTTGGGAAGACCCAGTAATCATTGAGATGTTAAGAGATAATATAAAATTCATATAAATTTTTATAGATAAAATGAGAAACTTTAAATAAATATCTAGTTTGCAATAGGAATCTCTGGTCAAACAAGTTCATTTGTTTATTTTCCTGTTATTAAGGTTGTGCAGGAGACATTGCAAATGCTCAGCCCAAATTCCATTAGATCATTTTTGTATTCCAGCCCCACACCCCACATGCAACACACACATATATTTTGAGGGATAAATCTGTGGCTAGTGTCTGCATTCAACCTCTTCATTTTGCTACTCTTGGGCTGTAGTGGCAGCTCATGGCCACTGGGAAATACCTGGAAAATTTGCAGCCTCCCAGGGTGCCAATTAACCAATGATCATCTAGTGGGAAATAAAACAATTCTTATACAACTTACACTCCAGAGTTCCTTTGTGGAATTAAGTTCAGACTTATCCTCTAAATGGCTTTTGCTTGAAATCTCACCCTTGTTTGGTTTACCCTCCCTTTCCTATTTATTTCACCTCTGTGCTTACCATTTGCTCATAAATCCTCTCTTGATCTGTTCCTGGAGAATGAACCTAAGACCAGTGAAGCTTTCAGATGCAAAACAGGGGAAGCTGTTACTTCTGAAAAATAAGACATCACTGTGTGTTAGTTGCTTAGTCCTGTCTGACTCTTTGAGACCCCATGGACTGTAGCCTGCCAGTCTCCTCCGTCCATGGGATTTTCCAGGCAAGAATACTGGAATGGGTTGCCATTTCCTTCTCCAGGGGATTTTTCTGAACCATGGCTCAAACAGATCTCCCACGTTGTAGGCAGACTCTTTCACCATCTGAGCCACTAGGGAATCAGAAATCTAAGACATCATTATTGGAACTCTAAAGATAAGACTATCATGAGTTATAAACAATACTGGTATTACTGTTTTTTAAGTAATAGCTGTGTGACTTGCTGGTGACTCAGACAGTAAAAGAGTCTGCCTGCAATGCAGACCTGGGTCGAACCCAGACCTGGGTTCGATCCCTGGGTTGGGAAGATCCCCTGGAGAAGGAAATGGAAACCCAATTCAGTACTCTTGCCTGGAAAATACCATGAACGGAGGAGCCTGGTAGGCTGCAGTCCATGGGGTCACAAAGAGTCGGACACGACTGAGTGACTTCACTTTCTTTTCTTTTTTCTTTGTGTGATTGGGGAAGGGGGAGAAAGAGTACATGTTACAGGCTTTTCCTGTTTCTTAGTTGTCTCCAATGTAAAATGAGGGTGTCTCTAAAATTCCTCTCAGACCTAAAAATTCTAAGACCTAAATCAGGGGTTGGCAAACTGACCAAATCCAGCCCTGCCTTCTGTTTTTATGAATAAAGTTTTATTGGAATGCATCCATACTCATTAGTTTAAATATTGTCTATGCAGATATGCAGATGACACCACCCTTATGGCAGAAAGTGAAGAGGAACTAAAAAGCCTCTTGATGAAAGTGAAAGAGGAGAGTGAAAAAGTTGGCTTAAAGCTCAACATTCAGAAAACTAAGATCATGGCATCTGGTCCCATCACCTCATGGGAAATAGATGGGGAGACAGTGGAAACAGTGTCAGACTTTATTTTTGGGGGGCTCCAAAATCACTGCAGATGGTGACTGCAGCCATGAAATTAAAAAACGCTTACTCCTTGGAAGGAAGGTTATGACCAACCTAGATAGCATATTAAAAAGCAGAGACATTACTTTGCCAACAAAGGTCCGTCTGGTCAAGGCTATGGTTTTTCCAGTGGTCATGTATGGATGTTAGAGTTGGACTGTGAGGAAAGCTGAGTGCCAAAAAATTGATGCTTTTGAACTGTGGTGTTGGAGAAGACTCTTGAGAGTCCCTTGGACTGCAAGGAGATCCAACCAGTCCATCCCAAAGGAGATCAGCCCTGGGTGTTCATTGGAAGGACTGATGCTGAAGCTGAAACTCCAATACTTTGGCCACCTCATGCGAAGAGTTGACTCATTGGAAAAGACCCTGATGCTGGGAGGGATTGGGGGCAGGAGGAGAAGGGGACGACAGGATGAGATGGCTGGATGGCATCACCGACTCGATAGGCACGAGTTTGAGTAAACTCCGGGAGTTGGTGATGGACAGGGAGGCCTGGCGTGCTGCACTTCATGGGATTGCAAAGAGTCAGACATGACTGAGTGACTGAAATGAACTGAACTGATGCTTACTTTCAGGCTGCAACTACAGAATTGAGTAGCCTATGAAGTAGGTCTCTTTTCATCCTCAACATTTTTTTTTTTAATCTGATGAGGAAATTGAGACAAAAGTCAAGTCATTTGCCCAGGTTTATAGGGCAAGTAATGGGAGAGCCAAGATTCACATTCAGTCATTCTGCTTGCAGAGTTAGCAATTCTAACTAGAGTGCTGAGCTACCCTGGTTTGGGGAGGCCACAGTGAAAATGAATGCTGAATCCTTCTGACTCATAGTGACTATGCTGTGTTTATTTTGTCTTTAGTAGCAGGGTTAACATTAACAGGAACACATGTGGGAGCATGAATGGAGGAGATGGAAGGTGTCAGCAGGTTCAACAAAGTTGTTAGGAAATAACACCAAGAATAAAATATAGCCTGCTTATTTTTTCACCATCACATGCAGTCCTAAAATGTAGTTACATGTTCTTTTCATTTTTTTTTTCTTATGGTACAAATCATAGACACGTTCACAAACAAATTCACAACTAAGATGCTTGACTTAGTCTTCGCATGCCAGCTTCTTGCGTCTCTGGAGCGAAACGAATCATTTTATGCCACTTCTCACTTCTCATCCTCTTCCCACTTCCTTTGAGATTGCAGTTCTGCTTAGGCAACATGATGAATGACAGTGCCATGGGTAGACAGTTTTACTTTTGAACAATCCACAATATTACAGTGTATCAGCACAGTCTGTCTTGGTTTTTTTTTTTTTTGTTTTGGAGTCCATTGACATAAATTCTCCCAAAATATATTTGTATATCCTTTTCCAATGAGGTGGCTTTTCATTTGGATGGAACAAGTTCACATACTGATGTAAGTAAGATGAAGAAAACATCCAAAACAGGAAAAGATAGATATTTTTCAATTTATCTTCCTTAAATGACATACTGGATTTCGATCATGAAGAAGAGGGTTGGCTAATATGAATTCCTGTTTCTTTAATTTTTTGGTTAAATATTTTGCCACTCACTATTTTGACAATTGTATCATATGAACTTGGTTCAAATACCTGGTTTTGTTCTTTATAGTTTTAATTTAACTCCATTCTTCATGTAGGTAAGGTGGATGATAACATTTCTTATTCTGCCCAGGTCACATTTCCTAACATAAGATTTGTAGTAAAGTCTGCATTGTGATTAAATCAATTTCTCTGTATCTGTCCCTCTTTGTCTATGTCTGTGTCTTGGTGTTTTACATTGCAGTTGTTAAGCAACTGCCTAAGAACATAATTGTGCTTGCCACTGTGATAAGTACTTAATATGCTTCATTTAAACTTCATATTAGTCTCTGAGGTTGGATTTGCCATCTACCATTTTCAGATGAGGAAACTAAGGTTGTAAAAGTTAATGAACTTGCCCAGAGTCACTTGACCAATTAATAATACAATAAAGATTCCCACTCAGGTTACTCTGCTTCTGTCTTAATCCTATACAAAAACCCAAACAATTAAGATATAGAAATTCTCAAATATTAGGGTGAATCAAGATGTAGATTGCCTGTGGTGATCAGACTTTATGACGAATCTAAATCAAAAGGGTGAAGGTAAAGAAACTTTATTACCAAGGTCAAGAACAGATTGATAATATCAGTCACCATGATAGTTAGATGAATAAGCATTTATTCTGGTTGAGCCTCATTGAGATCAGGGATTTGTGGCCAGGAGTCTGATGTTCTTAGCATCTAGGCTAAGATGCAACTTAACAGAAAGAAGGTAGAGTATATTGTGGGTAGCAGTGGGAAGCATTTTGGCGCACAACTATAAACTTAGGAAAATGTATATTATAAAGTGGTATTATTATAAGCTTACAAAAAAATTCTGATAACTTAGGAAAGTTGCAATGTTTGGGTGTTTTTGGCAAATTTATTTAAGGAAATCAAAGGGACAGAGTATCATGGTTTTGAAAACACCTGTTATTTAAATAGTATCTCCTTGCTTTGAAAAATGTGTATCATTCCTCACGACATTTCAATGCTGTGCATGTGGATTCCAGATATATAAGCCACTGAATCTGCCTCTGAGACTGGGACAGGATAAGTGAAGTGAAAGTCGCTCAGTCATGTCCAACTCTTTGAGGTCCATGGAATCTCCAGTCCAGAATGTTGGAGTGGATAGCTGTCCCCTTCTCCAGGAGATCTTCCCAACCCAGGGGTCAAACCCAGGTCTCCCACATTGCAGGCAGACTCTTTACCAACTGACCACAAGGGAAGCACAATAATACTGGAATGGGAAAGAATAAGGAAAATAAAGACAAAACTAACTATAAGATCTCTTGATTAGTGATCTAGAAAGGTCATGTCCGACTCTCTGCGACCCCATGGACTGTAACCTACCAGGCTCCTCAGTCCATAGAATTCTCCAGGCCAGAATACTGAAGTGGGTTGCCATCTACTTCTCCAGGGGATCTTCCCAACCCGGGGATCAAATGCAGGTCTCCTGCACTGCAAGAAGATTCTTTACTATCTGAGCCACCAGGTAAGTCACTTCAAAGCAGAGAGGCTGTTTAAAAATAGAAATGTTGCCTTCCTAAGATGTTACTTTTAGGAGGATTCTCCATGTAGAATCTAATGCATTTGGAATTTAAGGATTTGATTTCTCAGCATTGTCTTATTAAGATTTGACCAAGGAGAAAATTGAGTTCAAAGTGAAGAAACAAGCCATGGAAGGTATTAACATTAGTAATGAACTTCTGTTGACAGTCATTGGTAGATACCTTTTAGGAAAACCTAGTATTTACAGCATCAAATTTCCTTTGCTTAAATCTAAAGTACTATTCTAAGAATTTATGCAGATGATGACTTCATATTTCAGCCAGGCTCATTTTTCCCTCTTGGGCCTTAGGCTCTGTTTTTTGTTTTTTTTTTTCTTCTGCAGTGTTTTCCTCAATAATTTGAGGAGGTGCAACAAGTGCATCTAGTCAAATTCTTTTGCTCCATGGCCTTCCAGGTACTCTGCATTACAGCCCAAAATTGCTTTTACAACCTCACCTCAATGACTGTCTCTCCTTCACTCTTCCTATTCACTCTGGCCTTTACACCAAGCAGGCTCCTGCCTCTGAGCTTTGCCCTTGCTGCCCCTCTGCCTGCAAGACTTCCTCCAGATCTTCCCGTGATGAGTGGCATGTCCAGGTCTCATCTTTCATAGGACCTGCTCAGCATGGCCATCCCTGTAATTCTACAATTCCAATCAAGCTCTTTCTATCTCATTACTGCTTTTCATGGCCTTCTCTTCTGAACTGTGTTCTGTAACTTGTTTATTATCTATTTCCCCCTACTAAAATATAGAATTCAAGAACTCGTGTCTGTCTTCTTCAACAGAGTATCCAAAGTATACTTTGGATACTGATCCGACACATAATAGGTCTAAAGTAAAAGGGATATTGAATGAATGACTAACTTTCAGATTTACCCTTCTCCATGGATCTTTTTTCCTTGACTTAATATTGCTTTTTTCTTCCTCAAATCAGAGATAAAGTTGCACATTTTTGAGATCTATTATGTGAGACACTTTGCATATTTTAATTCTTGAAACTACTCATCGAGGTAACTGTTAATATGCCTCTGGAAACTGACAAAGCTAAAAATAATCAGAATCAGAATTTAAACAAAAGTCAGGTGATTTCAAAGCTGATGATTTCATTAAGCTATGTGGATGCCCTTTAGTTCTTTTTCTTGTCTGATTGCTCTTGCTAGGACTTCGTCCTGTGTTGCTTTCAACCATTTCCACTGAATGTGATGTTAGTTGTGGGCTTGTCACACGTGGATTAAAATGAGGTCCTTATGTGCTCAGTATTTCCCTTTATTACATGCCATCTCCTATGCTTTTTCATTCCAATCTCTCCCCTACTCCAAATTTTGGGTTTTATCCTGTAACTTTGATATTGTTAGGAGTTCTCTGAATACTTTGTTATAACTTTCTTTTACATTCTAATAGCAAGGAACATTAGGAAAGTCACACTGTGAACATGTTATCAGATCTTGTTGAAGTAAACTGACTAAATGAATAGATGGATGATAAAAACCAGAAAAAGTCCCATAGAAAATTCTTGAGAGTTCACACTGTTATCAGCACTGAATGGAAGCTATGGTCCAAACAAATATGGAGTCTGAACCATCCTTGTATGTATTTTAAGGTGAATTACTGCAGGAGAGTAGTATAGTTGTATAGTTTGTACAGTTGTATAGTTACATAGTATATATGAAAATTAACCAGTTCTTTTTTTTTTTACTTTATTTATTTATTTATTTATTTTTCCATTTATTTTTATTAGTTGGAGGCTAACCAGTTCTTTAAAAATGTATTGGAAAATCTTAGGAAATTGGCTGAAGTAAAATACCGTGCCCCCTAGATTAACAAATTATATTCCCAATCCTCTGTCTCAAAATGGACTGGTTACTTTTTGCCTCTACGGAATTTTCTTGAATTTACATTGATTCTCACTGATTTCATGTAAGTAAATGGTTTTCAAAAGACTAGTAGGCCTACATATTAAATTGGGTTTTACTTTTAAGCATCAGTTGAAGACACTGAAGTGAGAAAAATAATTATAGTAGTACCCCTCATCCATAGGTGATCTATTCCAAGACCCCAGTGGATGTCTGAAAACCATGGATAGTACCACACCCTATATATATTATTTTTTCCCACACATACATATCTTTGATAAAGTTTATGTTAAGCACAGCAAGAAGTTAACAATAATAACTAACAATAAAATAGAACAATTATAACAATATACTAAAATAAAAGTTGTGTAAATGTGGTTTTCTCTCTCTCAAAATATCTATTGTACAAATTCAATGCCTTTTCCATAGTAACTAAGTACTTTATCACACACAGTAGCCATAATTTTTATAGTTCCAGGTGTGATAGTATAAAATTAGCATGTATTTCTTTTTCTTTCTTCATGATTTCATCAGTAGAAGATGTGTTCTTACAAAAGATCTTAGCAATGTCACATACAACTTTTTTTCTTATTGAGAACTTTTACCTTTTCACTTAAAGGAAGCACTTTACACCTCCTCTTTGGCAAATCTGAATTGCCAGCAATACTACTCTTGTGCTTTGGAGTCACTATTAAGTAAAATAAGGGTGACTTGAACACAAGCATTGCGATGGTGTGATGACCCCGCTGGTAACCAGAGATGGCCAATGGGTGGGGTGTGACGGACAAAGGGTGATTGCATCCAGGACAGGACAGAGCGGGACGACGCGAGATTTCATCACACTACTCAAATGGCACACAATTTAAGGTTTAGGAATTACTTACTTCTGGAATTTTCCATTTAAAATTTTTGGACAGCAGCTGACCATGGCTAACTGCTGAAGGAGAAGCATTGGATAAGTGGGGACTATTGTATATACAATTTAGATCACTTAATAAGACTGGGATTTTTAGAAATCAAACCAGTTACTTAAAAACACTCTATGTTCTTAGGGTTAGGGTTAGGGTTCCCTAACTAGGGTTCCCTAGCTAGGGCTAGGGCTAGGGCTAGGGTTAGGGTTAGGGTTAGATTAGAAGAAAAAAAGAAAAAAAATACACTCTATGTTCAATGTTTTTACTGAAGAACTACTGTGTGTCAGGTAATTTTAGGCACTAGAAATATGGTGGAAAGACATTATCCCTTTGTTCAAGAAAGGTGCATTTTAGTGGGGAATCAGTTATCGAATAAATAAACCTACAGTAAATACATAATAACAAATTGTGATAATGTGTTTTAGGAAAAGAAGGATAATAGTGAGGGGAACTGACAGGAAGAGGAGGTGGTAAGTCAATAAATACTGTGTGAAAAAATCCCATTTTTATTGGAATCTGGTGGTATTACCTAGGCATGGAATGGTAGAAATGGTGTTGGGGTGGAAAGAGGGGAAAGGAGTAGGAAGAGATGAGGCTAGTGGAGAAAACAGCAAGTGTGATGTCCTCCCAACTTGGAGACAGGAAAAGGGCTGACTAAGGAGCACCAGTGTGCTAGAGTAAGTGAGCAAGTGAGACAGTAAATGCAGAGAATCAGCCATATTTGGCAGGTAAACCAAGTAAGGTGGAGCTACTGAGAATGGCTGTTAAAAAGACAGCCATGTCATGCGTATACACAGCCATCATCATGTGTATTTTTCAGTGATAGGATTGATTTAATCAGATGCCTCTGTATTCTTTTACAAAGTCCCATGAATTCATGTATTTCTTCACTTACAGAGCTGTTATTGATTGCCTGCAACATGCAAGGCACTGCACTGTATCTAATGGCATTTGGAAACGAGCCATCATGCCAAAACAGATGTGAGCATTGACAGACTGAATCACAGAATACACTATTCTCACGTTAAAAAAATACTCTGTAGCCAGTAGCCTTGGTTCAGGGTGGGAAAGCTGAATGAATGTACAAATACTTCTCAGAATCTGATTTGGACCAAGAATCAGGTGGTTAAGTCTTGCTCCCTTAGGTTGAATCCTGGCTCAGGTGCCTCCTGAGTGTAGGCAAGTGCATTCTTCTCTTTGAGCCTCAGGTTCCTATTTTGTAAAGTGGGGATTGGGCCCCCCTGGTGACTCCGAGGTAAGTTATCTGCCTACAGTGCAAGAGAGGGGCCAGAGATGCAGGTTTGATCCCTGAGTCAGGAAGATACACTGAAGAAGGGAATGGCAACCCACTCCTGTGTTCTTGCCTGGAAAATCCCATGGACAGAGGAGCCTGGCAGGCTGCAGCACATGCCGTTGCGGAGAGTCAGATATGACTGAGGTATTGAGCATTCACAAACTGGGGTTATGGTGAAAAGCTTACTTGACACACACGTTATCTAGGAGGGGAACCCTAAACAGATACTGCACATGGAATACAGATCGCAGTTTTTGTCATATATCATGGACTTAATAAATGGCAACCATTATATTTTACTCCACACACTGAGCCAGAAGAATGGTTTCTATTTCATTGTAATTTTCAGTTTGAGGGCATGTAGTTGAGTCTAGCTGCACCTGGCTGATTGTTAGAATTACCAGAAATCATTTGTTTGGTCTGGGGATATGGCTGGGCAGCTGGAGTGTTTAAAGCTCCCAGGTGATTCTAATGTGCAGTGATGGTTGCAAACCACTGACCTAGAGTCTGCTTCAGGAGGATGACAACACCAAGCTGCGCTCTGCATCTTGAGCTACCTCAGGTAAGAATTCAAATAAGTGGTGAAACTGCCAAAGGGTAGGTGAGAGGAGGTCCACGCCGCAGCGTTGAGAAACCTGAAAGATTCATCTCCTGTGTTCCCAGGGCCCTGTTTGCCCTACATTTTCTGTCGTTTTGGTGTTAGTTTCTAACTGGCTCTGAACATTCTTTGATCCCTGGGATTGTAGCCCCCATTGCCTCTTTGCAGAACCAGTGACACCAAAAGCTAAAATTACCCTTTCAGGTTATTAAGAGGAACATCTTTGCATCACAAAATGTTTGTACATTTAATAGCATCCTGGCACTCTGAAAAAGCCTATGTATTTCTGAAAGTGTCTGCTGGACTGGGAGGGGTATTTTACAGATGGACAGTTTGAGACTTCAGATCATCATGTTCTTCCACAAATGGTCCTCCTCCTTCCAATGTTGCTAGGAAAATCTTCCTAAGCCACCTCTTTATTATATCATTCTTCAGTACGAAAACTTCAACTGTCTCCCTATGACTATAGGAAAAATTCCTTAAACGTGGCTGTCAAGTCTCTTGACTATCTGGATCAGACACCATTTATAGACATCTCAAACATTTTTTCTTGCACAAACCCTGTATTTTAGTTATGTTTTCTTCCCTCTGTACCGGTGAGTAAATTTTGAATAGAATATGTATACAAGTCATTTGGGAATTCTGTTAAAGATTTAGTATTATTTACTAGTGAATGCATTATTAGTGTTTGTGGGTCTGGGGTGGGATCACAGTGAGGTTCTGCATTTCTTAACAAATGCCTGTGTAATGCAGAGGTTGCTGATGTTAGAACCACACTTGGGTGGCAAGACTTGACACAGAGGCCAGGAAAATCTCAGGTGAACTATGTCCTATTTAGTCCTCTTTGCCTGTCTCATTCCTACTTGTCTTCAGTGGCTATGTGACAGAGTGATTCAATGAGATCCTAATTTGCTTTATCTCTTCACAGTCTTTTCCCATTCTCCATCCATTTCACAAAGGTAGTATGACCCTCTGTGTCTTCCTGTGGTTTCAGGAGAGATTTCTGTTTCTGGGCTGAAAGGAAGGTGACTTCCAAGACACATCCTAGTCTGGGTTTTGCCTTCTTGAGTCATAAGCTATTGACAAGAATCGTGCTGGGTTTCCTGGGCAGGAGGAGATGGCAGCCGTTTGAGAAGAGCAGCGGTCAGAAGAGTCCCCTGTCTGCAAAGGGGATGGAGGCCTGAGGAGGTCATGTGAGGGGATGGCTAGAGCATGAAAGCCTAGCAACAGAGCTCTCAGCCTTGCCAGATGCGGGCACCCCGAGTTCAGCGTGTAAGCTAGAGGATCTTAAGCACTGAAGGACAGAGGCTGCTTCCTGTCCATTTTAATACAAATTCACAACCTGGGTACAAATGGCCAGAGGTGGAATAAAAATAACTGATGTGATATTCCACAGGCTAGGGAGCTGAGAAAAAAGATTTTAGGTTGACTTATGGAAAGTAAATGGATACTTCCTTTAGGGCTGAATGTTTGAATCAAGTTTCATATGTGCTAAACTTATTTCCGATCCAGTCTCTTCCCTGGAGCCTGAGTTGATGTGTTTAAGGGCATCGTGGCAGAGACAAGAAGTCCTGACTTTGTAATTCTGATTGAATTCCTGATTTCAAATGGATATGAGCCTCAGAGTTCTCATTTGTAAAAATGTGAGTCCCAGCGCTCAGTTCATAGGAGGATTGAGAGGGCTAGAAATATTAAATGTAGAGCATGTGGCATGTCGTGTCTGATTAGTAAATGTTTGCTGCTCTTATACCCACCCACTCTACTACTGCTATTATAACTACCATGAACACTTCTACTATAATCAAGGCAGCATTTTATCCTCACAGTTTGACATCAGCAACATTCCTAAAATAATGGCATGCACATCATTTATTTGAGTATTATTCAGAACCCCCCTGCATAGCAACCAGGCTCTAAATAATAAACTTTGATCATGATGATGTCTATGAATTTATTACCTACTCTTGATAGTTATTTTTTTGTATCACTCAGTGCCATATCTGTAGCATAAACTTGAAGAAAGAAATTATGTTTTGTATTTCTTTGCAATCCATTAGTTTTCAGTATCCTGTAGATAGTAGATACTCAGCCAATATGTGGCAACTAGTTGTTGCAAAACAGTGAGTTCTGATAGTTTAGGAGAAGCGTAGGAGACAGAAATTTTAGATATAATTTTAGCAATCTGGGATTAGAGAAGCACTGCATTTTACTCTATATTACCTCCATATTGCTTCAAACTTAATTATATCCAAATGCAGCTTATGTTTTACTTGCCAAGTAGGCTAAATGTTAGGGTTCAAGCAGCTATGGAAACAAGAGCAAGCCACTAAAGAGAATCACTTTTCCTTCATCTGTTATATAAATATTTTTGCCAAGCTTTTGAACCTAGAGTATCAAGGAAGAAATCATCATTCTCTTAAATTAATAACTCATATTTTTAAAGTAATACCCTCGTGTGTATCAGCAAAACATAACAATTCTTTTGAATTCAGTTAGTCAGGGGTTAAATTTCTAGCAACAGAAACTTTACAGCTGCTGTCAGAAATACAGTAATTACTTTGGTCAACATTCTCCAAGAAACTCCAGCTGTCTTATCAAGCGCGCTTTGTCAGAAAGACTCCTTTCCTGTTAGGGGGCATGAATTGTAGAATAACTACCATGGTGCCAGTGAAAGAGTTGGAATAAAAAATATTTCCAAAGCCATATTGTGGCTATTTTTTTTTTCCGCTTGAATTTGACATTCTGTTCATATTTACTGTGCTTTTTAGACACCCTTCCACCACGTTTTATGGACTGAAGAAAACAAGAATCTACAGATTTTTTTCTTTGAAATTAAATCCATAGGAAATCATTGCTAACTATGGCCATCAATCTAAATCTCTACCCACCCAACATAAACAAAAATGAAGATAGCAATAACATATACCCTGGATGCTTTAAGGTTTTGTCACCTTAAATGTGATGATTCTCTCAACAGAAGCCTAGTTCTAGAGGCTTCTAGAGGCCAGAAGTCAAGAATGGTTCATCTTCTCAGTATAAATATTCAGGGAAATTCTCATTATTCATGGAGTTAAGAGTCATTCAGAGGTGACTGTTAGTTTATACAATTACTCATCCTGTCATTTCCCTCTTTCTCCTGTTCAGTTCAGTCCAGTCGCTCACTCATGTCCGACTCTTTGAGACCCCGTGAACCACAGCACGCCAGGCCTCCCTATCCATCACCAACTCCCGGAGTCCACCCAAACCCACGTTTCTCCTGTAGGGGATGATTTAGCAAGGAAGAACCAGGGGCCCATTAACTTATAGTCAGATGACAAGAAAAGGATATATGAGGAAAGAAAAGTAAATGGGTGGTGTGAATGGAACTGATTAAAGTACAATTAGAGACCAAACCCCATACTGTAGCACTTAGTGGTGGAATGTTCCAGTAGAAGACTAGCACTGATCATTATTTCCATCTTATCTAGAACAAAATTCAAACTCCTTACCCTGATTTACCCTCTATCATCAAGTGCCTGACTACTTTTTCAATTCCATGTCACACTGCTCGACTTTGCATACTATGCTTTAGACACTCAAACATCTAGAATCCTCAGACTTAACCAAGCGTGCTCCTAATTTAGAGATTTTGCACTAGTTGTTCCCCGTGCACGTGCTACCACCCCTTGATTTTATTTATATGGCTGGCTCCTGCCTGTCATTAAAATTGCAGCTTAAATGCCTCATCCTCCCAGAGGTCTCCTGCCCTCACCATACATAAGGTAGTCACTCACTAGCTCTCTATCTGTTTGAATTATCTTAACACTTAACATTTCCTCCTGTTCCTACCCATTTTATTATCATCTTCCTCCATGTGAAGGGAAACTCTATAGCTGCAAGTTTCTGGTTAGTTTTGTTCATTCCAATGTCCTTGGAAATTACAAAGCTGACAGGTATATTATGGATTCTTAGCTAAAATTTTTGAAGGAATGAATGAATTTAAGAACAAGAAGTTACCATGTTTGCCAGGGGGGAAGAGTAGGGGTAGAAATAGGGAGTTTGGGATCGACATGTACACACCACTATATTTAAAATGAAAAACTAACAGGGACCTACTGTATCACACAGGGAACTCTACAATATTCTGTAATAATTTAAATATGAAAACAATTTGAAAATAAATAGATACATATATTTGTATAACTGAGTCACTTTGCTGCATACTTGAAATGAATACAACATTATTAATCAACTATACTCCCATATTAAAAAATGTTTAAAGAACAAGAAGTTATGTTAGGGATTTTTAGTCAAGGGATTATTAAATTAAAACCCATAGAGTCTGTGTAAATAACTTTGCATGGGGTTTCCCAGGTGGTGCTAGTGGTAAAGAACCTGTCTGCCAATGCAGGAGACATGAGACATGAGTTTGATCCCTGGGTTGGGAGGGTCTCCTGGAGAAGGGCGTGGAAACCCACTCTGGTATTTTTGCCTGGATAATCCCATGGACAGAGGAGCCTGGTGGGCTACAGTCCACAAGGTCACAAGGAGTCGGACACGAGTGGAGTAATTGAGCACACATGCACACACACATGCAACTTTGCAGGAATGATATAGTCCTTTTTTCCTGAAGAGAAGCCATGGTTTTTAGCAGAAATTCAGTCTGACCCTCTGTCTCAAGTCTTAAGTTAAGTTCCCCAGAAGTGGTTCTGAGATGAGGATTCCTGTGGAAGTGATGCATTAGGAAATGTCTCCAAGAAAAACAGGTTGTGAAGTGAGGAAGTGAGTCTGGGAATGGAAGAGGGCCAAGCAAGGGTTAGCTATCAAAGCATGTTCTACCAGGGGTGCCGTTGGGTTCACTTTATAGGGGAGCTCTGGAGATCGCATAACCTTCACTCAGAGCTGTGCTTATCAGTGCCTAAGAGCAGGAACATTTATTTTCTGCATCCTTAGTCATCAGCTTATGGCTTCCTGAGGCAGAGGTGGGGGTTATAGTTCTGACTTCCTCAGTTTGCAGATAAAGTTTTCTTAGGAAACCTGAAGGCAGTCTTCTAATGAAGAGAGGAAAGTTCTAGCTATTGAGAGTAAAAAAAGGACTAGAATCTGATGTTCATGAAAGTGGTAAAGAGTTCATAGAGGTATAAGTGGAACACTGACTGTGTCTGCTGCACCTCCTTTGAAAGAAAAAAATGCATAAGAATTACCAATCTAGTCTAATTTCCTTCATTTAAAATAAGGTTTCCTGAGGTAAGTTTCTTTTCCAACAGTTATGTAATTAATTGGTGAGATTTATTTGGATCAGATCCAAGGTCTTCCAGTTACCAGCTAATTCACCAACTATTAATTTCAAAATTCAAATTAAGATGCTTTTTTAAAAATATATCTCTGTACAAGGAAAAAAAAGATATGGAGACTACAAAGAAGAATAAATTACTGCTCCTGCTCTTAGTGATTTTATAGCCTAGCAGGAGATAAAAGATGCATATAAACAAGCAAAATTATAAATTATTATATAAGAAAGAATGCATTCTTAGGGAAACTCAAAACAGAGAGTAATCACTTTCAGTTTAGGGATGTGGGAAAGATCATGTTGACATTGAGGCATTTGATCTTGTGTATCATTCTCGTTACAAGAAAATACACTCATTCAAAGATATTTACATGAGCATCTACTATACTATAGATACGGTAGGACTTGGAATAAGGTGGTGAATGAAAAAAGTGAAGTATTTTTTCTCATATATTTACATTCTCTTTTGGCAAGATAATAACCAGGAAGAGTAACAAATATCAAAGAGTGATAATATTATACAATAAAGCCTATGAAAGATAAATTAAGAACAAAAGAAGAAAAGTTGAGGCTATCTTAGATGGAACGATTAGGAAAAGTCTCTGACATCTGAAATTTGAATTGAGACCAGAAGGATGAAAAGTGTCAGAACCAAGGAGAAAAACACTTAGGGGAAAAGAAAACCCAGTAAAATGAAGGGCAAAACCCCTGAGGCATGGAAAAAAGTTTGCAATACTTTAAGAAATTAACAAAGAGTGATTGTGAACTTCAGGATCAAAGGGTAACCTGGTTTGAGATTCCTTTAGAGAGACTGGCAGAATCTTGTAGACCAGAGTAAGGAATTTGCATTTTAAGAGGAGTGGTTAAACATGACATTGCTTTATGTTTCAAACTTAATAGTACTATTTGTACCAGCTATAAAACTTGGAATCTGAAATTAAAAATATTTACATTCTCAAAAGGAAGGAGTTGGGTATAAACCTAAGAAAATATGCATAAGATCTGTAGGAAGAAAACTAAAAATATACTGATGAAAGAAGACCTCAATAAGTGGAAATGTATGTTCATAGATTGGAACACTCAGTGTTGTTAAGATGTCAGTTCTTTCCAACTTGATATATAGATTAAACCCTCTCCCAATCTAAATTCTAGCAAGCTATTTTGCAGATATTGACAAACTGATTCTAAAATTTATACATACATACAAAGGATGTGGAATAGCCAACTGAAGAAGCAAATTTGGGTGAGTAAACTACTCTACTTCTAGATTAACTATGAAACTACAGTAAAAACAGAACCATATTTTTGGGGAAAGAATAGCCATACAGATAAATGTGACAATAAAAAAAAAAAAAAGCTTAGGAAAATACCCACACAAACTGAGTTATTTTTAACAAATGCACAAGACAATTCAATGAAGAAAGGATATTCTTTTCAAGGAATAGTGCTGGAAAGATAGTTTTTTCACCAGTGGAGCTGAAAAAAAAATTTTTTTGGAAGTCCAAATAAAAATATGAGCCTAAACACAACATTGTAAAGCAACTAAACTCCAATAAAAATTAAATATATGAGCCTAATCACAGATATTATATCTTACGCAAAAATGAATTTATAATTGATCATATACATAAATGTAAAATGAACAACAAGAAAAAGCATAGACAAAAACACAGGAGAAAATCTATGTGACACTGAGTTTGGTGATGACCTTTTAGATACAACACTAAAAACGTATTCAGGAAAGAAAAAAAGATGGATGGTAGGTTAACTTTATTAAAATATTTCAATCTGTGAAAAGACACAGATGAGCTTATAGGAACCCTTGGTTTCTAATACTATTCCTCAAATAAAAGGAGCCAAGACTCTTTGAAGAAAAGCATGATTCTCTGGGAGACATATGGACTGGGGTACATATATACATGATGAGCCTGGAGCATACTGTGGTGTGAGAAAGGAAGGAAGCACTCAAAGCAAAACAAAACAGAAGAGAATCAAATGCCATCCACAACTGCAGAGAGCAGCAAGGTCACAGAAGCCAGCCGGAAGAACTCCCAACTGGGAAAGCTGGAGCAGTTTGAGGAGCAAAATAAATAATATAGTATTGGGTTATAGCAGAAAGTATAGAATAAACCAGTCATATTTATATATGTGATTTAATAAATAAATGGAGAAGAGCAAAATTTCCTCTGCAGAAATTCCAAATAACTTTTGTACAAACTCCCCTAAAGGTGGGGGAGTGAACATAACTCTCCAGCCCATAAGTGTGAGTTGTGCATGTGACTTCCTTCCAAAGAGTGCCTTATGGAAAGGAGGAAAAGAATAAGTTTATAGGAGAAAGCTGACAAGCACCACCTCAGCCAAGTGATCACATTTTATAGCCAGGGTGATGTCATGTTGGTAGCATGAACTCTTCCTGTGATGGAACAGAATGGCACCTTATTTCTGTAGCAGTTTTCCGCAAACCCCATAACTCCATTTTAGTCATCAAAAAAGAGACCCTAATTCAAATATTCTAATAAAAATATGCCCCTCTACTACTCTTGAAAACACTCAAACCCATTAAAAACAGGGACGAGTCTGAGAACTGTCACAGTCTAAAGAAACCTAAGAAAACATAGCAAGTGAATGCATTATGGTATTCTGGATGGAGTTCTGGAATAGAGAGATAACAGTAAGTAAAATCTAAGAATATCTGAATGAAGTATGAATGTTAGTTAATAATAAATGTTAACATTGGTTTATTATTGTGACAAAGAGACCACACAAATGTTAAGATTTTAATAACAGTGCAAGCTGGAGTTGAAGTATATAGGAACTCATTTTACTATTTTCAAAATTTTCTGTAAATATAAGACTATTCTAAAACAAAATTTTCACTGAAAAATTACTGTGATATAATTTAAAAAATGGGAAATAACTCAAGTGCCCATTAGCAGTAAAATAGATAAATAAATTTAAGTCTATGCTTACAATCAACTGTTAAACTGCACTAAAAATAACACACTTCTCATGTATGTAATAACATGGACACTTTTCAAAAATACTATGGTTAGAAAGAAGCCAGAATGGAGAGTACGTAGTGCATGGTTTAATTTATCTAAGAGTCCATGTGGAAGAAATCAAAATATTGGTTTCCTTTGAGGGATGCAGATTGGAAGAGGGCAAGAGAGAAATTTCTGGAGTTCTGAAAATGATCTGTATCACAGTTTTGGTAATAGTTACATGAAGTATATATTTATCAAATTCATTGAATTGTATTTTTACTATCTGTGCCTTTTGTGGCATGTAAATTTTACTTCAAACCACCTACATGATGATTTTTAAAATACTTGGCCACTGTGGTGACAATGAATTTTAGTAAGTTAGAGTCGTATCAAGGAAATCACTTAGGAGCTTACTATGGAATTCTGGAGAAAAAAATAAGTGACAGATGAGAGAAATAGATGAATTTGGGATATTCTTTAGAGCTGGAAGCACCAAAGACATACTGTCTTATGAAATGTGGACAACTAGAAATTCTATGTAGTGAGCCTTGTATTTAATCAGCAGAGCCAGATATGAATTTCAGCTCTGTTACTTCTCAATTGAGTGATCACACATAAATAGCTTCATGTATTTGGGTCTTTAATATCTCATCTTTGAAGTGAGCTAATTGGAATTGTCTTACCTGGGTCTCAGGTTCCAGAAACAATCAAGTGAGGTAATTTATATATAAACAATTTATAAATTATAGTGTATTATAGATATTTTAGTTATTAAACACATTGCATAATAAATGTGGCAGTACTGGAAAATGTATCATAGGTACTTTAATCATCAACTGTGAGCAATAAAACACCCTAGCTTAATAAATAGCTCTACTTCTCTAGGTGAATAGTACAATTAAGAATCTTAAATTTAGACTTTAAGAATCCCAAACTACAGGTTAGAAAACAAAGCTTGGCTACCTGGTAAGAGATCAAGATTGCAGTACTGAGAAAAGAGAGCTGTGTAGTTTGTTATGCGTCTTTAAAATTCCATACACAGTTCTTCGTGCAACACAGTGGCACCTCAAGATCAGTATAGTTTGCATCTGCTTGCAGATAAGCACAGAGACGCATTGTTATATCTTCAAAACAACTTATCTGGGGCTATGCCACTCTGACTCTGTGCTCAGAACTCTCATGATAAGTCCAAGACGACAGCCAATCAAATGGTACCCTACTAAGGTTTCCTAGGCAACTGACACACAGCTACAGAAACAACTTGCACATACTTGAGAAGAAAAATACTGCAGCAGTTTCACCTTACTGATATTTTTCTTTATACATACATACATATATATCTATTTGGGCCAATTTTGGAAAAATAGAGCACAAGAGCCAGAATAGCAATGAGATGAAGGACCAGAATTCCCTTGTTGTTTGAACCTACGAATACTATGGTCTTCTGAAACACAGTTGTAGACGATAATACTGAAAATAGTGATGTAATTTCAAATATTTTTTTTTACTTCCTGGAAAAGATTTTGGGGATAGCATTCTTATTCTGTCCTCATTCTAACCTGAGATTTGGACATTGTTTTTGTATAAAGATCCTACTGGGTGGGATTGGGAAACATATTTTTGCTTCTTAATTTGCAGGATACAGGACATACTCAAGACATAGCAGGCTCTCAGTAAATAAGATTGCATCAATAAAGAAACAGCAAGGAACTTTCTGATTCTCTAATGTCCTTGTTCTGTACTCAACTCAAGGAACACTCAGGATCAATTCGATGAATGATGAGCAGGCACTGGATTGAGAAGGCAAAGGAAGCACTGGATTTAGAAGGCAAAGGATTTAGAAGGCAAAGTCTTTGGCCACTTCCTCTTTTCAGATTTGCCTTCCCTTTCTACCTATCTATTGCACAATCACTACCTTCCAGCTAAAGTCTAAGTAGATGAAATGAACCCCTACCTCTCACCTTTGTGTTCCAGTGTATGGAGTTAGTACTTTGAGAAAAGAAGAACCTAACTCATTAATTCATTTAACAAAGATACATTAAATCCTCACAATGTGCCAGGTGCTGGGAGTGCTGACTGATTTCATGATTTGAACAAGTACTTAATAACCAAGAACTCACTGTATATAAGGCCTAGCGAAACATGGCAGACTTCTAGAGCTGCAGAGAACTCTGTTGACATGTGACTAGATTCAGCATCTCTAAACCTTTGAACACTGTCTTATCAGCAACCAGGAAAGGGGATTAGGAACTGAGTGATACACAGAAAACAAGCCAGATAAATGGATTTTATTAGCTAGACTTTAAATCCTGCCTATTTGATCTCTTGCCCTGATATTCAAAATATGAGCCCCAAGAATTTCAGAATTACCTTCAAAATCTAAACTAGAGGAAGGTTTAAGTATCCAGAATATACAGTTGGTAGATGGGGAATCCTATCTGCTTGTTTATCCCTGCATCTAGAGTACCAAGCACAGAAGATGAGCTTAGTAAACTTTCGCTGAGTGGAAGAAGTCCTTTCAAACTGTCTGTCCCAGGACCCATCTTATCAGACCACAGGATAGGGTATGAATATCTGAGAGGAAGCCTTGACCCTCCTGGAGAGATTAGATGAAGTCACTAAGATTCAGGAGTCATTTATTCTAATTCTCTCACTGAATGAATACACATAATGAATTCCAAGGAAGGGTAATGTTTGCTGAAGGTCATATGTCTACTTAGTGGGAGAATTTCTGAGTTTCTTCTATCCTCTTACTGTATCACAGAAGGAATGATGAACCTCAGCGTAGTTCCTTTCAAAGGAAACACCTGTATTCTTAACCTTCTAGAGGGCAGAATCTAGACCACTAAGAGTAAATGTCTGCAGATTAATGATTATAAAAAAGTAATGCTATTAAAATAAATTCATACTTGGGCTTTTAAATCATACTACATTTCCAGATGGTCTGTAGATTCCATTTTTGAAAATTCTCTGGGTACATATACGTGGAGAAAACTGCATAGAATGATCTATAGTGAAATGCTATCAGAGATCTCTGAGTGTTAGAACTTTATGCATCTCATGGCTTCCCAGGTGGCTTAGTAGTAAAGAATCCTCCTGCCAATGCAGGAGACACAGGTTTGATCCCTGAGTCGGGAAGATCCCCTGGAGGAGAAAATGGCAAACCACTCCAGTATTCTTGCCTGGGAAATCCCATGGAGAGAAGAGCCTGGTGGGCTACAGTCCACAGGGTCACAAAGAGTCAGACACGACTGAGCAAGAGCACACAGTACACAGTTACTGAACAACGAGCGTCATATTCATTATTAGGTTTAAGACAAATATATAAATGTACAGTGTTATACATAAAGATGTCAGAGTTTGTGTATAAATATAATGCTTGGAATATGGTAGATATTTCACACATTTTTGTTAGTTTTTTAAAATTTTATGTTTTAAGGTTTTTTTTTTTTTTTTTTTTTTTTTGGTGTGGACTATTTTTATTGTCTTCATTGAATTTGTTACAAATATTGCTAGTGCTTTATGGTGAATTGGGGGCGAGGATGGTTTGCCCCTGAGGCTTGTAGGATCTTAGCTCCCTGACCAAGGATCAAACCTGCATTTCCTGCATTGGAAGGTGAATTCATAATCACTGGGCCACCAAGGAAGTCCCCAATACAGTTTTGAATGCATTATTTATAATTTATGGGTATATAACCATGCTAGCAGTAGAACTCTTTTGACTCCTTGATAAATTATTATATAGTTTAGATAATTTGAAATGGACTAATTCAGATTTTTGTCTATCTGATGAAAGCATTAATTGTAAATTTCCCCCTCCTAATTGGAGTTTATACTTTATAATGAAATAGATTATGCTATCTAGAATTATGTTGCTTCCAGAGTTTGGGTTTAATGAAAATCTCAAATCTTTTATACAGCTTCAGGCATACATCTGAAGATATCCCAAGCTGAATTATTTGAAAAAGAAAGCAGGGCTGCAAATGAAAAGAAAGGCAGTCTTGCTTCTCTTAGAATGATACAATTCACCAAAGAAAAATCACTGAAGTCATTACATCCTTGATTATTGTTTTAAAACTGTCAAAATATTCACTTCCAAATATCCTCTGTCTTCTCCTGCTTGTGGATAGCCAAAGATACATGGGGGGAAAAATGACAGGAAAAAAAAAAATCCTGCCCAATACAGCTATTCTGAGATGGTTCTCTCAGGTGGTTAATCACTGGGATTAATTAGCACGCAGATACTGTGAGAACTTGAATTTTTTCTTTGATTCTCGGTCTTACATCACCAGGTATTTTCTAAAATCAGGCTGAACTCGTCCATAAATTAAGTCTTGAAGCTGGCCCCTAGGGAAGAATACTCACAGGTATCCATCCCGACAGTGGGAGTCGTGCTCTGAATGCCGAGTAAAGCAGTGACTCGAAAATACATTTGTTCCCACCCACACCTTCTCCCACTGACAAATGCTGCGGCTCTCCAGGCCAGAATTCTACTTCAACAAATAGACTTACAAAAATAAAAGGAAAAGAAAGAAGGTGGGGGGGGGGGCAAGAGAAGAAAAGCCTGTCAGAGATGGAACACCTGCATAAAAGTGAATATTTAATTGTGCACACACCCCCAAAATAGTACTTTCCAGAGCAACTGAGAGTTGCTGTCTCAAAACCAGTGCATGTGTCTAACGAGGCCCATGGTTAGACACATCTGGTCATGGGTCTGATGGGGTATAAAATATGAAGGGGCTTGCTGTAACTGATTATCACAACCATTCTTTCATAACTCCTGATTCTCAGCCAGTTAAGACTGCTACCTACTTGCAGTCACCTCAGTCTGGAGCACCATATCAAGAAGCATGTCTAGCATTTCATACATAACCACCCAGGTACCTGAGTTGTCATTCAACATCCTCATTCATTTTCTAATGCACAATTTTGAGCCTGTGCTGGAACCATGTAGAGGGGTCCAGGAGAATGAGGGGATGGGATTAGCCACTGCCAAATAAATATGACTCATTCTTCTTTTGTGGGCATTATGGTTTCATTAACTCAATATTTTATATAGTATGATTTGCACATTTGTGATTTTGTACAGAATACTTTTACATTTGACATAAAGAATAACAGAGACTGGATATTTATTCTTATCTAATTCTTCTATTTATTCTTATACAATCTGAATAATTGGCACCAGGTTTCAGAAGAATGGACAACTGTAAAACTAAATGTAAATTAAAGAGGTAATGTGCAAACCATCTAACTAAAAAAGATACTGCCAGCTGGGTGTAGTACATGCCCAGGAACTATGCTAGTCACTCCATGAATGCCTTTGTTTCTCATTTTTCTCCGTCTGACTTGCTATCTGTAATTGTCATCAGGATTAGAAGCTGGGATATTTTTGGGATCACAGAGAGTCAACCTGAATCACAGTCTCCATGCAGAATGGAAGAACAGTCAGAGGGCTTCCAGGGAAAGAATCGCAAAGTCATTTTAAAAGCAGGACCTATTTGCAAGTTTTATCCCTTCTTTGAAGCATCAGGAATGATAGCTCTAGGCTATCTCTCAATAAAAAATAGATTCAATGCATATCACACAGGGACTTCTTAAGAGCTCAGACTGCTTTGCAATATCATATAATATTTTCACAGTCACAATATTTCTCTTTGAGGTTGTTTTTTAAGGGAGAAAAACAAATATTTAAGGGAGAGAAAAATTATTATGTGTTATTATAAAATAACCTAGACACTCAGGTATCTGATTCTCCAGCTTTCTGCTTCACTGGTCAAAGCATTTTAAGTGTAGATGATAGAAATCCAAAATTACTTCTGTCTGTAAACACAAGATAACTGGGATAACAAAATATTATTGACTCCACATATTGTGATAAGCATTTCATACTTACATAATTTTATAACAACTTGCTTGTGACAATGATTATACTTCCAATTCTCCTCCAAGTATCTCCTTCAAGTATTTCCAGTTGTCCTCCAAGGTCTATGAGAAGATTGCACTACTCTGCCCCCTTAAAGTTGGGTGAGGTCATGTGATCTTCTTTGGTTGGCGAAATGTATGCAGTTATAGGCAAATTAGTAAATAATTACCTGCTCTCACTTTCCCTATGCTCTAGTTATCAACAAAATTTTATGAGGTTACTACTCTGTCCACAAATTTCCAGAGTGAGAAGTAGCGGAAAGCTCCTCAAATGACCCACAGAAGACATACAGCATGAATGAACGAGAAAAACAAAGTTTGGTTGTATGGGTCACTAAAATTTTGGAACTGTTTATCACCTGTCCTAGCCTATCCTAATTAATAGGGTATCAAGTACATATTATCTGCATTTTACTCATAAATAAGGACTCACATGAATGTTCTAACTTGTTCAAGGTCAAGGTATCAATAAAAGACAGAACTGTGACATGAATAGCTCTTTCTGAATTTAGAGCCCAACTCTACCACTGAGCTTATTTCATGGACTTGAATTAGTGCTTGCAATACATTTACTTTTATGTGAACTTCCTTAGACTTAGTTGTTCTATAAAAGACTTGTTTGTGATACTGTTTCTTCAGAATATCTTTTTAAAGCTAAATCAAGATAATAAAAATACCTTCTATGGCTCTTTATGATTTACAAAGCATTTTCACAAAATGGTAACATTATATCATTACAATAAACCTGTGACTTAGAAAGGCAGGTATCAACTTGTTATTCTAGGTGAAGAAAATCACGGCACAAGAAAGTTGATAGTTGACATGGTCAAGGTCAAACAGCTGGGCAATGACAAATTCTGGGACAAGAGTCTCAGAGTCATGAATTATTCTCTAACGGCAACAGCAGGAGGGAGGTCTGAAGAGGTAGTGATCCTTCCTGGCACAGTAGAGAGAAGCCTGTTGTTAAACTCAGCTCTGCAAACAATTTCCAATTTTATTTTGCAATCAGGATCATTGATAACATTTTCAAATCATTCTTCACTGCAATCAGTTCTAAAAATAGAACTGATTAGTGTTGCCATAAAAATAGTAGAACAATTCAGGCTTAGATTGCAAGATAATCACAATTAAAAAAGTAACTCAAACCAAGTCCTAGACCCAAAAGAAAATACTTTAATAGAGTTTATTTCTGATCCTTAAGCATCACTTTCCAAAAGAGAGTTTATCAAAAACAAACAAAATTGTCAAGAAAAATTATTGGATCTATGTGTAAAAGCAAACATACTCTATATTTGAGAAATTATATTTTTGACAGTATAAACTGTTATTATGTGAACAAGCTTAGATTTCTTTCAACTTCAAAACAGCAATTTGCTTCTCATTGTTGATTATAAATATTACTAACTTAATGAAATTATTGATCACTACTTGAGGATATCTTAATTTAATGTTTATTTTAATAATTCCACATTAGTTTTTGATTGTATGGTTAGAAGTAAGTTTATAGCCTTCAGTTACAAAAATGTGATACTTTTTAGAAAAACATTTCAAAGGTACCACATGATCATAGGTAAATTGTAGCATGACAGTGCCTATTCTTTCTATAGACAGTTCACAAATTCATTTCTGTAAATATTATTTAGAAGGGAAATGAAGATGCCTGTCTTCCTTACCAGAAAGAAATGAGCAATATTTTAACCAGAAAGAAATGAGCAAGAGAGACAGTCTCACTTGGGTAAGTTTGCATAGCAAGTAGCTGAGCCAGGAACTAAGAACTCCAAAGTGTCAGTTCCTTGACACTGGGTCCCACTGCCTTAAAATGGTCAATAATCTATCAGTACACGATGGCTTACCAGACCATCATGAACGTGATCAAGGTGTAATCTGATAATGACAGAGGAAACAGGCCTGAATATTTCACATAGACCATTCCTTTTGCATTACCAGTGGAATTTCAAACGTCATCTGAAACCACAATCAGATTGGCTCCAGAGAGCAAAAGCTCAGCTTCAAAGCACACATTTTGTAATTCTTTTGAACAAGGAAGTCTGTATTCACGTTTCAAGTGTCAGACACAATGCTAATTCTGATTTTAGCTCATCTCTGACGGAAAGATCATAATTATTCTGGAAAGTGCTCTGAACTCAAACATTTCAAGACTTTCCTCATCATTTTTAGCTTTGCAAATGTCTTAGTATTTGGGATTTTTTACTTTGCCCTTAACCTATTTTTAAATGATATTTTGATTCTTTGACTATATTATTAAATGTGTATATGTGTTTGAATCTATATAATCTCCATAGATATATCAATGTTCATAACTGCTTCTGTATCTACAAATATAACTCATCCATATCCATATATGCACATATATCTTTATTTAGATTATCAATAACTATAGAGTTTGTGCATGTATGCTAATTGCTTCAGTTGTGTCCAATTCTTTGTGACACTATGAACTGTAGCCCACCAGACTCCTCTGTCGAAGGGATTCTCCAGGCATGAATACTAGAGTGGGCTGCCATTTCCTTCTCCAGGGGATCTTCCTGACCCAGGGATAGAACCCATGTCTCTCACATCTCCTGCACCGGCAGGTGGGTTATTATCATTAGTACCACCTGGGAAGCCCTTAACTATAAAGCTATATGTTTATCTATATATAGAGATAAATGTACAGAAATCTGGATCTATATAGACATATCTATAATTAAATCTATAGAAATATAAATATGTACACACATATACATATTTAATTATAGAGGTGTAAAATCAGGGGCAGGAGGAGAAGGGGATGTCAGAGGATGAGATGGCTGGATGGCATCACTGACTCAATGGACATGAGTTTGAATAAACTCCGGGAGTTGGTGATGGACAGGGAGGCCTGGCGTGCTGCGATTCATGGGGTCGCAAAGAGTTGGACATGACTGAGCGACTGAACTGAACTGAACTGCAAGGGACAAAATATAAATATTTGAAAAACTGGAAATAAATATTTTTAATTAAATAATTTCCATCTGCTGCTGTTGCTGCCAAGTCGCTTCAGTCATGCCTGACTCTGTGCGACCCCATAGACGGCAGCCTACCAGGCTCTTCTGTCCATGGGATTCTCCAGGCAAGGAAACTGGAGTGGGTTGCCACTTCCTTTTCCAATGCATGCATGCATGCTAAGTTGCTTAAGTTGTGTCTGATTCTGAGTGACCCCATAGACAGCAGCCCACCAGGCCTCTCTGTCCACGGGATACTCCAGGCAAGAATACTGGAGTGGGTTGTCATTTCCTTCTCCTAATTTCCATCTACCAAAGCCTATCTCAAATACTAAATCCTTCCAAAATGTCTCCCCTCCAAATCACAAGCTGGAATCAAGATTGCCAGGAGAAACATCAACAGCCTCAGATATACAGATGACACCACTCTAATGACAGAAAGTGAAGAGGAACTAAAGAGCCTCCTGATGAAGGCAAAAGAGGAGAGTGAAAAAACTGCCTTAAAGGTCAACATTCAAAAAACTAAGATCGTGGCATCCAATCCCATCACTTCACGGCAAATAGATGGTAAAAAAGTAGAAGCAGTGACAGATTTTGTTTTTCTGGGCTCCAAAATCACTGCTGATGGTGACTGCAGACAGGAAATTAAAAGATGCTTGCTCCTTGGAAGGAAAGCTATGACAAACCTAGATAGTGTATTAAAAAGCAGAGATGTCACTTTGCTGACAAAGGTCCGTCTAGTCAAAGCTATGGTTTTTCCAGTAGTCAGGTTTGGATGTGAAATTTGGACCATAAAGAAGAGTGAATGTCAAATAATTGATGCTTTCAAACTGTGGTGTTGGAGAAGACTCTTGAGAGTCCTTTGGACAGTAAGGAGATCCAACCAGTCAATCCTAAAGGAAATTAACCCTGAGTATTCATTGGAAGGACTATGCTGAAGCTCCAATACTTTGGCCACCTCATACAAAGTGCCAATGCATTGGAAAAGACCCTGATGCTGGGAAAGATTGAAGCCAAAAGAAGAGGGTAGCAGAAGATGAGATGATTAGATAGCATCACAGACTGAATGAACATGAATCTGAGCAAACTCCAGGAGATACTGAAGGGTAGGGAAGCCTGGTGTGCTGCAGTCCATGGGGTCTCAAAGAGTCAGACATGACTTAGCAACTGAACAATAACCATATGAAAATTGCTATTGTCTCCTTTGAACCCCTCGACAATATACTCTTCTTATGAAAATTTTTCAATAATTCTTAGAATAATAAGAGTTTTCATATGTTGATGTGCCAGACACTATCTAGTTAACCCAGTCTCCAACTCAAGCTTGAGAAATAGCTTTTATTCTCTTCATTTGAAGGTGGAGAAGTTGAAACAGAATGGTTGATATTCCCAGGCTCAAGTAACAAAGTGTAGAAAAGGAAGTTGAACTAAGATGTAACTGACGTCATGTTTGATTTAGTCTCCTTTACTTATTAATTTCAAAATATTTATTGAGCCTTACTATATGCAGTAGTCCATATAGGTTCCAACCATTTGGTGAACTATGAACTATGCACATATGAGACAAACTCCAAGTTTACTAGCTAGGTTAAAATAATTGAGTAGAGATTTCAGAGTCTGGGGACAGTGTAGACAGTGTGTGGCATTTGAATTCAGCAGATTAGCAGCCTGATAATACAATGCAAAATAAATCCTCTTCATAAGAGCATAGTAAAATCCAGAGTCTCTATAACAAATGACTGACAATATTTGAGATATAACCCAAAGTATAATATACACACACATATATATGTATACATATATACAATCAATGGAGACTCACCCAAGATGACCCAGAATTTGGAATTAGCAAACATTTTCAAGTAGCTATTATAACTATAGATGTAAGGAAAAATAAGGTCATAAAGACTGAAAAGCTAGAAAATCTCACCAGAAAACTATGAACTATAAAAAGAATCAAATGTAAATTTGAGGACTAAAAAATACAACGTCTAATGTAAAAAATTTACTGGATACCTTTCATAGGCTATTTAAGATGACAGGAGAAAGAATTGGTGACAGTAAATCAATAGACATTTTTCAAATTGAAAAACAGAGGGGAAAAACATTGAAAAATGATGAGCATGGACTCAGAGATTTGTGGAGAAATATGGAGATGCCTCACATATATGTAAATTGGAGGTTTAGGGCTACAGGAGAGAGAAAATGGGACAGAAAAAAAAATTTCCAAAATTTGAATAAAGGCAGAAGTTAAATTATTTTAAAAGCTCATTGGCAAACCTCAAGAAGGACAAATAAAACGCAAACTTCATTTGACACATTACTGTTGAATTACTGAAAAACAAAGATGAAGAGAAAAATCTCAAAGTACAGAAAAAATGATGCATTATATACAAGAGAACAATAAAAAATTATTGCTAAATTCTCATCAGAAACAATGGTGTTAGGAAGACAAAAGATCATTCATGTAAAGTTCTAAGAGAAGAACTATCTGTCACTCAGAAATTTATATTCAAGAAAAATATCACTCCAGGATGAAGGAGAAATAACAATATTTTTTAAAACATATTCATTAGCTGCAGACCTGCACAAAAGAAATACTGAAGGAAGTTCTGGCTGAAGACAAATAATCCTAGATGAGACTTGGATGTTCAGAAAAGAATGGAGATTACTCTGAATAGTAAATATGTACATAGAAAAACACTATATTTCTCCTAATAGCTCAAAAATCCAGATACTGTTTAAATTGAAATTATAGTATTGTATTGTGGGCTGTATAACCAATGTAGACATAATATATAGGACAACTTACAGAAATGGGAAATAAAGTCATATGATTTGTGGATCTTTCATTTTACATAAACTAGCACAATATTAACTCTAGTTAGATTGTAGAATGTTTAAGATGTAAATTTCAATGTCTAGAGGAAATATTGAAAAACAGTAATGAAAAGAGGAATAGCGAAAAACCCAATAAGGAAATTGAGATAGAATTGTAGGAGGTATTCAAATCAAAAGAAGGAAAAAAAGAAGGGATGGGGGAGAAAATAAAAGATGGGACATGCAGGAAATTAATAGAAAATAGTTGGCCTAAATCCAACCATATCAATAATTACATTAAATGTTGATGGATTAAACATGCCCATTAAAGACATAGATTATCTGGCTAAATTAAAAAAAGAAGACTGGACTTATGTTTTCTATAAGAACTGCATATTGAATATGAAGACACAGGTCAGTTGCAAGTGAAAAAAAAAAAAAGGAAAAAGATAGACCTTGCAGACACTAATTACAAGAAGGCTAGAGTACATATGTTATTATCAGATAAATTAAACCTCGTTATAGTAGTGCATCACCATCCATGAAGTGCAAGCATTTTCAATTATAAAAGGATCAATTAGTTGGCAAGACATAAAATCCTAACACCTATGCACAGCATCAAAACAGGTGAAGCAAAATTTGACTGAATTAAAGGGAGAAACAAATACATTTAGAAATGTAACACTCCCTCTCAGTAACTGAAAAAAAGTAAAAAGAACTAGTAAAGGCAAGAAGATCTGAGTAAGACTATGAAACCCTCTGATTCAAGTAACATATTTAGAACAAGTTCAGGATATACATTCAAGTGCACATGGCACATTCACTGAAATCCCAGTGACTATATTATCTAAAAACCATAGAATTAAATTAGAAATCAATGACAATGAGTTATCTAGAAATTTCCAAATATTTGAAAATACAGCAACACTGTTAAGAAAATTAAAAAGTAAGTACAGATTAGGAAAGATACTGACAAAATACATACCTGATGAAACACTTATATCCAGAAAATAGAAAGAGACTCTAAAATACAGGAATAAGTAGATAACTGAATTAAAAAGGATGCAGAGTGTATGAACATGTGAGTTGCCATTTTGTGCACAAAATGTGCTCAACATTATTAGTTATCAGGGAAATGTAAATAAAACCACTGAGGTACTACACACAACAGCCAGAATGAGTAGTTTTAAAGTATGAAGAAATCCAATTGCTCATCAGCGTTTGGAGTAATTAGAACTCTCATACATTATCAGTGTGAGAATAAAATGTTACCACCACCACTTTGGGGAAAAAAGCTTGGTTTTTTATAAGACTAGACAAACTACTATTTCCATCAATTCTGCTTCTAGATAATTACTTAAGAGAAATGATATTATGTTCCACAAAAAGACTTGCAGAGAAGTATTCACAGCATCTTTGTTCACAATAGCTAAAAACTGAAAACAGTCGGAGAATCCATCAGCAGGAGAGTAATTTAAACACAAACACACATATACATGTACTCATGCTTAAGCAAAACTGGTATTTATATATTCAATTTCAGCATTAGAAAGAGAGGAACTGATACATTCAAACACTGTGAATCTCAAAACAAAATGCTGAGTAAAAGACTTACCCCAAAGAGTACATGCTAAATGATTAGCTGAAAATTTAGCTGAAATTCTAAAGCAGGTGAAACTAATCATGATGAAAAATAATAACAGGCTTTGCCTCTAAGAATGACAGGGACCAGATTGACTAAAAAGGGGGCATGGGAACTTTTCTGAGATGATGGAAATGCTATATATTTTGTTGGGATTTTGATTTCATGATTGTATTCACTTGCTAAAACTTTTGAATGAGTCACTTAAAATTAATATATTTCAGGGAAGTGCCTCCTTCATCACAACAGAAGGAAAGGAGGAAATCAGACTATTTCCCTTTTATACTATAATGTTCAGGGATTAGGTTTTGTCTATCTTTGATTCTTCATCATTGTCAGCAGTGCTCTCAGATATATTCTGCTTGGAAAGTATTAAAGTAATGTTTCTGTGATCTCTTTCTGTTTTACTCTTTGTTAAACTTTTTTATAAACTATAGTAAATGATAGTTTTACAGTAACAATAGTTAATGATGCCATTGTCAAGAAATTTTAATAAGTAAATATTATTTTTAATTCTCACAATATTTATGTGGTTCATGTGACTCAGAGTCACAAATACGTAGCTAAACGAAGGTGAGGCCAATGTCTAACTCTCTCCGCCTGCTCAGGTTAAGAACTGTGGTGGGAAATGCTTGGTCTGAGTGTCTAAGATTTTCACTGATGTTATTTCCACCTAGAAATGAAAACCATTTCAGTCTGGTGTTCTTCAAATCACCCTGTTTAGTGGTATATAAACCCAAGTAGTTTTATGAAGCAATTTGAATCTGTTTACTTCTTAAAGCAGTTTTCTTAACATCAGTGAATCGGAGGTAGAAACATCTAATATTGGAAATACTAATCATTTTATAACAGAGGATTACAGAAGGAGGGAAAAAACCAGCTGACCCAGTCCTTACTTTAAATTCCCCTGACCAGTGTTTTCTTTTTTGGGAAGCTGTCCAGGAAAGATGATAAGTCATCTCAGGTCGTCATCAAGAAAGATCTCTTTGAGTTGGATCACAATTTCCCTTGCTTTAATCAAACTCTTATCTTATAAAATGGAAGCAAAAATGTATTTAAAAACAGAAAGCTACAGACCCTCATTTCAAATATTAATTTTCTTATTTCATTCAAAACCCAATAACTCCAACTGCAGAATCTGTCACCATACTCTATCTAATAAATCTTCCTATGTTCTTCATCTATTAAATATAAAACCTTGTGTGTGTATGTGTCTGTATAACTTTTCTGGCTAGGATACCTACGTTAAATGGGTGTAGCTTTGTTTCTACTCTTGTTTTCAGAAATAATTTCTAAAAGTCATTCAAGTCTCAGTTGAACTTAGAAATCAGAAAATAAGGCAATCTTCATACCTCAGACTTAGCACTTTCAAATTGCAAATTAAAATCAAATCAGGGCTAAAAACTTTCCACAGGTGAAACCAATTCAGGCAGTGTTAGCTGAGCCAGTAAGTTCTAATTTTAAGGTTTCTGAAACCACGTGAGTGTGCGTGTGCGTTCTGTTGTAATCAGGATGACTCAGCTGTAACTTTCATACTTGTCATTGGATTTATTTAACTTCTTTTTAAAAAATTTGTCAAAATTATCTTAACGGACCTGGATTCCAAAACTAGTTTTATTTTTTTATTATTTATTTTATTTTATTATTTATTTTTATTTTTTATTCTTCAGCATTAATACATTAGATATAATGGTCTATAAATTTCTGTCTTGAAGATGAGAATATTTCTGAGGCCAGAGATTTATTGGTTGTATTGTTTCCACTCCCCCCAAATGGATATGTTGAAGTTCTGGCCCTTAGTACCTTCAGAATGAAACCTTATTTGAAAATAAGGTTGTTGTAGGTATAATTAGTTAGGATTAAGTCATTCTGGAATAGAGTGGGCTACTAATCCAGTACAAATGCTATCCTTATAAAAGGGGAAATTTGATACAGATTCATACGCAGAAGAAAACTATGTGAACATAAAAGCAGGTATCAGCCAGGGAAGCCTAAATATTGACAGCAGACCACCAGAAGCTAGAAGAGTGATATGGAACGATTTTTTCCTCATACCCCTCAGAGAGAATCAATCCTGCCAACACCTTGAATTTTGGACTTCTAGATTTCATAACTGTGAGACAATAAATTTCTATTGTTTTAATCCACCCAGTTTGTGGCACTAGGAAGCTTACACATAGGGCAGTAATAGGGCCCACTTTCAATGTGACCAGGAAGTAGCAGAAGAAAAGAAGTTATAGCTTATTTTAAAATTAAGTTATTTTGCTGAATCTGCCCTGAATCTTGCTAACAAGCCATTTCACCAATGAAAATGCCCAATGGACATGTCTATGTAGGGAGCCTCTACTTCTGAGACTTCCGAGACTGTTAGCTGGCACAACCAAACATGGTTGTTAGACATTAAAAATGGCGGCTCCAGATGGATCCCAAGGCTATGAAGGGGTCACAGAGTAATGAAACCCTCAGTAATGATGGATTAATGATGTTAGTGACTTACAACCCTAGAGTAAGAAGTTTTTATTAGATGAAGGCTGTTGTGTCATTTTGCTCATCTCTTTCCTTTACTCTTTTTTTTTTTAAAGCATTTAACTTTTATAGCTTGGAAAACATTAACTATTGATAGAACAACTATTTAAGACTATATGTCTCCTGTTCTTTTATTCAACTTGCATGATGCTGACATATTCTGAATAAGTTGTGTTATATGGAACGTAGATTTGTGTTTTGTGTGTGTGTGTGTGTGTGTGTGTGTTTTGCTTTTAAAAGTGGCAGAACATTTAAAGTAGAATGAACTTTCATTTTGAAATTGAGGAAATCTAAGATTATTGTGACAGATTCAGAAATGACTGAGTCCAGGAACTTAACTTACAATGACAGTGGCAGTGATAGACAAGTGTTTTTTCCCCAACTCTGCATCCTTCCCTCTTGAGTAATAGATGTAAAGCTATAGAGAACTGTGTTGGTAGCACATCTTCCTGTGGAAGCTCCCGAGAAAGTCCTGATTCACTCTGGACAGACTCGGGCCATGTGCTCACTTATGAGTCAATCCCTCTGCAAATCCTCAGATGGGCTTGGACTCAGGTTACATACATATGTCTGGAGTATTGATGGAGCATGGATGAGAGGCAGGTATAAATGTTTTACCAAAGAAATTAAGAGACTGTAGTAATAATAATGGGGAAGTGACTCTGTTCTGGTAAACACAAAATAATTCTACTTAATTAACTCATCCAAAAAAACCTTAAAGTGAACAACTGCTCTGTAGAAAGTACTCTGCTAGGGACTGAATATCAGAGTTGAATAAGACATGTTCCTATATTTGAAGAGTTTATATTCTCCTGGTGAGAAAAATGTATAAGTCAATAAAAATTTAGTGTGCTGTGTATTGTGTAACAGAAGGACAAGTGACATGTTATGTGAAAAGAGAGGAGGTGAAAAGTATTATTTTTTCTGTTACCATGTGGCAGGTCTAGGGGTATGTTTAGAAGGACTGCACAGTTGTTTGAACATGTCTCGAAAAAGAAAGAAAGAACAAAAGAAAGAAAGGCATTGAGGCAGAGGAATGAGATATTTTCTAGCAGTTATAGACAGGAGATATAACTTTTGTGAGGCAAGCATACCAACCACTAAACTACAGAACCGAAGACTTGAGACCTTATTCCCTGGCTGTTTGTGTGCCTGCCCAATCCTTAGCTTTATGGTTCTATTTTCTTTCTTTTTTCAATTGTACGTAAGCAGTCAAGAGTGGAGTCTAACAGACCGAGTGTGTTTAAATGATGGAAAATTCTTTAAGCCTTATATCAAAGCTATCTCATGAACATGGAAACATTTAATTTTACCCCATGCTATTTTGTGGCTCCATATTATCTTTTTGCATCTTTTCTATGGGAATATCTCTGTAAATACTGAAATTCATGGGAAACTTTAAATTTTAATGCACATGCCTATTAGTGTTTTTATACTGTAATAGTTAAGGGACATGCCTTTAAAACAGATGATCTTCTCTTTGAATCCTGGATCTTCAGCACCAGCTGTGTCATCCTATGAAATTGAGTCCTCTGGGCCTCTGTTCTATAATAATTATATAACCCCTTAGGATTTCTATGATGATTAAATGGGACAATCTATACAAAGTACTTAGAATTTTTGGCACAAAATAAATATTCAATAAATTTAACTGTTAGAATGATAGTAAAAGTGATTTGATGTTTTAATAACTAAATTCATTTTGAGAAGGATTAGCACAGACTAATTTGTCCCGAAAACTGTTCTCCAGTATCTAATTCAATGCTGCTTCAATCATATGACCCCATTGCTTAAAATCAGTCTTTACTAATAGAGCACTGGACTCAAGAGTGGGTGAAATAGGGTCTCAATCTTGATTCTGCCACAGTTAGCTTGAGGCTGGGCCAGAAACCCAAGCTTACTCTCAAGATTTCAGATCCTTATCTGTAAGATGACATTAATGACATACATTGGCTTCCAACTAAAAAATTTTCTAATTTGGGATAATATGTGGAACTCTCTGCAAAACACCATCTTGCTCATCAGTTTAAGGTTACATTAAAAAAATGTATTGTTACAGGCAATACATGCAGGCATCAAATCAGAATATGAAAATGGTGATTCAGCAAAACGTTATAGTTCCATTTTATGGTTGTGTGTTTTATGGAGGTATATGCACTAAACATCAACTACAGCATGAACATGCCCATTTAGGTGTAAATATATGTATATGTGACATTTATAATCCTATAAATAAGCCAGTGGGTGTACAAAGAAAGCAAAAAGATGTTTAAATATTTATTCTCTAAGCCTGGCTCTGAAAGATTTCACTTCAAGCTCTGTGAGCCTACAAGAAAAATGCTAGCCTCAACTAAAAACTTTGAAATGTGTCTTATTAGACATTAGACTCTTGAGGATGTGGTGAGTTAATGTCAGTGTAGTTGTTATTGAGGGATTTTGAACTCCAAGTAAAATCCATATCGATGTATGAATGTGATGGCATTACGTAAGCTGAAAGATATTGATTCCTATGATACAAGATCAATCCAAATGCTTTGGGTAGTCTTCAGAAAAGCAGAGCCAAGCATAGTAAACAGAGTAAAGACCTGGGAATTTAGAATAGTCTTCTAGCTTAAACTTGGTAAAAGGTTGTTTCAGGGCAGTATTAATCCTCGGTCACCCTTTGCCCGCTCCAGCTGAAGTAACTACTCTATCCTGGCAGATGTGTTTGTTTGGTTTTGATGCCGATGTATATTGCCTATTATGCGCAGTGGGCAAAAGGACTGGACACCTCTATAGTGTACACTCTGATAAATAAATACAACAAGACAAAAATAAACATAAGAGAAACATTTTCTGAGACGATTATCTGAACTTGTTATTTTAAAGGGAAGAATGCATAAGCTTAATTCCCTGAAGAGCTAGCCACTGTACAGCTTGGCAGTTGAGACTATTTCTGCCATTTTAAGTGAAGAACTGTGAAGATATCTATAAAGTAGGTACTGCAAAAATTCAGATTACCCAAGATCAGCAGAAGAAGAGGAGTGGAACATCAACTAGAAAATAGCTTAGAAACTATTTAGAAAATATTTTCAAAAAAACTATTTAGAAAATAGTATAATGTAAATTATTTAGAAAATAATACTTAACAATGGACAAATAGACTCAGGATGGAGCCTTGAACCTCCCATTAATTGGGTCAAAGACATTAGCTGAATCACTTAACCTCTCTGAGCTTTATCTGTAAAGTGGAACCTGTTGCATTTGTCTAGATTGCCTCCATCTTACTGTGATATGTGGGGTAAGCAAGGCAAGTGATATAATGTGTTAAAGTAGTTTACAAACTTTATTGGCTAATTCAAAATTTAAATCTTCCATCTCCTTGAGTATCTGAAACACTTCAAGAAATACCTAGACAGAAGATGGGTTAATTTTCTTCAAATTTTTCCAGTGTAGTCTGGAAACAAGTCACATATATAAATCAAATAGAGATGAGAGACAATGAATGGTGGTGTCATTTAAACTATATATGCACAGAGTCTAAAGGCATTGAGAATGTCTTAGAGGGCTTCCCTGTTGACTCAGCGGTAAAGAATCGACCAGCAGTATAGGAGATGGGGGTTTGATCCCTGGCTCAGGAAGATCCCTTGGAGAAGGAAATGGCAACCCACTTCAGTATTTTTGCCTGGAGAATCCCATGGACAGAGGAGTATGGTGGGCTACAGTCCATAGGGCTGCAAACAGTCAGACATAACTGAGGGACTAAACAACAGCAATAACAATATGTCTGTGGGATTTTATTTCCTCCTCTTCGAAGCATTTCCTGCCTGGACTCACTTCTAATAGTTTCTTATATAAATATTCTCCCAAACCTTCCTCCCAACCCTGTTTCTTGTATGCTTTCTCCTGGGGTGAATTCAATTACATTTCTATTCAGGCAGGGTAGACCTTCCATGGTGTTCACTAATCCCAGCTACTTACAATCATCAGCTCTTCTGATTGCCCATTGCGTGCATGCTGAGTCACTTCAGTCATGTCCGGACTCTTTGTGACCCTTTGGACTATAGTACACCAGGCTCCTCTGTCCATGGAGTTCTCCAGACAAGAGTACTGGAGTGAGTTGCCATGTCCTCCTTACAGGGATCTTGCCAATCCAGGGATCAGACTCACATCTTTCATGTCTCTTGCATTGACAGGTGAGGTCTTTATGACTACAGCCACCTATGAAGCCCTGATTGCCCAGTGAAAGTGAAAGTCGCTCCTTCATGTCTGACCCCATAGATTATACAGTCCAGGAATTTTCCAGGCCAGAATACCAAAGGGTGTAGCCTTTCCCTTCTTCAGGGGATCTTCCCAACCCAGGGATCGAACCCAGGTCTCCCACATTGCAGGCGGATTCTTTACCAGCTGAGCCACAAGGGAAGCCCAAGAATACTGGAGTGGGTAGCCAATCCCTTCTCCAGTGGATCTTCCCACCCAGGAATTGAACTGGGGTCTCCTGCACTGCAGGCAAATTCTTTACCAGCTGAGCTATCAGGGAAGCACATTGCTTCAGGATTGCCCAGAGCTCATGCCTTATTGCCCACTGTCAATGCTGGACTGGTTATTAACTCTCACCTCTGCCTTGGGTAACTCATGCCCCACATTTCCAACTTTTTTTTTCAAACATTGCACCTGGAAGTCTCACCAACCTGTCAAACATAATCACTAAACCTGAACTCATTGTTGGCTCTGCATGAACTGGCTTTCTTCCCTCTAGTGCTTACCTTAGTATATGGCATGATGATTTTCTTTTCACTCAGGCTTGAAAACTAGAGTTGATTTTTCTGGTTGTCCCTCTCCCTCCACCACTCAATAATTGCTCTGCTTGTCATTCTACTTTGTAATACCATTTGCCCAACTCCTTCACTCTTTTCTCAATTTGAGTACCTAAGCTGAGGGCTGTTTGCTTGAATCACTGCACTCATTTCTCTGCTTCCAGTTCAGCTTCCATATATTTCCCCTTCATAAGCAGTGTTTCCAGATTAGTCCTGATTATGTCAGTTTAGATTTTTTCAAAAAACCTTCAATTCTAGTTCACTATTTAATAAAATCACCAATCAAGTGGCTTCATGTTCTGAGCCCAAAAGCCTTCTCTTTTATATGTCTATTCCTGCACCCTATACACTGCTCAAATGCACAGAAATCATAATCACTAATGGACAGTAAGAAAATATGTCATGGAATAAGTAGTATATGATAAGTATCAGGATCCCTGCAATATGTTTATATACAGCTGTGCATCGATCCCTCATAATGTTGATGTTGAATTGTGAACTTCCAGATGTTGAAGCTGGTTTTAGAAAAGGCAGAGGAACCAGAGATCAAATTGCCAACATCTGCTGGATCACAGAAAGAGCAAGAGAGTTCCAGAAAAACATCTTCTGCTTTATTGACTACACCAAAGCCTTCGACTGTGTGGATCACAATAAACTGTGGAAATTCTGAAACAGATGGGAATACCAGACCACCTGACCTGCCTCTTGAGAAACCTGTATGCAGGTCAGGAAGCAACAGCTAGAACTGGACATGGAACAACACACTGGTTGCAAATAGGAAAGGGAGTACGTCAAGGCTGTATATTGTCACCCTGCTTATTTAACTTATATGCAGAGTACATCATGAGAAACGCTGGGCTGGAAGAAGCACAAGCTAGAATCAAGATTGCCGGGAGAAATATCAATAACCTCAGATATGCAGATGACACCACCCTTATGGCAGAAAGTGAAGAAGAACTAAAGAGCCTCTTGATGAAAGTGAAAGAGTGAAAAAGTTGGCTTCAAGCTCAACATTCAGAAAACTAAGATCATGGCATCCGGTCCCATCACATCATGACAGATAGATGGGGAAACAGTGCAAAGAGTGGCAGACTTAATTTTGGGGGCTCCAAAACATCCGATCCCATCACATCATGACAGATAGATGGGGAAACAGTGCAAAGAGTGGCAGACTTAATTTGGGGGGCTCCAAAATCACTGCAGATGGTGATTGCAGCCATGAAATTAAAAGACGCTTACTCCTTGGAAGAAAAGTTATGACCAACCTAGACAGCATATTAAAAGGAGAGACATTACTTTGCCAACAAAGGTCCATCTAGTCAAGGCTATGGTTTTTCCAGTGGTCATGTATGGATATGAGAGTTGGACCATAAAGAAAGCGGAGTGCTGAAGAATTGATGCTTTTGAAGTGTGGTGTTGCAGAAGACTCTTGAGAGTCCCTTGGACTGCAAGGAGATCCAACCAGTCCATCCTAAAGGAGATCAGTCCTGGGTGTTCATTGGAAGCACTGATGTTGAAGCAGAAACTCCAATACTTTGGCCACCCGATGCAAAGAACTGACTCATTTAAAAAGACCCTGATGTTGAGAACGACTGAGGGCAGGAGGAGAAGGGGACAACAGAGGATGAGATGGTTGGATGGCATCACTGACTCAATGAACATGAGTTTGAGTAAACCCCGGGAGTTGGTGATGGACAGGGAGGCCTGGCATGCTGCAGTCCATGGGGTCACAAAGAGTCAGACATGACTAAGTGACTGAGCTGAACTGAACTGAATATTAATCTTATACTAGATTAAAAGCCCAAATCCATCCACCTCGATACCTCCCCTACTTTCCACACAATCGAATGTGATTTCTACCTATATGAAAACTTCATAGGGTTCTGTCTTATTTAAAATTGGCTTACCACTTTCTGCCTGTAATTGTGGCATTTTTTTTTTTTTGTACTTGTCATTTTCCCTTGTTTAGATTTCAAGCTCTTTGAGAGTAGAGACTTTATTTTTGATTCTCTGCTGTATATTCTTTCAGTATTTGTTGAATTAGAAAATTCTAACCGGCAAAGTAATGCTTTTTTTTGATTTTCATTTCCAAGGATATAATTTAAACAAAATCATAAAATACTGTAAGTATTGTTTTTGTTCAGTTGCTCAGTCATGTCCAGCTCTTTGAACCCCATGAACTGCAGCACGCCAGGCTTTCCTGTTCTTCACTATCTCCCAGAGTTTGCTCAAACTCATGTCCATTGAGTCTGTGATGTCATCCAACCATCTCATCCATAAGTATTTATATATGTGTATTATAAATATATACTAAAAATTGTCATCAATTCTGAATGAATTTTTCCTCCTATTAACAAATTTGAAGAAATAATTACTACTAATTGTGCTTGCTTGTCTAATAGATTTTAAGATAGTATTTTATTCCATTGGAAAGTAAAATCAGTGCTTGCAGGGAAATTAAAATTGGCTAAACTATTTCTTTTTTTTGATTCACTCTCTACTTGAATGAGAGTTTTAAAAAGGGCTGTCAGTTCACAAACTCATCTTTCTGAAAGCTACATGGCAATTTTGGCAACTTTCCCAGGTGATGGTGTTCCTATAGCTGTTTAAACTCAGTTAAAATTTCACATACAATAATGGATTCTATTAATCTTTTTAAAGGACAGTCACTTTAAATGACATGGCAGTTAAATGAGATTAAGAGTGATGGTATCCTATCAATATACAGAGTGAAGTTAGAAGTCTTTGGACTATATCTCCATCCACTGAGGTCATCATCATGAAGATAAACTATCTTCTTTTCCCACAAGATGGCCCTTGGTGACATTATCTGAACCAGGATTTGATAATGGATGAACCTCAGGTATAAATTATTGTGAATGTACATAAAATTTTAATGTATATTCCTTCCTTCAATAAAGTTTTATTAAATATCCACAATGTTTTGAAGATAGCTATACCACTAAAGAATTTTTCTAAATGTGTTCTATCAGATATTTTTTGTAATGGACGGTCTTGGCAAAAATTTTTAAAAGTCCTTTGGTCAAATAATTTTGGCAAATATTTTTATCCCCCTTCTAGAAATGTACACCCATATTAGCATATTAAAGCCTCAAATAGCAAAGTCAAGTCAAGCACCAAAGAAATATGCTTAATTTTGCTTAATCCCACTCCTTTCACACCTTTTTGACTGGAAAAATTATTTATGCCCTCCCTCATCCAGTTACACCACTGACCAATAAATTTCTCTGTGAAAAATAAACCTATCTGACTTAGCATTGTCTCAGTATAGCTTATAAAGTCTTGTCACATTCTGACATGCACACATTCTGACAATACACAATACAGTGTCTCATAGGAGATGGTGTCCTGTTTGCGTTACAAGCAGAATATCAGTATTCGTCCTTACACATGATCTGTTCAACTCTGAATCACTCAATTTACCTCTCTGGACCAAATTATCTCCATTGCACAAAAGTGAAATAACCATGGATTTGTATTCTAATAATAAGGATTAGACCTTATTATTTCTTGATGTTTTCATTGCCAACTTTGAGGATGAGGATATATGCTTATAATACTATTAGGATGAAATATAAACTAGAGTTCACTTAAGAAGTTATGAACATAGGAGAAGGGAAGAACATGTTGGATGTGGTTAACATCCAGTTGGTGAGCTCACTGAAAGAGCTATAGCCCTCCCAAAGAGACATCTGAATCATTATAGTGATTCCTGACGCCCTCCCCACCCCAGTTTTCTTCAATACAGCCCATGGAATTCTCTAGGACAGAATACTGGAGTGGGTGGCCTTTCCCTTCTCCAGGGTATCTTCCCAACCTATGGATTGAACCCAGGTCTCCCACATTGTAGGCAGATTCTTTACGAGCTGAGCCACAAGAGAAGACTCTTCAATATAGCACTAATGGTTTATTACTATTCAGTCAAATGTTTTGGGAGTTGGCTGTGCATGTCTCTGAAACAACTGGAAAAAAAAAAGACCGACTTGAGTAATAGAAAAAAATATGAAATGTCATAATAAATAAAAGCTTTTATAAGTTTTTAAGTATCTACTGTAAAACGGGACAAATGAATTTATCTGGTGATATTTAATATAGATTTGATTTAAGACAGCTGTTTTATGGAAGTCTAGTAAATTAAACAACACTATTTCAGAGGTTATGAACAAGAACAAGGGATTTCTACCACTTTAAGATTCTCTTTTTAATGTAAGAATGATTCTTTTTTATTTATTACAAAGAGAGGTAAATTTGTTACTTGGGTTCTGTGTCTGCAACTATATAGCTATTATGATTTTGGATGATACCACTTTACTTCTGTGATCTTCATGTTTTTTACATGTTCTAACATACACATTTTAGGCCTAAAAAAATCTCTTATTCTATGAAATAATGTGGATATGTCAGAACTGTGGTCAAGATGACTGTAAATCAATTCAATACACTGTATTTTCTACTTGTCCCAGTTGAAAATATGTGTTCATCATGAGGTTATTTGAAATACCAATTCATGGGTAAGCTCAGTTAATAGTCACTTTGGGCAAATGTGCTTTGGAGGAATACATGATGCAAGTGGCTTTGAATATATAGTTCAGAGATTGCAACAGTCTGATGAGTCATTGAATATGAGTAAGTCACAAAAGTAACATCACAGCTCATGTGGTATAAAACTGAGTTGCATGGTCCTTTTTCAGAGCCAGAGGAAATATCTCATAGAAAATATTGTAGAGAAAGTATGTATTGGAGCTGTCAAAATAACAATCTAGACAAATTTTTAATCACTTTCTGTTATTAAGGTGAAAGGACTAGTTTCAAGGTGCAATATATAATAGATTGCCTAGCTCTACAACCCTATGCTGCCTCCTTCTAGTTATGAACTTAGTGGAAATTATCCTCGTTCCCTGTGTTACAATTTTATTATCTGAAAAATTAGAAGAATAATAGTAAGTATGTTATGAGACTTTTATGATAATTAAATGTTAAAATGCATGTAAAATAGTACCTGGCTTTTATAAAAAGTGCTCAACTAATGCTAGCAATTTTTAAAGTTAATATTCTGAATTGCTGTTTTCAGTAAAGGTAGAGCAGCTTGATTCATACTAATCATCCTGTTAATGACAAGTGAAAACTTCAGACAGACATTAAAACAAAGATTATAAAACAATTATTTAAAAGTTGTGGGGAAAAGCAAAAGAAGGTGGAAACTACAAAATAAACATTATTTAACAGCGAAAGAAATAAACTATGTGACTCAAAATTAAATAGCTTGAACTTGAAGCTGAGATCATCTGTTTTGCTGGGATGAAGAGACAGAGGTTGGAAATTTGGAGCTGCTAGAATGGCTGGAAATTGAGGGAAACATTTCTCAAAGGAAGATGCCACAGAGGGAAAAGCACCAAAATTGTGTACAAATCTGCTTAAATATTAGCTGATGTGTAAACTGTGCACATGCAAGGTGATACAAAAGGAACACAGAAAAAAGGATGCTACTGGACAAATAAAGACTTAAGCAGAAATTTCCACAACTATTTTTAGAGAGACATTTGGAGTTCAACTCCCAACAAATTAGAGGGAGTTGGTAAGCATTTTAGATTTTCCTTGAAATCTCAGAAGATCCATGCCTTAAGAAGGGTCCAAGGCTACATTCTAGTTCTACGAGTAAAGCCAAGGTTTTTTGTTTTGTTTTTTTTTTAGTTTAGCTTTTTTTTTTTTTTTCCATTTATTTTTGTTAGTTGGAGGCTAATTACTTTACAACATTGCAGTGATTTTTGTCATACATTGAAATGAATTAGCCATGGATTTACATGTATTCCCCATCCCGGTCCCCCCTCCCACCTCCCTCTCCACCCGATCCCTCTGGGTCTTCCCAGTGCACCAGGCCCGAGCACTTGTCTCATGCACCCAACCTGGGCTGGTGATCTGTTTCACCCTAGATAATATACATGTTTCGATGCTGTTCTCTTGAAACATCCCACCCGCGCCTTCTCCCACAGAGTCCACAAGTCTGTTCTATACATCTGAGTCTCTTTTTCTGTTTTGCATATAGGGTTATCGTTACCATCTTTCTAAATTCCATATATATGTGTTAGTATACTGTAATGGTCTTTATCTTTCTGGCTTACTTAGCTCTGTATAATGGGCTCCAGTTTCACCCATCTCATTAGAACTGATTCAAATGAATTCTTTTTAATGGCTGAGTAATATTCCATGGTGTATATGTACCACAGCTTCCTCATCCATTCATCTGCTGATGGGCATCTAGGTTGCTTCCATGTCCTGGCTATTATAAACAGTGCTGCGATGAACACTGGGGTGCACGTGTCTCTTTCAGATCTGGTTTCCTCGGTGTGTATGCCCAGAAGTGGGATTGCTGGGTCATATGGCAGTTCTATTTCCAGCTTTTTAAGAAATCTCCACACTGTTTTCCATAGTGGCTGTACTAATTTGCATTCCCACCAACAGTGTAAGAGGGTTCCGTTTTCTCCATACCCTCTCCAGCATTTATTGCTTGTAGACTTTTGGATAGCAGCCATCCTGACTGGCATGTAATGGTACCTCATTGTGGTTTTGATTTGCATTTCTCTGATAATGAGTGATGTTGAGCATCTTTTCATGTGTTTTTTTGCCATCTGTATGTCTTCCTTGGAGAAATGTCTGTTTAATTCTTTGGCCCATTTTTTGATTGGGTCATTTATTTTTCTGGAATTGAGATGCAGGAGTTGCTTGTATATTTTTGAGATTAATCCTTTGTCTGTTGCTTCGTATGCTATTATTTTCTCCCAATCTGAGGGCTGTCTTTTCACCTTGCTTATAGTTTCCTTTGTTGTGCAAAAGCTTTTAAGTTTCATTAGGTCCCATTTGTTTATTTTTGCTTTTGTTTCTAAAATTCTGGGATGTGGGTCATAGAGGATCCTGCTGTGATTTATGTCGGATAGTGTTTTGCCTATGTTCTCCTCTAGGAGTTTTATAGTTTCTGGTCTTACATTTAGATATTTAATCCATTTTGAGTTTATTTTTGTGTATGGTGTTAGAAAGTGTTCTAGTTTCATTCTTTTACATGTGGTTGACCAGTTTTCCAAGCACCACCTGTTAAAGAGGTTGTCTTTTTTCCATTGTATATCCTTGCCTCCTTTGTTGAAGATAAGGTGACCATAGGTTCATGGATTTATCTCTGGGCTTTCTATTCTGTTCCATTGATCTATATTTCTGTCTTTGTGCCAGTACCATACTGTCTTGATGACTGTGAAAGCCAAGGTTCTTAAAGGGTCCACTTAAAACTTTTTTAAATTATATGAGGTCAGCCTTCCAGTTTCTTAATTTTTTATTGGAATGAAACACAATAGTCCTACAATTTTGATCACATAATTCAGATTTTCTACAATATATATTATATATAATATCCAGTATGTAGTTCAAATTTACAAGATATGATAAGAGAAAAATTGGGTGTAAAATTCAAAATAAAGCCAACAGAAACACATTAATATATGACTTAGATATTAGAATTAGCAATAAAATTTTTAAACCAGGTTTAATAAACATATTAAAACATCTATTATAGATATTGAAAAATATGGTGAAAATTATTAAACAGAAATGGAGGATCATAGCCCAGAAATAGAAAAACTTAAAAAAGAATCAAATGGAATTATTTTAAGAGAAAAATACATGTAACATATAAAAGATCTTTGAATTGGCTAGACAGAGCAGAGAAAATAATCAGTAACAAAGACGGATCAGTTTAAAATATGAAAATAAAAGCCAGAACAGATCATTTGAGACCTATTATAAAATGCCAGATAGTAATATATAATTGTGGTCCCCTAAGTGGAGAGAATAGGAAAATAAAACCAAATATTTGAAGAGACAATAATCTAAACATTTCTAAAACTGATGAAGATATTGTCATAGAAACAAAAATCTCAGAAAAGCATGAGCAAGGAAAATACAAAGAAAAATACACCTGCAGGCATTATTGTCAGAATGCTAAAAACGAAAGATAAAGGGGAAAAAAGAAACATGGTATTCCACAGAGCAAGAATGAAGACTCACTTCTTATTGGAATAAATCAACAGCAGATGATAATAGAAAGATGTAAAAAAAGATGTAAAAGGTGTATAGAGACACAAAAGAAAGAGAGTAGCCAAAGCAATCTTGAGAAAGAAAAACAGACCTGGAGGAATTAGGCACTCTGACTTCAGACTATACTACAAAATTACAGTCATCAAAACAGAATGGCACTGGCACAAAAACAAAAATATAGATCAATGGACAGGATAGAAAGCCCATAAGTAAACTCATGCAACTATGGTCAATTAATCTATGACAAAGGAGGCAAGAATATATCATGGAGAAAGAAGAGTCTCTTCAATAAATAGTGCTGGGAAAACTGAGCATGTACATATAAAAAATGAGATTAGAACATTCTTTAACATCATATACAAAACTAAACTCATAAAGGGTTAAAGACCTAAATGTAAGACTTGGTACCATAAAACTCTTAAAGGAAAGGATTGGCAGAACACTCTTTGACATAAATTGCAGGAAACTTTTTTCCGATGTCTCTCCTAGAGTAAGGAAAATAAAAATAAACAAATGTGACCTGGTCAAACTCAAAAGCTTTTCACAGCAAATGAAATCATAAACAAAACAAAAAGACAACCCACAGCATAGGAGAAAATATTTTCAAATTGTGTGACTGATAAGGGATTAATCTCCAAAATTTACAAATAGCTCATAAGGCTCAAAGTAAAACCAAACAAACAACCCAATAAAGCAAAGGTTTATGCAAAAAATTTAAACAGACTTTTATTTAAAGAAAACATACAGATGACTAAGAGGCACATGAAGAGATGTTCAACATCACTAATTATTACAGAAACACAAATCAAAACTATAATGAGATATCACCTAACACCAGTCAGAATGGCCATCATCAAAAAGTCTGCAGATAATAAATACTGGACAGGGTATGAAGAAAAGGGAACTCTCCTTTGAAATGTAAATTGGTACATCCCTCTGTAGAACAGCATGGAGTTCTTAAGAAACTAAAAAATAGAGTTACCATATGATCCAGCAGTCCCATTCCATATCCAGAAAAAAAAACATGGTTCAAAAAGATACATGCATCACATTGTTCACTGCAGCACTGCTTACACTAGCCAAGACATGGAAGCAACCTAAGTGTCCATTAACAGAGGAATGGATTAAGAAGATGTGGTACATATATACAATGGAATATTACTCAGTCATAAAAAGAATGAAATAATGCCATTTGCAGCAAGACAGATGGACCTGCAGATCATCATACTAAGTGAAGATAAATATAAATATCATATGATATCACTTATATGCAGAATCTAAAAAAAAAATGATACAAACTTATTCACAAAAGAGAGAGACTCACAGACTTAGAGAATAAACTTATGGTTACCAGAAGGGAAGGGTGAGGGGGAGGAACAGGTTGGGATTCTGGGACTGACATGTACACACTGCTATATTAGAATAACCAATAGGGACCGACTGTACAGCACAGGGAAATCTGCTCAATACTCTGTAATAATCTAAATGGGAAAATAATTTGAAAAAGTATATATATATTTGTGTGTATATATATATATAAAGATATATATATATATCTGAATCATCTTGCTGTACATCTGAAACTAACACAATTTGTTGATCAACTGTACTCGAATGTAAAATAAAAATTCTTAAAAAGAGAAAGAGATCTTCTAAGTGCCCAGAAGAATAAGTGAAGTCGCTCAGTTGTGTCCAACTCTTTGCGACCCCATGGACTGTAGCCTACCAGGCTCCTCTGTCCATGGGATTCTCCAGGCAAGGGTACTGGAGTGGGTTGCCATTTCCTTCTCCAGGGGATCTTCCCAACCTGGGGATCAAACCCGGGTCTCCCACATTGCAGGCAGACTCTTTACCATCTGAGCCACCAGGGAAGCCAATAAACAAAGCATGGTAAGAAAATTGTGAACCTAGAATTCTAGAATCTGTCCTCAAATATCTTTCATAAATGGAGGAGATATTGACAATTTTTTTGAGAGGGAAAAGATAAAAATGGAACTAATTTATCATTAAAAAAACTAATAGAATTTCTTCAGGGTGAAGAAAAATAATCCATCAAGGAAATACAGATGCAAGAAAAGATTAAGACAACTGGAAGTAGTAAATATATGTCTATAAGATGGATTGTATTTTTCTTAATTTCTTTAAGTGTCTCTTGACTGTTTAAAGGAATCGACAATGATATTAATAGAAGTAAAATATATGATAACAGAAGTGGACTGGCTAAATTAAACTACACATGTCACAGTATAATATTAAGTTAGACAATGAAACATTAATGGTTCAAAGCAAACATTGAGAAATTAAACAAAGAAATGAAACTAGTAGATTAAGAGGAGTTAAAATGAAGTAATATAAAATACTCACTGCAAAAGAAAGAAGAAAGGAACAAAATACTAGTCAGGCCATATAGAAAATAAGAAGCCAAAATATAGATTTGAATCTAATATGTCAAAATGGCACTTACTATATATGCACTAAACACACCAGTTCTGGTGATGTCCATGTGTAGAGTCTTTTCCTGTGTTGTTGGAAGAGGGTGTTTGCTATGACCAGTGCATTCTCTTGGCAGAATTCTATTAGCCTTTGCCCTGGTACATTCTGTACTCCAAAGCCAAATTTGCCTGTTACTCCAGGTGTTTCTTGACTCCCTACTTTTGGATTCCCGTCCCCTATAATGAAAAGGACATCTTTTTGGGGTGTTGGTTCTAGAAGGTCTTGTAGGTCTTCATGGACACATGGACATCACCAGATGGTCAACACCAAAATCAGATTGATTATACTCTTTGCAGCCAAAGGTGGAGAAGCTCTATACAGTCAGTGAAAACAAGACGGGGAGGTGACTGTGGCTCAGATCATGAACTCCTGATTGCCAAATTCAGACTGAAATTGAAGTGGGGAAAAACACTAAACCAGTCAGGTATGACCTAAATCAAAAACCTTATGACTATACAATGGAAGTGAGAAAGAGATTTAAGGGACTAGATCTGATAGACAGAGTGCCTGATAAACAATGGACGGAGGCTCATAACATCGTACAGGAGACAGGAGTCAAGACCATCCCCAAGAAAAAGAACTGCAAAAAGCAAAATGGCTGTCTGAGGAGGCCTTACAAATAGCTGTGAAAAGAAGAGAAGGGAAAAGCAAAGGAGAAAAAGAAAGATATTCCCATTTGAATGCAGAGTTCCAAAGAATAGCAAGGAGAGATAAGAAAGCATTCCTCAGAGACCAATGGAAAGAAATACAGGAAAACAACAGAATGAGAAAGACTAGAGATCTCTTCAAGAAAATTATAACAGAGGAATATTTCATGCAAAGATGGGCTCAATAAAGGACAGAAATGGTATGGACCTAACAGAAGCAGAAGATATTAAGAAGAGGTGGCAAGAATACACAGAAGAACTGTACAAAAAAGATCTTTATGACCCAGATAATCACAATGGTGTGATCACTCACCTAGAGCCAGACATCCTGGAATGTGAAGTCAAGTGGGCCTGAGGAAGCATCACTGAACAAAGCTAGTAGAGGTGATGGAATTCCAGTTGAGCTATTTCTAAAATGAGCTTTTCTAAAATGCTAAAAGATGATGCTGTGAAAGTGCTGCACTCAGTATGTCAGCAAATTTGGAAAACTCAGGAGTGGCCACAGGACTGGAAAAGGTCAATTTTCATTCCAATCACAAAGAAAGGCAATGCCAAAGAATACTCAAACTACTGCACAATTGCACTTATCTCACACGCTAGTAAAGTAATGCTCAGAATTCTCCAAGCCAGGCTTCAGCAATATACGAACCATGAACTTCCAGATGTTCAAGCCGGATTTAGAAAAGGCAGAGGAACCAGAGATCAAATTGCCAAAATCTGCTGGATCATTGAAAAAGCAAGAGAATTTCAGAAAAACATCTATTTCTTCTTTATTGACTATGCCAAAGCCTTTGACTGTGTGGATCACAATAAACTGTGGAAATTATGAAAGAGATGGAAATACCAAACCACCTCACCTGCCTCTTGAGAAACCTGTATGCAGGTCAGGAAGCAATAGTTAGAACTGGACATGGAACAACAGACTGGCTCCAAAGAGGAAAAGGAGTACATCAAGGCTGTATATTGTCACCGTGCTTATTTAACTTATATGCAGAGTACATCATGAGAAACGCTGGGCTGGAGGAAGCACAAGCTGGAATCAAGATTACTGGGAAAAATATCAATAACCTCAGATATGCAGATGACACCACCCTTGTGGCAGAAAGTGAAGAGGAACTAAAGATCCTGTTGATGAAAATGAAAGAGGAGAGTGAAAAAGATGGCTTAAATCTCAACATTCAGAAAACTAAGATCATGACATCTGGTTCCATCACTTCATGGCAGATAGATAGGGAAACAGTGGAAACAGTGGCTTACTTTATTTTTGGGGCTCCAAAATCACTGCAAATGGTGACTGAAGCCATGAAATTAAAAGATGCTTGCTCCTTGGAAGGAAAGTTATGACCAACATAGACAGCATATTAAAAACCAGAGACATTATTTGTCAACAAAGGTCTGTCTAGCCAAGGCTATGGTTTTTTCAGTAGTCATGTATGGATGTGATAGTTGGACTATAAAGAAATCTGAGTGCTGAAGAATTGATGCTTTTGAAGTGTGGTGTTGGAGAAGACTTGAGAGTCCCTTGGACTGCAAGGAGATCCAACCAGTCCATTCTAAAGGAGATCAGTCCTGGATGTTAATTGGAAGGACTGATGTTGAAGCTGAAACTCCAATACTCTGGCCACCTGATGCGAAGAGTTGACTCATTGGAAAAGACCCTGATGCTGGGAAAGATTGAGGGCAGGAGGAGAAGGGGACGACAGAGGATGAGATGTTGGATGGCATCACCAACTCAATGGACATGGGTTTGGGTAAACTCCGGGAGTTGGTGATGGACAGGGAGGTCTGGCGTGCTGAGGTTCATGGGGCCAAAAGAGTCAGACGCCACTAAGCAACTGAACTGAACTGAAACACACCTATTAAAAGAAAGATTGTTTGATTGATTTTAGTGATGAATGGCACTAAAATTATATGTAAATATAATATTTAGACTGGTTGAAATGAAATAAGAGAAAAAAAACAGACAAAGCAAACAGTAATCACAAGAGACTCACATTAATAGCAAACAAGGTGAGCATCAAGAAAATGAGTATTACCAAGAGACATAAGGGGAATATTTTAAAATGATAAATTATTTTCCTCAAAAAATAATAAAGTGTAGAGATAAAATACATGTAAGGACACAGAAAAATTGTACAACACTTGTAACAACTGTGACCAAATTGACATTGCTGAATAATTCCTGAAACAACTTCTGAATGCATTTTTTCAGGTGTATATAAAACATTATCAAAACAGACCATACGCTAATCTATAAATTAAACACTAACTGATTCAAGATTGAAAACATACAGTCTATATTCTCATACCATACTGGAATTAAATTGGAAATAAATAACAAGAAAATTAGAAAATGCCCAAATATTTGAAACTAGGTGAACCACTTCTAAATTACCCATGGTCCAAAGAAGAAATCATAAGGAAAATTAGAAAACATGTTGACTCAATGACAATTAATAAAAAATGTAAAAATCCTGTTGAGAGAAATATTTTTATCTTTAAATTTATATTTTCCAAAGATTAAAATTTTTAAATAAATATCTCAAGTAATTTTTTGAGGATAAACTCAAATAGAAGAGGATAAAGCAAATAAAAATAACATAAGAGATTTGAATAGAAAATAAACAATGCAAAAATTAACACAGCCACATGTTAATTTCTTTGAAAAAACAGTAAAATTAATATTGATAAAATCAATAGCAAGACATACACAAAAAAGAACACAAGTTTACAATAGCAGGAAGGAAATAGGGCATATTGCTATGTAGCTTATAGACACTGAAAGGATAATAAGGGGATATTATGAAAAATGTTAGTCTAAGAAATTCAACAACTTACATGAAATGGACAGTTTCCTTGAATATCATAATTCACTAAAACTAACACATGCAAAAAAAACTCATATAAATTCACTGTAATTAGAAATGAAATAATTACTAAAAATTTACCCACAAAGAAAACTCCAGGCCCAGATTATTTCACTGGTGAATCCTATCAAACATTTCAGGGTCAAATAATACCAATTTATAATAATTCTTTCAGAAAGAGAAGATGGAGGAATATGTAACAACTTGTTTTATGAGGCAATAATACTGACACCAAAACTTACAATAAATATGACAAGAATATAAAATTTTAGATAGCATCCATTATTAGCATAGACACAAACACTTTAATGCCAAAGTTGTTCAAACTACTGTACAATTGCACTCACTTTACATGCCTAAAGCTCAAAATCCTTCAACTTAGGCTTCAAGAGTACGTGAACTGAGAACTTTCATATGTACAAACTGGATTTAGTACACATCCAGTACGAGGTTGAGGAAACAGAGATCAAATTGCGGATCACGATCCATCTGTTGGATCATAGGAAAAGCAAGAGAATTCTAGAAAAACATCTGTTTCATTGACTATACTAAAACCTTTGTGTGAATCACAATAAACTGAAAATTCTTAAAGAGATGGGAATTCTAGACCACCTTACCTGTCTCCTGAGAAACCTGTATGCAGGGCAAGAGGCAACTGTTAGAACTAGACATGAAACAATGGACTAGTTCAAAATTGTGAAAGGAGTACATCAAGGGTGTATAATGTCACTCTCCTTATTTAACTTAAGTGCATAGTATATCATGCAAAATGTTGGGCTGGATGAATCACAAGCTAGTATCAAGATTACTGGAAAAAACATCAATAACCTTAAGATATGCAGATGATACCATTTTAATGGCAGAAAGCAAAGAGCAACTAAAGAGCCTCATGATGAGGGGCAGAAAGTGAAAGTGAAAGTCATTCAGTTGTGTACAACTCTTTGTGACTAGTCCATGGAATTCTCCAGGCCAGAATACTGCAGCGGGTAGCCTATTTCTTCTTCATCGGATCTTCCTGATTAAGGAATTGAACCCGGGTCTCCTGCATTGCAGGCAGATTCTTTACCCAACTGAGCTATCAGGGAAGCCGCTAGGTAGCCTTTCCCTTCTCCTGGGGATCTTGATGAGGGTCAGAGGGGAGAGTTAAAAAGCTGGCTTGAAACTCACCATTCAAAAACTAAGATCATGGCATCCAGTCGCATCACTTCATTTCAAATAGATGGGGGGAAAGTAGAAACAGTGACAGATGTGATTTTCTTCACCTCCAAAATCATTGTGGATGGTACTGCAGCCTTGAAATTAAAAGACACTTGCTCCTTGGAGAAAAAGCTATGACAAACCTAGAGAGCATATTAAAAAGTAGAGACATCACTTTTTGTATAGTCAAAACTATGGTTTTTCCAGTAGACATGTCTGGATGTGAGAGTTAGACCATAAAGAAGGATGAGTAGCAAAGAATTGCTGGTTTCAAATTGTGATTCTGAAGACTCTTGAGGGTCCTTTGGACAGCAAGGTAATCAACCCAGTCAATCCTAAAGGAAATCAAGCCTGAATATTCATTGGAAGGACTGATGCTGAAGCTGAAGCTCCAATACTTTGGCCATCTGATACAAAGAACAGACCCTGATGCTGGGAAAGTTTGAGGGCAGGAGGAGAAGGAGGTGACAGAGGATGAGATGGTTGGATGGCATCACTGACTCAATGGACATGAGTTTGAGCAAAGTGTTGGAATTAATGAAGAACAGGGAAGCCTGACTTGCTGCAGTCCCTGGGGTCACAAAGAGTTTGACATGACTTAGCAACTGAATAGCAATACTTTAATGAAATATTAACAAAATCCAACAATACCTTAAAAAATGATACTATACTACAAGTAAATTCTTCTGGACTTCTTCCAGAAACATAAACTTGGTATAACTGTCAAACCCAATCAGTATAATTCATAACATAAGAAGAATAAATAAAAACCATATGATTATCTTAATTCAAAAATACCTCTGATAAAATTTAATAACTTCTTTTAATGAAAAGTTATAGAACTGCCATATGACCCAGCAATCCCACTTCTGGGCATACACACCAAGGAAACCAGATCTGAAAGAGACACGTGCACCCCAATGTTCATTGCAGCACTATTTATAATAGCCAGGACATGGAAGCAACCTAGATGCCCATCAGCAGACGAATGGATAAGGAAGCTGTGGTACATATACACCGTGGAATATTACTCAGCCATTAAAAAGAATTCATTTGAATCAGTTCTAATGAGATGGGTGAAACTGGAGCCCATTATACTGAATGAAGTAAGCCAGAAAGATAAAGACCAATACAGTGTACTAAGGCATATATATGGAATTTAGAAAGATGGTAATGATAACCCTATATGCAAAACAGAAAAAGAGACACAGATGTACAGAACAGAATTTTGGACTCTGTGGGAGACGGTGAGGGTGGGATGTTTCTAGAGAACAGCATCGAAACATGTATATCATCTAGGGTGAAAGAGATCACCAGCCCAGGCTGGATGCATGAGACAAGTGCTCGGGCCTGTGCACTGGGAAGACCCAGAGGAATCGGGTAGAGAGGGAGGTGGGAGGGGGGATCGGGATGGGGAATACATGTAAATCCATGGCTAATTCATTTCAATGTATGACAAAAACCACTGCAATGATGTAAAGTAATTAGCCTCCAACTAATAAAAATAAATAAAAAATAAAATAACCACAATAAACAAAAAGTTGTAGAAAACTAGAAATTGAAAAGATATTATTCAATCTAAAATTAATCATCTACAAAATGAACATACAGCTAACATCATGCTTCTAGAAAAATATTTAACACTTTTATTCTAACATCAGGAATAGGCAGGGCTGACATATTTATATACTCTACCAAGACAGTAGTTCACAAGGATGTGACTAAAATCCTCTGATGAATTCCTTCCTGGTTCAGGAAGATCCCACATGCCGCAGAGCACTCAGCTCCTGCGCTACAACTACTGGGCCCGTGCACCTAGAGACCATGTTCCACAACAACAGAGGCGCCTCAGCGAGAAACCTGCGCACCACAGATAGACTAGCCCTCCTCATCACAACTAAAGAAAGCCTAGGCACGGCAACCGAGACCCAGTGCAGCCGAAAAATACACCAATTTTTAAAAATCCTCTCTCCATGCTGGAGAAATATCTGGTATACCTAGTAGTAAATTTACAAAATTTGCAAAGTAATATTTCAGGTCAGAAAAATATATTTAACTATGTATGAAATGAAGTCAGCACAGTGCATATGCCTATGTATGGTCCTGACATCTCAGTCTGGTATTTTGAGTTACAAAAGCAGATTTAAATTTATTTTTTCATGGCCTACACTATGCTAAGTATTGGGTTAGATGATGTTACATATTTGATCTTATTTAAGAAATGAATTATAGAATATTATAGTTCTGGGTGTTCCTCAGCAGGCATTTTCTTTTATCTTTTCACTCCCCTGGTATATAAGCTTGAATAAACCTGGATACATGTACATGTATGGCTGAGTCCCTTCATGTTCACCTGAAACTACCACAACATTTTTAATTGGCTATAGTCCAGTACAAATTAAATTGTTTAAAGTTTGGAAAAAAATAATTACTAGTTTCTCCATTTCTAAACTACAGTCAAAGACAGTGTCTTTTTAACAATTGTATCTCTAGTGTATAGTTCAATGGATGGCATATGGTAGGTAATTAATACAACTTCGCTTATGCATGGTAAAATGAATACAAATATTCATCTCTACCTTAAACTCTTTGCTACAAATTCAGATTTGATCTCTTCTTGCTCTAATCACCAGTGGCAGATTGTAGGATTTGACAGTTGCTTTGTTCCAAGAATTCTGCTAGATACTTTATGTATTTTATTTTTCATCTTAATATTATAGGGTCAATTTTTTTTCATTATATGCATAATTCTCTATTCTGTACTCTTGCCAAAACAACATACATTAAAAAATAATTTCTTTTAAAACATCTTGAAATTTGTGGATCAGAAGATGAAAACTGTGTCACTTGTAAATGACAATTTTGCACAGTCAATTAAACAAAAGCACTGCATAAACAGAAAATGCTATACTAATGCAGATGATATCTATGCTTCTGGTGAACATTTCAGAAAAATTACAAATTGATTTTATTATATTGTCAGTTATGATTTTTTAGTACCATTATATTCAAGATGGTTTCTACTGTGATTCAAATGTAATTATTTGGAGGGAATACAGCTAAAATAAATGATCAACACTGATTATAATTTACTTCCAGGCCAAATAATTTCATCCATAAGTCTGTGTCAAAAGCACAATGCTTTCAACATCCATTATACAAATCAATTTTCACATTTTTTCATAATTTAATGATATTTACTCACCTAAATGACTATAGAATTCATGTAAAATAATTAGGGCAAAAATGAGTGTTTCATTTTAATAGGTTCATAAATATATCTGTAAAGTTATGTGCTACATATTTTGTATTATTCCATAATAAAATAAGTTTCTATAAAAACAAACTTATTTTTTAATGCAGTAATTTCACCCTGGGATGACACTGTTTATATTAATAACAATGCAGTTATCACATTCTTTCAAGATTACTAGCAGATTTAGAGTAGGAATATATCTTCTAATTCATGCCCAAGGTTATTGTTTATTTTCAATTGACTCCCAAGGTAGCTTTTCTGTAGGAAGATATTGTTCTTTCTATATGAAGAAATAATATTAAGCAAATATTTTTCCTTCTTTTTCTTTTCTTTTTCCATTGTACAAGATTCTTCTATAAAATGAGACATTTCTAGCAAAATACCTCTGATTTATTCTTCTTCCTTATCTCTATATAATTTAGCATCCATTGCTAAGGCTAGCAGTCATGAACTAGCACAGTCAATGAGAGGCAGAGTTCAGTTCAGTTCAGTCGCTCAGTCATGACCGACTCTTTGCGACCCCATGAATAGCAGCACGCCAGGCCTCCCTGTCCATTACAAACTCCCGGAGTTTACTCAAACTCATGCCCATCGAGTCGGTGATGCCATTCAGCCATCTCATCCTCTGTTGTCCCCTTCTCCTCCTGACCCCAATCCCTCCCAGCATCAGGGTCTTTTCCAGTGAGTCAACTCTTCGAATGAGGTGACCAAAGTACTGGAGTTTCAGCTTCAGCATCAGTCCTTCCAATGAACACCCACGACTTATCTCCTTCAAGATGGACTGGCTGGATCTCCTTGCAGTCCAAGGGACTCTCAAGAGTCTTTTCCAACACCACAGCTCAAAAGCATCAATTTTTCGGCGCTCAGTTTTCTTCACAGTCCAACTCTCACATCCATACATGACCACTGGAAAAACCATAGCCTTGACCAGACAGACCTTTGTTGGCAAAGTAATGTCTCTGCTTTTTAATATGCTATCTAGGTTGGTCATAACTTTCCTTCCAAGGAGTAAGCATCTTTTAATTTCATGGCTGCAGTCACCATCTGCAGTGATTTTGGAGCCCCCAAAAATAAAGTCTGACACTGTTTCCATTGTCTCCCCATCTATTTCCCATGAGGTGATGGGACCAGATGTCATGTTCTTAGTTTTCTGAATGTTGAGCTTTAAGCCAATATTTTGTTTTCCTATTCACTTTCATCAAGAGGCTTTTTAGTTCATCTTCACTTTCTGCCATAAGGGTGGTGTCATCTGCATATCTGAGGCTATTGATATTTCTCTTGGCAATCTTGATTCCAGCTTGTGCTTCCTCCAGCCCAGCGTTTCTCATGATGTACTCTGCATATAAGTTAAATAAGCAGGGTGACAATATACAGCCTTGACATACTCCTTTTCCTATTTGGAACCAGTCTGTTGTTCCCTGTCCAGTTCTAACTGTTGCTTCCTGACCTGCATACAGGTTTCTCAAGAGGCAGGTCAGGGGGTCTGGTATTCCCATCTCCTTCAGAATTTTCCACAGTTTATTGTGATCCACATAGTCAAAGGCTTTGGCGTAGTCAAGACAGCAGAAATAGATGTTTTCCTGGAACTCTCTTGCTTTTTCGATGATCCAGCAGATATTGGCAATTTGATCTCTGGTTCCTCTGCCTTTTCTAAAACCAGCTTGAACATCTGGAGGTTCATGGTTCATGTATTGCTGAACCCGGGCTTGGAGAATTTTAAGCATTACCTTACTAGTGTGTGAGATGAGTACAAGTGTGCAGTAGTTTGAGCATTCTTTGGGATTGCCTTTCTTAGGGATTGGAATGAAAACTGACCTTTTCCAGTCCTGTGGCCACTGCTGAGTTTTCCAAATTTGCTGGCATATTGAGTGCAGCACTTTGACAGCATCATCTTTCAGGATTTGAAATAGGTCAACTGGAATTCCATCACCTCCACTAGCTTTATTCGTAGTGATGCTTTCTAAGGCCCACTTGACTTCACATTCCAGGATGTCTGGCTCTAGGTTAGTGATCACACCATTGTGATTATCTGGGTTGTGCAGATCTTTTTTGTACAGTTCTTCTGTGAATTCTTGCCACCTCTTCTTAATTTCTTCTGCTTCTGTTAGGTCCATACCATTTCTGTCCTTTATTGAACCCATCTTTGCATGAAATATTCCCTTGGTATCTTGAATTTTCTTGAATAGATCTCTAGTCTTTCTCATTCTGTTGTTTTCCTCTATTTCTTTGCATTGATCACTGAGGAAGGCTTTCTTATATCTCCTTGTTAATCTTTGGAACTCTGCATTCAAATGGGAATATCTTTCCTTTTCTCCTTTGCTTTTCGCTTCTTTTCATATCCAGCTATTTGTAAGGCCTCAGACAACCATTTTGCTTTTTGCATTTTTTTTCCCATGGGGATGGTCTTGATTCCTGTCTCCTGTACAATGTCACAAGCCTCCATCCATAGTTCATCAGGCTCTCTGTCTATCAGATCTAGTCCCTTAAATCTCTTTCTCACTTCCACTGTATAGTCATAAGGGATTTGATTTAGGTCATACCTGAATGGTCTAGTGGTTTCCCCTACTTTCTTCAGTTTAAGTCTGACTTTGGCAATAAGGAGTTCATGATCTGAGCCACAGTCAGCTCCCAGTCTTGTTTTTGCCTACTGTATAGAGCTTCTCCATCTTTTGCTGCAAAGAATATGATCAATCTGATTTCAGTGTTGACCATCTGGTGATGTCCATGTGTAGAGTCCTCTCCTGTGTTGTTGGAAGAGGGTGTTTACTATGACCAGTGTGTTCTCTTGGCAAAACTCTATTAGCCTTTGCCCTGCTTCATTCTGTACTCCAAGGCCAAATTTGCCTGTTACTCCAGGTGTTCTTGACTTCCTACTTTTGCATTCTAGTCCCCTATAATGAAAAGGACATCTTTTTTGGGTGTTAGTTCTATAAGGTCTTGTAGGTCTTCGTAGAACCGTTCAACTTCAGCTTCAGCATTACTGGTTGGGGCATAGGCTTGGATTACATGATATTGAATGATTTGCCTTGGAAACGAACAGAGATCATTTTGTTGTTTTTGAGATTGCATGCAAGTACTGCATTTCGGACTCTTTTGTTGACTGTGATGGCTATTCCATTTCTTCTAAGGGATTCCTGCCCACAGTAGTAGATATAATGGTCATTTGAGTTAAATTCACCCATTCCAGTCCATTTTAGTTCGCTGATTCCTAGAATGTCGATGTTCACTCTTGCCCTCTCCTGTTTGACCACTTCCAATTTGCTTTGATCCATGGACCTAACATTCCAGGTTCCTATGCAATATTGCTCTTTACAGCATCGGACCTTGCTTCTATCACCAGTCCCATCCACCACTGGGTGTTGTTTTTGCTTTGGCTCCGTCCCTTCATTCTTTCTGGAGTTACTTCTCCACTGATCTCCAGTAGCATATTGAGCACCTACTGACCTTGGGAGTTCATCTATTCAGTATCATATCTTTTTGCTTCTCATACTGCTCATGGGATTCTCAAGGCAAGAATATTGAAGTGGTTTGCCATTCCCTTCTCCAGTGGACCACATTCTGTCAGACCTCTCCACCATGACCCGCCCGTCTTGAGTGGCCCCACGCGGCATGGCTTAGTTTCATTGAGTTAGACACGACTGTGGTCCTGTGATCAGATTGGCTAGTTTTCTGTGATTATGAGAGGCAGAAGCAAGTTTAAAAAAGCGTCTTTTTTCCTGGGAAAATTGCAGCTTACTATTTACAATTTAAGAGTTGGGTCAAAGGTCATTTCCTCTATGTAGTTTCCCCAACTTTTCAGAGTCATCTATGCACTTCTCTGGCATTTCTGTCCCTCACATGACTGTCACATGCCATACATGTAATCAACACACTGGCAACTCTTCAGTGCAGAAATTAGTATTAATCTCAGCAACCCCCACCCTGGCGCTTAAAACAATATTTTACACAAAATCAGAAATCAATAAACATTTGTTCGGTGAAAAACCAAAAATTTTTTTAATAAAATAATGCAATATATTAAGAATAGAGTTTTCCATAGTGGCTGTACTAGAAATTAAAAAAAAAAAAAATAGAGAAAACAGACTCAGCATGTAATCGGAAAAAATAAAAAAAAAAGAATAGAGTTTTCATTCAAAGAAGAATTCTGTTCTTTTATTCTTATTCTCTAGTAAGCTTCCTCTTCAACAGAAAAGTCAGATTTCCTGCACAAGATTTTAAGCAATTTTAAATCCTATAGGCAGTAATTACTGTGTCTTTTATAAACAGGGAATCATGAAATAACAGAGTATATGGTGATACAATACCATCCCACTTCCTACTATCATTTCTTAGAATAAGATGTTTAAGATAAGTTAATTCCTTCTAATTAAGTCAGAGCTTGTGATCCTCCCAAGAACTGAGTATTAGTCACCTCTTTAGATTATCACTAATCTAAGAAAAGAAAGAATTGCACATGATAATATATTACAGACTTCTAAAAGGCATGATATTTTGACTTCTACATAATAGAAGATGCCTGGTGGCTCAGAATTAGGGCACATGCTAAAATTAGCAACATGCTAGTAAAGAGTTAGTATCCCAAGTTCCTGGCTTTCAGTCAAAATTTTGTTACTATTCTATGTAAATGTGTTCAATGCTTGTTCTCTTCCATTTGTGTTTCTAGAGGAAGGAGAAGACTTTCTATTCTTAGGGAAGAATATTTGAATGGACATATGTTTCCTTCACCTCCTCCTTTCCTCCATTCCATGCAAATAGGTATCAGTATAAGAACGTAACTTTAGCAATAGGTTTCTCAAATGCATGATAATATTTGTGACATTTCTAGCTGTCACATTCTCCACATCCTTTTTACAGCAACAGGAGAACACTGCCTCATTGGCTAATTGCATCTATTTATCATTTTGTTGGAAATCTTAGGAGAGGAGGGATGGATGATCAAGTGACACCACAACTCCAAATGTTGGAACAGTTTCATCCATTATTTTATACCCTCCCCTTTCCAGTTCAGATTCTAGAGTGCTTCCCAGTCTTCCTCACACCATGGCACATATGTAAAATTCTATTCTTCATCACATCAGCATAAACAGAGAAAGCATTCTGGCAAAAGCCAGTGCAAGGATCAGCTATCCCAGATGCAGACCACTCCCCCTCAACTGCAAAGAATATCTTTTTTGGAGTGCTTACTAAACTTGATGCAAGGTGCTTTTATTTTAATTTGTTTGTTTCTTCAAACAGTTGCTAAAGAATAATAATCATAAGGAAAAGGTATTCTCACAGCATGAACCTCAAATACTCATGGAAATCTAGAATCTAGCCTATTATAACATAGACATCAGTAGAGGCCAGTCTTACCTAGCTGGTATTTTTATATGATAATTATAGCTATTCTTTATCAATTCCTTAAAACAGACATTACTAGGCAACTAAAGAAGGTAGAGTGTTGCAATTATTCATGTACTTTGAATAAATAGCACTTAGTATTCTAAAACATCTTTTCTTTTTTTCAAATGAGTCTTTATTAGGTTAAAATCATCATGGAAAACAAGACAATGTTGGGGTTTTTATCCATTTGAGAAGCTTCTGTCATTCAGAAGGATTAACTTTTTGTTCTGATTCATCCTCCTCCTTCAATTAAATTATTAAGTACCAACTGATTTATTTGGAAATGTATTAACCTATCAACATATTTTCTCTGTGAGACTATAATTCACTCACATGATCGAGATGAATTAACCCCATCATCTGTTGGTTTACTTGGTTCAGAAAGTTAAAACTGAGGTTTTTGGAATTACAGAAACTTAAGGCAGAAAGACCTACGTAAGCATCTAAACTAGAGATTAGCAGTATTTTTCTGAAAACAATCAGATAATAAGTATTTTTGACTCTGTGGGCTACCCAGTCTTCCTGGGGATGGCTCAACACTGTTGCTGTGGGGCAGCAGAAGGGGCCACAGTCAAAACCTAAATAAATGAAAGTGGCTGCATTTGGCCCACAGGCAGTGGTTTCCTGACCACTGATCTAAATGTATTTCCATTTGGAGACAGAGTGCTATCCTAAAAGGACAACCTTGTCTGTGGTTTCAGATCACTGGTGGGAAGTCAGATCTCCTATCTCCCAGATGTTCACTCTTTGCATGTTGTTACACTATTTTGGTTTTAGCAAAAAATAGGAAACAAACGGCGTTAAAGTGATCAGGGACGTTTCATTCAGCTATGCAAGTATTAAAAAGTTAAATCAATACTAATAACTAATATATATTTATCCAGTATTAGATATTATATAATATGCTAAGTTTTTACATCATTTTTATTTAATCTTGGCTTAACCCTATGAGGTAGATTCTTTTATTATCTCTCATTTAGGTATAGGAGACTGGGGCTCAGGTAAATTGCCCAGGACACAGGATTGTAATGGGAACAGCTAAGATTCCAACCCAATGACCAAAGCTGGTTCTCCTACTCATCCATCATATCATATTGTCTCCATTTACAAATATGGAGATCATAGTGGACATTTATTGTTTAGGGTCATCCAACTCCAATTTCATATTATTCGGTAACTGTAATCTAAGAATAGTTACCCAAAGACATCAAGTCCTAGTCTCTAGAACATAGAAAGTTTATATTCAGGAAGAGGATATTTGCAGATGTAATTAAAGATTTTGAGATGAGACAATTACCCCAGATTTCCAGGTAGGACCTAAATAACCTCCAATACTGTTACAAGAAAAAGGCAGACAGAGTTCATAGAGGACCAAAGAAGAAGAGACAATGTAACAACGGAGGCAGACAGTACAGTAGCCACAAGTTAAGGGATGCCTGGCACCATGAGAAGCTAGGTGAAGCCCGGAAGAGATTCCTCCTTAGAGTGGAAAGCAGCAGTGGGGCCCCTCCTACCTGATTTTGAACTCCTTGCCTCAGAAACTGTTAAAAACAAACAAACAAAACATCACTAACAGTGTGTTTTCTTTGAAGCCACCAAGCTCATGGTAATCTGTTACAGCACTTTCAGGAAACCAATATCAGTAACCATACATTGTGGTTCCTCTGGAACACCACCCCTTCCCTACTCTACTCATGGGATGCTTATTGAAAACAACGAAACCCTTGTTTCTAGGCATGGTTTTTCTGACCATTCCTAAGCAAATCACAAAATTACATCCCTTTGTTTAGCCCTCATAATTGGCTCAGGAGTCGATACGTAAACTAGACATCCAATTAAAGTGACTATGTGAAGTGTGTAGATATCAGAGATACTTTATCTTTCCTCTTAAAAAAAAACAGAGCATGTAGTTTAAGCCCTACCTTGCAGACAGCCTGCAACCATGAGGGAAGAGGTTGCCTAATAACAAAGTCAACCCAGAAGAAGCCAAGTCAGAGATAAGTAAAACTGATTCCTCATAGATCAGTCAGTAAAGAATCTGCCTGCAATGCTGGAGACCCAGGTTCGATTCCTGGGTTGGGAGGATCCCCGGGAGAAGAAAATGGCAACCCACTCTGCTATTCTTACCTGGAGAATCCCATGGACAGAGGAGCCTGGCAGGATACAGTCCATAGGGTCACAAGAGTTGGACATGACTTAGCAACTAAACCACCAACCACCACAGTCAGGATTCTCCAGAGTAATAGAACCAGTGGGAGATATACATACATATATACATATATGTAGATAGATATAGATAGATCCATCTATATAGATATAGATACCTACATATAGGTAGGTAGATAGAAGAGACTGGTTATTAGAGACTGGTTCATGAGATTATGAAAGCTGAGAAGCCCCATGATCTGCCCCCTGCAAGCAAGAAACCTATCAAAACGAGTTGTAATCCAAATGTGAAAGCCTAAGAAGCAGGGAAGCCAATGTTGTGAGTCCCAGTCTGAGTTCAAAGTCCTGAGAACCAGAAGCACTGATGTCCACATAAGAGCAGGAGAAGCTGGATGTCCCAGCTCAAGGACAGAGCAAATTGGCCCTTTCTCCACTATTTCTTTGTTCTATTCAGAAATCAGTGGATCAGATGATGCCCACCTTTACTGGTGAAGGCAATCTTCTTTACTCAGTCAACTAAATAAGCTTTAATTTTTTCCAGAAAGACTCTTATGGACACAGTCAATATCTGGGCATTGCTCAGTGAAGTTAGCACATAAAATTAACCATTATAAGTAGCTACTTTTGAGCCCATGCATATAGCTTCCCTGGTGGCTCAGACAGTAAAGAATCTTGCAGCGCAGGAGATCTGAGTTTGATCCCTGATTTGGGAAGATCCCTTGGAGAAGGGAATGGCTGCCCTCTCCAGAATTACACGGACAGAGGAATCTGATGGTCTATAGTCCATGGGGTCACAAAGAGTGGGACATGGCTGAGTAATTAAAATAAAGCTTAACATAAAGCTTCAAGTCCCAACTGTTAGACTCCCTGATTTCATAAGCCCCCAAATTTCTTTTATAGTTGAAGCCAGTTAGAATTTAGATGTCATCGCATCATAAAGACTCATAATGAACAACAGGCTAAATATTTTTAAACTTTCTATAAGTTAAAACAAAAATATTATAATTTGTAATCTCACTGAAATGCAGAATTAATCAGAAATATTATTTTGCACATGAAAATAATTTGTGCAAAGTCTCAATTGAGTCGCTCAGTTGTGTCCGACTCTTTCCGACCCCATGAACTGCAGCACACCAGGCCTCATGTCCATCACCAACTCCCAGAGTCCACCCAAACCCATGTCCATCGAGTCAATGATGCCATCCAACCATCTCATCCTCGGCTGCCCCCTTCTCCTCCTGCCCTCAATCTTTCCCAGCATCAGGGTCTTTTCCAACGGGTCAGCTCTTTGCATCAGGTGGCCAAAGTATTGGAGTTTCAGCTTCAGCATCAGTCCTTCCAATGAACACCCAGGACTGATCTCCTCTAGGATGGACTGGTTGGATCTCCTTGCAGTCCAAGGGACTCCCAAGAGTCTTCTCCAACACCACAATTCAAAAGCATCAATTCTTGGGCGTTCAGCTTTCTTTATAGACCAACTCTCACATCCATACATGACCACTGGAAAAACCATAGCCATGACTAGACAGACCTTTGTTGGCAAAGTAATATCTCTGCTTTCTAATATGCTATCTAGGTTGGTCATAACTTTCCTTCCAAGGAGTAAGCATCTTTTAATTTCATGGCTGCAGTCACCATCTGCAGTGATTTTAGAGCCCCCCAAAATAAAGTCAGCCACTGTTTCCACTGTTTCTCCATCTATTTGCCATGAAGTGATGGGACCGGATGTCATGATAGTTTTCTTAATGTTGAGCTTTAAGCCAACTTTTTCACTCCTCTTTCACTTTCATCAAGAGGCTCTTTAGTTCACTTTCTGCCATAAGGGTAGTGTCATCTGTATATCTGAGGTTATTGATATTTCTCCTGGCAATCTTGATTCCAGCTTGTGCTTCTTTCAGCCCAGCGTTTCTCATGATGTACTCTGCATATAAGATAAATAAGCAGGGTGACAATACACAGCCTTGACGTACTCCTTTTCCTATTTGGAACCAGTCTGTTGTTTCATGTCCAGTTCCAACTGTTGCTTCCTGACCTGCATACAGGTTTCTCAAGAGGCAGGTCAGGTGGTTTGGTATTCCCATCTCTTTAAGAATTTCCACAGTTTATTGTGATCCACACAGTCAAAGGCTTTGGCATAGTCAATAAAGCAGAAATATATGTTTTTCTGGAACTCTCTTACTTTTTCGATGATCCATCAGATGTTGGCAATTGGATTTCTGGTTCCTCTGCCTTTTCTAAGCCAGCTTGAACATCTGGGAGTTCTCGGTTCACATATTGCTGAAGCCTGGATTGGAGAATTTTAAGCATTATTTTACTAACATGTGCGGTGGTTTGAGCATTCTTTGGCATTGCCTTCTGTGCAAAGTCTAGTTTATATTTAATCATAGTTCTTTTTGTGGAGAAAAAATACAACCTATGGATTCTTATCATTCTTTATTCTCTATCTGCTTACATGGTGGTCTCACCATCTTAAAACTATTTTATCATTCTATTTATTCTATAAATCCACTTCTCTGCTTTAAGCATTATGAAATTCTTATAATTTTGTCACTGTTTCTCCACTTCTTCATTAATTTTTACTCTCTTTTTCATTATTAACTCATAGTTTTAAGCATTAATTTTATTTTCTTTAGAAACAATAACCAGAGGGAGACATTATTTGAAAGATGCTTTTGTATTTTACCTCAATACAAAAGACATCATCATGATAATCTGCCTCCAAAATAATATCTCTCCTTAGGCTTCCCAGATAGTTCAGTTGGTAAAGAATCTGCCTGCAATGCAGGAGACCCTGGTTGGGAGGATCCTGGGTGGGAAGATCAGCTGGAGAATGGATAGGCAAGCCATTCCAGTATTCTTGGGCTTCCCTTGTGGCTCAGCTGGTAAAGAATCCTCCTGCAATGTGGGAGACCTGGGTTTGATCCCTGGGTTGAAATGATACCCTGGAGAAGAGAAGGGCTACCCACTTTAGTATTCTAGCCTAGAGAATTCCATGGACTGTATAGTCCATGGGGTCACAGAGTCAGACATGACTGAGCAACTTTCACTTCACTTCACTTCAGTTGGTATATAACCAAAATCTTAAAACTAACTGAAAATTCAAAACTTTACTCTGGAAGCTTGGATTCTTAGACAAATCAATGTCTGTTTTATAGATAACACAGTCAAGAGGGCCTTTTGTAATTTATTAAATGCCAGTTGATATTATATAGTATAGCAAGGAAAACAGCATTGCTTACTCAATTATCCAACATTTAAATGTTTCCAGGTTAGTTTCAAAATATTCTTCTTTTGTCAACCTCTAAATAGAAAAGATGGTTGAACATATGCCACAGACTTAAAACAGATAAAATATCATGTTAATTATTTCTCAGTAAAACCAAAAAAAAAAAGAAAAAAATGCATCTATTAGGTATGCATATATGACAATCATTATGGTATAATACCATTTTAAAATCTTATGAGTGTTAAGAAAATCACTGAATATGTGAAGTTTTGATAGAGACAGCAGATAAGTTAATAACTCTTTGCAATAATCAATATATCATATTGTCATGTAAAATAAAATTGCTTTTATAGTATAGCTCTCTTGAGGGTTCCCATACATCTAAGAAATATCATTGCAGCTTTGCTAATGCACTAAACAAATGGAAAATGTGGAGTAATTTGACCATATGGAATATGAGAAGTTGAAAACTTTGGAAAATAGTGTGACCATGTGAAATATGGCTCCCTGATGCATTTAGTTAGTTGTGTGTGTGATGACTGAGCTAATTGCCTGAATAACAGTGCTCACCACTCTATATAGAACTGATTCTACAATTAACCTGGGTTGGTTATTCCTATGGCTCAGTTCAGTTCAGTTGCTCAGTCGTGTCCAACTCTCTGTGACCCCATGGACAGCAGCACACCAGGCTCCCTGTCCACACCAACTCCCGGAGTTTACCCAAACTCATGTCCATTGAGTCGATGATGCCATCCAACCATCTCATCCTCTGTTGTCCCCTTATCCTCCTGCCCTCAATCTTTCCCAGCATCAGGGTCTTTTCCAATGGGTCAGCTCTTTGCATCAGGTGGCCAAAGTATTGGAGTTTCAGCTTCAACATCAGTCCTTCCAATGAACACCCAGGACTGATCTCCTTTAGGATGGACTGGCTGGATCTCCTTGCAGTCCAAGGGACTCTGAAGAGTCTTCTCCAACACCACAGTTCAAAAGCATCAATTCTTCAGCACTCAGCTTTCTTTACAGTCCAACTCTCACATCCATACATGATGACTGGAAAAACCATAGCCTAGACTAGATGGACCTTTGTTGGCAAAGTAATATTTCTGCTTTTTATTATGCTGTCTAGGTTGGTCATAACTTTCCTTTCAAGGAGTAAGCATCTTTTAATTTCATGGCTGCAGTCACCATCTGCAGTGCTTTTGGCACCCAAGAAAATAAAGTCAGTCATTTTTTCCACCGTATCCCCATCTATTTGCCATGAAGTGATGGGACCAGATGCCATGATCTTAGTTTTCTGAATGTTTAGCTTTAAGCCAACTTTTTCACTCTCCTCTTTCACATTCATCAAGAGGCTCTTTAGTTCTTCTTTGCTTTCTGCCATAAGGGTGGTGTCATCTGCATATCTGAGGTTATTGATATTTCTCCCAGCAATCTTGATTCCAGCTTGTGCTTCCTCCAACCCAGCGTTTCTCATGATGTACTCTGCATGTAAGTTAAATAAGCAGGGTGACCATATACAGCCTTGACGTACTCCTTTCCCTATTTGGAACCAGTGTGTTGTTCCATGCCCAGTTTTAACTGTTGCTTCCTGACCTGCATACAGATTTCTCAAGAGGCAGGTCAGGTGGTCTGGTATGGCTCAAATCACTGGATAACCAGAATTTTTCTGAACATCAGATTTTGCTTTATCTTAGAAGCATGTTCAAAATATAACCAGGAATAGAGTATGCCTATCATAGACACTGTGTTGTGTGCACACTTGGGCCATGATGGACGTCTTTAACAAGGAAGACTTCTCTTTGGTTTGTTGCTTTGAGAATAGATATCAGTTGAATTCATCTCTCTTCATGGGTCGTCCTTTCTATATCTTGTACTATTATCCTCTTTCCAGAAGATGTCTCCTTTTCCCTTCATTCCTATATGTTGAATATACAAATATGACAATCATTACAACATCAAGCCTTCTTTAATTTTATGGGTGTTTAAGCTGTGTGCTAGGACAATGAGTATAGGAAGCTACCGAATATAGGAAGTTTCTGAATTGGTAGAGAAATAATGGATAAGTTAAAAACTCTGCAATTATTGTCAAATATTGAAATTTCAAAAATCTTCTCACGTGAGAAATACAAAAATCAAATATTTGAAACTAAAAGATTCTATGTAGGCCTCTGGTGGTTATATTTAAGAAATGCAGAATATAGGGTGATAGAAAGAGGACTAAAACATAAGCTTGGAGCATATTATCTAGAAGAATTGTGATACCAGTTTAACCAGGGAGTCATAAGGTAATCCTTCTTTCCTACTGAAGTCATTCTCAGCACACTTGAATGGGGACAGGGGCAGATGGTATGTCAAGAAGAAAAAAAAAGCTATTCATTGACTGCATACTTTTTCCCAGAAACTTTGTTCAGCACTCTTCATGCCATGCTGCATGTGATACTATGATCTTACCATGATTAATGAAGTAGATGAAGTCATTGATAGAAAAATCAAAGAATATTTTCAGATCAACAGATGAGAAGATGAATTATTCCATACTTATTTTGGTAAATAGAAAAGCAATTTAGGGAAAAAAAAATTATGCATCAAAATGGATTCCAAATGGGGGATGACCCAGAGGAACGGGATGGGGAGGGAGGTGGGAGGGGGGTTCAGGATGGGGAATACATGTAAATCCATGGCTGATTCATGTCAATGTTTGGCAAAAACCACTGCAATATTGTAATTAGCCTCCAACTAATAAAAATAAGTGAAAAAAAAGAGGGAAAAAAAAGAAATAACTTAAATGTAGTAAATGAAATGCAACTTAATGAAAGAATCATAATTAAATAAACCAACAGTATTTTACTACAAACAAAGACATTGGGCTAGGCTTTATAGTTAAGATAAAAGTTATACACATTTTGGTTTTTCTAAATATCATGAGTTTGAAAAAAAGTGAAAGTGTTAGTCACTCAGTCGTGTCCAACTTTGTGACCCCAAGGACTATAACCTGCCAGGTTCCTCTGTCTATGGGATTCTCCAAGCAAGAACACTGGAGTGGGTTGCCACTTCCTTCTCCAGGGGATCTTCCCAACCCGGGGACTGAACCCAGGTTCTTTACCATCTGAGCCACCAGAGCTACTTGGAAACAACTGGTTTTCAAAGTAATTCCCCCAGTCAGGTGGGAGTAGGATGTATTCAGTACCTCCGTACACCTTCTCAAAGTCTTTTGGCTTCACCTCTCATTTTGCTAGCGCTCTGTGACCATTTCAGAACAGGTTCTGATTGGTTCATTTATCCAGATAGAATCTCCTAACTTTTGTAGCTGGCTCTAGGGCTTTTACTAGGTCCTCCAAGATATGCAGCCTGAAGATGTGCTTGAATGAATGGCTTTCAGGACACTCCTGACCCATGTAGGATAGGAGTCTATGGATAAATAACTCCCCCTTTCATCTCCAGCTGGATAGTTTTGAGGACATATTTCCTATGGCTTCTTAGGGTTTTCATAAGGATGGTAAATCAGAAGCATATTACTGGTGGCAAACTGGATAACACGTTTGCAATAACATACCCTCATTTCCCATTTCCTCCTGTTCTTCAGTCTAGCTGTCTGGAATTGGGCTCAGCAATCAGGAAGACTGAGGTAAAAATCCCATCTCCATTCATTGAATACAGTGACTTCAGGATAACTAATTAATACATCTAAGCCTCAATTTCATCATGGGCAAAAAACCAATTATGATAGAGATATTGTGATTTTAATGTGATAATGTTTGGCAAATAGTAAGTATAAAATAAAAATGGATGACAATTTTTAAAGTAGAGGGCAGTAAAGAATTAGAAACCAAGAGAAACATGTTTATGTCATGTACAGTTATATATTCAGTAGGATATATTTAGGTCATACTCCAAATCCTGTTATCAGGGTCTTCACAGATAGAAAGAAAATATCAAAAGCTATGCATGGGCATTATCAATCATGATTGTTGGATTTGTTTGATATAGAGATAAAACTGATCTGAGGAAAATGCAGAAAAAAAATTACCACTGATTAATTTTCATTTCCTATCTACTGTTTATAATAACATCTTATCAGAGAGTAAAGTGAAATCAATAAAATAAATGTTTTTTTTATACATTAGGAATTCTTTACCAATTTATTTTCTAAGATTTCTTACCCTGACAACAGCTCTAACATCCTTAACGGAAAGTTCAATATTTAAAAATGGAAAGATCGGCAACATTTTGGCAGGTGATAGAAAAAAAAAAAAGATGTGATTGATACCCACTGCAGAATTTGTTCTGTACAGATGTATAATGCTTTCTTAATACTGATGTTTGGTTGCGTGTTAAGAAAGAGAAATTTCAAAATTTCATTTTTTATGTAGAAAGTATCTTCTAAGGACGACTGAAATAAAATAATGCTTTCTGCTCTTTGTCAGATTTGATGTACATTTATTCCTATTTTCAGTAATATTTATTTACCCTTTTTCTAAGTATAATATGAATGGTGTGAATGGTGAAAAGTCGCTTGGTCGTATCTGACTCTTTGCGAGCCCATGGACTGTAGCCTACCAGGCTCTTTCTCCATGGGATTTTCCAGGCAAGAATACTGGAGTGGGTTGCCATTTCCTTCTCCAAGAGATCTTCCCATCCCAGGGATTGAACCGGGGTCTCCTGCATTGTAGGCTTTACCGCTTTCCCGTCTGAGCTACCAGGGAAGTGACAATGCTAATGCACGGAAATCTCAGAAAGTATGTAAAAGCAGATTTGTAGCTATGGTTTCCCAAGTTTTTCCAGCATATTAATTTTCTTATCACAGTTATCTATTTCAACTGAAAAATGTTTGATTTCTACTTGGTCTCTATAAGCAAATTAAAATTTTTGTTAACATATACTAAGTTCTATGTTCATCATTTTTGCTATGTTTTATTTTTTGGTTATATGGATATGTTAAAAATGGCTATGGTATTATTTGTTTGTAGAGATGCTTCCTAAGGCCCACTTGACTTTGCACTCCAGGATGTCTGGCTCTAGGTGAGTGATCATACCATCGTGATTATCTGGATCATTAATATCTTTTTTCTATAGTTCTGTGTATTCTTGCCACCTCTTCTTAATATCTTCTGCTTCTGTTAGATCCAGACCGTTTCTGTCCTTTATTGTGCCCATCTTTGCATGAAATATTCCCTTGGTATCTCTGGTTTTATTGAGGAGATCTCTACTTTCCCATTCTATTATTTTCCTCTATTTCTTTGCATTGATCACTGAGGAAGACTTTCTTATCTCTCCTTGCTGTTCTTTGGAACTCTGCATTCAAATGGGTATATCTTTCCTTTTCTCCTTTGCCTTTCGCTTCTCTTCTTTTCTCAACTATTTGTAAGGCCTTGTCAGCCAACCATTTGCCTTTTTGCATTTTCTTTTTCTTGAGGATGGTCTTGATCACTGTCTCCTGTACAATGTCATGAACCTCTGTCCATAGTTCTTTCAGGCACTCTATCAGACCTAATCACTTGAATCTATTTGTCACTTCCACTGTATAATCATAAGGGATTTGGTATAGGTCATACCTGAATGAGCTAGTGGTTTTCCCTACTTTCTTCCTAAAGGAAATCATCCCTGCATATTCATTGGATAGATTAATGCTGAAGCTGAAGCTCCAGTACTTTGGCCACCTGATGCAAAGAACTGACTCACTGAAAAAGACCCTGATGCTGGTAAAGATTGAAGGCAGGAGGAGAAGGAGACGACAGACGATGAGATGGTTGGATGGCACCACCTACTCAATGGACATTAGTTTGAGCAAGTTCTGCAAGTTGGTGATGGGCAAGAAGGCCTGGCATGCTGCAATCCATGGAATTGCAAAGAGTCAGACACGACTGAGCGACTACACTGAGTATTATTTAGATGGAACAGAGTAATAAAAAGATTGCTGAATGTTATTTCATAGTTAAAATGTATGGAGACTATAGTCATAATAACTTGAGCCCTGAGACTAAATAGAGATCAATAACTTTGTGCTCTATATATGCTGATCTACTGACTTTTCTTTGCTTTTTTTGCTTTGATACCTAAATTTTTCCATTTTTCTGGCAGTAAAGCCTTCAATTTATATTTTTTCACTTTGATTGTTACTCATAAAGTTTTTAATAATTTCTATAAGTAGATCAAGCAATGCCAACTTATAATTCAATGCTTGAACTAAAGTCTGTATACATATTATTGAAAAAATAAACTTTCATCTTTTTATATGAATACAACTACAAAATTCAAACCATTAGTCAAATATTTCCAGTGTACGGAATAAGCAACTTGCACATTTAATTAAATTCATAAGTTTTATGTGGGTTTTTATATTGGTTCAATAACTTCTTGAAGTATACAATAAATAGTATACTGCTGAGTATTATTGTCTTGATTCCCATATAGAAATCAATATTTTAACATATGAACATTTCATTTTGGTTTCCAGCTTACCTTCATGAACAATTTTACCCAAGAAATGACACATTTATGAAATTCATTTGTTTTCTTTATTTCAGTAATAATCAACTGAGACTAAAGGCCGTCATTGTCAAAGACATATAGGCAACATACAATCATCGTTGAATATTTCAGTTCATCTCTTCAAAGGCACCAAAAAACAAAGTCAGTATAATGGAATGAATGTAAAGTGGTGTTTTACAAGAGATTATATGGAAATTAATAATACAAACACCACCTGTCTAGAACTGGGTGGTGAAACCTACAGCCTAAGAAATTGCATAGCCATAAATTCCTCCTTTGTCTTCTCTTCCAGAAAACTTGGAGAAAAGAAATACCCTTTTCTGAAACTTCAGTTTGCCATTTTGCTTTTTAAACAATGATCACTGACAACCAGAACTGGGATCTGAGGTGTGAAAATGGAATGACGGCTGTGAAGAAAAGCCCTCCTAAAATTTTATGTAGGTGTTAAGTCAATAATGTTAATGACCTCCACTTACGCACTTTGGCATTCTATCCTTCTAACATATGTCCAGCATCAAAGAATTTTCCCTGAAACATCCCTGGATCAAACCAAAGTCAGGTGACACGTGTGAGGCTGAACAGATCTGTGAAGATGACATTTTCAGGAACTGGAAGAGCTCTAAGATTCTCAGGCTCTCAGTATGAAAAGGACACAGAATGTGCTGAAATATCCCATGTCTTCACTTCCTGGCAAGACTGGCACGTATTTGAGTGGTTTTCAGACCCTCTATGAAGACACTTCTCTTGATGAAATTATGTTGGTGAACTTAAGTTTTTCTCATGTAAAAATCTAGTCTTTTAAAAACCCATGTCTCTTCTGAAGTGCAAAGACAGGAAGTTTCCTAGCCAAAACACATTCAGAAGTAGACTAAGGCTAAATCAAGTAAAAGATTGCAGAAATGCCTGCTTCTCATCCTTGTACGCTCTCTCCCATTCACACAACTTTCCTTTCCTAGGGCTCTCTTCTGAGGCAAGCAGCTTCCTTGAGATATTGGCAAGAATCATCCCCCAAAGTACTGTGAACTTAAAAGGAAAATGGTATTTGTAGATATTTCCAAAGTATCACTCACCTCTCTGCCAGATCCAAAGTGTTTCTTTTCTTCCAATTTGATTTCCATCCAAACAGAATGAATAACTCTATGCCAGAATACCTCAGGCTGATATACCTGAATTACCTCATTGTAACCAATCCCTAAAAGCCTTTTCAATGTTATAGGTACAAACAGTTTAATTGCTACCAAGAAAAGATGTTGTACTTGATGTTAGGATCAGTGAGAAGAGTACTCAATAACCCTGAGAAAAAATGTTACAAGGGTTTGAGAAATAGTTGTATTTGAGTGCAATTTAAAGTACATGGATGCTAGCAATACTTGTCACAAAACTCTGAAGGAACACCATGTTATAATACATTTTGCAAATAAAACAGAGAAAAGAAATGCATTATATCTGCCAGAGGGATGGCTTGACATTGAGTTCTCACAACTGAAGCTCTAAATTTGTAAGGGAGTATGTATCTCTAGTAGGTATAGAAGCAAAATATAATATTTTATTCATCTGTTTTCTAGAACATATAACATGTAGCCTGCAGGCAAGCGAAAGAACTGTTCACAGGCTACCATTTCTACCTCTTCTATGTTATACTAGTATCAATGATGCGGCTGCAATTAAGTTCTACACAGTTTGAATCTCTGCTTTCAGAATTTGAAGTCATCAACTTTAAACACCCTGATTGAATTTATATTTCTTGTTAGCATTATAGCCTTTGGCCTGGGGAATTCATTTGTCTTTTTATTAGACAGCAAGCTAATACTTGTTTACATCATGGAGTATAATTTAAAAGAGCAAAATTCCATGGGAGTCAGCATCACAGAGTACAAAGTAAAGAATTTAGAAAGTGCCATTGTATTTCTTCAGATTTCAAAGCCTTAAGAGCAATGGGTTGTAAAAATATAGTAAAAAAAAAAAAAAATCACTCTTTGCATCTGAAAATCTGTTGTATCTGACAATCCCTTGCAGTGCTATTGTCAAGACCAACATTGACGGAGCATGAGAAGTGTAACTGGGATGAAGTATGGGGTAAGCCAGGGAGATACAACAGACTCCTTTAATAAAAATGGGGGGACAAAATGATTTTTAGAATTCTGGTACAGTGAAAGAAAACATGTTCATTAAAAATAAAAAGATCTGAATAGGTAAGGACTCCATTATTCACTAGAGTTGGATAGGGTACAAGCAGTTTTCATCTGGCCTAGATTGAATTATTTTATATCATATAGAACACAAATTCACACTGCAAATGGAAATGTGTTTCTGTTCTGTTTTACTGCTTAACTACAGATGTTAGAAACAATAAAGTTTGAACTTTAGTTGTGCAAAATATTTATATCAAATAACTGAATCTTATTTCTAGCAGTGTGAGCACTTTCCAAGGAATACAGAACAGCTAAATGGTTTGAGGAAGTTCCTTTTCTCACATCTAGATATCATATTCACAAATTGATTATCTGATGAGAAGCTGGAAGAATTCACATTTAATTTTTCTAATTAAAAGAGCTTTTGACATGATTTTTAAAACCTTTATCACAATTTTTACTCTTATCATCCTTTTCCTATTTTCTTGTTAGTAGAGAACAAAATAAACTTACAGAAAAAAGATGAAATTAATAGTCAAAATACAACTAATCATCAAAGTGAAGGGATTTGTTGTTTTAATAATTTTTACAATTAGCTTTAATATTTAAATACACATATATCATATAGCAGAATATTATCATTTTCTCATTTGTTTTTCTCTCATCAATTTTTATGCCAAGAATATATTTAATTACTTTTTATTAATTTATATAAACAAAATTATTATTTACTTATCTTTATTTTGCATGGATACAAAAAAATAATCTTGATTTAGAAGATTGATTAAAAATGTAACCATTGTTTAATATTTTTCTCTGTCAAGGTTCTTTTAAAGTTTTATTACTATTTATTATTTTGGCAATAATAATAAATTATTATTTATTATTTTATTCTTTTAAAGTCTTATCTTAATAAACCATATAAGTTTACTTACTGTTCGATTCTCCCTTAAAGCTGTTATTATAAAAGAATAATTTTTGGTTGCTATAGAAAATTTAATTATGAATATATTCTCCCTTGCTGAAATAAATTCCTAATTTTACAAATAAAGCTGGGTTTAGTTCATATTTTATTATCATTAGTTTCCATATTTACAAATTTTCATGGTCATAATCTTGGAAAATTAGAATATTATCCACTAAAACCTCTCATTTGAAAACATAATAAAAAGAAGAAGGATAAATATTCCTCTTAAGAATAATCCCATATAATACAAGAGAGGAAGAGTGTGGTTGTTTGTCTAGGTGATTTTTATTTACTTAGTTCATGAAACTCCTATCTGCTGTACTATAGTGCATTGCAATAGTTACATTGCATTGCAATTTGGTGTTAAATCATTTCAGTGGAAGAAAGCATTTATGGACTGTAAAGTATTAAACTCACAAAAGCAAAATTTTTGTGGCAGTTCTTTCAATAATAAAGCTACTTTTATAGCCTTAGTTTATATTGTTAGGGTAAGAAGAAATAACTTATTGGTTGATTGGAACCAACTTAAAAAAGATTCCCTTATTTGTTCTTCAAGCAACACAGTGCTGAGTTTCTTAGCTTTCAGCACAGTTTGTAACCATGAAGAGTATATTTAAAATAAACAACAATAGGAATAAGCTATTCCCTGTTGAGCCTCTTTTCTTTGTGGGCGGGGGCTGGGGCCGGCAGTGGTGGGGGGGGGTGTGGGGAGTGGGGGGATGGGGATGGGCAAGAATACCATTCCCTTCTCCAGGAGATCTTCCTGAGCCAGGGGTCAAACCGACATCTCCCGCACTATAGGTGAAAAGCTTTACAGCCTGAGCTATCAGGGAAGTCTTTCCATGTTAAAATACAACCCGTTATAGAATAAAATTTTCCTGCATTTTAAGATATTGGATGATGATAACCTGAGCACAGTTGACAGTTACCTGTGGGATCTTAGGCAAGTCTTTTCCTAATTTTGAGTCTTAGTTTACTAATCTGTAAAGGAAGGAAGGTGCTTTCCTGGTGGCTCCAGGCTAAAGAATCTGCCTGACAATGCCAGAGATGCACGTTTAATCTCTGGTCCAGGAAGATCCCCTAGAGAAGGAAATGGCAAATGACTCCAGTATTGCCTGGGAAATCCCAAGGACAGAGGAGCCTGGTGGGCTACAGTTCATGGGGTCACAAAGAGTTGGACATGATTGAGCGACTGAACAACAACAAAGAAGGAATGACATATATATCCTTTATGGAGGGACAAACAATATGCACAGATGTCAGATGAAGAACCCAAATTTTACACAGGCAGGTCAAAGGAAAACCTAACTTTCAGAAGTGTGAAATGATATGATTTTGGACAAATTACTTCAGTAAATACTAGCTGTATTTGTAAAATGGAGATTATTATATTTGCCACACAGGAATGATAAACAGAACTATCATGTTGGGAATATAACAGAGGAGGTGTGCAACGAGAAACAAATCCAGATGCGGGGCAAGGAGGGTTGTGGCGTTTGTTATACATGCAAAAGATGCTGACCCAAACCAAAGCATTAGTGGAAGAGGTGATGAGATCAGATTAGATTCAGGGTATATTTTGAAGGAGAAGCTAAGAGAACTTGCTGATTAATTGAGTATGAAAGGGGAGGAAAAATTACAGAATAACTCTTGAATCTTTGACCTGCATAATTAAGTGAATTACATATGATTAACTGAGAAAGAATCTAAGAAAGCACAGCTGAGAGCAAAGGGGTACTTGGTGAAATATTAAGAGGTCAGTGTTGACTATCTTAATTTGAGATGTGTGTTCCCTAGTAAAGAAAAATTTTCAACTGAGTTAAATACTAAGGAACTAAGATAGGTTCAGAAATTAAATTTAGGAGTAATGAGAGCCATAGTTGATCCAAACAAAAGTAGTTTCTGAGTAATAGTAGAAACAAAAATTTCATTAGGGTAGAAAGATAAGATGTGAAGAAGTAGAGAAAGCAAATGGAAAGATTTTTCCCAAAACAGATACCATGGTATGGAAAGAGAGGTGAATAAGGAGATAGGGAAAGGGTCATATATTTAAAGTGCAGGATATTATGGCATATTTTATGCTGATGAAGTGATTCAGTACAGAGAGTAGAACTGATAATGTAATGGAGGATGAGGAGATGATTGCAGAAGCAAAAACCTTGACTAGGTATAATGGTGCTGGATTTTGTATCTATGTATTAAGAATAGCCTTAGAAGAAGCAGGGGTAGTTTGATCATGATTACAAGAGTGAAAGCAGCATATTTTGTTGCAGCTTCAGTGGGCTCATGTATCACACACACATATACATATATCTTAATTATTTTATACCATGAAAGAACCACCAAAGCTCAAATACTGATATTCTTCTGTAAGTTGGGTCATAGTAGAAGAAGAATAGTAGTTGTAACAGTACTTAAACATTCCATAGGGGAATTGAGCAGAGATTATGAAATCAAGGAATCCCATAAGTGTTAATCTATTTGGAAAATAACTTCCAAAATACTAAAATAATAGCTCCTCATTTATTCACTGTTGTAGTACTCTTGCTTCTTTTTACTATAATTGACAGAACCCAACTCAGACTAAAGCAAAGGAGAATTTATTTGCTAAGGGAACTGAAAAGTTCAGAGATACCAGCTAATTCCATATATGAACTAAAGTTCATGTATGTCATTGAATATCTGTCTCTCTCTAGAGTCAATCAGTGATTTGCTCTGGTTACGTTTGTTCTCATGGAGATTTACATCTTATGCTGGAAGGTGGCAAAGAGCAACTCTACACTTATAATCCTCCAGCTCAGCAGCTTCTCTGGGAAATATGGCTACCCGTTCCTAATAATTCAAAAACTTTCCCAAGATTGAGTTTTAGTAGCCCAACTGGTGTCATCATTTACCGCTTCTTAAAAGTACAGTGGGATGCCCCAGAATTGAATCATGTAATCATTTGCACTGAATCTTCATAGACTGAGAGTAAAGTGGCAGTTCCAGGGAAATGAATCTTGATGATGAATTGAATAAGGCTCAAATTTTAACAAAAATCAACTGATTTCAATGTCCTTAGCTTGGAAAACTGAGTATATGTTATAACAGTGAAAATGGATAAATGCAAAAACATAAACAGCAGTAATTTTAAGGCAAGAGTATGATAATATCCAGTTTTGAACAATTTACTTTCAGGTGACATTGGGGTAATTAATTGGAGTGTCACAAAGGGTCAGGCTTGACTTAGTGACTGAGCAACAATAATAACAACAAGAAAGAAATACATGTTCAGCTGGAGAGGGTGTGGAGAAAAAGGAACCCTTTTGCACTGCTGTTGGGAATGTATATTGATACAGCCACTATGGAAGACAGTATGGAGATTCCTTAAAAAATTAGGAATAAAACCACCATTTTACTCAACAATACCATTTCTAGGCATATACCCTGAGGAAACCAAAACTGAAAAATACATATGTACCTTTATGTTCATTGCAGGGCTATTTACAATAGCTGGTACATGGAAGCAGCCAAGATGTCCATTAACAGATGAATGGATAAAGAAGCTATGGTACATATATACAATGTAATACTACTCAGCTATAAAAAGGAATGCATTTGAGTTAGTTCTTATGAGGTGGATAAACCTAGAACCTATTATACAGAGTATAATAAGTAAGTCAGCAAGAGAAAAACAAATATCATATATTACTGCATGTATATGGAATCTAGAAAGATGGTACTGATGAACCTATTTACAGGGGCAGCAATGGAGACACAGACGAAGAGAACAGATTTATGGACAAGGGCAGGGGTGAGGAAGGAGAGGGTGAGATGAATGGAGAGAGTAACATGGAAACATAACACTACCATATGTAAAATAGATAGCCAATGGAAATTTGCCGAACGGCTCAGGGAACTCAAACTGGGGCTCTGTAACAACGTGGAGAGGTGGGGAAATGGTGGGAAGTGGAAGGAAGGTTCAGGAGGGAGAGGACATGTGTACACCTGTGGCTGATTCATGTTGATGTATGGCAGAGATCACACCTGTATTGTAGAGCAATTATCCTTCAATTTAAAAATTTAAAGAAACAGATTTTCAGAGACTATGTAAAAACTTAGTAAATGAAGAACTTTCTGTTTACATAATACATTAATTGTATATATTATTTTGAGTTTTATAAATATAATGAGTTTTCAAAATTTATCAGAATCCTTGTGTAGAGTACACCAGGTGTCTCACTGTGAAACTGGTTGCTTCACATAACGAGTATGATACAGTGTTTTGTTATTCTTTGAGATTAAATAAATAAAAACATAAACAGTGATCCTTTAATAAAGATTGAAATAATGACTAAAATCTTTATTTTACTAGATAACTCAGATTTTTTAATAACTAAAGGATGTCTGATATGTAAAATATATACAAACTTAAGAATCTGATCTTAGGTTAGTATAAGCTTAATAAAATGTGACTATTATTTCTCTTCTGTCCCCAAAATGACTTTCTTTTCCTCTTGGACAAGCAAAAAAGTCCAAGTTCCAGGAAAAAAAGCTATGAATACAAAATCTTAAATAAATTGTTTGGTCCTAAGTAAAGGTAGCAAAACTGTCTATAGTTAATCATTACTCATAGAGTCTTTTTAACACTACTAAATGGATATGTATTTTTATATTATCTGTAAACAGGACATTAAATAGCATATTGGTTTATGAGATTCATATCTGAAATATACATATATGTGAAAAAATATATATGTATGAAACTTTGGTTCAGTATAGTCATTTGGGTTCTTTGACAGCAAGCAATAGAGGATGATTTAGACTGAGCAAAACAAAATATATATGTGTATTTAGAAGTTACAGTTTAGTCATAGAATCAAAGGGATTATGGACTGTATTGTGCCCCCCTAAATACGTATGTTGAAGTCCCAGTTCCTCAGTGCCTCAGAATATGAACTGTATTTGAAGACAGAATCCTTAAAGAGGTAATTAAAGTGAAGAGAGGTTTTATGGGAGGACCCTAATTCAATATGACTAATGTCTTTATTAGAGGAGTTTAGGACACAGGCATGCAAAAAGGCCACGTGAACACAGAGAGCCATCCACAAGCCTAAAAAGAAACCAACCCTTGATCTTGGACTTCCAACCTCCAGAACTATGGGAAAATATATTTCTATTGTTTAAGTTTCCTAATCTATGGTACTCTGTTATGGAAGTCCTAACAAATATGTTACTGAACAACCAAGTTTCAGAAAGAATGCAAGTAAGGCATTGTAAAAGCTAGTCAATAGTTATTTCAGAATCCCATCCCTTGAACTAAATAAGTGTGAACTCTGTCCATCATTACACAAGTTCAAAGTACAAAATGTCAGCAGAAAGAAGCTTAATAGTGAAGGCTGAGTAACATTCCTAACCCTTGACCAGGACAAAAAAATTATCTTTTTTTACAGCTGTACCAAACCTGCATAAAATAAGACAAAGAGAGCACCTAAATAATATAATAAATACTTCCTATTACAACTCTTAACATCTTCCAGAATATCACACTCTCAGCAGAGGAAGATCAAGTATGGAATCCTAAACTCTACAGAACAGGAAGATCCAGGATAGCCCAAGACTAGACAGAAACTTTGCATGTCTAGAGAGGGATGGGAGTGCTATCATTAGGCTATCAAATCAGAGGGAAAGGGGGAGAGGGGCCATGTCTTTTAGAGATGATTTCATAGGTCACAGAAAGAAGTTTACATTTATTTTTCAGTGCAATGTGAAAACACTTTAGTTTTATTTAGGCCTCAGATTGCCTAATAAGACTCAATTGGGACATGATCCTCTACATAGAAAACCCTAAAGACTCTACCAGAAAGTTATTAGAGCTAATCAAAGAATACAGTAATGTTGCAGGACATAAAATTAACACACAGAAATCCCTTGCATTCCTTTACACTAACAATGAGAAAACAGAAAGAGAAATTACAGAAACAATACCATTCACCATTGCAACAAAAAGAATAAAATACTTAGGAGTATATCTACCCAAAGAAACAAAAGACCTATATACAGAAAACTATAAAACACTGATGAAAGAAATCAAAGAGGACACAAATAGATGGAGAAAAAAAAGAGACACAGATGTACAGAACAGACTTTGGGACTCTGTGGGAGAAGGTGAGGGTGCGATGTTCTGAGAGAATAGCATTGAAACAAATATACTATCAAGTGTGAAACAGATCGCCAGCCCAGGTTGGATGCATGAGACAAGTGCTCGGGCCTGGTGCACTGGGAAGACCCAGAACGATGGAATGGGGAGGGAGGTGGGAGAGGGGATCAGGATGGGGAATACATGTAAATCCATGGCTGATTCATGTCAGTGTATGGCAAAAAACACTACAATATTGTAAAGTAATTAGCCTCCAACTAATAAAAATAAATGAAAAAAAAAGACTCAATTGGGAAAGTTTTTTAGTTATTAGTAACAGCCATATTTCCTAGAGAAGCTGCTGAACTGCAAGACTGTACATGTGGAGCTGCTCTTTGCCACCTTCTGTCATTCACAACAATGTGAATATACTAAAAACTACTGAACTGTATGATTTTGAGGTGAATTGTAAATTAAATTATATATAAATAAGACTGCTGAAAAAACCTGGTGATTTGACAGTGAAACGAAATTGAAAATTTTGTTTTCAATTTTGATCAGAAAATTTTTAATCTATTACCATTGACCCAATATTTAATGAATTTAATTTCTTTTACATAGGTGGTTTTCAATGGACAAACATCTAAAAAGCTACTTTCTTTTATTTCTTTACAGTGATCTGAGTAAGAATATCTCTATTAAACAAACAAGTTCTGTTCCTTTTACATATTTACAGCCTCATGTGAACATGGGCTAAGGTGGGAAAGGCTTAAAGGCTTTCTCCATCTGATGTAATAACCATAGATATTTGGATTTATTTAGGTGAAGCATGACTCACTAAGGAATCTATGAATGAGTTATTTAAAAATATTAAAGAATGGGAAAAGATTTCTCAGTACAAAGAATTAAAGTTGCAAAATTTCCCAATATTTTTTTTTACATTTCCTTCCCCTTTTGCATGCGGGTGCTTCTGGTGTTCAGTTCTGTACTATCTATCAGATAAATTAAAAATCTACATAGATTCCAGCAAAACAAGAGCACCAAAGTAGTAAAATTATTGAAATAATTTCATGTAGGATATGCTTTAAAAACCACAAAAGCTGTCATAAATAAAAAGATAATAAATTGTTTATTTGACTTCCTTATAGTAAAGAATCTACCTGCAATGTGGGAGATCTGGGTTTGATCCCTGGGTCAGGAAGATCCCCTGGAAAGGGAATGGCAACCAACTCTAGTATAACTGCCTGGAGAATTCCATGGACAGAGGAGCCTGGTGGACTACCGTCCATGGGGTCACAAAGAGTCGGACACGACTGAGCAACTAACACTTTTACTTTCACTTTTCACTCCTTTTATTTGGCAAGTTGTGTAATTTGAAATCCATATACAGAAACATGATCTTAGTTCAGTAACGCTTTAAGGGTGTTACTGGACATATTTCATTAGAAGTAGAGCAATTGACAAATGGTTGAAATTTATAAAATCTCCTTGCACATCTGTTTTATTAGCTTTGACAGTATCAATAAACTCTCCTGAATCTTTACTGATTAAATATTTCCTGTGGAATCATAGCACAGAGAGAGGATGGTCCTTATTAACTGGCTCAGATATGAAGACTTAGGCATTAGAGAACATGGGTGTTCAAGCTGACCAAGAATAAGTCAAATGAGTGATGAATGCACAGAAAATTATGGCAATTTTGGACACAGTGGATTTAATGTGTTTATAATCATAATGGTTTAATTCTTTTCTTCAATAGTAGGCAGCATGAGAAGATGTTTGATGTTTAGATCAGAGTTTTTTGTGTTTCCTGCCAAATATATTAGTAAAAAAGTGTGTTATCAAATGGGCTACTGGGGAAAACAGTTGAGACAACCAAGCTTGTCAGTCAAGCCAGGAGGAGCCAGTTACATGACCTGTAAATATATTATGTTTATGGTGTTTTTGTGGAGGTGAAAGCTGTACATCGTGTTTCTAAATGAATAAGGTCAAGTGACTCTGAGCAGAGTGGTTAGCTTTAGGTTTCCTTTCATTTCTCCATCAACTAATACTTGACCTTCTTTGCCTGACTCCTTCTCTGTGTCTCCAGCTTGCTGACTGTAGATCCTGGTACTTTTCAGCCTCCATGATCCTGTGAGTCAATATCTAGTAATGACTTTATACATTATTGGCTTTATTTCTCTAGAGAACCCTGATCTACACAAGAAATTAACAAAATTTGGGTAGGTATTTTTGCCTCTAGTATTGATATCTATCCTATTCCTTCCCCTTTTTGTCTTCATACAAATCTCAGAACATCCTTATTTGTTCCACTGAATTTCTGATCTATCAGAGGATACTCAGTGGGCACTAACCAAGATGGTAATTTAATTAGAATGCTTGAGGATTGATTTTTTTTTCATCATTAACACTGTCTGTAGATTTCTGGGAAGCTTCTCAGAGTACACAGAACCTCACATGACTAATTCATCTACACATTTATCTAAAAATAGGAATTCACACTAAATAAACACTTTTTTGACAAAGCAATACTTTAATACCCATTGAGATGTCCTTACAAATACCCCAAATGAAGAATTTGAAAAGTAGGTATACATTTATATCCATATTTCTATTATAGGAAAAATATATATAAAGTATCTTATTTCCTTAATAATATCCAATACACTTGTATTCTTTTCATACCTGGCACTTATTAGAATGTTTGAATAACATTATTTATAACTATGTAAACAGTTTTATAGCTCTTAAATATATTTTAAATAATCAAGTTAAGAACTACCATTATGCTATTTCCCTAATGTAAATAATAAATAAAAGTAAGATGTAAATGAAGTATATCAAAACATAAGTCAAGGTGAGCACCTTTTAAAAGCTGTTTCTTAGTTTTGTGCATCAGAAATACAAATAAAATAGAAACGACAAGGGTTAGCTTAATGATTATTTTACAATTACTAAGACAACATCTTGAGGATAATTTCAGAGTTTTGGACCCAGGTCATGCTATATAGAAATGAACTGTCTGTTACTGGGTTTCATATCTAGAATAACTTTTATTAGTGACTAAAGTAAAGGCACCACCCTTGAACAAGGTACTTGGGCAAAAGTGAGGTCATCTTTTTCTTTCATCATTCACAATCTTAAGGGACTTGTGTTTATAAGAGATGCGAATATACCTGATTGACGTGATGTCACAAATTACATGTAGTTTTTAGTGGTTTGATTGGGACACTGTGGGAATTGCATTTTTCTTTTGCCATATTCATTTTCCATCATTTGGTGATGCTTTCTGGCATTCAGATTCTGCCACACAGCACACATTTTGTGTGTTAGAGAGACACAATTAAATTTTTCTCAATGATTTTTTTGGCATAAAAAGCTAACATGGAACCTGATAAATATCCTTCAGATGTGCAAATACATGAAGAGCACCCCAGAGAGAAGTATAACTGAATAACAACCTTGAATTGGTCATCACACCATAGTTCTGATCTGTGTCACATAGATCTCCCTGAATATCATTATTGGAATGCTATGCAAACTTGATCCAACAGCAGAGGCTGCAGAAATGAATGCTAAAAACCCTTTACTCATTTTGCAGCTTTTCACTAATCTCATATGAAATGTTACTGAGTTTTTCCTATTCATTATAAAACGACAGTTATTAAAAATTGTGTGTTTTCACAGACTATATGCATGTGTATACACATATGCACACAAGTATGTGTGTATACATTGTTGGGAAGAATGGAAGTTTATAAAATGAAGTTCACTCATTCACATGCTCACTCAAACAATAGGAATTAAATATATTTTCTGTGTCAAACATTGTACTAAGTGTTGTGGAAGAAATTCTTTAAATATCAGCTTACTTCTTAAGTAGGAGGAAGGGTTGTTGTTATTGTTTTGTTGCTAAGTTGTGTCCAACTCTTTGCGAACCAATGGACTGTAGCCCACCAGGCCGTCTGTCCATGGAATTTCCCTGGCAAGAATATTGGAGTGGGTTGCCATTCCCTTTTTCTTGACCCAGGGTTTGAACCTACATTTTCTGCACTGGCAGTTGGATTCTTTACCACTGATTCATCAGGGAAAGATATGATTAAACAAAGAATTATATAAAATATTTAGCTATTATTATGATAAGTGAGCAATAGACATACTATGTTCTGTGAGAATATATACCTGAAGAATCAAAACTATTTATTTGGATGATAAAGTTGGAAATAGGTAACTGTAACATTGACATTTAAATTGCAACTTAGAGCATGAAATGCAAGGCCAAGTGGATTACCAAGTGATATCTATCATAATAGACCTATTCCTTGGATTACAAATTCAGAAATCTCTGAGCGATATGCCTCAGTGGAAAAGACTAATAAAAGCTGGCAGCAAGTCTGTGAACAATTACCAATACCCCTACCACCATTACAGATGAAATATCATTTTGCAGCTGAAGACTGAGGCCAAAAAAATGTTTTTGAGATGAAAACTAGTTTACTGCTTTTATTTCTCTGTTTCTGCTCCTATTTCCCTCATAAACCCTTTTCTCATTTTGACCCCCAAGAGAGTCCTGAGAAAGGATTATGAAATAGTGAAAGAAGCAGGATATGAACAGAAGGAAAATAATAAACAGAAAAATAGAATATTATACCTTTGTTGCAGACATAAATCTCTGTTGACAAATCTGGCTGACAAAATACAAAAATTCTTTCTTCCTGATGCTATAGCAATAGGGTCTAGTTTGGTGCCAAGACATGGACTGGGGACAGGACATCTGTTCTCCAGAATCAGTTCACAGAATTGACAATGGAATTTCACTGTCCCTGCCTGCAGGTCCTGCAAGATCTAGTGGTTCTCCGTGGCTTCTGAGCTCTTCCTGGGGGACAGACATCTGCTTGTAGTCTCATTTGTATAATTGGCCAGGCCATCATTTCAGTCTTGGTGCCCTGCCTCCCAGGTGGTAGAGCTGGGAAGCATGGCACAGCTCCCTTGCTCTTCCCCAGTCTACATATATTTCCATGTTTCTCTACGCCTGTACCATGGGGAGATCTACTTGTAGTCTGAGTGAAATCTCTTTTTTCATGATTCTTAAAACCACCTTGTTTAAGCCAATCACCATCAGAAGTTTTGGAAACAAAAGCTAGAAACTAAAGTGTGTTCATCACTTTCTGACCTGCAGTAAGGGAGCATAGAATTTTCTGCCTGCTTTACTGGGGGAAATATTAAGGTAAAATGCAGAGGAAGAAATGAGACATAAAGATTTCAAAATATTTTCCAAGTAAGTAAGAAATGTGTGGTCTAGAAGAGATGCTTAAAAATGAAATAAAAATAGATAATCCAGTGATAAGTGAGATAAAATTGAGCCTTCAAGTACAGTCTCCAAATCTAAATTTCCACTGTCTTCTGCACTTCTGCATTTCGCTGGTAATAGCCTGTTTGCAATATGGTCATTGCATACTTATGTTCTTCCTTGAGACAGATGCAGCCTCTTTTATTGTCTTTTCTTCCTTAAAAACTACTTCAATATTTTGCATATAACTTCCCACTATTTGCTGAATAAATAACTTAATATAAAAAAGGAATATTTTTAACCACAGCTTTTCAAATACATGAAGTTCAAAAGAAATATTGACATAGTACTTAAAAAAGTAATCAAAAGCTGAGGAAAGAGTTCCATGAGTGACTGTGCTGAGCCTTTTTATTTGATCTCTGATATTCATGTAAAGTCTAGTACTAACAGATCTAAATGCTTGTCAGAATTTTCCAAAAACTGTATTAAATGTATTTTTATAATCTTTCAAAATACTCTTTAGTGGTATTTCTGAAATTACATATATGGCCTAATTCCTTATTATGCTATACCTACAGATCTTCTCAAGAATAGATACCTTACCACTTAGAAATATACGATACCAAAGTTCATGTATGTGGAAAAGTTTGTGTAAGATGTCACAAACTGGCAGGTTGCCAGTTAATCTGCATTGAGTCATTGGCTGCCTCCCCTAGAAAGCAGATTCTGAACCAGAGGTTAGAAGGTAGGCAGTCTAGTAGGAAATACTGTTGGAATTACGTCTGTGGAATGGGAGGATTGGATTAGATAATATGCAGGCTCAACAATGGCCCCAGCAAGCCCCATGGGAGCTCTGAAGCTGAGGTTCCTCTCAATTTGTCCCAAGTTCTAGGGAGGGGACTAGATATTTGTATCCATGCTATTGAATTGTGGCTGCTCCAATATTTGTGCTTAGCAACAAAACTTGTTAGCTGAAGGAATTTGGAAAAAGACTCTAGCACTTCTAGCAGGTAAAGAAATATGTGCTTCATTCTTAAAAGAAGATTTGAAGGAAGAGTCATACCCTGACATCCATAAATAGTATTAAAGAAAGGAAATGGAAAACAAAGGTGTGCATGTAAGTCAATGGAACAGAATTGAGAGCTCAAATATATCCCCAGGCAAAAGTGAGAAATTGCTATTTAATAGAGGGGATATTATGAATCAGTGAAGAAAATATAAGTCATCTTATACTTGGTACTAGAATAATTGCATTATAATTGTAACAAGAAAAAAGGTCCTTAATACTACACACTCACAAAAACATATTCCAGATAATTAAAGATTTTAATGGAAAAATACTTCAAAATTATAAGAAATGTACTAGAAGTTTTTATTTACAGGAGTAAATAATTTATTAGATAAAATCTGAGATGATTTGTTATTAAGGAAAAACAAAGTTGACAACATTAAAATTTTAAAGTGTGTCTGAAAAAACATACTGGAAACAAAATAATTTATTGGGAAAATGCAATTCTTCCAATCGAACATGTAGCAGTAAGATATTTTCATTTATATTAATATGAAATTTTATAGTTTTATTAATTTACAAATTGATATAAAGGATAAACAACTAAATAATAAAATAAAGACTATAAATAAGTGATTCAACTAGGAAGAAATTCAAAAAAGCCATAAGACTTTTTTAAAATCTTAATAGTAAAAATGTGAAAGTTAAAACAACAAGGAGATATGTCAAATGTATCAAATCAAGCAGAAAAAAATGTCTGATAACATCAAGACTGGTGCAAAAAAGACAAGAATTTTCATGTATTAGGATGGATGAATTGATGTAGTGGTAAAACAACTTTAGAAAACAATTTACATTTCTGTATTTAAAAAACTCTTCCAAATAAAATAGCTATTGTCTCTAAGTCATTTTCCAACTCTTTGTGACTCCATGGACCCTGGAGCCCCCGAGACTTCTCTGTCTATAGAATTACCTAGGCAAGAATACTAAAGTGAATGGCCACTTCTTTCTCCAAGGGATCTTCCTGGCCCAGAGGTCAAACTCGTGTCTCCTGCTTGGCAGGCAGATTCTTTACCACTGAGCTGCCAGGGAGGAGATGGAACTTCAGATGTCAGTTATTTCTAACGATCTATAGATTCAATACAATCCCTATAAAAATACCACTAACTTGTTTTATGGACATTGATAAATGGATTCTAAATTTTATATGGAAAAGCAGAAGATACAGAATAGCAAATATGCTACCGTAAAAGTATGTGATGCCTCTTTGAGGCATCAACAACCCTAAGACACAATCCATGCAAGAAATAAGTAAGGTAGACTTCATTCAAACTGAAAACTTCTGCTCTGCAAAAGAAAATGTGAAGAGAATAGGAAGATAAGCAACAAACTGGGAGAAAATATTTGCCACATATACATATGATAGAAGAAAGACTGTAATCCAAAAGATATGAAGACCTTTAAAAACACAAAAATAAGAAAAAAAAAACTGATTAAAAAATGGGCCAAAGATAACTAAACAAAGAGGAGATAGGCAACTTTCCAGGAAAAAAAAAAATCAGAATAATTATAGTGAAGATGTTCCAGGATCTCAGAAAGTGAATGGAGAAGATGCAAGAAATGTTTACCAAAGGCCTAGGAGAACTAAAGAACAAACAAACAGAAATGAACAATACACTGAAAGGAATCCATAGCAGAATAAGTAACACAGAAGAACAGATCTGGAAGACAGAATGGTGGAAATCACTGCCACAAAACAGAATATAAGAAAAAGAATGAAAAAAAAGTGAAGACAGCCTAAGAGACCACTGGGACAATATTAAATACACCATCATTTGCTTTATAGATGTCTCAGAAGGAGAAGAGAGAGAAAGGACCTGAGAAAATATTTGAAGAGATAATAGCTGAAGAATTCCCTGACATGGGAAAGGAAATAATCGACAAACTCCAGAAAGCACAGAGTCCCAGGTAGGATAAATCCAAGGAGGGATACACTGAGACACACAGTAATTAAAGTAACAAAAATTAAAGACAAAGATAAAATATTAAAAGCAACAAGGGAAAAATGACAACATACAAGGGAACTCCCATAAGGTTATCAGCTGATTTTTCAACAGAAACTCTTTAAGCCCTAAGCGATGACATAATATATTTAAAGTGGAATGATATACTAAGGATGAGAGGGAAGAAACTGCAACCAAGAATATTCTACCCCGTAAGACTCTCATTCACATCTGATGGAGAAATCCAAATCTTTCCAGACAAGTTAAGAGGATTCAGCATCAACAAACCAGCTTTACAACAAATGCTAAAGGAACTTCTCTAGGCAAGAAACAAGAAAAGGAAAAGACCCACAAAAAACAAACTCAAAACAATTAAGAAAATGGTAATGGGATCATATATATTGATAATTACCTTAAATGTAAATGGCTTAAATGCACCCATGAAAAAACACAGATTGTCTGGGCAGATGAAAACACATGCATGAGGTACTTCCACTTACCACATCACTCTATTTAACCCTTCAAATTGTAAGTCATTATTTTATTTTGTTACGTTAATCATGTTTCATTATGACTTGCAATTGTGAGTGAAAGTTGCTCAGTTGTGTCCAACTCTTTGTGACCTCATGGACTTCTCCATGGAATTCTCTAGGCCAGAATACTGGAATGGGTAGCCTTTTCCTTCTCCAGGGGATTCTTCCCAACTCAGGGATTGAGTCCAGGTCCCCTGCATTGCAGGGGGATTCTTTCCCAGCTGAGTCACAAGGGAAGCCCTGCAATTGTAGTTATCTTTTATTTTTTGTCTGGTTATTGACAGCATTTTAAAAACCAGAGACATTACTTTGTCAATAAAGGTCCATCTAGTCAAGGCTATGGTTTTTCCAGTGGTCATGTATGGATGTGAGAGTTGGACTATAAGGAAAGCTGAGTGCAGAAGAACTGATGCTTTTGAACTGTGGTGTTGGAGAAGACTCTTGAGAGTCCCTTGGACTGCAAGGAGATCCAACCAGTCCATCCTAAAGGAGATCAGTCCTGGGTATTCATTGGAAGGACTGATGTTGAAGCTGAAACTCCAATACTTTGGCCACCTCATGTGAAGAGCTGACTCATTGGAAAAGACCCTGATGCTGGGAAAGACTGAGGGCAGGAGGAGAAGGGGATGACAGAGGATGAGATGGCCAGATGGCAGCACTGACTCAATGGACATGAGTTTGGGTGGACTCTGGGAGTTGGTGATGGACAGGGAGGCCTGGAGTGCTGCGGTTCATGGGGTCACAAAGAGTTGGACACGACTGAGCGACTGAACTGAACTGAACTGACTGATTGTAAAAACTGATAAATATCTTTTACTATTGTGATTATGTAATTATTATGTTTAATACCATTGTATCCTGATTAGTCAAAAGAAAATAATAAAATTCCATGTCACTAAAATCACCATTTAATAGAAAAACCTGTAATCACTTTTTAAAATCCAGATGCACATAAGAATTTTCTTGGAATTTTTTGAAAAATACAAATTCCCAGTTACCATTTTTATCTCCAATGTTTCACATGTGATTCTAATGAGTAACCATGTTTAAAAACAACTGGACTTATATGATGATCTTTTTCTTTTACCTAGTTCATTTCACTTTTTCTATTTCATATTCAGTCTTCCCATTTCATTAATTTATGTTTCCCAATTTCTGCATCTTTTTTTGTTATTGTTCTTTCTCAAGCCTTTATCAAGTGTAGTAGAAAAGCTTTTGTATACATATATATATACACACATATATATATAGTATGTATAATATAATCTGTATATTTTAGAAAACTTGTGATTTTTTGCCTAGCTAAAAAATTTATGACATTTTGATCCCACTTGTTTGACTAAGAATGAATAGAATGTTAGATTTCTAATTTATATTCACTCAAAACCTGATATAGTTCCATTTATTCTCACAACTAGTATTACTGCTAAAAGTCTAGAAAGCTTATTATCTTCGTGATTAAAAAAAAATTGAATGAGGCTTGAAATTTCAAATTCAATTCTGAGAATATAAAGAAAAACTACGCTCAAAAAAAAGCAACAGGAAATTAACATGGAATACAATATTATTAACTAAAATATAGATTTTGTTCAAATTTCACAAAAGTTTATGCCAGTGTCCATTATTTGTTTTCATACGTTATTCAAGAATCCACATGTATTTAGTTGCGTTTAGAGCACCTTCAGCTGCATGCAAGAAATTCTGATAAATTATCTTTTCATTTTTATTCTGTTACAAATATTTTCTAATTTTCCTTGCTATGGCTTCTTAGATACACCCATCATTCAAAAGTGAACATTTAATTGCCAAATACATAGCGATTTTAAAGTAAAGTTACAGGAGGCAATCTGAAAAGTTATATACTATATGATTCCAAATATAAGACATTCTGGAAAAGGGAAAACTATAAAGAGAATAAAAATATCAGTAATTTCCAGGAGTTGTGCTGAGGAGGATTGAATATGTGGAGCACAGGGGTTTTTAGGGCAATGAAAATTCTCTGTATGATATTATAATGGCAAATACATGTCATTCTCTATTTTCCAAACTCAGAGAATGTACAAAACCATGAGGGAACCCCATGAAAACTGTGAGCTTTGAGTAACAGTGATGTGTTCATGAAGGTTCTTCAATTCTAACAAGTGGACCTCTCTGGTAGGTAGTTTGTTGTTGACGTTCAGTCGCTAAATCATTTCTGACTCTTTACAAACCCGTGGACTGCAGCACGCCAAGCTTCCCTGTCCATCACTACCTCCTGGAGTTTGCTCAAACTCACATCCATTTAATTAGCGATGCCAATCCAACTATCTCATCCCTTGTCGCCCTCTTCTCCTCTTTCCCTCCATCTTCCGCAGCATCACGGTCTTTTCCAATGAGTCAGCTCTTTGCATCAGGTGGCCACAGTATTGGAGCTTCAGCTTCAGCCATCAGTCCTTCCAGTGAATATTCAGGGTTGATTTCCTTTGGTCTTGACTGGTCTGACCTCCTTGCTGTCCAAGAGACTTTCAAGAGTCTTCTTCAGCACCACAATTTGAACGCATCAATTCTTTGGGGCTCAGCCTTCTTTATGGTCCAACTTTCACATCCATACATAACTACTGGAAAAACCAGAGCTTTGACTAACAGATCTTTGTAGAAAAGTGATGTCTCTGCTATTTAATATGCTGTCTAGTTTTGTCATAACTTTCCTTCCAAGGAGAAAGCATCTTTCAATTTCATGGCTGCAGTCACCATCTGCAGTGATTTTGGAGACCAAAAAAAAAAAAAAAAAGTCTATCATGTTTCCATTTTTCTCCATCTATTCGACATGAAGTGATGTTGCTCGATGCCATGATCTTAGTCTTTTGAATGTTGAATTTTAAGTCAACTCTTTCACTCTCTTCTTTCACCCTCATCAAGGGACTCTTTAGTTCCTCTTCTCTTTCTGCCATTACAGTGGCATCGTCTGCATGTTGGAGGTTACTGATATTTCTCCCAACAATCGTAATTCCATCCTGTGATTAATGCAGCCCAGCATTTTGCATGATGTACTCTGCATACAAGTTAAATAAATAGGGTGACAATATACAGCCTTGACATACTCCTTTTCTAATTTTGAACCCGTCCATTGTTCCATATCTGGTTCTCATTGCTGCTTCTTGACCTACATACAGGTTTCTCAGGAGACAGGTAAGGTAGTCTGGTATTTCCATCTCTTTAAAAATTTCCCACAGCTTCTGTGATCCACACAGTCAAAGGTTTTAGCTTTGTCAATGAATCAGAAGTATATTTTTCTAGATATTTTTCCAGAATTCCCTTACTTTTTCTGTGATCCAATGGATGTTGGCAATTTGATCTCTGGTTCTGCTACCTTTTCTAAACCCATCTTCTTCATCTGGAAGTCCTTGGTTCATATACTGCTAAAGCCTAGATTGAGAAGCCTAGGTAGGAAAAGCTGATAATGGAGAAGGCTGTGGATGTGTGGGAGTTGGGGATATGTGTCGAATCTTTGTATGTTCTTCTTAATTTTGGTGTGAAAGTAAAATTTCTCTTACAAAGTGTAGTTAAAAGGTGTAATGTTTTTACCATATAATTAATATATGAACACTATTTCCTTCTTATAAGAAGCTATCCAACAACCACACTCCTGGGCATATATCCAGACAAAATTACAATACAATTCAAAAAAATACACGCATCCCTATGTTCACAGCAGCACTATTTACAATAGCTAAGACATGGAAGCCACCTAAATGTCATCAACAGATCAGTGGATAAAGAAGATGTAGTATGTATACAAAAAGGAATACTACTCATCCATAACAGAGAATGAAATAATGCCAGTTTCAGCAACATGGATAGACATAGAGATTGTTATATGAAGCGAAGTAAGTCAGAAAGAGAGACAAGGACAGTATGATATTACTTACATGTAGAATCTAAAATATGACAGAAATGAACTTATCTATAAAATAGAAACAGAGTCAGATACAGTGAACAGACTTGTAGCTGCCAAAGGGGAGGTGTGGGGGAGAGACATATTGGCAGTCTGGGACTAGCAGGACGATGAACAGTGTCCTATTGCACAGGTTACCATATTCAATATCTTGTGGTAAACCATAATGGAAAAGAAGATGAAAAAGAATATCTATATATATTTCTATATATCTATATAACAATCATTTTGCTATACAGTAGAAATTCACACAGTATTGCAACTCAACTGTATTGCGATAAAATTAGAAAAATAAGAAGATATGTAGCATTTTGCTAATGTAGTTTCAAAGTATAAATTGGCCAGAGCTTCCCAGTAACTGCCTCTTTCCTGTAAAATATATTATCTCCAACTTAGTGTCCGATTTCTGGTTTTGCTAGAATCAACTGAAACAACTTTCCTCTGATAATTAATGCCTTCTCTATTCTTTATTATTCCATTTAATCTTGGGTTTTAGCTCAAACACTAGTCCAAATGAAGTAATCAATCAATGGATACTTGATCCAGTGAACAAAGTTGATCCAAATGACTAAGTGAAAATCATCAATAATTGTTTCATTGACTGATGTTTATTTATATCCTATCTTCTTCCCTGAAAGTTTTGAGAAGTCTCACAGAAAAAGCCGAAGTATAGAATAGAAATAGAAAAACAGATACAGGAAGAAGAGAGGATGAGTACATAAAAAGTCAGTCAGAATTCAGTTTTATCTTTGAGTTTCCAGGCAGCGAGGTCCAAAGGAGGAACATGACCCATTATATAGTCTATGAAAGAGTGAATATGTCAATTTCTCATCAAGACAAAGATCTTCCTGTCACTTAGTTTTATAAATGATGTCCCAGATGGGACTTAATATAATGGATACTAATTGATGTAATAGGTATAATTTATTTTGTTTCCTGTAGGAAACATAAAAAAATCTGTTTGTAATATAGCAATGCAACCAGGAAGTGTAATTCTAGGAGGAGCTAAACTGTAGTGGTTCAACTATTTAGGCCTTTGATGGGCCAGCTGCTTTAATTGAATGTCAGGTCTCTATTAACCCTTGGATAGTGGCTGGATGAATCATATTAGATGATAATTGAACTTAGCAGGATATCTTAAAATATCAAGAAACATAATAAGAAAAATATTAGTTGGCCAAAAATTCATTTGAGTTTTTCCATAAGATGTTATAGAAAACTGAACAAAATTTTTGGCCTATCCAATATTTCTCAAATTTTGGAGCCTATCACAAGTGTCTGCATGTATGTGTGCAGATTGTGCCTGGTCTGGAAGCTGAATATGCCAGTGGCAACAGAAACATAGCCAGCACTCTACTCCCTATGCCTACAGCTCAGAGTAAGGGGTATCTTGTTGTAATTAATATACCCACAGGGGTTCCCTGCCTGTGACAGGACTCTTAGAAGGTAATTTAACATTCATTCATCTTCCTTGGCCACCTACCTTATAAAGGATGACAAAACTATACAAGAATATCTCTTGCTGTTGGAATTAGTTCATTGCTTGGAACAAACTTTTTGTAGGATTCATCTGAACATTTGCCTATAGCCAGGGATTTCTTACAACTTTCTCAACTCCCTCTTTAGCTAGAGGTGGCCCTAACACTCAGTCCTTTACTTCTGTTGAATGGAGACACGATGACTGAAGCACAAGTAACCATATTGCTAGGCTGACATTAAAATCAGCATCAGCACTGGCATTACTTTGCTGCCAAAGATAGGGGCTTCCTACCTCCATTCTTTTTCTGCTGTAAGAAAAAAATAAGCCACATATTTTTATATCACTACAAGTTGGGCTTTCTATTGTTACATCTATTGCATTCCTTACTGACACAGTGCTATAATAATAAAACAGGCAGCAATGGCAGCAATAAAGTCACACGAAGTCCACAGAGCTATGTAGCTCTTTTAATTCTGACATATCAGATACTCAACTCCTAGTATGCTCTCGTCAAATGCTGGTAAAAGTTTATGTAAAAATAACCCTTCTGTTTCTTTGATGGTCAAAGCTTGTTAGAGAGCTTTTACCTTTTTTTTTTTTTTTGGTTTAATATCATCAGTCACTGATGACTCATTAGCTCAAAACTGCATTAAACACCCCTCAGCTGCCTCTTTGAAGAGTCCCCCACCCCCATCACTTATTTTTCTTCCTCTCTAAGGTTAATTCAAATATAAATGGAAATCCTCTACATTTTATTTTAAGAAACATTAAGTCATTTAATATAACAACATGAAGGACACAATTGTTCCCATTCAGGCCTCTGACCTTTCCATGGCACTTTCAAATATTTATTTTTATCACTTGCTTTGAGAATATCCCTTTAGGAGGTGGTAAGTTTGGTATTTATACCTTATCCAAGTCCAACAGAATCCATTCTAATAGACTTCCATTCTTCTTGCTCTTCTATAATGTCTCCCCAGAGCACATCACTGGGCTTAAACCCAAAATTCTGTCCTGTCGTTCCCATACTCCAACCATCTGATAAATAGGCAAACAGATTCTAGGCCCTGGGTAGCACTGCCAGAAGACGATGCTCAGCAGTCCCCTAGTGGCCTGAAAGAGTTCAGGCATGTATTAAAACGCTTATTCTACTCCATGGAGGTGAGAGAGATTTATGAAACAGCAAGATCATCAAGAGACTGCCAATTAGTACATTCCTTTCCAGAAGGTCTGGGAAGTACCCTTGAGAATCTATTTAATACATCGTCTACATTTACTTCCTAGTGGGTTGTGCAGTCCATCAAAATGCCATACTGTGTCATCGCAATATGAAATTTTACTGTCAAGTTTGGCATACAGTCTCCTAAGTTAAAAGGTTCTTTTTAGGAGCTAGTGACAGTAACCTACTTATCTGAAGCCAAAAAGAGGACTTTATAAGAAGTATACAATGCTTTCAGGAGGAACTCAAGGGCAGAAAGCCACCTAGATAACTAAGGAATGAAATCAAAGAGGCCGTCAGAAATTTAGGTAGCTGCTCTCTCAGATATGGGGGTAATTTTTGACTCCACTTCTAAATAATGGAAATAGAAGACTTAATTTGACCAAAGCCAATGATGACAGCAGTGAAAATGGTGATGAGGGTGGTAGTGCTGTTGATGGAAGGTTTTTCTCATTTACTGTGGACAATTCCCCATGATAAATACCTTCATATACTTTTCATTTAATTCTCATGGAGATTCTGTAATACTATTTTATAGGTGATGAAGATGATGCCTGGAGATGATAAATAATTTGGCAAGGTAACTTGCCTGCTAATGAACCCAAGTTACCTAATTCCTCAAGGGAGGGTTGATATGGGGTCCAATAGCACAAGCATGATGAATAAGGCTCCACTCCATGAAATATCAGGGCAATTCTCAGAGAAAAAGTGCTCTTATGAACTTCTTAGACAGCCCTATTGTGGTATAGAAGAGATGTCCTTGTCTTTTCTCAAGTCCTTCAGTGAGGAGAATGGACATCTTTCTCTATTGGACTCAGTTTTCTCTTCTAGTGTTTTCATCCATTACATTCTTGTTTCCTATATTCCCATTTCTCAGAGCTATTTGTTGTTTATAAACAATGTCAATTATCATGCATCTGAGCTCATTATGCAGCCAGGGAAGTCCATTTCTAATCTACTAAGTTCGTTCAACTTCTGAAATTCAGTAAAAATGTCATGAAATAATTTTTCATGAAATAATTACTGACCCTTCCTTCTCTATACAGATGCCTCCCCACTCTGTGTTTCCAGAAGCATAGTCAGTAAATTATATATTTTGCACTCATCATCTTGTCTGCCCAATTACACTGATTATGAATATCTACCATGTGAACTTCTTGAGGGCAAGCATTTTTAAAAATTCCTATATTCTCAACATATGAAAAACACATAATAAAAAAAGGTTAAACTGAACTGGTACTGGTTAAACAGGCAGAAATCATGAATTCACATCCCATGTTCTTTTAGGTATGACATTTTGGTCCCTCTACATTTGTGTCTTGAGGTTTGAAATCAGTATTTCCTGCCTATCCTTCTGGGGGCACCAAAATGCCCTGTAATATGTTCAACATTCTATTCTTAACCAAGCCAGAACAATTTAAAGCTGCAGTACAGAAAACTGCCCTTTATTGTCCTTTGTTTCCCAGAGCAATATTATCCTTATTGCACTGAATTCCCAAGAGGGACTGCATAGGGATTTCCTACAATGTCCACTGAGAGGTCACTTATACCATAACAAAAATGTTAAAAAAAAATATATTGTTGATCCAGAGAACCTGAGTCCTAACTTCAGAAAATGATATCAAAATAGAAGGCTAATAGACATAAAAAGATGCTCAACGTGGCTAATTATTAGAAAAATGCAAATCAAAACTACAATGAGGTTTCACCTCACACTAGTCAGAATGGCCATCATTAAAAAGTCTACAAATAAAAATGCTGGAGAGGATGTGGAGGAAATGGAACCTTCTTACACTGTTGAGGGGAATGGAAATTGCTACAGCTATTATGGAAAATGGTATGGAAGATTCTTAAAAAACTAAAACTAGAGTTAATATATGATCCAGCGATTTCACTCCTGGGCATATATCCAAAGAAAATTCTAATTAAAAAATATACATGCACCCCTATGTTCATAGCAACACAGTTTACATCACCCCAGGAAACAACCTTCAATGTTCATCAACCACAGGTGAGTAAAGAAAATGGAGTGTGTGTGTGTGTGTGTGTGTGTGTGTGTGTGTGTGTAGGCTTCCCTTGTGGCTCAGATGGTAAAGAGTCTGCCTGCAATGCAGGAGACCTGGGTTCGATCCCTGGGGTGGGAAGATCCTTTAGAGGGGAGGCATGGTAATCCATTCCAATATTCATGCCTGGAGAATTCCATGGACAGAGAAACCTGGTGGGTTACAGTCCATAGCGTCCCATAGAGTCAGACATGACTGAGTGGCTAACACACACACACACACACACACACACACACACACACATACTGGAGTATTGATAAAAAAGAATGAAATACTGCCATTGGCAGTAACATGGATAGACTTAGAGATTATTACACTAAGTGAAGTCAGACAGAGAAAGACTAATATCGTGTGTGTGTGTGTGTGTGTGTGTGTGTGTGTGTGTGAAGTAATTTCAGGCATGTCCAATTCTTTGTGATCCCATGAACTATAGCCCGCCAGGCTCCTCTGTCCATGGGATTTCCCAGGCAATAATACTGGAGTGGGTTGCCGTTTCCTCCTCCAGGGGATCCTCCCAACCCAGGGATCAAACCCATGTCTCACGTCTTCTGCACTGGCATGCAGGTTCTTTACCACTAGCACCCACCTGGGAAGCCATATCATTTGTATGTGGAATCTAAAAGATGATACAAATGAACTTATTTACAAGAGAGAAACAGACTCACAGACACAAAATTCAAATTTAAGATTACCAAAGAGGAAAGTGGGGAAAGAACAATTAGGAGCTTGGGATTAGCAGATACAAGCTAAAATAAATAAAACACAAAAACAACAAGGTCATGCTGTATAGTTCAGAGAACTATATTTTATATCTTTTAATAAACTATAATGGAAAATAAAAAGAATATATGTGTTTGTGGGTATACAACTGAATCACTTTCCTATGCACCAGAAACCAACATAACATTGTAAATCGAACATATTTCAATTAAAAAAAAAGAAAATTATGTCAGCTCTGTCATATGTAATCACAGTGTGTAAGAGTGTGTACTTTTGAATTAGAGATACTAGCTTTGGAACATTAGTAGGTATATACCTAATGTACATACTTTGTGAGCCTCATTTTACTCTCTTGTGCAATGATGATAAAAATGGCTACTTTATAAGGCAGTTACCCATATTAGAGATAATATCAATGTATATAGTCACCACCTAGTATGTGTTCAATAGATACTATTATTTTATAATCTACTACTTATCTTCCTCCTTTAATACAACTTAGTAGGACCTCTCCATTTTTCTCTTCCAATGTTCCTCCAAAGTATATTTTACCACCAAGATCCTCTTTAAACATTCTCCTCCTCACTTCATTCCAGAAAAATTCCATACCTGATTCTTTGAACCCAAATACTCATTCAAAGTCTCTATCAAAGAGTTTTTATTTAGGATGTACTTAGATAACCTCAAGATTCTGCTAAATGTTCTCAGGTGTTCTTAGGGACCATGTAATTTCCTCATGAAACAAACATTCATAAACCCATTCATGGTATTCCAGATCATACTTGACCACTTTCATTAACAAAAAAAGAAAAATTTTTTTCTTCTGTGGTAGTCCATTCCATCTTTGAATATAAACGACAGAAGTTGGTCTTTTAATACAACTGAAACTTATATTTCGTTGGATTCTGCCCACCAGCATTAGTTTGCCCCTTCTTGCTTTTGATTTAGACAAACTGGTTTTAAATTGAAATTCTGCATTTACTAGCCATGTGAGATTAAGCAAGTTAAATACTTATTGATCTACAAAAGGACTCACTTAGAGGCAACTCGTAGATTTTTGTGTTAGCAATGAATAAATTGGAGTATATGGAATTTTTAACATAATTCTTGGTACATGGTAAATGTTAAATATTTGGTAGCTATTATTAATACTATGCTAATTTCCACTTGGGCTTCCCTAGTAGCTCAGCTGGTAAAGAATCTGCCTGCAATTCATGAGACCCTGGTTCAATTCCTGGCTTGGGAAGATCCCCTGGAGAAGGGATAGACTGTGCGGTGCTTGCTGAGTTGCTCAGTTGTGTCCAACTCCTTGCAACCACATGGACTGCAGCCCGCCAGGCTCCTCTCTCCATGGGATTCTCCAGGCCAGAATACTGGAATGAGTTGCCATGCCCTTCTTTAGGGGATCTTCCCAACCAAGGGATGGAAGCCAACCAAGGGATGGAAGCCAGGTCTCCCGCCATGCAGGTGGATTCTTTACTGTCTGAGCCACCAGGGGAGCCCGGGGATAGGCTACCCACTCCTGTATTCTGGGGTTTCCCTGGTGGCTCAGGCAGTTAAAAAAAAAAAGTCCGCCTGCAATGTGGGAGACCTGGGTTCATCCCTAGGTTGGAAAGATCCCCTGGAGGAAGGCATGGCAACCCACTCCAGTATTCTTGCCTGGAGAATCCCATGGACAGAGGAGCCTGACGGGCTACAGTCCTTGGGGTCACAAAGAGTTGGACATGACTAAGTTGGAGAGACTAAGCACGATTTCCACTTACGGTCTTAAATTGCATTTATTGACTGACTGGCTGGCTTTCCATAACAGTTTCTAAAACAAACAGGGAAAATGTTTTAAGTCCTCTAGTATTAGGTGGGAAGTAGTTATACAAATACTGAAATCCTTTGGTTCAAGTTCCTCAAAGGTAAGAACATTAATGCTCAAATAATAAAGTTACTTTGTTGAAGTTATCATTTGACAAAAAAAGAGCTACTGTGTTTCTGAGGCTCAATTTTAATTTATTTTTTTTTTTTAAGCCCAGTGGAGATTTGCAGTGAGAAAAGGCAATCATGGGTTGTTCAAGAGACAATTCCATACTTATCTTGAAGATTTTTATTGTGTTTTCTATTTACTTATGTATAACTACATAAATATATGTATTGGTTCTTTTTTACCATGGAAAGTACTATTTAGCATCTGGTGTCAAGTTTGCTTTTTCTGTGCAATAACCTCCTCCAATCATCTCTGAGTCTTTGATTAATTTCATACACACAAACCTGCTGTGCCAGGAGTTCAAAGTTTAGGACAAAGAAGGGAGATAGATTTTTTCACATTGTCATTTTGCAAAGTGCAGCATATTAATAACAGTATTATTGGAGAGAATGGTAGTTCTAGACTTTCTAGTGGAGAGGAACAGCAAAGCAAGCCAGTGGTCATCCAAGGTGATTTAAAACCATATTTAGGAAAAACAGCTGTGAAGTAGACGGGTGTGAGACAAATGTTCTCTAATTTCCCAGAAGAAGGTAATTCTCTAAATAGGGGGAATTCCTAAACGCTTGGTTTGCACAGACAGAATGCTACATAAATGACCACACATTTCTCAAAATAATTTCTCAAATAGTCATATTTTTGAACTCCTTTATGGCTAGTTCCATTGGACAATAATAACTGTAATCAAATCAACAATGCTCTTATTAGAGCTTGTCTGCCAGTTCTGACAGGAATGTGTAAAGAGGTGACTTCCTTATGTAGTCACCAACATATAAATCAGATAAACAGAATTACAGAATTTGAGTCCTTTAGGTCCAGCACATTCATTTAAAGGTGAGATCTGCAAAGGGAGATGGCTAAGATTACATACCCTTATTATCCTTCCAGATTTAGGATTTTTTTTTCCTATTTAGAGTAGAAAACGTATTTCTTCTCCTTCATTAAACTAATTAAAACTCATCAAAAAATAGAATCAAATATGTTAATCTTCTCTTTAGAGACAAATATAATACTATTTCTTTTTTCAATAAATACTTTTCAGGAGGAAAACATGCCTATTCAAAAAGAATATGTATATAAATGTAACATCTCACCAGTGATCATCATTTTAACACATGAAAAAAAAAATCAGTCTAGACACCTCACTAAGCTTGAGGATGATACAAATCAGAGATGGATAGTAAACAAAATGATGGGTAAAAATGATACAAAGTTGCAGTAATAAATGTGGAGTCCTATGATGAATAAAAACAATACATTGTAGTAAAAATGATCAGAGAATTATTTAATAGCATCAGATACTTAGGATTTAGTGCAATCAATGGAATTGAAAATGCTATGGTGATTAGTTGCATTATGTTTAAAATAAAGTGAAAAGAATACGAAGAAATACCAAAACCAGGTTCTGTAATCAACAAAAAATGATTTTTGGAGTCTTAGCTTAAATTAGAGAGGACATGATAGATATCTTTGTTTATGTGATTGCTATGTAGTTTTGCTCCGAAATATTATTATTTTGTGTAGCTTCAAAGGTGAGAACTAGGACCAGGGTGCAGATTTCAACCCAACACAAGTAAAGTGAGAAATCAGATGCTGAATACCATTTGCCAGGAATGCTGGAGGGAATTCAGGTTTTTGATGAGCAACTAGAAAATTCCATGTAACAGATTCAGTAATTTTAAAAAAAAATTTCGTAAGAAATTTTGGACTTTTCCTGTTTCTACTGTTGTCATTGTTGTTTTGTTTATAGCTAATTTCTTGAAATGTTTCTCAAATTATTTATGTCACGTCTTGAGAAATAATGCTTAGGACTGTGCTATATAGCTTCAATTACCTTCACTTGTGTAGAATTTAGGTGCTGAAAATATGGACTGTGAACTAGGTAGATAGTGGGTAGATCTGGCAGGAGGATAGTGAAGAAGACATTTGCTTTTAGCTCTTATGTTCCTGAATTAAAATATACATGTATATATATATATATATATATATATACACACACACACATATATGTGTATATATACACACACATACATTCACAATACTTTATTATTTTTATTTAAAGATTAAAATTATAAGGCTTAAAGAGACTTCTATTACTTCAACTTTCCCAGACTAGGGGGAGAATGCTGTTCCTTGGTTTCAAACGTTCCACTTCTGACCTGTGACAAGCCTACTAGTGCCAGCAACATCATCATTGACCATGTTTATGGATACTTTATTCTTATAACATGGAAATCTTTGTAAGTTCTTTCCAGATATTGTCTCTTACAGGTAGCATTCGACTTTGTAACTTAGCTTGAGATGCCACACCTTTCACAAGAAGGATCAGCAAAGTACTTGCAAAAAACTAAAACACTAATCCAACAGCAAGATGGTCAGAAGTTGTTCTGATGTGTTCTAAGTGCTTTTCCAAAGAAGAATGAGAACCAATATTTAAATAGAGAGGAAAGGGGTAGCTGATGCAATAAAGCTGGTGAAATCAGAAAGAGCATCCAAGAAGACCTCAATATTGTTAGACTTTTTAAGCAGTGAGAGCTATGTAGAAATCCTTCTGTGAACCATAGAAATAATAAATGCTGAGCCCTTTGGAACATAATCTCAATCAGCAAGATGCCACTGCCGTCCAGATTTCCTCACAGGGCCCTGCTAAGTCCATGCCAAAACTAGCAGTGAATTTCTCCCTTCTAATCTCCCCTAATGCCTTATTTGATTATTGTCACTGCTCTCTGACCATGCACTGTCCCTCCAGACTCTCATTCCCCAACTGAGTCAGTCAGAGGAGGATAAATGTCCACTGGGACATACTCTAAGACCCCCAACCACCTTGTTCCACGTGAAAGGACAGAGTGGAGAGTGAAGAGATCAAGGGGAACCCTCCACGTTTAGCTGGCAACCTTTTCATCTTCATCTACTGGATTACTGGCTGGACCCAAACAAGAAGGGCTATGAGTGGTCCCGGAGAGCGCTCGAGTTAACTGGAAAAGGGGAACTGGCTGGCAGGAGGAGAAGGCAGGAGGAGGGCGAGCTGGGCATCTCAGTGCACTGCAGGATGGTGTCGCCTCTGCCCTGGCTATACATTGTTCTCTGGTAAGACTTTGTTTTCTGACTTTTCCTTTTAGCTCCAAGCAAGGGCAAGCATGCATCCACTGGGTGACTTCTATACCAAATCATAGATGCAACCTGGATGGCATGGCTCATCTCTATGGTGGGGTAGACAGGGCTGGAATGAACAGCCTATTTTCTCTGAGGCTGGGAGGGAGGATCACTGACTGTCTACTCACAGGGTAGAAAATGCCCTAGGGAAACTTGAAGATGAAGGAAACTTCTATTCCAAAAACATCAGTCGGATCCTGGACAACTTGCTTGAAGGCTACGACAATCGGCTGCGACCGGGATTTGGAGGTAAGAGGCAAGCCCTTCCCAGACTATGTGTGACATACGCGCCCTTCTCCCCCTTGCTGCCAGTCCCGGGCCCAGAGCGGGAAGTCGCGGGGCAGTGGGGTTGGGGCCCGGGCATCCAGTCTCCCTCCCTCCCACAACTCCTGACCTTATACGTGAGTCATCGGAACTCTCTAAGCCTCCACTTTCTCCACAGTGGTGGGGTGCATAAACAGTGCTTGTCTCATAGGGTGTGCGAGTGTAAACGACATTCTCCATATAAAACACAGTTTTAAGCATTTGATTCATTAAAGCTGTCACTAAACAATTATTATTGTAGTTGTTAGAATACTAACCCAGTTTTCTTTCCTTCCTTACACTTTGCAATTTGGCCAGAATAAATTCAAAATAATGCAACTAGTCTGAGTTTTTAAGAGTTGAAAAACCAAAGGACCCTTGCTACTGGGATTACTCTAGGATGGGTTGTAGATTCTGGCTGAGAGAAGGGACTTCGTGAAACAGTCGTTCCATTCAACCCCCTTAACGTCGTTGATGATAAATGTTCCTTTGGGCTAATTTCAGGTGCTGTCACTGAAGTCAAAACAGACATTTACGTGACAAGTTTTGGGCCCGTGTCAGACGTGGAGATGGTGAGTGAGCTCAGAGTGAGGAGAGTAATTTTGCTTAAAGGAGGAAAGGACTGAGTCCCAGGACAAATGATAATGGACATTGTTACCAAACTTGGCTCCAGATCTAAAAGCAGTATATGCACTCATGCTGGGAAGGAATGGCCATTAGAGCAGATTATTGGCCAAATCTCCTTCACATTTCACTAAAGGCTCTGCTTGAACATGAATCTGAGGAGACTTTTTAAGATGATATCCTCTCTTCTGTTAACACATCGAGCGCCGATTCTTCCTTACAAAGAGAAGATTCTCCCCCATCTTTACGAAGTTTTAGGAAATTTATGGAGGTGTAAAAAAATAAGAAAAATGGAATGCCATGTAAGAGTATAATGAGAAGACCTATTAAACATAAAATGTGGCTGTTTGGGCAGTGCCCCTTCTCAGTACGTTATTAAAACAGTAAAGGGGGTCCTTTGGAAAGACTAATGCATTCCACCTTTTATGTTTGCAAATGGATCAGTAGGTGTTCTGGAAACTCTGTTCCAGGTACAGATGGCTGTAGGATTCGTAAGAGGGTATTTATAGTAAGTGGCAGTAAAAAACTGAACCAGTTTTTTAGAACAAAGTGTACCATGATATTCTTTCATGTTTCTCAAGTAGTGTGTCCCCCTAGAAATAAAATATAAATACTAAAACTGAGGAAAAACAGAACTCTTTAAAGTGGTACTTTAAATGTACTAGGGGGGTGTAATTCTAGATGAACAGTTATTAGAGACTTTCATTTTCTGCTCTTTGATCTGAGAATATAAGCAGAAAAGAAAGGAATAGAAATGTAATAAGGGGGAAAGGAGTAAAAAGGGGGAGAAAGGAAAGGAGAAAAGAGTAAGAAAAAATAACAAGGAAGAGGGGCAGAAACTAAGGAGCACTTTAGGAGATAAATGTCTGAAGAGATGAGAGAAAGGAGTCAGCATTTCTTCAGATTCCTCAACAATTTAACTATCAATTTTTTCATTTGAGCATGACTCACACTAAGAAGAAATAATCATAACTATGTTCTACTGTCACATTGAAATCTGGGGACACTTAGACCTTTATTTTATGCGTGTGTCACTTTTTTAAGTGTATTTATACAAGAGAGGCTTGTTATAGCCTGGATCACCATTATATGGATATATTGTATGTCAAATTATATTTTTAAAATATAATCACCACTTGCAGTAATAGTCTCATAAAGAAACATATAAAGGATACAAAGCAATTCTTTGCAATATTTTGACATAATTATAAGTTGCTATTTATCACTGACTTTTGCAAAGGCCTTTATCATAATACTTAAGTTCTTAATGTTATTTCATAAAAGCCACAAATTAAAACATAATTTTGATTATGCATACTTAAATGAAGCTCTGTTTGAGTAATCATGATAATGTTTGCTTTTATGTTCTCTGAGAACTATATAAAATAATTATGATGTGCAGACAAAGTATGCTTATCAAGTCAAGTTTCTCAATCCTTGGAACTGTACTAAATGGCACTGCATTGCTCAGATATACATTTGAAGGTAAACAAGTTGCTAAGAGGAATGATTGTACTAATTGATGGTAGGAAGGTCAACACAAAACCTAGATTAAATCTTATATTTTTATTCTAAATTAAAGGAGAAATCAGTAGGTCAGTAGATAGAGACATGGATTACTGATAGAAAAAAGGAAGAATGTTGAAGGTGAACATGGAGAAGGGAGGTTTATACAATATCAACACTATTGTCTATAATAATATTATAATCTTACAGTGTGAAAAGTAATAATTCACTGGTTATAGTTCTCCTGATATGCTATTGTCATAAAAAGTTGCTTTATTTCATAAATTTTAGTATTGAGTATGTAAGCTAGTGAATAAACTATTCTTAATAAACCATCTACCCAGCATGCGTGAATATTTTACTTTCTCTTAGGAGTACACGATGGACGTTTTTTTCCGCCAGACTTGGACCGATGAGAGGTTGAAGTTTGGGGGGCCAACTGAGATTTTGAGTTTGAATAACCTGATGGTCAGTAAAATCTGGACACCTGACACTTTTTTCAGGAATGGCAAAAAATCAATTGCTCACAACATGACAACACCTAATAAACTCTTCCGAATAATGCAGAATGGAACCGTTCTCTACACCATGAGGTGAGGCTTCCCCAGGTCTTTGTCCTCTGCTCACAGGATTTGTCCATCATACTAACTCAGAACCACTTATTTCAATGTTCCTTAGGCTCACCATCAACGCTGACTGTCCTATGAAACTGGTTAACTTTCCTATGGATGGGCATGCGTGTCCGCTCAAATTTGGCAGTTGTAAGTGACCCAATGCTTCTGAGAGTTAAATAATGTATTCAAAATACATAATTATTTGGTTTTAGTCATGTTAGAAAGCAAAAGAGAAGTTCTACTCTGATATTCTCTGTATAATTCCTGTAATTAACTTACTTAATCATGTCTGTCAATCTTATGCATAGAGGTTTTGGTCACCAGGATTAAAGAAAAGTATTTTTAAAAATTTATGCTTGTATTTTCTTTTCATAATGGACAAGATTTGCTTTGAAAGAAAAAAAAACACAACTAGCCAGATTTACTGCAATTTGTTTAAAAAATTCAGATGCTTACCCCAAAAGTGAAATCATATATACATGGAAAAAAGGACCACTTTACTCAGTGGAAGTCCCGGAAGAATCCTCAAGTCTCCTTCAGTATGATCTGATTGGACAAACAGTATCTACTGAGACAATTAAATCTAACACAGGTAAGAATTAAACCAACATGTGAATGGAATCCTACAAGGTGACTCCAGTGCACATTTTCAAAATATCTATTTGTTTTTCCTCTGCATTAGCCTTCCTCAGCTAAACTTGAAGTTTTAAAGTGATGAGTAGCTTTAAGATGGATTTTGCAACCATGTGCATATATAAGGATTTGTATAGCCTTGGAGTGAGTAGTTTTGTATGTATGTGACACAAAGAACTCCACAGAAAACAATAGGCTGATGCATTTATCATCTGCTGATCGACTAACCTTGTCATACGTTGAAAAATGTCTTTGCTTGTTTTCTTCCTACACATATTAATTTAAGGATCTGTAAGATTTATTTCTAACTGCACTCTTTTGCACATTGTCAACAGCAATAATACTGACATACCTGTCTTCCAACAGGTGAATACGTAATAATGACAGTTTATTTCCACTTGCAAAGGAAGATGGGCTACTTCATGATACAGATCTATACTCCTTGCATTATGACAGTCATTCTTTCCCAAGTGTCTTTCTGGATTAATAAGGAGTCTGTTCCAGCCAGAACTGTCTTTGGTATGCTTCACTCTTTGGGCTCTCCTTTCCATCATCCTCCAGCTCACATTCCTTGTGTATTTCAAGGGGAATATTCGCACCAGTGAACTTTTTCAATCCGCAAAGGAAATAAACTCCTATCTCATTCAGACACATGTTTCATATGAAGTAACCTTCATCTTATCACAACTTGTGTGGTGAATCAACAAAAGATTTGTCTCAGCAAGAATTCTGGCTGGTTTCCTATGACTTTCATGTGCCCTATTTTGGAGAATTTCTTATCTCAATTTGCTTTCTCATAACTAGAAAAAGCAGAAAATTTAAAATGACATGTAACTCAATGAAAACAAAAGCTAAGATACTGAACCCATGAATACATAGAATATATCTCCCTTTTATTAGGTAGGATTATAAAAAATTTGCCATTTTTTAGGTCTAAAAATAGTTAAATATCACTAATTTCCTGTTGTTCAGCCTGAATATTTAGTTACATTTATGCTATATAGAATCACTAACAGTGTGACGGAACAAAATGAAAAAAGAAAAAGAGCTATAACAGAAAATATCTTCTGTAACAAAGCTCAATTTTTTTCTCAGCTTTCATGATTCTAAGTTTACAAGTTCATAGGGAAGACCTAAGTTTAATTGAAATCTCAGATGAATTCTGACTTTTTAATTTACCATAGTAAAACAGATTTCTTTCTGTAAAGAATATTTAGATAATGTTGCTAATCATCTTTGGATTATATAAATCCTCCAAGACAGAAAACTGCTGCAAGATGAGTGATGAAATTATTTTCTTGTGATTAAATATTTTATCTTAAAACCAATCTAGAGATTAAAATATTGTGAAATTTAATTTTGTATTTATCATCTATACAAATACTTATTAATATGATGAAATATTATATCAGCATTAAATATGATCGGAAGTTCAAGATTGTATTACTCATGTAATAGTAATTTACTATTATATTATTATTGTTAAACTAAATCACTTCAAAAAATAACTTTTTGAGCAACTACAATATATGCAAGGTATTGAAAGATACAAAAATATGAATGCTTATGATAATAATTGTGAACAATTAAAATAATAAAATAACAAAAATTACATTTGTAACTGAAATCTTCTCCAAGAAGTTCCCATTTAAGCCTGTTATTCGATTGCAAATGCTAATACTGCATTTATTATTTTGTTTGGTTTTAGGAATCACCACTGTTTTAACCATGACCACTTTAAGCATCAGTGCCCGGCACTCCTTGCCAAAAGTGTCTTATGCAACCGCCATGGATTGGTTCATAGCTGTTTGCTTTGCTTTCGTCTTCTCTGCTCTTATTGAGTTTGCTGCTGTCAACTACTTTACCAATCTTCAGACACAAAAGACCAAACGGAAGGTGCAGATTGCAGCCTCACCCCCAGTGACAATAGCAAAAGCAACTGAACCCCTGGAAGCTGAGATTGTTTTGGTAATTGTTTACTTTTCTAATGTTACCCACACTGTATAGGAGAAGGCAGCCTGAATAGTTACTGCAAACAGCTAGATAGTCCAAAAGTAATATTAGTAATAAAGTTATGTAATTTTGGTTCCAAGGCCAACTTCTCCAACTTCACAGGAAAAAGCCAAGCAACAGTCCTTCATTTATCTTTGCTCTAAACTTTTGGTATTCCTCTTTCATCATCCTCACTAGTACTGGCAGATTCCAAGTTCTCAGAGGAGACAAGAAAATCCTCAGCCTTTAGATGTTTCCTTTGAACGGGTTCCCATATACCAACTAGGGAGAATAAAGTTAAAAAGAAAGAAAAAAACGCTCCTAATGAAGCTCCAGAGTCTGAAGGAAACAAACAGGGACTCCTATGAAAAACTTTTGTTAGATATCTGCTTGTTGCTTTAATACAGAAGGGCAAGATGTGTATATTAGATTCTGTGAATGCTGAGTCATAAGCCAAGTTTTTGATTCACATGAAAACATTCTCATGTTCACATTCGTGTTATTTGTATATAACATGCATATTTTATGTATATTAATTTTTGCAAAGACTTAATCAGTGAAAAATACCTATAAAATTAAGTTTAGATTTGTGGTGACTAAATGCTGGTCCCCAAAGCATTTTTTAATAAAAAACAAATGATAGCATTAATAATTCAAGGGTCATAAATGTGCCCTCAAATTTCAATTATGTACATGAATAAATTCTCACAATTAAGTTGCATGTACTGCTTAAAAAAAGGATTGCAGAATTGATTGACAAGTATACATTTTTACTTCAATAACAAACTCCAAACTGTAGCTCTTGAAAAAAGGAAAATTTTGCTCTGCAAAATCAAGTAATGCAGACAGTTTGAACTGGAAATTTCTTTATAATTGATCAATTCTCACAAATATTTCCAAGTCAAAAAACCAGTTAATCCTTCCTTAAATTTTATGATAAAAATTATAACACTATATGTATTTTATTTTCCAAATACTGAGATATTTATTGGCTTTAAAAGATCATTGTTATTGAAACTTTTCTCTTTGATAAACTAAGAAACTTGTTTGAGAATTTGCATTTTCTCCAAATGATAAGACCAGTCCATGATAAGTGGCAATTCATCATTTAAAGATTTTTTTCCTTAAATTAGACCTCATTAAAAAAGAAGTCTGCCATCCAGTAATCCAGTCAAATTACACTTGAAAATAAAAAAAAAAAAAGAGAGACTCAGAGAAGGGAAACATTAATCACTTAGAAAAACTAGGAATTGATTCCAGAAATCCTAATATTCACAACTATACAGAGGCTGACACTCTGACTTCCCCAGCACTTTCTCAGAGACTGAACTATATGAAAGAGTACATACCACTGGGTAAAAAAAAAAAAAAAAAATTTCTCTGAATGTAGGTAAGGTGATTTCCAAAATTCTTTCATTTAATGATGCTTGGGAGGTGCTAGTGGTAAAGAAACCACCTGCCAATGCGGGAGACACCAGAGATGTGGGTTTGATCCCTGGGCTGGGAAGATCCCCTGGAGGAGGAAGTGGCACCCCACTCCAGTATTCTTCCTTGGGAAATATTATGGACAGAGGAGCCTGGCAGGCTACAGTCCATCAAGTTGCAAAGAGTTTGACATGACTCAGCACACACACATCCCCACACATGTGTTTTCAAAGGTCACAAAAATATAAATTTATAACAAAATACGTTAATCTGAAGACCTAGTTCAAATGAGTTGAAAATTCTATTTTTCACAAAAGATAAATTCCAAGTTTTTTTTGAGAATTATCTTGTTTGTAAAAACATGTGATTATGTTACAACCTGTCTGTACTTACATAGACACATAACTATTATATTGCCCAAAGGTCATATATTAACATATATCTAGAAAGGAAGAAGAACTAGTATTAATCAAAATACCACTTAACAGTGCCTTATTTGACAAGTACAGTAAAAATAAGAGGAGAAATTCATGAGAAAAAGGGTAAAATGTGATTTTGAATATAGTCATTGATCAGATATCGAGACAAAAGGAAAGACCAACTTCCTTACTTCAATGTTTTAAAAATATGGATTACTGAGAAGGATATGATTTCAAATCCTTGGAGAAAGAACAGAGTTATCATTCCCTAAGTCTATTATTTTAAAGGTATAATTTATTAATAAGATGGAATTTAAGATCTCAGTTCTTCATATAGACTATCTTCTAATAGTTCTAAAATAGTAACATAAAATTAGGCTGTCCTTCGGGAACTTGTATCAAAAAATTGGATTCAAATCATCTCAAAATACTTTTTTCCTTGCAAGTTGACTTTTTTTTCCTATGAAAAATTATATTTCTGAACCTGGCTCCATTTAAAATATTTCAAGGCAATGAAAAGGAGACTTTTGTTTCTGAAAGGCTAAGTATAAAAATAAAAACCAAAAGTAACCAAACCTAACAATATAAACCTTGTAAGCATCAAGAAATAAATACAGATGATTGCATAGAACATGTACATTTTATTTATGTCAAAACTTGGCAATTGCCTTTTATAATATAGAGGAACAAACATAAATTATATATTTGGAATTTATACAGCACAATGGTATATTATGATTACAAGGTCATTTTTTCTTTCAAATACCATGACATTTAAAAATGCCTATTCAGTTGTAATCAAAATAACATTATTTGGGTAAGTTGGACATTGAAATAGCAAACCAATATGGCAAAGCTGAAATGAGATTAAGTGCTTGGATAGTTCATGTGATTCTAAATTGTATGTTTTAAAGTGCACATTGCTTTTCACAGGAAACTGGTTAGAATGAATGTGAAAACTTTATCGCTTTGAATTTGACCTTGAAATTTATAATAATGATAAAGAAATTCAGACATTTAAAATCTAGTACTCATACCTGAAGAGACTAAATCTTCAGAAGTGTTCTACAGATTAATAATCTTTCTGCTGTTAAGGCATTTGGAAGTGGAGACTTTATATTTTTAGATTTTGAGAAGAAATTGTCCCGTGCTTCTTCCCTGCTTATATGGTATCTTTCCATGTTGTTTTTATATGGTATGCTATTTTGGCATTAGAAAGTACTCCTGTATTTATGCTTCAGAATTTATTATTTGTCTAGGGTGTACTTATTTTGTAGATAAGACTGAGTTCAGACTCTGATCTCTTTTGGAATGTTTGCCTAGTATTCTTTTTATTTTAAACATTTAAGTCCTCACCACCAAGTTCTTAAGAATGAATCCTCTGCCACACTACTCAACACATCCAATGTGACTTCTCTTTTTCATGGCAGGTGTGATGTTTTTTCACAAATTATCTATAAAGTTGACCAAAATTTAATTAGTTGAGAGAATAACTGTGTTTATGTTGATTACATGGTTTATTTTTCTTGTCACCTGACACCAGTTTATTGAGTACCTATGTGTTCAAATTATTCATACCACAAGCATTTGTTAAGTGCCTTTATCTGTAGACCCTTTGTAGAACGTTGAGAATTCATTAGTAAGCAGCACTGATATAGCCTCTTCTGTCATGGAACTGCCCATCAAGCAGGAAGAGAGGGAAATCAAGGAGCCTTGACAATGCACTGTGATAAACGTTGTGGTTACAGATGTATATGAGCTGAAGAAGGGCCATGCAAGCGTATTCGCTCAGTCTGGAGGGGGTGATTCTGGAGGAAGTGGTGCCTGTGTTGAGAATAGAAAGATGAGCCTGGCCCTGATCTAGAGACACTAAGTCAGTTATTAGCAACTTGGGCACAGAAAGGGAAGTAAGACATATTGTCCTTTCTGTACTCTTTTTCAAGGTTGAAACATCTGCTGGGCCATAACCATGCTGCCCTTCAACCGTGCAGAGAAATATGAAGCATAGATTTACCTCCCCTGTTCCTAATGTTGCTGAGATTTCTTAGAGTACTATCATTGCTCCAAAGAATTAGCAGTTGAATTAAGCAATCAGAGACTCTGAGCACCAGGAAGACCCTTCCCCATGGTAGCACCATCATATGACTTACAGAGAGGGTTCGGTGGGTCAGATGAGAAGTGTAGGCAATTAGCGCTTTCCCTATACCTTCCATCAAATCCCCATCCAGTATTCCTTTTAGGACCCTTCAAACATTTCAGTGTGGTCTTCAGACATGTCTCCAGCACCACTGACCTACCAGATTGCTACCAATAAGCTGTTTCTCTATAGATATTCTGGAATTGTCTCTGCTCCCAGTTCTACCAGCTGTAAATGCAAGGACATTTGACAGAGTTTGTTTTCTCCATAATTATTAATACTATCATTTAAAAAACTCTCAAATACTAAATGTTTTAAAAACTATGTTCTCTTGCTTTTGGCGCCCCAGTTAAAAGCAATTGCTTTGTTTGCCCTAGAGTAATGCGGCCCTGGTTGGAATATCTCCCCTAGGGGGTAACCCATTGCTCCCTCCTCTTTAATATATTAGACTCACTGAATATTGTATCAAAATTGCTCTTAGTACTTCCAAAATGCCTTATGCCGATACCAAATAACTGACTCTCACAATGTCCAGTTTGACTCCAAGTACCTTAGCAATATGGCGTTACTTAAAACAAAGCAGTGCTCTAAAAATACCAGAAGCAGGATGGCACCGAGCAGCAGGGGAGCCCTGGAAAAATTCAAAACCACAGGTGTTCCACTCAAAACAGTGACAGCCCCAAGCTGAGCCCTCATCTGGACTCTGACAAAAGCCGATTTTACCATCAACTGAAGCTGCCGAGCTTACAATAGGGCAGGCAGAATCTGATGCAAACCTGTAGCTTGAATGGCTTGCAAAATTGGCTTTCTTTTCATTTTAGAAATTCAATGTGATTCTTCTAAATTTTAGACGTCCAGTCTCTATACTGCCGATTTCTAATTATCCAGGAACTGATTATCCTGCATATGCGTTATTCAGCTCTCTGGCATTTCCTTGAGAACCTTGTATTTGTTGCCTGCTAGAAACCTCCCAGGCGGCACTAGTGGTAAAAAACCCACCTGCCAATGCAGGAGACATAAAAGATGTGGGTTCAATCCCTGAATCAGGAAGATCCCCTGGAGGAGGGCATGACAACCCACCCCAGTGTTCTTGCCTGGAGATTCCCGTGGACAGAGAAGCCTGGCAGGCTACAGTTCATAGGGTCACAAAGAGTCGGACATGACTGAAGTGACTTAGTATAGCCCCAGCCATCGTTGTACAATGAGACAGTGTAATTCTAAACCAGTGATGCTCAACGGTGGGTGTCCCCAGAGGATGTATGTCATGATACAAGGACATTTTTGGTTGTCAAAACTCTGAGGATGTGGGTGTTAAAGGTATCTTATGGATAAAGGACAAGGATGCTACTCAACATCCCATGATGTACAGGACAGTCCCCACAACTAAGAAGTACCAATATATCAGTAACTTTGTGGCTAAGAAACAACCATGCCCTAAACCCTAAAGCTGATAGAAGGAAAAAGAGTACTTATTAAGATTATGCTCTTAGCAGTGGTCCCCAACATTTTTGGCACCAGGAACTGATTTCATGGAAGATAATATTTCCATGAACTGGGGTTGGGGGATGGTTTTGGGAAGATTTAAGCACATTACATTCAATGTGCACTTTATTTCTAATCTATTGCTGCCTCTCATCTGACAGGGGTCCCCAAGCTCTCTGTGGCCCAGAGCTTGGGGACCACTACTCTTAGGCATCTAAGAGGGATTGAATTCAAGTGCTACCATTTATTACTTGTGTGAGCTTCCTGCTTATACCTTCATTGGCTCATCTCTAAAACAAAATATTATTGCATTAGAGATTCTTTCTAGGAATAAGCAAAATAATGCAGGCAGAGTGTCAGGTAGTGCTTGTAAATGGCAAGTGTTTAGATATGGTTCCTATGTGCATGCCTGTGTGCTAAGTTGCTTCAGTTGTGTCCAACTCTTTGTGACCCTTTGGACTGTAGCCCACCAGGATCCTCCATCCACGGGGATTCTCCAGGCAAGAATATTGGAGTGAGTTGCTATGCCCTCCTCCAGGGGATCTTCCTGATGCAGGGATCAAACCACGTCTCTTATGTCTGCTACATTGGCAGGCAAGTTCTTTACCACTAGTGCCACCTGGGAAACATGGTACTTATAATGTAATATAAACAATATGCCAAAATACAATGTAAAATAATCATGAAATATTTTGTTCCCGTCTCTTTGCCTGAAAACTCTTCTAAGTCTCAGAAAATGTTTAAATTTTCATTCATTTATTGATTTAGCATATGCTTATGAAGCATTCACTGTGTTCTATGCACTGGCTAGGCAGTTTGGAGTACTTACACATGAAAATAATATGCCCTCTACCATTAACAAAGATGTCTACATTAAGATTTCAAGTCAGGAAGGGGGATAAAGCACAACAGAAGTAATGTTTACAGGGAAGATATGATAGCAAGAAGAGTTGTAACAGCTAAGTAGGCAGGAAGGATATAATGAAGAGACATTTTCTTTCTCAAGTTCTTAAAGAAAGGGAAAAAAATCCTTACAGATGAAATAATTATTGTCTCTAACTTTAAAGATGGAAACTTTAAGCTTAGGGAGAATCTATGACTCCTTTGCCATGTCTAAGTCATGCAACAGCTAAGTAGTGAATGTGGAATTGCAGACTAGGGCTTTCTGACTCTGTTGCCCTCTAATTTCTAAGCAACCCTCCATAGAGACTGCCTGGGGAAGCAGATGAGGAAAGGAAGGATTCTATCATAGGAGATGTTTAATTCCAAGCTAATGCTATTATGCATAAATTTTTCATGCATTAGGTCTTGAATGATCTTGCTTAACTCTGAACAAGGGCTATTTGGCAATCCTCATTAAGTCATTTGTGACACTGTGACATGCCAAGAGATTGACAAATGCCTTCTCCCCACATCTCCAAGAGAGCGAGATAAAACAATACCTTATGTTTTTATGCTAGATTATAATTTACACTTTTTCATCTCAATGAACTTGTTCATGTCTTCCCTATTTCTCCCTTAAAAAGAAAGAAACATAGGTGACAGACAGACAATGCATGCTATTAAAAATCAAGACAGGTTTAGAAAGAAGATCCGCTCTAAAGCCTTGCAGAAAATTTATTAGAGTAAAATATTTTAATGTTATATATATCTGGAAGGAGGAGAACTCTTTTTAAAGATTAAACAGTGACACATTTTGATCTTTCAGGTGGAGAACATTTTGATAACATATATAATAGTTAAAAATTCAAATTAAAATTTGGGGAACAAGATAGAAAGCTTTGGCTGACAATGCTATGTTTATCTTCTAAGACAGGCAGCATGTATTAAGACTGAAATACCACTACACTGGTCCTATCCACACACTATTGGTGACCCTCGGCACAGTTGTCCTCAGTTGTCACATTTTTTTCAGTTGTTTAACAATTTATTTGTAAAATAGACTAACAAGACAGCTGTGTACAACGCCAGATATTATACCCATATATCAATAACTAGATTTAAAATTGTATATTACAGATGTAGGCACTGAAAAGAAAGAATGATCAATAAGGGCACCAGAAATGAAAGGAGGTTCCAGTAAGAAAGTGAAGCTTAAAATTGACTTTGAGGAATGAATAGAATTTATGAAAGGAGAGTGACAATGGTTTATAAAGCAAAGAATCAAAGAAGGTTGTCACGTATTTTTAATAGAAAATGTCACTTATTTCCTATTCAAGATCAGTAGACTGGGCAATCTTCTATTTGAAACTCTCTTCACCCTCCAATACCTTTGATTTATTTATTTCTGTCCACAGTGCCTAGCCCAATATCTGGTCAACAGATAACAAGTAAAGATATTCTTTGCTTGAAATTCACATGGTCACGTCAAATCAGACTTCACAAGGATTTATTCTTGCTTTTGGTAAAGAAACAGGGTTTACTATGGCCCCCAAAAGCACAGTGGGCTTGATGATTCTGTGATGACTATTACTATTTAGATGTTCAGCAACACCCATGACAAATCAAAAGCAAACTTCAGGAGTAGAGAGAGAAGAGGTTCTTGGGGTTGATGTTTTCCCAGAGTCCAAGTGTGCCCGCATCGGCGGGGCGTTCCGGTCCTGTGGTTCCATGAGCACGGGGAGCGGCCGCCTCATGCCGTAGCCACGGGGCTGCCGTCTAAGCCACGGGAGTCTGTCCGTGTCAATAACACACCCTGCCAGGCAGCAAAGTGGCGATTTTGCTGCCAGAGAGGAACCAGGCAGTTTTACAAGAGCAGGGATAATGTACAGCGTGTGTGTGAAGGCAGGGACTCAGCAAGGACAACCCAGCCACAAGGAGAGTGATTATTACAGGCTGCATACAAGAAAAAGTGAGAATCCAAGGAAGTCCCCCTAGTCTCCACCATTTTGAAAGGTGTCTAAAGTAAACATAATTAGTCTCTGAAGCAGGCTCGATAGTTTACAGTAAAGAAGAGAAGATGCTGGGATATAGCAAGCACTGAGATTAACCACGGTGGTTTATTACTGGCTGTGAAAGTGTGGGTGAAGCAGTTCCCACATCTAGATCTCAGCCTCTCATCTGTTACTCAATGCACTGAATATCCCTTTCAAGACTGGAATTGGTTGTCCTCTGATTTCAGTGGAATAGAAAAGCTAATGATAGAAAAGAACATCTAATAATTCTGAGGTTAGTAAATCTATCATTTCTGGTAATTTAAGATGGAAGGAGACAGTAGAGAAGTTCTGAATAGGAAGCAGAAAGCTCACAATACAGAACTCTGGACCAAGAGGCAGTCATATTTTGAGGGAAGAATAGTAAGGGTATTTCTACTTTGGCCTGGCTTTTGATGTACATCAGCACTTTGAAATTTTTTTGCTATTGTTCATACCTCAGTTGATTCAAATTTATGAATGTGTGAAGATTAGGCTGTAAGCTGGGAACATGCCTAGAAGAATGTTATCATTTAACTGAGCTGTTATTTTATGGTATTAACTAATTGCCAACATACTCCAAAATGAAATTCCCTGTCATCGTGACGTTCCCTCTCATTGCCTATACACATTGCCATATAGGTTTATGCATAACTGGGGTAGTGAGTGGATAAACCCTTATAACCTGGCTTAGCTCTTCCTAATAGTACAATACTCAACACAGTTCCTGGGACATGGATCATGCTTGGCATCAATTGCTGATACATAAAATTATAGGATATTAAGTGAAATTCACTCAGTCATGTATGACTCTTTGAGACCCCATGGACTATACAGTCCATGGAATTCTCCAGGCAAGAATACTGGAGTGGGTAGCCTATCCCTTCTCCAGGGGATCTTCCTGACCCAGGAATCCAACCAGGGTCTGCTGAATTGCAGGCAGGTTCTTTACCAACTGAGCTACCAGTGGCTATTAGTAAATCAATGTTTTTAGAATTTGTTTTACCACCTTTCTGGAAAAGTAGCACCATCAAATATTATTAAGAATCTGATGACACTGCCCTGGTGATCCAGTGGTTGGGACTGTGCCTTCCAATTCATTGCAGGTGCAGGGGGTGCAGGTTCAATCCTTAATCAGGAAGCTAAGATCCCACATGCCTCATGGCCAAAAAAGCTAAACATAAAACAGAAGCAATATTGTAACAAATTCAATAAAGACTTTAAAAATGGTCCACTTCAAAAAAAGAAAAAAGAATTTGCTGGTACTTTAACTTATATGATAGAAAGAAAGAGAAAGAAAGTGAAGTTGCTCAGTTATTTCCGACTCTTTGTCACCCCATGGACTGTAGCCTTCCAGGATCCTACATCCATGGGATTTTCCAGGCAAGAGTACTGGAGTGGGTTGCCATTTCCTTCTCCAGGGGATCTTCCTGACCCAGGGATCAAACCTTGGTCTCCCACATTGCAGGGAGACTCTTTACCATCTGAGCCACAAGGGAAGCTCAATTTATATAATAAGAGTCAGCAAATAGCTGTCAATGATGATGAAATGAATGAGTGATGTCTGTTCCTTTACCTAAGTAGAATATATATGTATATTTTTCTCTACAGCATCCTGATTCGAAGTACCATCTGAAGAAAAGAATCACATCTCTGACACTGCCAATAGTTCCATCCCCTGAGGCCAGCAAAGTCCTCACAAGAGCTCCCATCTTACAGTCAACACCTGTAACTCCCCCACCCCTCTCTCCAACCTTTGGAGGTACCAGTAAAATAGACCAGTATTCTCGGATTCTCTTCCCAGTTGCATTTGCAGGATTCAACCTTGTATACTGGATAGTTTATCTTTCCAAAGATACAATGGAAGTGAGCAACAGTGTGGAATAGCTTGCAGCCATAATAACCTGTATTCTGTAAGTTCTCATTTTCTGAATTTTTAAAAATAGCAATGGGACTTGTATAGTTGCTTTTCTGAACATGAAATCAAAATTGAAATCTCTAACATATAACTTTGAGTAAGCCTGTATGGGCAGAAAAGCAGTAATGTTACTCTTCACAATTGGAAGGTGAAGGTTGCTAAAGAATATGACTTTTCTGTACATTAGAGACAACTTTATAAAAGGATATAATGGATTCTGGATGAATTTGCCAATCTTTGTCCTTCATTGTTCAATATTTTAATTGTCACTGTGAATAACATTTGCCACAAAGCAGATAAAAGAAGAAATGCTGACACTTCTAAAGGTTGCCTTAAAATATAATTATTTTGGCTTAGTTCTGAAGAGAACAAAATATAAATAGTCTAAATATTTATCAGTAGGTTAATACCAGCATGTTGGAGGCCTTTATGCTAGTAAAATGGCTTTCAGGGGCATTGTAAAGCCTGCATTGAGCTTCGCCGTTTGTTTTAAACCTTGCTGTGCTATTTTACGTCAATAAAGTATGTTGTTTTTATACATATGAATTATACATAGACCATAAACTCTATATGCATTGTATATAGCTTCAGTTGGACTGCAGTACAGTGTTGTTTTATCTCATTAAGCTCTTCTTTTAAAATAATATGTTCCTCATAATTCCATGAAGTGGTAGAAGGCTTGTTGATTATGACTGTTCTTATATCTCATATTCTTTATCCTTCTAAGTGTATCACTAAACAAAACAATAATAAACATGGTTCTCTGGATCTGTTTAACAATGCTCAGAAGAGTTTCCTCAAGTATGGGGAAAGGAAGTGGTTACCTCCTCAGCGTCAGTGTCCCTCGGGATTCTGAGAGGTAGAAAATATTAGTAGCAGACATGGTCATCCCGTTCTTAAAAAAAAAAAAATGTGAGTTTGTATTGCAGTAGTCAAACCTTCATCTCCTTTCTGCTCACTCAACACGCTTTCTGTTCTAAGATAAATAGGGTCTGAATGGTGACTATAGTTGATAACACTGTATCGTATAATTGAAATTTGCTAAGAGAACAGAAATTAAATGCTTTCACCAAAAAAAGTAAATACATGAGATGATGGATATGTTAATTAACTTGAAAGAGTAAGTCATTTCACAATGTATACATATATTAAATCATCCCATTGTACACTTTAAATATCTTGCAACTTTATCAACTGTACCTCAATCAAGCTGAAGAAAAATGAATGAGGCTATTTTTATCTCTTTCTACTATTCCAGCTCCTCCTGATACTAACTCTACCCACATTTCTCCCACACAGAATGGTGTTAGGGAAGCAGGAACTAGAAGCAGGAGAAAGCATGTGGTATGGTGTGTGCAGATCAGTAAGTCCCTCACTAACCATAGCTGGGTCTTAAAATCACGAAGATCAGCTGGACTCTGAGCCCAGAGAGAAATACTCTGGAATTCTACTCTTGCCTTTATTCGGGAAAATACCAAAAAAAAAAAAAAAAAAAAAAATTCTATGGTCAAACAAATTAAAGTTTAATTGAAATAGCTCTACTAAATTAAAAGATGCTTACTCCTTGGGAGGAAATTTATGACCAACCTAGACAGCATATTAAAAAGCAGAGACATTACTTTGCCAAAAGGTCTGTTTGGTCAAGGCTATGGTTTTTCCACTGGTCATGTATGGATGTGAGAGTTGGACTGTGAAGAAAGCTGAGTGCCAAAGAATTGATGCTTTTGAACTATGGTATTGGAGAAGACTCCTGAGAGTCCCTTGGACTGTAAGGAGATCCAGCCGGTCCATCCTAAAGGAGATCATTGGTGTTCATTGGAAGGACTGGGTGTTCATTGGAAGGACTGATGTTGAAGCTGAAACTCCAATACTTTGGCCACCTGATGCAAAGAGCAGACTCATTGGAAAAGACCCTGATGCTGGGAAAGATTGAGGGCAGGAGGGGAAGGGGACGACAGAGGATGAGATGGTTGGATGGTATCACTGACTCAATGGACATGAGTTTGAGCAAACTCCGGGAGTTGGTGATGGACAGGGAGGCCTGGCGTGCTGTGATTCATGGGGTTGCAAAGAGTCGGACATGACTGAGCAACTGAACTGAACTGAAGGGTGAGGAAGCTAAAATTTCCATCTAACTTCCCTATTAATTGGCTCCATGACCAAATCTCTTAGACTCTGGTAGACATAGTTCTATAGGATGAGGGGGATGGAATAGACATCCTCTGAATTTCCTCCCATTTAGAACAGCTTATATTCATTTCATTACTAATTTTTTTATTATCTAAATTAAGTCATTATACAAGGCCTTTTCCTGTTTTTGAGAATACATGACATAATTAAGTGCAAGTTAGTGTTAATCACATTATATACTATATTATACTTAATTTCTTCACAAACCTGTGAAATATATACTACTGTTAGCTCCATTTAAAGATAAGAAACCCAGGGACAGTAAAGACGAATGATTTTGTTCAGAATCAAGTGGTACTCAAGTGCTAGAGCTGAGAGTCATACCTGAGCAGTTGAATCCATAGCTTGTTCACTTAACCATACAATGTGAGTCTGCCCTATAATCCCCTCCAAAATTCACTCACTTCGTCTTTCATTTCCTGAAATAATTTTCCTAGTGTTCTAACATCCTTCCTGCCCTGCCTCAGCATTTATTCTACATTTCATTGCAAAGCACATTACTATCAGTCAACATCTATGCTTAGAGCTGAGAAAGATAAATAAAACCCATTAAAACTATTATATATTATAGGCATTAGATTTCTCCTCAGTGAAAGTATCTTGAAAAAAAAACTTGCAAAACTTTTGAACTGCTAAGAATTTTTCAGTGTATGTCATAGAGTGGTAAGAGAGGTTAACTAAAAAGAGAAGAGTTTCCCAAGTTAAAGAATTTGAGGGGAGATAGTGAATCAAAGCAAAATAGGTTTCTTTTCTTCTGGGCTTCTCAGAGCCTTGATTATGCTTATGTGCATTGTGATTCTCTCACAGTTTGCTATAGTAGTTAACATTTCCCAAGTCCACATGGCCATAAGTACTATTTGCAAGAAGGAAACGCTTGACTAGCATTTCTCAGAAAACAAGTTGTGAAAGACCACCTTGGTATTACTCATACTCCTCCTTCTGTAACCACAACTCCCACCCCCTGGTTAAACAGACAAGGGATTGAGTGTTTGAACGGGAAGATGACTTATCCTAGTTCACACAACTCTTAGAGATCAAATTAAGACTGCATAAAATAAAAATCAGACAAGATATTTAAATAGAGAGAATTTAATACAGAAAGAACTGTTAAATGAGTAACAGAGATAGTAACTAAAGGAGTCAGACACCAAAGGGAGGAAAATAGTGTTAGTTCAGTTCAGCTCAGTCACTCAGTTGTGTCCGACTCTTTGCGACCCCATGAACTGCAGCACGCCAGGCCTCCCTGTCTATCTCCAACTCCCAGAGTTTAGCCAAACTCATGTCCATTGAGTCAGTGATACCATCCAACCATCTCATCCTCTGTCGTCCCCTTCTCCTTCTGCCCTCAATCTTTCCCAGCATCAGGGTCTTTTCAAATGAGTCAGCTCTTTGCATCAGGTGGCCAAAGTATTGGAGTTTCAGCTTCAGCATCAGTCCTTTCAATGAATATTCAGGACTGATCTCCTTTAGGATGGACTGATTGGATCTCCCTGCAATCCAAGGGATGCTCAAGAGTCTTTTCCAACATCATAGTTCAAAATCATCAATTCTTCGGTGCTCAGCTTTCTTTATACTCCAACTCTCACATTCATATCTCACATTGAACTCTCACATCTCATATCGCAACTTAACAAGATAGTGTTAAGAGAACCTAAAAACTTACACAAGAGGCCTTTTAGAGCTGGACCCAATCATCTGTACAGAGGACATCCCCTGAATGGGGATGGTAGTTCAGCAGCTCAAAGAGAACCCCAAAGCTGGGAATCAGACCTCTAAGAACAGGTCACCACCCCACTATGTAATTATCATGGGTAATCAGGGAAGAGGTTCCTCAGATGTCTCAGACCTCTGAGGCCTTCTTACGTGCTGCTATTAACAGCATCTCAGGAGCTGGTGAGGGGACACTTGCAGATTTGGGAGCACTCACAGGGAGGAGGGACCGCCTGACTGAAGCTGCCACCTTTGGGACAGGAAAACAGAGCTGGTTCTCAGAGAACCCAAACTGGAGACTGGAATCAGCTACTGTCTCAAGGTGAGGGGTGACATTAAAAGGCAAAGTAAGACTGTAACAGGGAGAATATTCCTTTCCCCTTTCATCTGCTTTCTAGTCTCTCTTGAGTTCCTCCTACTGGAAGAAGCTGATAGAAATCCTAGTGGCTGAGGGAAAATGAAAACTAAGCAGTTTAGCTGAAACATCACAAACTTTTTAGAGTATAGAAGGTTGGATTTTGAATTGACAGAAAAGTGTTTAATAACTGAAATAATTCATTCTTCTGGTTATTTGGTACCATATACATACTTTTGTCCATATTCATACAATTTCACAATAAGATGCAATGACTCTCTTCATTTGTCCAAAAAGGAGATATGCAAAATCCAAACATCCATCATGTTCATTTCTAAGTGACAATCACAACATCCATTTATGATGATATTTAATCTTCTATTACAATTGCAGTCCTACCTGAATATTCTGTTTCCTAAAGCCTCCATTGTAAACCTATCCATGATGAAACCACCCTTATACAAAATAGTAAGAGGATAGGATAGAGGAGGTCAAAAGAAAGCATATAATATATACAAATATTTAGTATGTCTAAATGTCTATGTGGTCTTTACAGATAGACAGAGATATATCTATCTCTCTCCAAATAATACCAGGCAAGGGATAAGCTATATATAGCTCCTGGAGTCCCCATTTCTGTAATTAGTTATTCATGACTGGAGTTGATATAAATAACTTCTTTTTTATTTATTGATACTATCCTTTTCTGTCATTGGCATCCCAGATGGTTGATCTGGAGTTCTTTATCTCACAGAATTACTGAAGGGTCTTAATCCCAGAGCAGGACAGTTTTCTCACATCCAGGCAGACAGATTGCTTCTACTACTAAGAACTCTTAGAGAGCTTTGGAGTTCTAAGATTCTCAGCATTGTTCAAGTCCATTCAGATGTCACCATTAGTATATGAATATTTTAATTATACTGTTTTCAGAATTACAATGTAAGTCAAAATCTTATACTTGCTATGTCTATCAGGAAAAAGTGAGGATATTAACAGGGAAAGTGAGGCTGAAATTTGCATGGTGACATCTTAGGGGAATATTCCCCTTTAAAAAGGGGTCAATGCCTGGGGCATGATGAGGCTGTTCCTGGGAATGCAGTAAGAACCAAGTTGAGGTCTGCCAAAGTAGAGGGCCAACATAAGGACACTCCTTATACAAGAGACTTGGACGGAATGAGAAAGTCCCTTGTTACTTTTCCCTTTATATTCACATCCCCCATAGTGCCTCCTATTCTCAGAATTCAGTAAGAAGCACCTTAAAAGGAGAAATGAAATTTGTACAGTTTAATGCAAGTGTTCACAAGTACAGAAGAGTGGATTTGCAACTAAGAGACAATAGCTTAAACACATACAGAGTCTGAGATGTAAACTATTTTGATGTCCAGTGTAAGCTCTTGAAAATTCTCCTTTAATGGTTGAATTCCAAAAGCCATAATGAGCTGGTAGGGGAACCATATAGGAACAAGCAGACATATTAGAAACACTTACTGTTTAAAACTCACTTCAATATGTTAAAATCAAATGAATTTTTATATGTAAATTGCTCAGAACAGTGACTGGCATATTTAAAGCACCATAATAAGTGATTGTTTATAGTAGTAATAGTATCATCATCATAATAGTATCTTACTATGTGCTAGTATTAAAAATTGATATACGATTAATAAAAAGGTTAAAAGCATTTTATGTCAGGTTATAAAATGTATACTCATGAACTTCCTGATAACGGATGTTAGCAGGTACAAAAATATCTGGTTGCAGCACCGTGAGAATGGTGTGTGCTATTGGTATGTGCTATTTGATGTGTGCTACTCCACAAAAAACAAACAAACAAAATAGTCACAAATAACTGTTGAAAAGTTTGAGTGATGCCCCAAAGGGTAAATTTTCTAAGAGCTTCCTGTAAAATTTGGCTATTTGATTATGTGTCATGGTTTAATGATGTTCTTAACCCATGATTTTGGCAGTCTAATACTTTATGTCCCAAAAAATCAGTGATAATTATTGTCTTAAATCCTCCAGAACCTGAGCTACACTCATTTTTCTGATAGCATGTGTTAGTGAGCATGTGGGTAAAGATTGAGGGGACACTGGAGACTGGCACTATGATAACATACCATTCCTTGGGATGGGGATTCTTACAGACTAGATGACTTATGTAGACTCAGAAAGACTCTACAAATAAACTTTTCTTATATTTCTTAAATTAATTTGCTTGTTTCTCAATTAATACAAATTGTACTGACGGACTACCTTCCCTATTTAAATTTTACATTTCTGTTCTAATTCAGCACATTAATGTCTTCAAATTTAGTTATCGTTCTTGGATATTTTTTGTTGGTGGCAATGCTGGGTCATGAATTCATTGTCAATGTCTCGTGTTCACATATATCCAAGTGTTAATGCAACAACGCCTCACATTTATCACTTTCTGGGATTTCAGTTCTTCAGAAAACTAATCACCTGATGCTCAGCCCAGAATTCTTCTGAACTCCCAACATCATCCACAACTGTGAAATAGTCAGAATAAATAAACCAAAATAAAGGTACTGAAAGCCACATATTTTACTCACAGCAGAGTCACTCCACCCTCACTCAAAGCCTACACATTTATATTTTAAACCTAGTCCCACTAGTGAATTTGTTTCTTAGCCCAATGTGGATGAGAGAAGCAATGTGTAGAGAAATGGAGTGGAGGGAGGCACATTAGAATCAGATAAATCAAAAGGAGAAATGACAGCAGAGGGAGAGCGGTTAGAGAGAAGAATATATAACTCAGCTTCAAACTTGTCAACCTCATTGTGTGTTGGGGCACACAGCCCTCCGTTATAAAGTAAAGCAGTGCAGTCTCAATACCCTGGTATAAGTGCGTTGGGACACATTCCTGCAATAGGAGAGGTGAAACCATGGACATGTCAGTTACTTCTCTGGGCCTTTATTCCTGCATCTTTATAAATGGGGGTTTAATTAGATGATTTTCAAAATCCTTTAACAACCTAAATGTCTGTTTTATAACAATTTTAAAATGAGTTTCCCATGACCTCCATTTAAAATATCAGAAGGGTATGGGATAACTTTTAAAATATTTCTTCCAAACACAGTTAAAGGAAGTAAATGTGGTTTGGTTTTAATTGTAGTAAATACTTGTTATTTAGCAGAAGTGAAACATTTTTATAGGTAGTTACATATATTTTTATATAAGCTCAACAACCATTCAATAAAGTCAATTCTATTTATGCACATTGTAAAATTGAGAAAACTTAGGCTCACACAGATGGCATTAATTGCACAGTATCTCATGATCATTTAGGATTCACTATCCATTTTTATCATTTGCAAAACTTTATACTCCTTCCCAAGACTCACATGTAAGTTTCAAGTACCTAGAAGGGTGCTTCTGCTTTATTCCTGAGTCACAGACCACTAGCAAGTTTTTGATTCACAAGGGTAAACAAATAATTTGTGCTAACCCAATTATATCTCATTGATAAACAGCATGGCCCTTGGCTGCATGCAGCCGTTGATCCTGTGCTGTAACCAGCTACATCAAGACATTCAAGTGATTAAATACGATTCTCACTGCTCTGCCCCCATATGACTTGAACACCAATTTACCACTAAGAGACTGATGATACATGGAGAGATTTCTTTTCTTTTTGACTATGACTAAATAGCCTGTTACCTATTTTAAAAATCTGTCATTTCTGTGTATGTGAGGCAAATACGTATGCAACAATATCTTCCTGTAACAATTTGATCAGAAGTCATTGTGCCCTTTCTCTAACAATGGAAATAATACGCATGAGGCAATGGCTCACAGGTGAGAACATGGGATTGTGAAGGCTCTCTGGGACAGCTAACCACTTTATACCATCTTAGGCAAACTTACTTAAACTCTCTCAACCGTGATGTTGAGAGAGGCCTACACCCTGCAGGCCTACAAGCTCTGGACTTGCCCATCTGTGATACTAAAGAAAGAGCCCAGAGTGGTAAAAGAGACATCCATAGTTTAAAGGATGGAGGATCTTACAGTTTAAACAAATAACAGTAACAGCAATAATATAAGTCATTCACTCACATTCACATGTCTCACTTCCAGAGGAACCAGAATCAGCATTCAAGCTAACCTTCACCTGGGTTGTCAGCTCAGCCCCTTATGGCCTTTCTCAATACAAAAAGCAACAGACAGCCCACAACTGCAGCCGCTTCTTTTTTCCCCACTGGAAAGACAGCCAATATTTCCCCAACAGCCTTAGGGTTGTCTCAGTTCCTCATATTCCCTGGGTGGCTCCTATTTATCCGGGGCAGTCAAAAAAGGGCCCACATACGAGTTTGGCCACACAAGGATCACCTTGCAAATTTAGGGCCCCATGTGTTCGAAGCTACAAAACTTTTGATCCACTGTCCTTATTTCCTGACATCTCAGTGCCGGAGAGAGTCTCCTCCATCTCCTGGCTGCTCTGCCAATGGTTGGGCTGTACCACACAGGCCTGCAAGGCCTGGCCAGCTTCCAGATGGAAGAAAGTGTCTGGCCCAGAATCAATTACAAAAACATCCGTTGTTTAATGGATAGGGGGACTTACTTTCATGAAGCGAGGTCCTAAAGTGACGCCCCACCATGTGTAGCAAACGTGGGTAGGTCTTGGCATCAGTCTTTGGTTCCAGGGGTCGGGGAGGTTAGAAGTTACAAGGGTAATTGACATCAGGTGGACTCATCCATTACCAGGGAGGCCAGGAGAGGTGCAGGCCCCTCACCCACCCCTTTGGTGAGATGTTCTGATCTAAAAGAATGATCTCTGGCTGGGATGGGGGCGAACATGAGGGCAGGTAGGTCACATGAGTAGGGTGGAGGTGAAGCAGGGACTGGTCAAGCAGGGAATGTAAGAGAGAAACAGAAGAGCCGTCTTAGGTGACCTGATCATACACAGTTTTCTCATCTAAAACTGGTGATAATAATAGTTCTTAGTTTAAAAGGTTCTGAAGATCAAAAGATTTTGTATGTAAAACAGCATCTGTAAAAAACACATGAGATACTATTAGCTGCCTCAGAACCATTACTTAACAAGCCTACTGATAACTGGAAACACCTGAAGGCTATATTGAGGCTCTATTTCAATTCCCCAGTTCCTAGTGCAGTGCATGCCTGCTCAGATGATAGGTTGTATCTGACTCTTTACAACCCCATGCACTGTATGAAGCCCACCAGGCTCCTCTGTCCATGGAACTTTCCAGTCAACTATACTGGAGTGGGTTGCCATTTCCTACTCCAAAGGATATTCCAGAACCAGAGATTGAATCCGCACTTCTTATGGTCTTCTGCATTGGAAGGCGGATTCTTTACCACTAGGGCCACCAAGGAAACCTCTCTTAGTGCAGGATTATATCTTTTAGAGGCTCCATAAATTTTTGAATGCATGTCATTTATTTCTCTAATGTTGTAATTTTTTTCATCACTCAGTTCAGTTCAGTCGCTCAGTGGTGACCAACTCTGCAATCCCATGGACTGCAGCATGCCAGGCCTCCCTGTCCATCACCAAACCCTGGAGTTTACCCAAACTCATGTCCATTGAGTCAGTGATGCCATCCAACCATCTCATCTGTCATTCCCTTCTCCTCATGCCTTCAATCTTTCCCAGCTTCAGGGTCTTTCAAATGAGTCGCATCAGGTGGCCAAAGTACTGGAATTTCAGCTTTAGCATCAGTCCTTTCAGTGAATATTCAGGACTGATTTCCCTTAGGATGAACTGGTTGGATCTCCTTGCAGTCCAAGGGATTCTCAAGAGTCTTTTCCAATACCACAGTTCAAAAGCATCAATTCTTCGGGGCTCAGCTTTCTTCATGATCCAACTCTCACATCCATACATGACCACTGGAAAAATCATAGCTTTGACTAGACAGACCTTTGTTGGCAAAGTAATGTCTCTGCTTTTTAATGAGCTGTCTAGATTGGTCATAGCTTTTCTTCCAAGGAGCAAGCGTCTTTTAATTTCATGGCTGTAGTCACCATCTGCAGTGATTTTGGAGGCCCAAAAAATAAAGTCAGCCAGTGTTTGCCCATCTATTTGACAGGAAATGATGGGACCAGATGACATGATCTTAGTTTTCTGAATGTTGAGCTTTAAGCCAACTTTTTCACTCTCTTCTTTTACTTTCATCAAGAGGTTCTTTTGTTCTTCTGCCATAAGGTTTCTGCCATAAAGGTGGTGTCATCTGCATATCTGAGGTTATTGACATTTCTCCCAGCAATCTTGATTCCAGCTTGTGCTTCATCCAGCCCAGCATTTCTCATGATGCAATCTGCATAGAAGTTATATAAGCAGGGTGACAATATACATCCTTGACATACTCCTTTCCTGATTTTGAACCAGACAGTTGTTCCAGTTCTAGCTGTTGCTTCTTGACCTGCTTACAGATTTCCCAGGAGGCAGGTCAGGGGGTCTGGTATTTCCATCTCTTTCAGAATTTTTCAGTTTGTTGTGATCCACACAGTCAAAGGCTTTGGCATAGTCAATAAAGCAGTAGATGGTTTTCTGGAACTCTCTTGCTTTTTTGATGATCCAACAGATGTTGGCAATTTGATCTCTGGTTCCTCTGCCTTTTCTAAAGAGGCAAATCCAGCTTGAACTTCTGGAAGTTCACCATTCATGTACTGTTGAAGCCTGGCTTGGAGAATTCTGAGCATTACTTTACTAGCAAGTGAGATGAGCACAATTGTGTGGTAGTTTGAGCATTCTTTGGCATTGCCTTTCTTAGGGATTGGAATGAATACTGACCTTTCCAGTCCTGTGGCCACTGCTGATTTTTCCAAATTTGCTGGCATACTGAGGGCAGCACTTTCACAGCATCATCTTTCAGGATTTGAAAGAGCTCAATTGGAATTCCATCATCTCCACTAGCTTTTTTCGCAGTGATACTTCCTAAGGCCCATTTGACTTCACATTCCAGGATGTCTGGCTCTAGGTGAGTGATCACAGAATCATGATTATCTGGGTCATGAAGATCTTTTTTGTATAGTTCTGTGTATTCTTGCCACCTCTTCTTAATATCTTCTGCTTCTGTTAGGTCCATACCATTTCTGTCCTTTATTGAGCCTGTCTTTGCATGAAATGTTCCCTTGGTATCTCTAATTTTCTTGAAGAGATCTCTAGTCTTTCCCATTCTATTGTTTTCCTCTATTTCTTTGCATTGATCACTGAGGAAGACTTTCTTATCTCTCCTTGTTATTCTTTGGAACTCTGCATTCAAATGTATATCTTTCCTTTCCTTTTTTTTTTTTTCATTTATTTTTATTAGTTGGAGGCTAATTACTTTACAATATTGTAGTGGTTTTTTTCATACATTGACATGAATCAGCCATGGATCTACATGTATTCCCCATCCGCCTTTTTGGATTTCTTTTTTTGAGGATGGTCCTGATCACTGTCTCTTGTACAATGTCCTAAAACTCCATCCATAGTTCTTCAGGCAAGCTGTCTATCAGATCTAATCTCTTGAATCTATTTGTCACTTCCACTGTATGGTCCTAAGGGATTTGACTTAGGTCATACCTGAATGGTCTAGTGGTTTTCCCTACTTTCTTCAATTTAAGACTGAATTTGGTAATAAGGAGTTCATGATCTGGGCCAGTCAGCTCCCACAGGTCTTGTTTTTGCTGACTGTATAGAGCTTCTCCATCCTTGGCTGCAAAGAATATAATCAATCTGATTTTGGTATTGACCATCTGGTGATGTCCATGTGTAGAGTCTTCTCTTGTGTTGTTGGAAGAGGGTGTTTGCTATGACCATGTGTGTTCTTTTGGCAAAACTCTGTTAACCTTTGCCCTGCTTCATTCTGTACTCCAAGGCAAAGTTTGCCCGTTATTCCAGGTATTTCTTGACCTCTTACTTTTGCATTCCAGTCCCCTATAATGACAAGGACATATGTTTTGGGTGTTAGTTCTAAAAGGTCTTGTAGGTTTTCATAGAACCATTCAACTTCAGCTTCTTCAGCATTGTTGGTCAGAACACAGACTTGGATTACTGAGATATTGAATGGTTTGCCTTGGAAATGAACAGAGTTCATTCTGTAGTTTTTGAGATTGCATCCAAGTACTGCATTTTGGACTCTTTTGTTGACTGTGATGGCTACTCCATTTCTTTTAAGGGATTCTTGCCCACAGTAGTAGATACAATGGTCATCTGAGTTAAATCCACCCATTCCAGTCCATTTCAATTTGCTGCACATAACCTTCTGTGCACCAGGACCCAGGAGAAAGGAGCAATGACCCCACAAGGGACTCTCCCAGACTTGCCCGTGAGTGTTCAGGAATCTATGCTGGAGGCATGGGTTGGCAGTTGAGGACACTGAATATAGCAGTGCTTTCATGGGAACTTTTGAAAGAGATCTCCATTATCTTTATTACCTCCACAATAGTTTGGCCTCAGGTCAAATAACAGAGAGGGAACACAGCCCCACCCTTCAACAGAAAATTGGATTAACTGAGCATGAGCCCCACCCATCAGAACAAGACCCCCTTTCTCCCTCAGTCAGTCTTTCCCATCAGGAAACTTCCATAAGCCTCTTATCCTTCTCCATTAGAGTGCAGACAGACTGAAATCAACAAACACAGAAAACCTACCAGTCTAATCACATGGACCACAGCTCTGTGTAACTCAATGAAACTATGAGCCATGTAGGGCCACCCAAGACAGACGGGTCATGGTGGAGAGTTCTGACAAAACGTGGTCCACTGAAGAAAGGAATGACAAACCACTTCAGTATTCTTGCCTTGAGAACCCCATGAACAGTATGAAAAGGCAAAAAGATAGGACACTGAAAGAGGAACTCCCCAGGTTGGTAGGTACCCAATATGCTACTGGAGATCAGTGGAGAAATAACTCCAGAAAGAATGAAGAGACAGAGCCAAAGCAAAAACAACACCCAGTTGTGGATGTGACCAGTGATGGAAGTAAAGTCTGGTGCTGTAAAGAACAATATTGCATAGGAACCTGGAATGTTAGGTCCATGCATCAATCTTCATCTCTAATGGGCCAAAAATCAGCTTTGCCTACCTGAAAGGATTACTATGGGTCATGGAGTATGCTAAGTAGTTTATTTTTATAAAATCTCCTAAGGAAGGTATTATGATTTTTTTTCTCCACATTCTATAGACAAGGAAAGAGCTCCCATAACTTGTTCAGTTAGTAAAGAAAAGCAGAGCCAGAATTTGAATTCAGGTGTGTCTTGTGTCTGAACCAGGATGCTTGTTGTTTGTCTCTCATGAGCTGGGTTATGAGAAAGGTCTTATGCCCTTATAATGTATTTGCATATGCCATCCAGTTTGTAGCAGTGGTCTCTTAACTGAGCAGTTCTCCTCTGTGAACTATGGACTCTCTTTACCTGCTACAAGTGTACCTTACAGATTGAGAATCAATATTTAGGATAAATGAGGGTGGAGTGCTCTTGCCACTGTCCCAGAGACACGTCAAGTGGGTCAATTATCCAGTCTGTGCATTATTCACATCCTTTTGTCTTTCTAGTAATTCTCCAACTTTTGGCCCTTTTCTCGCTGTTACTAGCAAAATCATATTTAAATCAGGCCATTGTGAAATTAATTAGCAGGTCATGTTAAAGTCACTTGGAGAAAGAAACACTAATATATGTGTACAATTATCTATGAATTTGGGTTTCCCAAGTGGCGCTAGTGGTAAGGAATCTGCCTGCAATGTATGAGATGCAGGAGACTTGGGTTTGGCCCTTAGGTTGGGCAGATCTCCTAGAGGAGGACATGGCAACTACTGCAGTATACTTGCTTGGAGAATTCCAGGGACAGAGCAGCCTAGTGGGATACAGTTCATAGGGTTGCAAAGAGTCAGATACGACTGAAGCAACTTAGCACGCATGCATCTATGAATTTCCTATCATTATTTACACTTCCAACCTTCAATGTACTCATATATACAATAAGAATACCAAAATTCCTTCACTACATTCATGAAAATTAAAATTGAAATGGAAAGATCCCACTACAGTATGTGGTATATTCAACAAGCAATAAGCCACAGCATATTGTGAATAGCAATTGGGATGAAGGTTGAAGTTTTTTAAACCAAAATAACCATAGAATAATCAACATTGAGGAAAATGTGGCTGATTGCTCACATATTATGTAAATATTAATTCATATCAAATGTGGCCTTGAGGTTTAGAAGAGGATGTACACAAGTAGAACTATATAGAACACAGACAAATTTAACAAGTATGGTGATCAAAAATTACATATGCCAAAGTCTCCATTCACATAGATTATCTCTAACTCAATACATATTATATATATATATATATGTATTTCTGTATTTTCTAGTTTTTTCCCCATTATTATTCTCAAATATAAACTTCATTCATTCATATTGAGCACTTATCACATGCCCAAGCTCTGGTGAAAGTTTTTTTAAAAGTGATATATACACTATGCCCTCAAGAAACTCAGTCTAGTGAAAAGAGAAACAACAGTTAATTAGAATCTAGGGAAAGAAGTGCTAATAAAGATATTTATAACACAATATGGCAGCAATGAAGAAGACATGGGTAAGTGAATGCTATGCTCTGCTAGGGGCATTAAGTAACACAGGAAGCAAAGAGTGGTCTTTGCCAAATTGGCTCACACCCCAAACTTGTTCATTTTATTTCTCAGTAGAAACCACTGCAATAGAAGCTAAAAGATATGGAGGCAAAATAAAAATGTTCATAGGTCGATGCTTAAGCATTCTTTATCCATGGCCTTGTCCAGGAGGGGAGTGAGAAAAGGGCACTGAAAATTGAATCAAAGAGAATTCTTTCTAATCGAACAAAAATAATTCATTTGGCAGCTCTTTGGACAAAGAAGCACATCATTTCACCTCTTTTGTCACCCTCTGTTCCTCCATACATAATTTCAACATATCAAGTGCTTTGAAATTATTACCTTACTTAACATTAACAGGTCAGTGAATTAGAAATTAATGACCCAGTTACAAAACTGTAAAAAAATAAGTTTGAGGTTTTGGCCATCTACTGAACCGCTTAGTGGTAGTCAGTTATCACATCTCTTCTCTTGCACAGCTTCAATACATTGGAAAAGGAGAGAACTGGACCACTTTACTACTATTGTCATGTCCAATGCTATAAATGTCAAATACTTCTAAAGAAAGCTCCTGAATTTATTTCTATTTTACCTATGATTCACTTGTTCAATAAAAAATAAAAAGATAAGAAAGTGAGACCTAGTTAGATATATGCCTTTTGCATGTATAATGCATGCATAGGAATGTACCTTTTTTATCTACAGTAGTACAAATTTGAGAAAGTGTTAGAATCATTGAGATTTGGAACAGCTAGTCATTGTTTTCACTGGCATTTTCCATGTCAATGGGTAAATACTGATATTGGACATACTATCAATAACATTATTTTGAACTTGTATAATTCATCTAAGTAATTTAAATATTGATAAAACAACTAAATTATCAGTCTTTCATAATGAGGAACAAAAAGTTAAAAAATTTGGGCAAGAACACACAGGAAATTAATAGAGGAGCAGGTAAGTTTACAAAAGCTAGTGAGTTTGAGTGTTAAATTCTTATTTGTAAAATCAGGAAGAACTTAGAACTCACAAAGTTATAGTACATGATTACTTTTCTTTAAGTATTATTAAATCCATAAAATAAATCTGTAAGAATATATTTTTGGCAACATGAAAAGAACATATGTGTTATTGGAGTACTCCATCATTCCCTAAGTAAAGAGGTAATTAGTGTTAAAAACCTGGGGAAGGCAATTCCTAAAGTAAAAAGAGGCATCTTTATTCATCTGCTTAAGTCCCTCAAGAAGATACTGTGATGATTAACTGGATCATGACTAGAAAGTAGTTTTTGAAAAAAATCACCTAAGTACTCAAAATTATTAGCCTGATTTCACCACAGTTATCTTCAATTTCTACACTTTCTTGACTTAAATTTCAATTTTATTGGAAAATTGAAAGCATAAAAATCACTCAATGCCAGAGGCACACTCTCTTTTAAGAGGTTATGTAAAGGATAAGAAGAGGCAGACTTTAGTTAATACTTTGTGCAACTTGATGCCTCAGAACAACCCTGTAAGAAATCAAATTTCTGCTGTTTGGCAGCTGCATCTCAAAGGATTCAGTGAAGTTTTAGACCCATTGTGGAATGATCGTGCAGGTGGGAAGGACAGAGAGCAATTAGTCTGATATCTTATTAGTCTGACATTTTATATTTAAAAAATGAAAACAATTTAAAGCAGGAATAGTAAAGTGATTTGCCCCATTTAATGCTATTGCTTAATATACTCCTGACTTAAATACAATCACTCTCTATTCTATTGTTCAATGCTTCTCTCTTCTGTCTGTGGGAATTTTGGGTATGGGCACGCATAGAAGCATCAGGCTATGTCTCCCTTAGAATATAAAAAGAGAATTTTTTTTGGAACAGATACTGTTTCCAACATCCAAAAACAAATACCACTTAGATTAGTGGTGAGATATGTGTGACAGCTCACTGACTTGAGTGCTTATCTACAGCATGGCGACTGCTCAGCAGATAGCTCCTGATCAGAACATGTTCATAATTAGATTTACAACAAGAGGTTGCCAATCGTGAATCTACCCTCAGCAATGTAAAAACCACTCCAGACTCTGATAGAAAAATAAGAGAATATAGTTCCTTGGGAAAAGGAAAAGTCATCAGGCTATAACTAACGTAGCTAATTCACTGCTTGGATATCATCAGTGATATCAATGATTTCTTCTTTAAATAATGCAAGAAATTAAAGTACATATTTCATATTTACAATGATGTCACCTTTAGAAGATAAATGTTTAAACTGCTTTAGGAGGGTCAATCAATGAATGAAAATGTATCTCCATTTTTTAAGTGGCAAATTCATTCCTTTTTTGTTTTGTATAAATCCTAGATTCCTGTGAAACATTGTAATGGCGCCTATCTAATCTCCTTTTTAAATCAATCAAGCATTTATCTATGAAGCCTACTTATCAGAAGGTAAGCCCATAAAGTTCAAATAATTTAAAAAGGACTAATTTTAAAGACTAACATTTTAAACTAACAAAGAGAGCAAACAAGCCTAAATGATGCTGTGCAGACTATTGCTTTCAAGCAATCATGGCCATAAGCTCATATCTACCCAGTTCAAATTATTTGCCTCTGTAGGAAAAGGAATGAACAATAAAATGACTTTTCCTACAAGTTTTGTTAAAAGCTCCTTTTAAATTATTTTACTCTTCTTCCTTTTTCAAAATCAATGCTTTTCTCAGATTATTTGGAAGGAGGTTTGGAATTTAACATCAATAATTTGCAGTAGTGGTTTTTTTATGTTTGCATGGCTCAACAGATTCATAGTTTATCCTTTAGTATATTTGCATGTGTGTATTTCTATGAGTCTGTGCATGTACATTAGTTTCATTTAAAGTGCTTTTCGCATCTTTTAGGTGTAATCTGTATGCCAAAAAACTGCACATATTTAATATACACAATTTGGTGAGTTTGGATATATGCATACAACAGTGATATCATCACCATATCACCATGTGCTCAGTGGTGTCCTACTCTTTGCGACCCCATGGGCTACAGCTCACCAGTCTCCTCTGTCCTTGGGGATTCTCCAGGCAAGAATACTGGAGTGGGTTGCCATGCCCTAATCCAGGGGATCTTCCCAATGCAGGGATTGAACCCAGGTCTCCTGCACTGCAGGCAAATTCTTTACTGATTGAGCCTCCAGCCCATTATCACTATAGTCAACTTGATAAACAAATCCATTGCCTCCAAAAGTTTCCTAGTGTCCCTTTTCTTTATTTATTCTCTGTTGGATAAGAATATTTAACATGAGACATACACCCTTAACAGTTCTTAAGTACACAGTGTCAACTCTAGGCACTCTTGTGCAGCAGATCTCTAGAATTTATTTATCTTTTATAACTGTAACTTTATACCCATTGAACACCTTATTTCCCTCTCTTCCCATCTCCTGGCAACCATTATTCTATTATCTGCTTCTGTAAGTTTGAATATTTCTTTTAACTTGCATATACAGAATTATGCAGCTATTTGTCCTTCTGTGACTGACCTTTCACACTTATTGCACCATATCTTCCAAGTCCATACATGTTGATCTTAAGACCAAATAATATTATAGTGTATGTACATATCATATTCTTTATCTATTCATTTATTAATAGACATTTATGTTGCAAAGCTGCAGAACACAAAATCAACATACCAAAAATCAGTTGTATTTTTACACACTAACAATGATCTATCTGAAAAGGAAATTAAGAAAATAATTCCATTTACAATAGTATAAAAAGCAACAAAACACTTAGAAATAAATTTAACCAAAGACGTGAAAGATCTATACCCTGAAAACTATAATACATAGATGAAATAAATTAAAGAAACACAAATGGAAGGACATCCATACCCATGGATTGGAAGATAATACTGTTCAGTTCAGTCGCTCAGTTGTGTCCAACTCTTTGCAACCCCATGGACTGCAGTATGCCAGGCTTCCCTGTCCATCACCAACTCCTGGAGCTTACTCAAACTCATGTTCATTGAGTCGGTGATGCCATCCAACCATCTCATCCTCTGTCGTCCCCTTCTCCTCCTGCCTTCAATCCTTGTGAGCATCAGGGTCTTTTCAAATGAGTCAGTTCTTCGCATGAGGTGGGCAATGTATTGGACTTTCAGCTTCAACATCAGTCCTTCCAATGAATATTCAGGACTGATTTCCTTTATGATGGACTGGTTGGATCTCCTTACAGTCCAAGGGACTCTCAAGAGTCTTCTCTAACACCACCAAGAAGCATCAATTCTTCAGCACTCAGCTTTAAAATAGTCCAACTCTCACATCCATATGTGACTATTGGAAAAACAAAAGCTTTGACTAGATGGACCTTTGTTGGAAAAGTAATGTCTCTGCTTTTTATTATGCTGTCCAGGTTGATCATAGCTTTTCTTCTAAGGAGCAATAATCTTTTAATTTCATGGCTGCAGTCACCATCTGCAGTGATTCTGGAGCTCCCCAAAATAAAGTCTGTCACTGTTTCCATTGTTTCCCCATCTATCTGCCATGAAGTGACGGGACCAGATGCCATGATCTTAGTTTTCTTAATGGTGAGTTTTAAGCCAACTTTTTCACTCTCTTCTTCCACTTTCATCAAGAGGCTCTTTAGTTCTTCTTCGCTTTCTGCCAAAAGTGTGCTGTCTGTTAAAATGTTCATATTTAAACAAATATAAAGATTTCTTTTTGATCTATCTCAATGTACATGTACCAGATGTTAATGAAATGTAAGTAAAAATAGGAAATTTTCTTAAGTTTAATCACAAAAACAAAATAACATAGACCTCTACTTGTGGGTTTAGTCATTCCATGTAATTTCACTCTCCTCATCATTTTATTGATAATATTTTATTGCTGTCCTCATGTTTTAAACATTTCAAAGCACTGAAAATTAATTTTTTGAGTTGATCCTCTTAGAACCTCAGTGAAATTCACAGTACCATTATTCTCATTTTATGGATGAGATAATCGAGGGCACAAGTGGTCAGGTGATTTTCCGAAGTTTCCATAGGGAGTCGGTAGGGATTTGTGTAGAACGGAACTTTGTGTCTCTCAGGGTTTGGTTAACTTTATAGCATTCTAATTGATGACATTATAACTGAATAGCAAATATTAAAAATATGATAATATGTCTCAAATTATAATAACTTATGGCAGTATTTCCCAGATCTTTTTTAGACATACACAGGGAGGGAGTATTACTTTTTAAGGTCAAATAGGATTTAGTCTGGGAAGTGGTTTTATCTGAATAGGAGGAAAATCTTCACTCAAATCTCCATTTTACTGACAACATGAACATGCTAGAAAGGCAAAACTTCAGAAATTTTCCTTTATACAAGTATTTTTCTTTTCTCCCAAATACTGGAAACATTTTAAGGTTTCTTTGAAGAAAGAAAAGGGAACACATATTATCTCATCCTTCCTTACATTTTAAAAACTCGTATGGAGTATTTCTTCATAGATAAACTTAGAGTGTAGGTATGTCTATGTCTTCTGTAAACCTAAAGCGAGGTAATAATTTATGTGAAACTCCATTTATGGCAGTATGAAACAGCTTTAGAGCTATTGTTCAAAGCTTTTTTGATGTGTTTCTTGGGCCATAGTAGAAAACTGGGGAAGGAAGATAAAAGCTTTAAAAGAGTTTATGCTACTTTTATTTATTTATGTATTTTCAAGATTATACACTGTGAGGTTGGAGAAAATCTTAAAATTGCCACAAATAATGAAAGAAATGACCAAGTAGTTTAAAGTATAGTTTAAAACAATGGAAATTTGAGGAAAAAATCTGTTAGGTTATCTATAGATATGATGTTACAATCTTCCTTTTCTATTTATCTTGCAGGCATATTCAAGTTTGTTATTTTATTTTCTTGAGAGGCATTATGTGGATATAGCTTGTATATTCAAGGACTTGATAGAACTATTTTCATCATATAGTATTGCTAATACTGCTTATTCAACTGCTATCTATTATTTCAAAATAATGACTTAAATTAATCCACTCTTTAATCCATTATCTCATAGATAATGAGATTCCTAGGGTAAATATTTCACAATGGGTAGAATTTTTCCTAGGAGAGCTGAAGGAGAAAACCTTTCCACATTTCATATTTGCATTGACCTTAATAATTGACTGAACATTTTATTGACCAAAATCTCTAAGCAAATGCAAAAGGGTAGCAAAAAAACAAACACCCAGAATTTCTATCATTCATATCTCTTAAAGGCAGCTTTATTAATATTCAGGTAATGGCATTCAGTAAGTATAAAATAATGAACATGTTTTTCTTGATGGCTTGAGAAACAAATAAAAATGAAAGCTTTATAATCACTAAGATGTTAGTCTGAAAAGAGCTGAATTTAATTTATAGCTGAAATGTTGATTTTACCTTCATCATGTTTCTAGTAGTTTCTAGTAGTCTTTTTCTTTTTATTATTAATACTAAAGAGTGGTATGCTTATCTGTAAATATATTAGGATACATACACAGACACACACACACATACAAAGTACAGTATGTAATCCTACCATGGAGATAATGTGAACATTTCATTTCCATCCTTAAAGACATAATAAAATTGTAATTCAGGACACAAAGTTGTTTTTTCTGCTGATAACCTTAATTTTCATCATTTGATTAAATATGATTATCCATAACTATTAAGAACCACCTTTCTCAATCACAGATTAAGTTATGTGTAAAAAGGAAAGAATGAAGTCAGATTTCTCAATCACAATACTCCACACATCTTTAAAAATACTGGTCAGACTTGTAGATATTTGCTGTATGCATTCCTTATGTATGATGGCTGAAGTTAAAAACATGTGAAACTCAGTTAGTGCCTGTATCTTAATAATGTAATTAAATATAAAAAAATTGACTTTCCATTTTTACTTGTGTATAGATTTTCCTATTGCAGCCCCAGCACCTATTGCTTATCATTCTGATACAATTCTAGTAAGACACTGTTCTTTTCCAAGCATCCTTTTCAAACAAAGGAGGGATCAACATATTTTTAAAAAAGACGTCTGGGAGGCATCATAATGTGGGCAGGACAGAAAGAGATATTATTTTTTAAAGATCAACATTTATTTTGTCCAAAAAAACTATAGAGATATCTTAGCCTTTATCCTTTTGAGAAGTGTCAATTCTGAAAGACAGTAACCTTTGTTTCTGTGCAGCTACTTCAATTTTTTAAAAAAACTTTCCCGTATCTGTGATATAAAATGTTACACATTTAATATTTCTGAAATTAGGATATATTCAATGGAGAAATATAGCATATGGGATTTGCTTTCAAAGCCAGTATGCAAGGTAAGAATTATATGCTACCAAAAATAAGCTTTAATTCTTGAAAATCCCCATGGAAAATAAAATAGATAGCATGTCCAGTTTTGTTCAGTACATACTAAAAGAGTCATGTGGTGAAAATTACATGTCTGTAAATACTAGAAGCCCAGATCACAAGATACATTCAGGTTAATAGGAGATGAATGAAAAAATGGGAAATTCACTTCTGTCATTTCAAGATCACTCCAGCCCATATACTCAAGTGAGAAATGGCCACTAAGATAATTTATCCTTTTAAAATTATCTGTTTTTCTCATTTTCTCCTTCTCTCTCTCCCATTCTCTCCCACCGTCTACCCTTACTCTCTCCCTCCTGTCTCTCTTCACATCCCTACTCCTCCTTTCTCTTTTCCTCTCTCAGCAGGAAAAAAAAAAAAAGTTGAATTCATGTGATTAAAATATAATCACTGAAAAATCTGAAGGTATACTGATAAGGAATTAAGATAGTGGGACATTTTCAACACAGCCATCATGCATGAAATCTCTGTCGGGATTACAATTATCAGTAGGTGCTAGTGTAATTAAATATTTAGTAAGTTACAGTCCATAGGGTTGCCAAGAGTCGGACATGACCAAAGATGCTTAGAGGAAACCATGCATGCAAGTTTTTACCATGCATGCACGCAAGTTTTTACCAGGTGCATAATAGCATTTTAGAAACTAGAATTCTATCTGGGGATGGGCATCTTTGCAGTCTCCCTCTGCCTTGCTCCGGCAGGTAGGTGCCAGCTTTTTTTAAGAGTGGGCTCAGAACTGAAAATAAATGCTAAAAAATGTTATAATCCAATATAAAGATTCATTATGTCATTTCATATTCTGTTAATTAAGCCTAAGATGACATGCTGGCCATACATCATGGTTGGTTTGTATTTTTCTTGCTGTCAACAAACCCCTGAAACACTTCTTTTTGAGTTTGTATATATACTTTTTCTTTTTTTCCACAAACTGTATATATACTTTTATTAAATCACATTATCCATTTCCTCCAATTCAAGGAAGTACCTGCTTATAGTAGGGAGGTAAAGAGAAGGGAAAAGTATTACCCCTGTATATTAAAAATTATCATCCAAGAGGAAGAGTTTTAACTTTAATGTGTATAGTTCCCCAAGAATAACTCATTAAATCGGTAGCCAGTGGATAATCCATGATAAAGTGATATCCTCTTAATAGCTTGTCTGTATAGCAGCCTTGTATATCCATCAATCAACAAGCATGAATCCAGCATCTACCATACACAAAAGACTATGCAAGATATGGTGATCAATGACATTTGTAACTTTGCTCTCAAGCATAGAGCAGGATCTCTGTTACATAAAGGTCTTTTCACTTGTGGCTCAGTGGTAAAGAATCTGCCTGCCAAGCAGGTGATGGAGGTTCAATGCCTGGCTGGGGGAGAGCCCCTGGAGAAGGAAATGGCAACCCACTCCAGTATTTTTGCCTGAGAAATCCTCTGGACAGGGGAGCCTGGCAGGCTGCAGTCCATGGAGTCACAAAGGAGTCAGCCACGACTTTCCTAGTTCGAATTATGAACGCTGCAGAATTCTTATCACTGCTATAGTCACAAGTACCCACAATCACTATTCACTGATTTAATGAATGTGTGTAAGTGCAGTTGTGTGTGAATGATACTTGCAGCAACTGCTGAAGTTAAATCAGTCCAGAAATGCAGTTATGTTTTACAGACATAAATGAGAACTGTCAGTTCTTTCCTGAACTTAAAATACATAATATCACCTGCTGTGCTTCATTATGCACTCTGGATTTCTCTGTGAAATCTCTGACATAGGAAATTATGTGCAGACAGGATACAGTTCATTAACAAATCTACTTAGTTTGTCAGGGCAAAATTTATCCTTCGTGTAGTTACAAACTTCTTCACTGGTGAAGTGAAAGTGAAAGTGATAGTCACTCAGTTGTGTCCTACTCTTGTGACCCCGTGGACTGTAGCCCACCAGGCTCCTCTGTCCATGGGATTCTCCAGGCAAGAATTACTGCAGGGAGTTGCCATTTTCTTCTCCAGGGGATCTTCCTGACGCAGGGACCGAACCCTGGTCTCCTGCATCACAGGTGAGTTCTTTACCGTCTGAGCCACCAGGAAAACCCAACACTGGTAACAATAGCTTAATAATCTCATCTAAAGGATTTTATTTTCTCATTTCAGTGGAATAAGTAGGAACATGTTTTGACTCTCATTGAGTTGTTTTATACATAGATTGTACATACATGAGGAAAGAAAACTTTGTGCTGTATCAGAAGAATTTTAAAGATTTAGGAGCAAGGGTGAGCAAGTGCTTACCACAACTTGGTTTTCTTTTTTTAAAAAAATAGTTAATACAGACTATCAATACAACATTCAAATATTTATGGAATGCAGTGCAAATCATTGTAATTTGCCATGTAAATGAAGTTCTGTAAGGAGAATGTAAATATTAGTCCCTGAACAGGTTAATCCATCTTCTTCCATAGACTTCAGATTGAACTTCTAACTTTTGATGGCTATCTTATAATTTTTTCTTCATGTTCATACAAAACAACTTGATTAAAAGAATGTGGTTGCCCCAAGGCAAAATTATTCCTACTACTATAAAAAATCAATAGTACTTCATGCTCTGAAATCAATATGTGTGATTATTGTATAAATAACATCTTTGTAGAAAAAAATCATTTTTTTACTTGCAGACAAAGGTAATTCCTTCTCAATTTCTCAAAAATGTATATGTACATATATATATATGCATTTATATATATATATTTATAAAGAAAGAATAAAAGAAAGGATGATCTTTTTTTCTGAAAATATTATAGGGGCATATCTACATGAATATATCAATATTGAAATTAGGTATAAAATAAGGATTTTCTTACACTCCATTCAAGGAATCAAGATAACTAATGACTTTTAAGAATACAATTTTAAAGGATTTAAAATCTTTATGTTTTCAATCTTTATGGAACAAAAGGTTATATGAACAAAATACAGAGTATAAAATCAATAGGAAAACAAAGAAACTTTTAGAGAAATAAAACAGCTGTAAAACTAACATTTCTTTCAGTCTGTGATATTTTAAATTGACAAAAAATGAGGCAAGAAAACAAACTGAACATAACAAATAGATATAAGAATAGAGACACACTTCACTTTTAAGGAACTATGTACCATTTACAAAATTTGACCACATATTAGGCCTCAAAATAAAATTCTGTAGATGCTAAAAGTAGCCATTTAATAGAAATTACTCACTGTTCAAAGTGTAATCTAGCCAGAAATTAACTGAAAAACAGAAAAATTATATATATCTGGGAAAAGAAAGAAAATTCCCTAAATTAAGAATTTGTATATTTTCTTTGGTGAAGGGTTTTTCAGATCTTTTGCTCAAATTTTATCAGGTTCTGTCTTTTCTTGTTTTTGAGTTTGAAAGTGTGAACGTGTTAGTAGCTCAGTCGTGTCCGACTCTGCCACCCCATGCACTGTAGCCCGCCAGGCTCCTCTGTCCCTGGGATTCTCCAGGCGTGAGTCCTGGAATGGGTTGCCATGCCCTTCTCAAAGGAGCTTCCCAGCCCATGATCAAACCTGGGTCTCCTGCACTGCAAGCGGGCTATTTACCATTTGAGCCACCAAGGAAGCCCATTATTTTAGTTTAATTATGTTTTTTATAAAGAAGAGAACAACAACAACTTTTAATATGCTGGTAGAGATGATCGACTAGAGGGTGAAAGATAATGAGAGAGAGAGGAGAATTCCTGGAGCACACATTTAGGATATGAGAAAGACTGGGAATAGTCCTCAAGTCTTAATGACTTAACCACTGAATTTATGTTATATGAAAACTAAATAGTATCTTTTGCATACATGCTATTCAATATACTGAATATATATAAAGCCTATACACATAAATATTGTGAAAGTATGTTTACATACTGATATACAATATGAGAAACCTAGAAAATTATGAGGTAAATCTCATAATTGTTAGAGAAATATCATAACAGAATACTTTATTTTCCTGAAATTTTCACATTTTAAAGTGGTATTATGTTTTTAAAACTACAGTAGTTAACTAGTGTGTTCATTTCTTAAATTTAGTAAGAGGTTATTTTTCCCCTGTATTTCTTTACACAACATTCATTCTGACTTAACATATAGGCTCATAACATACAGGCTTGTAAAAAAACCATAGTAACACTATATGTGAGGTCAGAGGGAAGGTAGTGAAAGGGAATATAGTTTATTATTTATAGTTTGTTATAAATTATTATAATTATATTAGAATTAACTATTATTTTATTAACTATTTAACTTTATTAAATTAGTTTATTACAATTTATTTAAATTATTTATATATTAAAATAAATTATTTGATTCATTTTAAAATAATTTAGTCCATTATTGTTATAAATGGACTAAATGAAACTATTTGAATGCAGTTTTCTTTGTATCCTTGTCTTGTCTTTCAGTTCTCAATTTTTCCACTCTTTCCCATTCTTCTTTTTCATGCCTTTTAGACTTTTTTTTTCATGTCCTTTATGATACTGGGTTTTAGTATATAAGAAGAGAGTTGAGCATTCCTAGATATTTTGGCTTTGTGAAACTATTCAAAGATCTTATCATCTTAGAAAAATGTATTAAAATTTCCTGTCAAAATGTTCAGTCATTAAACATGTCTTCTTGCCAAATTTATAATTTAAACAATGCATTTTCCTATATCAGACTAATTATTCTGACATTTCTATTCTGATACAGAAATGAAACATAAAAGATTCTTGGCTTTTAAGGAATTTCTAAGGATATCAGGGAACTCTTTCAAAACACATACCCTTTTAGATGACATCCACTACCACAACTCCTGCCTTAAGTTTTTCAGTCTTTTAGAAAGACAATAAGTATCTTTCATCATGTATAATCTGAACTCAGCATTAGTTTCTCATATCATCCACAAAAATCTGCAACAGAATTTTTATGTTGCAGCTTGTAAATAAAAGCTACGCCATGTCAGGGGCAGCGACCGAGAGGAGCTACCCCACATCCAAGGTAAGAGAAACCCACGTAGGATGGTAGACGCTGAGAGAGGGCATCAGAGGGCAGACAGACTGAAACTATAATCACAGCCAATCTGATTACATGGACCACACCCTTGTCTAACTCAATGAAACTAAGCCATGCTGTGTGGGGCCACCCAGGACGGACGGGTCATGGTGGAGAGTTCTGACAGAATGTGGCCCACTGGAGAAAGAAATGGCCAACCACTTCAGTATTCTTGCCTTGAGAACCCTATGAACAGTATGAAAAGGCAAAAAGATAGAACACTGAAAGATGAACTCCCCAGGTCGGTAGGTGCCCAATATGCTACTGGAGATCAGTAGAGAAATAACTCCAGAAGAATGAAGGGATGGAGCCAAAGCAAAAACAACACCCACTTGTGGATGGGACTGGTGATTGAAGCAAAGTCTGATGCTGTAAAGAGCAATATTGCATAGGAACCTGGAATGCTAGGTCCATGAATCAAGGCAAATTGGAAGTGGTCAAACAGGAGGTGGCAAGAGTGAACATTGACATTCTAGGAATCAGCGAAGTAAGGTGGAATGGAATGGGTGACTTTAACTCATATGACCATTATCTCTACTACTAAGAGCAGAAATCCCTTAGAAGAAATGGAGTAGCCATCATAGTCAACAAGAGAGTCCACAATGCAGTCCTTGGATGCAGTCTCAAAAACGACAGAATGATCTCTGTTTGGTTCCAAGCAAACCATTCAATATCACGGTAATCCAACCCATGCCCTGACAAGTAATGCTGAAGAAGCTGAAGTTGAATGGTTCTATGAAGACCTACAAGACCTTCTAGAACTAACACCCAAAACTTATGTCCTTTTCATTATAGGGGACTGGAATGCAAAAGGAGGAAGTCAAGAAACACCTGGAATAATGGGCAAATTTGGCCTTGGAGTACAGAATGAAGCAGCTGCTGCTGCTGCTAAGTCACTTCTGTCATGTCCAACTCTGTGTGACCCCATAGATGGCAGCCCACCAGGCTCTGCTGTACCTGGGATTCTCCAGGTAAGAACACTGGAGTGGGTGCAAATTTCCTTCTCCAATGCATGAAAAGGAAAAGTGAAAGTGAAGTCACTCAGTCGTGTAAGACTCTTCGTGCGACCCCATGGACTGCAGCCTACCAGGCTCCTCGGTCCACAGGACTTTTCCAGGCAAGGGTACTGGAGTGGGTTGCCATTGACTTCTCTGAATGAAGCAGGGAAAAGGCTAATAGAGTTCTGCCAAGGGAACACACTGGTCATAGCAAACACCCTCTTCCAACAACACAAGAGAAAACTTTACACATGGACATCACCAGATGGTCAACACCGAAATCAGGTTGATTATATTCTTTGCAGTCAATGATGGAGAAGCTCTATACAGTCAGCAAAAGCAAGACTGGGAGCTGACTGTGGCTCAGATCATGAACTCCTTATTGCCGAATTCAGACTTAAATTGAAGAAAGTAGCGAAAACCACTAGACCATTCAGGTATGACCTAAACCAAATCCCTTACAATTATACAGTGGAAGTGAGAAATAGATTTAAGGAACTAGATCTGATAGACAGAGTGCCTGATGAACTATGGACAGAGGTTTGTGACATAGTACAGGAGACAGGAATCAAGACCATCCCCAAGAAAAAGAAATGCAAAAAAGCAAAATGGCTCTCTGAGGAGGCCTTACATATAGCTGTGAAAAGAAGAGAAGTGAAAAGCAAAGGAGAAAAGGAATGATATGCCCATTTGAATGCAGAGTTCCAAAGAATAGCAAGGAGAGATAAGAAAGCCTTCCTCAGTGATCAATGCAAAGAAATAGAGGAAAACAGTAGAATGGGAAAGACTAGAGATCTCGTAATGAAAATTAGAGATACCAAGGGAACATTTCATGCAAAGATGGGCTCAGTAAAGGACAGAGATGGTATGGACCTAACAGAAGCAGAAGATATTAAGAAGAGGTGGCAAGAATACACAGAAGAACTGTATAAAAAAGATCTTCACAACCTAGATAATCACGATGGTGTGATCATTCACAGTCACCTAGAGCCAGACATCCTGGAATGTGAAGTCAAGCAGACCTTAGGAAGCATCACTACAAACAAAGCTAGTGGAGATGATGGAATTCCAGTTGAGCTATTTCAAATCCTGAAAGATAATGCTGTGAAAGTGCTGCATTCAATATGTCAGCAAACTTGGAAAAGTCAGCAGTAGCCACCAGACTGGAAAAGGTCAGTTTTCATTCTAATCCCAGAGAACGGCAATGCCAAAGAATGCTCACACTACTGCACAATTGCATTCATCTCAAACGCCAGTAAAGTAATGCTCAAAATTCCCCAAGCCAGGTTTCAGCAATACGTGAACCGTGAACTTCCAGATGTTCAAGCTGGTTTTAGAAAAGACAGAGGAACCAGAGATCAAATTGCCAATATCTGCTGGATCATCAAAAAGGGAAGAGAGCTCCAGAAAAATATCTCTTTCTGCTTTATTGGCTATGCCAAAGCCTTTGACTGTGTGGATCACAATAAACTGTGGAAAATTTTGAAAGAGATGGGAATACTAGACCACCTGACTTGCTTCTTGAGAAATCTGTATGCAGGTCAGGAAGCAACAGTTGGAACTGGACATGGAACAACAGACTGGTTCCAAACAGGAAAAAGAGTACATCAAGGCTGTATATTGTCACCCTGCTTATTTAACTTATATGCAGAGTACATCATGAGAAATGCTGGGTTGGAGGAAGCACAAGCTGGAGTCAAGATTGCCGGGAGAAATATCAATAACCTCAGATATGCAGATGACACCGCCCTTATGGCAGAAAGTGAAGAAGAACTAAAGATCCTGATGATGAAAGTGAAAGAGGAGAGTGAAAAAGTTGGCTTAAAGCTCAACTTTCAGAAAACTAAGATGATGGCATCTGGTTCTATCACTTCATGGCAAATAGACGGGGAAACACTGGAAACAGTGACTGATTTTAATTTCTTGGGCTCCAAAATCACTGCAGATGGTGACTGCAGCATGAAATTAAAAGATGCTTGCTCCTTGTAAGGAAAGTTATGACCAACCTAGATAGCATATTAAAAAGCAGAGACATTACTTTGCCAACAAAGGTCCATCTGGTCAAGGCTATGGTTTTCCCACTGGTCATGTATGGATGTGAGAGTTGGGCTGTGAAGAAAGCTGAGCGCCAAAAATTGATGCTTTTGAACTGTGGTGTTAGAGAAGACTCTTGAGAGTCCCTTGGACTGCAAGGAGATCCAACCAGTCCATCCGAAAGGATATCAGTCCCTGGGTGTTCATTGGAAGGACTGATGTTGAAGCAGAAACTCCAATACTTTGGCCACCTAATTCAAAGAGTTGACTCATTGGAAAAGACCCTGATGCTGGGAAAGATTGAAGGCAGGAGGAGAAGGGGATGACAGAGGATGAGATGGTTGGATGGCATCACCGACTCAATGGACATGGGTTTGGGTGGACTCTGGGAGTTGGTGATGGACAGGGAGGCGTGGTGTGCTGTGGTTCATGGGGTCTCAAAGAGTCAGATATGAGTGAGCGACTGAACTGAACTGTAAATAAAAATGCCCCTTTAAATAGAATAAATATTAAGAAGAATAGATTTAAAGGAAACTTGCACAACTTTTTTTAAACTATTGTTCTTAACAATAAATTTTATATTTAATTTATTAAAAGGAAATGTTGCTGTGGATCTTGATTTAGTAGCAACCAAATTTTTGTTTACATAATTATGGTTTTGTTTGTTGCTTTGCTCCACACTGGAAATATAAAGTTTTCTACCTATTTTCAAATATATATATGTGTGTGTGTGTGTGTGTGTGTGTGTGTGTGTGTGTGTATCATAAAATACAAGAAGTCAGATCGAAGCTATCAAGTGATAATTACAGTTCCTATTTGTAGCAGAATAATGGTCTTTCAGTGCTGTTCTTAGGGTCAAGTAAGACAATGCAGGAAGAATGCTTAATGCAGTACATGTTGCAAAGTCAGTGTTCATTAAATGATAGAGCTAGAAATTGTTTCATTGATCTCTCTCTTTTTTTAGGTTCTCCAGAAGCAGATATTAATGCCAGAATTTGAGTGTGAATAGTTTATCTAGTAAGAGATCCCAGAGTACTTACATTATTAAGCTTGTTACCACTGTAAGCTTAATCCTGCCAGGGAACTCAGGAAGATGGTCCACATCACAAGATCACATCTCAGAGTGTGCTCCACCCCCACTTCATGTGGTGAGGAAACTAAGGACAGGTATCCAATTCACAGGCTGCCATTGGTACAATAGGCTCCCAGGATACTCATTCTCTTATAATTCTGTGTCGTCCTAAACATAGATTCATTGTACCTGTGTGCTCTCCCCCAAATTCTTCAGGTCCAGAATTATTCACATTTACAGTAAGAAGCCTTTTGACACTGACGTGAAAGCCAAGCACCCAGTGTCTGCTACTCTTTTCAATGTTTGTAATTGTTATTACTGAAATCATTTAGAATAAATGAGGGTTGCCCAGTTTAAAATATGAGAGTGAAGCTTTCCAAAGAAAGGGTAATCAATGTTTAATATTTGAAAGAAGAACTTCTGAAAGTTAGAAGTTTGTCAGAAAAGAGGAAGTATCATGTAGAAATGTCTACAGGCTCTGTAACGCCTGGTCCACTTGATAAATGAAAGTTGTCTGCTCAGCCTGCAGTACAGGTTGGGGATAAAACCTCTAAGGGAAAAGAGAGAGTTTAGCAAGGCCCAGGTCACAAATAATGTCATGTGCAATGTTGCAGAGTTTGGATCTTATCCTAAGAACAATGGTGGCCCAAAGAAGTTTTTAAGCCAAAAAGTCACATGATCCAATCTAAGATTGAGACATTTCTTTTCTGTTATAAAGATTGGCCTCAAATCAAAGACCACTGATAATCTCTTTAATCATATAAGTCAAAGTTGCCTTCCAGCACAGGATTTGCCAGGGGTACATGGCTTCTGATATCAGAAATAAGGGTCCTTCCCATAGATAAACATTTTGGTATTTGTCATAATAACCCTAAATGGTCAGACCAGTATCTGCTTTCCTAGAAGAAAGATTTTGCATAGATGTAACCCTCAGTAATGCTAAAACCAGTACAGCGGTGTAATTCCACTATTGAATTATCCTCTTGGAGGGCTGTTAGTGGCATAAGAGGCCAAAGAGAGCTAAGGGATTGTAAATATATTTTATCTTCTGTTCTAAACTAATAATCTAAATATGTTTTATCTTATAGCTCTACCTGATTCACAGTTACCTAGAACACTATGCTGTGAATGATTCTGAAGCTGACCTTAAATAGTGGTACCTGCCATGTGTACAGAATGTATAAATTGTATTATCTAGTGTTTTCCTTATGTTATCAAAATAAGTTTCTGCATTTCAGAGATGGCAAATTGGAAGTCCTTTGAAAGAAAAGAATGTGCTGCCTGAGATCATCCAGACTTCTAATTATACATCAAATATATGTACTTCTAATTCAGTGTAGAAAAAATATATATGTCTTGAAAAAGCCTAATTTATATACTAAACAACCCTCATGGTGAATTTGAAAATAATATAAGAGTCTCTTAAAAATGCAAAATTAAAGAATGAATAAAAATAGTTCCAAGTTGTCCTAATCACTGAATCCTTTTCCCTATTCAGAATTTCATAGCCTGAGCTAGCTAAGTACATCTGACACTTGGATGTCACTTTTATTTTTAAATCCACAAACTAGCATGCCCAGACATGAGGTATCGTTTTCTCTAAATTAAATAACAATCAAGACTGTGTCATTTTCCTAATGAAGACTCGTGCATAGCACCAATCCTTCTGAGGTATATTCAGGTGAGGATGTGTGATTTTAACATCCAGAGTTGCTAAGGGACTCATTTAAAGAAAAAGTGTCCTAAAAGGAGCTCTTGAGATTCAACACATGATTAAATAGAGAAAAGCTTACAAAACTTGTGCATTTTTCTCAAAGGAGAGCAAAAGTACAAGGATGAGGCCTGCTGCTAGCTCACTTAACAAGGAACACAGCAACTTCCATGAAGGTGGAAAGTGGTGATGTTTAGGAACAATTCTGAGTGTTATGGTACTCTGTGGACCACATGTACACATGGAAAAGTGGACCATTTCCCTTTTTCTCTCAGGATTCAGAGTTGATCTTATACACAGTTCTTTTTTAAATATCCATCTTTTGATTGCATCGCTTGACTGAGGAGGTACCTCCTATGTCCTTTAGCTCTCATTTGAGTTGTCATTTTAGTCAGAAAGATTTTTCTCTCCCCTCAACTGGGTCTTTCATCTTTCCTATACATTTGCTTAGTGCTCTTTATTCATTGGGTGATAGCACATTTCAGGGTGTTCAGTTTAGTTCAGTCAATCGGTCGTGTCCAACTCTTTGCGATCCCATGGTCAGCAGCACGCCAGGCCTCCCTGTCCATCACCAAGTCTTGGAGCTTACTCAAATTCATGTCCATCAAGTCGGTGATGTCATCCACCATCTCATCCTATGTTGTCCCCTTCTCCTCCTCCCTTCAATCTTTCCCAGCATCAGTCTTTTCCAATGAGTCAAGTTATTCGCATCAGGTGGCCAAAGTATTGGAATTTCAGCTTCAGCATCAGTCCTTCCAATGAATATTCAGGACTGATTTCCTTTACAATGGACTGGTTGGATCTCCATGCAGTCCAAGGGACTCTCAAGAGTCTTCTCCAACACCACAGTTCAAATGCATCAATTCTTTAGTGCTTAGCTTTCTTTATAGTCCAACTCTCACATCCATACAAGACTACTAGAAAAGCCATAGCTTTGACTAGACAGACCTTTGTCGGCAAATAATGTCTCTGCTTTTTAATATGCTGTCTAAGTTGGTCATAGCTTTTATTCCAAGGAGAAAGAATATTTTAATTTCATGGCTACAGTCACCATCTGCAGTTATTTTGGAACCCCCAAAATAAAGTGTGCCACTGTTTCCATTGTTTCCCCATCTATTTGCCATGGAGTGATGGGACCAGATGCCCCAATCTTAGTTTTCTGAATGTTGAGTTTTAAGCCAACTTTTTCACCCTCCTCTTTCAGTTTCAAGAGGCTTTTTAGTTTTTCTTTGCTTTCTGCCATAAGGGTGGTGTCATCTGCTTATATGAGGTTACTGATATTTCTCCCAGCAATCTTGATTCAGGCTTGAGCTTCATCCAGCCTGGGATTTTGCATGATGTACTCTGCATATAAGTTAAAGTGTGTTACCTTGTCTATTTATTTGCTTTTTTTCTCCCTGACCACATCAAAAGCTCTGTGAGGGCAGAAAACATCGCTTTAATTTTATTGATAATTCTCCCATGCCTATAATGGTACCTACTGTATAATAAATGATTATTAAATATATCTGCATAAAAGAACAAATGAGTGAATTAAAAATGTACCCATTATATTTTTAACAAGGTATTGAATATGAATGTCCTAGGCTCGTCTCCCCATTTCTTTCAAGACTGCTGATGGGTAATGGGCATGGGGAGGGCATTATTCCTGAGCAATTACTGAAGATATTCTGAGGAAGGCAAAATCCTGCCTTTCTGATTTGTCCTCAAGATCTAAAGTACCACCTAATTGGAAACAAAAGAGACACTAAAACCTAACCTGTTCCTCTGGTGGACATCATATCAAAGGGACTATATATTGATTTAGGATGCTATCATTTACCACAACCAGAGCGAGTAAAACAATAAAAATTGTCAGTGTATAAATCTCATTAACTTGCACATTTTGAAATTGATAGAAACAACTCAAATTGGCTTTGCTTCGTTTCAGAGTAATTACTGTACTCAAAACTTAGACAGTCACTAAGTGCATTTCAATATATATGATATAATAATCACACATTATGGTCCATTTTCAAACAAATCATAATTACTGTCTGAATATGACTCAAATCACCAAGGAACTTTAACAACTACTAAATTACTTGCAATTTGAACATGCTAAAAATGTCATGCCATTTACCACATAGAACAGATGAGTGATGGGCCAAACTTGGAAAATGCAATTCACTGTAAGTTATATTACTAAATTTTTAACAGATGGTATGGTCACTGAGGTTACACAAGGACTGTTTATTTTAAAAAATTGATTTTAGATAATTTCAGGCATTTCTAATTAAGATACTTTTAAATAGTTTAAATCTTCTCTGTTTGGAATAAATTAACTCAATCCAACCCAAAATTCTTTTCCTTTTTTTTTTTTTTTTTTGACAAGATGCAGAAGTCTCTCCTCTGGCCATCAAAATAATCTGAACTCTTTAAAGTCTCTCCCTGAGGTATAGATAATTTTTTTCATTTAGTTGACATATTCTAATTGAGAATCCTCTAAGTGTCAGGCTCAGTGTTAAGAACTGGTAATAAAGAGTTCAAAGACACTATTTCTTTTCTGAAGGTTCATGGTTTAGCATGAGATGACCATTTGTGACTAATGGTTTGACAAATCAGTCATTCATCTCAGTAACTATAGGAGGAGCTTCCCAAGTGACGGCTTGAAAAGTGAGTAGTAGGATTCAATCAGGATAGAGTGGGTGAGAGAAAACTCAGAATGGCTAATAAAACTCTAGATGACTGGCAACAGACCACTGAAGAGAAATAGGCAGAGAGATACCTGATTATAGTGGCCTTGAGTGCCATGCTACAGTGTGAATTTTATCTTAATGGTGAAGAGATTTCATTAAAGGATTTTAACTAGACCAGTGATTCTTCACATACATATATTAGAAGAACCCCCTTTGATGGCAGTGTGGAGCACTAAAGAGAAGCAAGACCGGGCAGATTCCAGGGCAGAGGCTGATCAGTAATTCAAATGAGAGATTAAAGCAATAAAATGAAGATCTTTAAGAATATGGGCAAGGGGTCATTCCTCATTGGGAACATCCCTGTCTGAATGACTAGTGATATAATATTCCTTATCTTGTGAGCTGGTTGGAGTAAAGTAAATCTATCTCACAGCTCAATTTAAACTGTCCAATCTAAGTATGTCATAAAATACACAAAGATACAACACAAACATTTTGAAATAAGTCATAAATAATACTTTTATGTATCCATCTAACTTTATCACTTTCTTAGTTATGAAAAATGTTTTTAATGCAAATATTTTTATTAAACAGTTACTATGTGTGGTGCACTGGGAGACACACAGGGAATTTACAGGCATAATCTCAATCCTAAAACATTTAGAATTCTGGTTTGCTGTTTAGTCGCTAAATCATGTTCGACTCTTTGAGACTCTATGGGCTGCAGCCTGCCAGGCTCCTCTGTCCATGGGATTTCCCAGGTGAGAATGCTGGAGTGGACTGCCATTTCCTTCTCCCGTGGATCTTCCTGACCCAGGGATTGAACCTGAGTTAGGAGACTTGGGTTCAATCACTGGGTTGCAAAGATCCGTTGGAGAAGGGAAAGGCTACCCACTCCAGTATTCTGGTCTGGAGAATTTCACGACTGTATAGTCCATGGGGTCACAAAAAGTTGGATACGACTGAGCAACTTTCACTTTCAAGGTATAAATTATGAAAAGATATTTATTTAAGAATTATTGAAGGCAACATTTAACAACATACTGAGATATTTAGGAGAATATATATTTTGAGAGTAAGGAAACCAGAGCAATTTATCTAGACTGGGATAGTACAGGAAGATTTTCTTGTATAGATTGGACATAAATTAGGCCTTGAGGAAATGGAAAAAGATTAGAGGCTGAACCACTCTAGACTATATAACAGAAATAAAATTTTAGCAAGAAGAATGAGTTTAGGGCATACGGTGGTGGGTGCAGTAAGGTATACTGAATATCCAAGAGCTCCTAGGAGATCGACAGCTCTGCTTTCATCCCCCTCACCTGCATTTATAAGGCAAGTTCAGTCACTGAGCCTGAGAAAGTCAAAGGGTAGTCAGAAAAGAATGCAGAAATGTGCAGTCTCTACATTTGTTCTCCCTCTTAAATTTATCAGCACATACGATTTTTAAAATTTGTGTGATTTTCAGGTTTGTCTTCCTGTAAATTTATGAATAACATATTTTGGTTCATTTCTATATACATAATGCTTGTAATACTCTGAAAACACTTAGACATAGTTTTGAATGAAGGAAGGAATGGATAGAGAGATGGATAAATGTACAAGGAGAATAAAGCCATATTTTGTCACATTTATGCTCAAGTATTATTCCTGGTGCTATCACAAATATACTTTTTAAAACATTCATTTCAATAGTTTACCAATGGAGTGTTGTAAAGCAATTGGTTTATACAATGACTTTTTAATCCTAAGATTTTTCTATTCTTGTGTATTATTTCTGGGAGTTAGAGTCAGGAGGGGTGGTTTGCGATTTTATACACATACAATATAGTTATCTGCAAATGAAATTATTCTTCACAACATGTGTAACTGTCTTTTTCTTGTTTTATTGTATTAGCTAGAATCACTAGTATAACATGGGATAGAATTGGGGAGAAATGACATTCTTGCCTTGTTCTCCCTAGTAGAAAAGCATCCAGTCCCTCATGGTTAGATATGATGTCAACTGCACATTTTAAAATGGATATTCCTAAAAAAATATATGTATATATATATATATATATATATAAATTTTTTTTGGCTGTGCTGGGTCTTCGTTGCTGCATGTGGCCCTTCTCTAGCTGTAGAGAGCAGGAGCTACTCTCTAACTGCGGTGCATGGGCTTCCCGTCGCAGTTGCTTCTCCTGTTGCAGGGCAGTCTCTAGACTGACTCCGTAGCAGCAGCATGCAGGCTTCGGTAGTTGTGGCTCATGGGCTCTAGACACGGGCTCAGTGGTTGTGGCACACGGGCCCAGCTGTTTAGCAGCATATGAAATCTTCTTGGACCAGGGATTGAACCCTTCCTTGTCCGCCCCCCGCCCCCCCACCCCGACTCCAGTGTTCTTGCCTGGAGAATCCCATGGACAGAGGAGCCTCACAGGCTTCCGTCTTCAGGGTTGCAAAGAGTCAGAGCCGGCTGAAACAACTTATCATGCATGCACATTTACTTTTTTTGCACCCCTAGAAGTTTATCAATTTCATCAGACTTTTATAAGAACCAACATCTGTTTCATTGATTTTTCTCTAGTGCATTCCTGTTTTCAATTTAATCGATTTATGCTTTAATTAGTATTCCTTTCTTCTGCTTGATTTAGACTTACATTTCTTTCCTTTCTCTAGCTTCCTAAACTGGAAGTTTAGATTATTTATTCTAAATACTTCTATTAGAAGCATTTCATGCTATAAATTTCCCACCAAGCACTACTTTTGTTGCATATGACAAATTCTTACAACTTAAATTTTTATTTTCATTCAGTTTAAAAAATTTTTCATTTATCTCAAGAATTCTTCATTGTCCCATGTAAAAGGTAGAGCTGTACACTCAATCTCTAAGTATTTTGGAATTTTGCAGCAATCTTTTTATTATGATATCTAGTATAATTTCACTGGTCTAAGGGTATACTTTGTAAGATTCCAATTTAAAACACAATTGTTAACAACTGTTAATGTGCCTTTTATAATCCAGGCCATGATCTGTTTATTAAACATTCCACTGAACTTGAAAATAAAGTGTATTCTGCTGTTGTGTGATGGAGTCTTCTAAAATACACATTAGAATAAGTTGATTGACAGCACTACTGACTTCATCTATGTTTTTACTGAATTTCTGCCTCTTTGATTTGTCAATTACTGACAGATGAGTATTGAAGTCTCAAAACATAATTGTGGATTTTTCTATTTTCAGTTCTATCGATCTTTGCCTTGTGTAGTTTGATGTTCTGTTGTTAGATGAATACATACTAATTGTTATGTCATCTTGGAGACTGAAAAATTTATGATTATTTAATATCCCTCTTTATCCTTAACATTTCCCCTGTTCTGAAATCTATTTTGTCTTCAATTAATATAGCTATTACATCCTTCTCTTCATTAGTGATTGCCTAGTATAATATATGACTATATTCTGTCCTGTCTAATTTTAATTAAGCATTTTGTAATATTCCATTTTGTCTCTTCTGTTAGTATGTCACCTATATTTCTTTTTAAACACTTCTGAGTGGCTAACTTTCAGTTTATGAATAAATTTTCAATTTATTCAAGTTGATCTTCAAATAATACTATACTGTTTTACATGAAGTACAGATAATAGAACACAAAATTCCCAATTCCTCCTTACCCTTCCTTGTTGCAATGTTATCATTTATTTCACTCATCAATATGCTATAGACGCTCCATCCATTTTTACTCTATGGATTCAAATAATCAATTGCCTTTCAGATGAATTTTAAAACTAAAAAAAAAAAGATTTTACTTTCATTTATTTCTTCTCAGATACTTTATTTTTTATTTATGTAGATCACAGTTTCTGACCTTTATCAACTTCATTTTCGGCAAATAACTCCTTTGTTTCTTTCAAGGCATGTATGGTGGCTATGATTCACTCTATTTTGTTTGTTTGAGAACATTTTCATTTATTATTCTCTTTTGAAGGGTAGTTTCATTGGGTATAGAATTTACTAAGTATAGAAATCTTATGTAGAAAACATGGTCTTTCATCATTAAGTCACATTAATAGTAAGGTTTTTAAGATGTTCTTTAGCATGTTGAGGTTACCTTCTTGACTAGTGTACTAAATTTTTTTAAATCACAAATGAGTGTTAAATTTTGTGAAATGATTTTCCTATCCAACTACTGATGCAGTAGATTACAATAACTTATTTTTGATTATTGAATTCGTCTTACAACCTAAGATAAAACCCTTTGGGACAAGACCTGTTTTAGTTTATACCTGGATTTGATTTTTATTTATTATTTTATTGGCCTGTAGTAGCTCACTTGCTTGCCCCCTCTCACATTTTTTAAAATGTGTTTATCTGGTTTTTGTGTCTGTGTAATGCTGGCTTTGCACAATAAGGTAGAGAGTCTTCCTTCCTATTCTATTTTCTGAGAGAAGTTGTATGAGAAATGGTTAATTCTTCTTTTCATGTTTGGAAAAATTCTTCAGAGAAGCCATCTGGGCACAGATATTTCTTTTTCAGGAGTTTTTTAAAGCACAAATTTACTTTTCTAATTTATCTTGATTGTGTCTTAATAGTTGGTGGTTTTCAAAGAATTGGCACATTTCTTTCAAATTGTTGAAATTTTGAGCATTCCAGACAGACACATTTATCCCAGAGAAATGAAAACGTTTTTCACACAAAAACCTGCACATAAGTGTTTATAGCAGATTTATTTGTGGAAGTCACAAGACTAAAAACAGCCCAGATGTCCTTCAACTAGTAAACTGTTAAACAACCTGTGATACATATATATCCTGGATGACCACGTGGCAATAAAATGAAAAGAACTAATAGTAAACTCAGTAAACTGGATAATCTCCAGAGAATTATGTTGAGTACGAAAAAAAGAGAAAATTTTCCAAAATGTTACATATTCTATGGTCCATTGATATGATTTTCAATAAATGAACAAAATTAAAGAAATGGAGAGCAGGAGACTGGTTGCCAGGTATCAGGGAGACAAAAAGAAGGGAAGTGGGTGTGGCCACAAAAAGGCAACAGGAGTGATTCTCTTGAGGGAAATGGTCTGTATCTTGTTTGCATCAATTTCAATATTCTGGTTGTGGTCTTCTACTACAGAGCTACAAAATGTCGCCTTTTAAAGAAAACTTGGTAAAGAACACTGAGAGTAAAGATCACCCACAATCTCTCTGCATTATGAATGTGAATGCAAATCTACAATTATCTCAAAACAATAAATTTCATTAAAAAATACACTTAAGAGATAGAACACTCAAATGCAACATAGGAACTGTTTGGATCTTGGTTCAAAAAAAGATCTCAAAAGATTTTATGACTATCAAGTAATTCGAATACAGATTGGTTGTTTGATGATACTAGAAGACATAAAATCATTTTGTTAGGTGTGATCACTGGCGTTGTGGTTACATAATGAAAGAAATTGTTAAAAAAAAAAAGAAATTGATATTTGTATTGCAGCACTAGGATCAAAAGAATAGTGGTTTTCCTTAAAATACTTCAGAAAACAATTATAAAAATGTTAGAGGATTTCTGAAACAAAATAACACTTGAGAAATAAGCTGGGGCTATATCTGTCCTCCTAGGGCCCTTGCAGCTGCTGTTTCCCACTATCCTGGCCAGAGTCACTGCAGTAACCCCTGAAGACCCAGACCCCAGCTTCATGGGAGATCTGCACACAGTCACACCTCCGACACCAGGACCGCTGCCACAGAAAGTGCACCTATCTGTTCCCGGGACCCAGGAACTGCTGTAATTCTGCATGCACCTGATCCCAGGACCCCAGCTCTGCTGTTGCTCTTAGTGCCAGCATGCTAGATCAGGTGCCAAAAGAAATCTCCTCAGCTGGAATTTACTCCCACAGGCAAAAACAAAGACAGGGAAAGCCTAGCAGTCATAGCCTCTATAGAGCCTAATAGCCCAGGCTACCACGCCACTCACATTCCATGGTCTTGGCCACAGAAGACCCCCCTGCAGTTTGCACTGATGTTGACCTCAGCTGACACAGCTGCATGAAGATTATACCACCATGCCTTGCCATGAACCAAAGGCATAACATCCAGTCCAGCTGGCATTCTTACAGTCACCTTTGGATGAATGTCTTTCCCCACTGAAGCTGGTCCAAAAACGCTGGAAGAGGTGACTACAACGTAAATACACAAACATCAACGCAAATCTGGGGAGAGAGATGGCCATCTGGGTACGTGATGTTCAAAGATGCTCAAATAGATATAAACCAAAGAAATTTTCACTGAGACAAGTCATAATCAAGCTCTCAAAAATCAAAAACAAAGAGAATTGTGAAAGTAGCAAGAAAAAAAAAGTATCATATAAAATGTGTGTTCAGTTGTGAACGACTCTTTGTGATCCCAAGGATTGTAGCCTGCTGGGCTCCTCTGTCCATGGAATTTTTCAGGCAAGAGTACTGGAGTGGGTTCCCAATTCCTCCTCCAGGGGTCTTTCTGACCCGGAGATTGAATCATGTCCCCTGTGTCTCTTGTATAGGCAAGTGGATTCTGTACCACTGAGTCACCTGGCAGCATATAAAGGGGAATCCCAATAAGGCTATAATTTGATTTGTCAGCAGAAGCCTTGCAGGCTAGGAGAGAGTGAGATGATATATTCAAAGTGCTTAAAGAGAAAGCACTTTCAGCCAGAATACTCTAACCAAAGCTGTCCTTAATCTTATTTACAGAAAACCATAAAGATTCTACCTTACTTAATATTAATTAGTAAATAATTAATAAGTGAATATGCAAATAAATGAATTCTAAAGTTGCAGGACACAAAATCAACATATAGAAATCAGTTGAATGAAAATTCTTATGATGACTGATTTGAATTTTATCAAATGATTTTTTTCTGCATCTACTGAGATAAATATATGGCTTTCTAATATTTTAATTTAAGGAATTTTGTGTCTACATTTACAGGTACTACTGGGCTAAAACTTTCTGCTTCATACTACTTTTGCCTTGCTTTAGCATCAATTTTATATTTGTCTCATAATATTATTTGGAAAGAGTTTCCATTTTTCTATTATCTCTGGTATTTTATTTGAGATTTAAATTATCCTTTCTTTTAAAGTTTACAAGAATTTTCCTGTAAATATATCTAGATCTGGTATTAATAACAAGGGTAGATTTTTAGCTATGGATTCACATTGTTGAAAGATTAGAAGTTTATTCAGATTTTCTTTTCTTTCTATAATCAGATATATTAAGTACTTGTGTTGGTTTTCACATGTACTATATGTAAAATCATATACTCTTTTTGTATATATGTTTTTTCTTCTATTGCATTTTTAATACTTTAAAGGAAGTGTCATGAGAAACGCTGGACTGGAAGAAGCACAAGCTGGAATCAAGATTGCTGGGAGAAATAGCAATAACCTCAGATATGCAGATGACACCACCCTTATGGCAGAAAGTGAAGAGGAACTGAAAAGCTTCTTGATGAAAGTGAAAGAGGAGAGTGAAAAAGTTGGCTTAAAGCTCAACATTCAGAAAACTAAGATCATGGCATCCGGTCCCATCACTTCACGGCAAATAGATGGGGAAACAGTGGAAGCAGTATCAGACTTTATTTTGTGGGGCTCCAAAATCACTGCAGATGGTGATTGTAGTCATGAAATTAAAAGACACTCCTTGGAAGGAAATTTATGACCAACCTAGATAGCATATTAAAAAGCAGAGACATTACTTTGCCAACAAAGGTCTGTCTAGTCAAGGCTATGGTTTTTCCAGTGGTCATGTATGGATGTGAGAGTTGGACTATAAAGAAAGCTGAGCGCCAAAAAATTGATGCTTTTGAACTGTGGTGTTAGAAAAGACTCTTGACAGTCCCTTGGACTGCAAGGAGATCCAACCAGTCCATCCTGAAGGAGATCAGTCCTGGGTGTTCAGTCCTGAGTGTTCATTGGAAGGACTCATGCTGAAGCTGAAACTCCAGTACTTTAGCCACCTCATACAAAGAGCTGACTCACTGGAAAAGACCCTGATGCTGGGAGGGATTGGGGGCAGGAGGAGAAGGTGATGACAGAGGATGAGATGGCTGGATGACATCACTGACTCAATGGACATGAGTTTGAGTAAACTCCGAAAGTTGGTGATGGACAGGGAGGCCTGGCATGCTGCAATTCATGGGGTCGCAAAGAGTTGGACATGACTGAACAACTGAATTGAACTGAACTGAAAGGAAGTGTGCATTTTTTATTTTTCTGACGCTTTCATGATTTTGCTATTTGTTTTTCTAAAGACTTACTATGTTATGTCTTTGTGTGAATTATTTTTTATTAATCCTTTCTTGTTTTATCTTCAATTTTGGATAATCATAATTATTATCTCCTTAAATATTGGCTTTAGCTTTTTATCTTATTACCTCTGTCCTCTCTTTTCAGAATTTCTATTAGATATATGTTACAATATCTCATTTTTGTTTGAAAAAAGTGTTTGTTATATTTTAACCATGATTTCCTTTACTTTGACTCTTTCATTCACTAATATTCTCAACATTTAATGCTACTGATTCTGAATAAATCATTTATTTGAAGGCATTCATTTATTTGTCCATTTATACATAGATTAAATATAGGATACTGTCAGCCGAGTGTTAGGTACTATGTAAGGCATTGAAGATACACTGGTAAACAAAACTGATATATGTTCTGCTCTCATGGAAATTACAAATGCCAAATTCTTCTTGTTGCTAGATCTTTACACATAAGCATGATGATTTCTTTTGGATATATTTTAGACATACATCTGCTGGTTGAAAAGGTGTGATATATGCTAACATTTTAATAACTGCCAATTTTTTTGCTGAGAGTTTGTACTAACTTACATATAATAGCCAATATAAAAGATAAGAACCCTCTCCCACAAAAATATGTATTGAGTGTTTATGTAGGGACAGATTTTATTTTATCAGGCTCCAAAATCACTGCACATGGTGACTGCAGCCATGAAATTAAAAGACACTTGATCCTTGGAGAAAAACTATGCTAAACCTAGATAGCATATTAAAAAGTAGAGACCTCACATCACTTTGTTGACAAAGTTCGTTTAGTCAAAGCTATGGTTTTTCCTGTAGTCACATACAAATGTGAAAGTTCTACCATAAAGAAGGTTGAGCACTAAAAAATTAATACTTTTGAACTTTTGTGGTGCTGGAGAAGACTCTTTAGAGTCCCTTGGACTGCAAGGAAATCAAACCAGTCAATCCTACAGGAAAAGTGAAAGTGAAAGTCGCTCAGTTATGTCCAACTCTTTGCGACTCCATGGACTATATAGTCCATGGAATTCTCTAGGCCAGAAAACTGGAGTGGATAGTTTTTCCCTTCTCCAGGGAATCTTCCCAACCCAGGGATCAAACCCAGGTCTCCTGCATTGCAGGAGGATTTTTTGCCAGCTGAACCACAAGGGAAGCCCTACAGGAAATTAACCCTGTTATTGGAAGGACAGATGCTGAATATATTCATCGGAAGGACAGATGCTGAATCTCCAATACACTGGCCATCTGATGCGAAGAGCCAGTTCATTGGAAAAGACCCCAATGCTGGAGAAGAGTGAGAGCAGAAGAAAGGGGTGACAGAAAATGAGATGGATGTCATCTCTGACTCAATGGACATGAATTTGAGCAGACTCCAGGAGATAGCGAAGGACAGGCAAGCCTGGCATGCTGCAGTTCATGGGCTCACAGGGAGTAGGACTGACTTAGCATGACTTAGCAAAAACAATGCATGTATATAGTCAGTGAAAGTTTCTTTTGCTCTTTTTCTTTTTCCTTTTGGATGTTCTCAAGCATTTTCTGTATTTTTTTTTTTAGAGTAAGAAAATGAAAATCAATATTAAATCAGTTATCCTAGCTACTTCATAAAGGTTCATATGAATTTATTGGTTAAAATGCGCTTGTTGGGTTTTCTGGGGGTTCCATTAATTTCTGCTATTTCTTTGATTCTTCATAACACATGAAGTTCATAGTTGATAAGAATCCACAATTCCTTGTAAATCCTAGGAGTTATTTCATTGATTTCCTACATTGAGAAAAATTACAATGAGAATCCTGAGTAATTAATTTTAGAAATATTTCCTGGCCATTATTTCCACTTAAAATTATTAAATGCTAAAAGTTTGATATTTTTCAGTAAGCAAAATTCAGCTAAACTTAAAAATGTTGTCAAGAGACTAATTTTAGCCTGTAAGCCATCGGGAGCTCATAGTATAAGAATGTTTGTTTCATGAGATTTTTCCCAATATTGACTTATTTTTGTTTAGAGGGAGCCAGATCTGGGCTAGATTTTATCAAACTCATTATTTCTGAGTTTCCTGTAAGCAACAACTTTTCTATAGACTCTTCACACTGCGCTCTCCTAGTCTACACCTATTTCTTTCCTCTCTGCAGCTCCTAACAGCTCTTCAAATGTGAGAGGCATCTTAACACACTGGTAAGTGATAGAGAGTAATTCCAAGGTTGGTACTGAGGATGAGAGAGGGTGGGAGGGAGCAGAGGAGGAAGGAGATAATCACACAGATTAGCCTCTCTTACTAAAAATAAGATGTGTGATACTCTGAAAAGCAGAGATTTTAACTTTGCTGAATCCAAATTTCTAAATGAAGTATGTCTCTTCAGGACAACAGATTTTGCAAGAGAAATCACTAATAAATACCAAGGACCCCAGAGTCCTTGAGTCCATTTTATGCTAAGTACACACTATGTAGGAAAAGTAATCATTTATTCTAACATGAATAGACGGCATAATCATTACCCATTTTCATTTGAAAATCCAGCACTTAGGCTTTTAGTAAGAAAGGGTCATGGTTTTGTCCTTTGTTCCCCACAGGACACTTTTTGAAGAAATTCTACTCTAGCGTTGGATGTTATGCTAAAGTGTTACATGCTAAAACGTGATGATATGAGAATCATATAGGCATATAAAGTAGGAAAAGAGCTACTCTGTCAGGTCACTTGATATGGGGGGATGTCATTTTCTCATCAAGTCATTACATTACAAAGCACTTTGTGATAAATTTACACACAGATTCTGTGTAAAGGTAAATACAAGAGAAGGGTGAATTCACAGTGCTGAAGAGCAGCCTCTGACCATAATTAGGTGGTTTTGTTTCCTAGTGAACTCAATATTCCCATTCTTAAGTGAAACCATGTGTTCACAAATTCCTCCTTCTTAGAGTAGTGGTCTCCAGAAGAAACAAGAGAGCTTGAAGAAATGACAGCAAGTCTTTCACTGGAAACTTGGATGCATGTATTATTCTTATGAAGCCAACTTTGTACCAAAGCGAGCAACGTGTTGTCTTCTACTTATCTCATAGGAGTACATTTTGAAGCAGGTTTATAAGAATCTCCAGAAACTGCTTCACCTCAGAAAAGAGCAGGAAAGGAGGAATGTGGAATTTAGAATTTCTGGAATCACATACACTTCAGAATACTCGACAGAAGGTATCTCAGCATCTTGCTCTTTTATTTTCCAAGTTGTCTAACTTTGAAACACAGAGGATAATCAAGATCCTTATAAGAACTATAAAACTTACAAGCAAGAGAGAGATGCACAATTAATAGGGGTGTTCCAAAGAAATCAGCCAAATCTGTGGCTTTGAAATATTTTTCCTGTGATAACTATAAAAAATCCATTTGATATCACAACCCACTGTACACTTACATATGCATACACATTTACCTTTACTATGTGTGCTGCGTTCACATATTTTCTTTTGTTTCTACCCTATTTCATTTAAAAAATTGCTTATAATCCATTAAGTCACTATAATGACCAGTTATAGGGCTCAATCTGCTGTTTGGAAAACATTGAGTTCTACTAATGAAAAAAAATTCAAGATAGACACAAAAAATCAGTAGCTCATTTTATATATCTGGGTAACTATAACATATGAAGCAAGCATGTAGAAAGGGTATGCTTTCCAAAGTGTTCCACCTGGCCTGAACAATATAAACTGTTTTAATATTAAGCCTTTAGAGACACCTTAGAATAATACAGGATGCTTTTCCTGGTTTGCTCTGATAACAAAGCATGGGTTTGATCACAAAGAAATGCCGAGGAGAAGAGCTTATTTTTCAAGAAAATGGAAGAATGATTGGGAACGAGAGGGAAAACCTGACCTTGTGGGAATAATGGAGAGTTTCCCAGGGACACAGAGAGAATTTACCTGGCAGGTGATGACCAGGCTCAGGATGATCAGGGAATCCTGAATAGCCAAGAGAAGCATATGCACTTTAAAGAACCACTGAAGCAGTATTCCACCTCCAAGGATGGAAAAAAAATGAGAGAAAAAAGAGGCTCTTTCAGGGTTGGCTTGTTTTTCTTTCTACTGGAGAAGATGAATATTAAAATGTTATAATCGAGAAAGAAATGAGTTCTGAGGAGATGACAGGATGCATATTTAGATGGAGCTTTGCAGAAAATAATTAAAAATATGGATTTTACTCTAGAAGTGAAGAAGCAAGTGACTGGAAATGCAGTTTAACTAGTTTGAGACAAGAATTCCCTGAGTGAAATAAGTTTTTAAGTAATGGTTTCACTTTTTTACTGATCCCAGTATACCAAATAGTTTCAGAGAAAGTGATGTACAGAATATTTGGGGCTCCCTGATTAAGAGGTAGCAATAAATTCAAATATGTACATATGAGAGCATCTGAGATGGTGAAAACTCTAGAATAAATGTTCTATTAAGAACCCCAAAGGACCTGGATGCACTCATCTTAGTGAAGCAAATGCTAAAAAGAGACAAAGCTTATATCTACAAATACAAGTTCTTTTGTATAGAAAAGGATAACATGCTTTTATGATTTGAATGAATTGCACACACATCAAAAGACATGATCCTTCTTGAAGAGGAGGACTGAAGACATATAATACCATCTCCAACTTTAGGACTCTGTAATTCTAGATATCTACCTTATAGTATCATTGAAAAGATAAAATGAAATGAAATATATATTAAAATATATAACATTTATGCATATAGTAATTAGAATGTGATAAATAATAAATGATAATTATGATTAAACTAATACATTTCAATTTACTAGTAGGTTTTGGAAACTTCCTTAAAACTTTAAAAATTAAAGCTGTTTTTCTGGTCTAGTAAAAAGAAATTAAATTCTCAGTTAAAATTTTAAAAAGTGAATTTTCTAGTGAATTGAATTATCTGGGTTACTTTAATAAAGATTTCCTAATTCAGTCACAAAATCACTGATTAATTTTTGTAAAGGGACTGGTATAGAAAGGAATTCAGGTTTGAAGTTTTAGATGCGATAAGAAATGGAAAATTATTTAGAAACAAAGATTTATAATCTTTAATATCATGATGTCAATTATAAAAATAGAAATTCAATTGTAAATAAAAATATACACATTTGTCTGAAAGTGAATAACTATTTTAGTGTAAAAGATTCTAAGGTTTTTGAGTGGGGGAGCCTAAGTTTTTGTACTTCTAAATGAAGTTAGCAGCATCCTCTTCTCTGTCTCTCTTGCTCTATCTTTCTCTGTCTCTGTGAGTAGATATATTTGTTTGGTCTCTAAGTTGTGTCTGAATCTTTCATGACCCATGGATGGTAGTCCACCAGGCTCCTCTGTCTATGGAATTCTCCAGGCAAGAATACTGGAGTGGGTTGACATTTCCTTCTCCAGGGGATCTTCCTGACCCAGGGATTGAACCTGTGTCTCCTACACAGGCACACAGATTGTTCACTGCTGACCCACCAAGGAAGCCCACACATCTGTTGAACATATACATATATACACAGACAGTTAGAGAGTGAGCGAGAGAGAGAGATTGACAAAGCAATTAGTACGATGCTTGGCACATCACTGACAACAATAATAATTAGTTTGATAATAAGACACTTCACAAATATGTTTACTTAGCCAATTAAAGCTAAATATGTCATCAGAATGTCCAGAGGAGACAGTTACAGATACCACAGGGAAACAACTACTACATTTGGAAAATACCATTGATTATATTAAATTATCTTTAGGGACTTATTTTAATTTCAAGCTGATGATATCTGTTTCTCTGAAAGAATGGGACCTAGATACCAATATATCTGCAACTGTGTCAACATAAATGGACTTTAGGGTGTAATGAGGTAGGGGTGATTTTCGCCTGCTTTCTTTTCCTTTCTATCAGAGAATTTTCTTTGTGAGCAACTAATAATTATGTAACCTTATGTCATTATGATTTCCTTTCTTGCCAGATATGTGCAGAGCAACTGACATAATGCACAATAGTCATTACTTACATGGTATGAACACCCACACCATTACACTTGCATAGAAATCTAAAAAGGACAATTTACCATTATGATTATGATTTTTGTTTATTTGTTTGAGTCTTGTTTAAGGTAGATACAGACAGAAAACAAAGTATGGATAAATTGCATATACTTTGTTTTAAATTTGCCTGCTGAATATAAAGAACACTGTGATAGTTTTATATATGAACTTGATTGGATCACAGGATGTCCAGCTATCTAGTTAAATATTATTTTCAGGTTTGGCTGTGACAGCGTTTCCAAAAGAATCAGTAGACAGAGGAAAGTAGATTGCTCTCCCCATTGTGGTCGGGCATCATATAAGCTTCTCAGGGCCTGAAGAGAACAAGAAGAAGGAAGGAAGGTTGAAATCACTTTCTGCCTGACCACATGAGCCTAGACATCAACCTTCTTCTTCCCTTGCACTCCTGCTTCTCAGGCCTTCACACCCAGACAGGAGTCTATACCACTGGCTGTCAAGTTTTCAAATCTGCAAACTCTGACTTTCCTGAATATCCAGCTTTGAAATGACAGATAAGACTTCTCAGCCTTCATAGTCACATGAGTCGCTTCATTATAATAAATCTCTTTATGTAAGTATCAGTCAGTTCAGTTCAGTTCAGTTGCTCAGTCGTGTCCACTCTTTGCGACCCCCTGAATCGCAGCACGCCAGGGCATCCCTGTCCATCACAAACTCCCGGAGTTTACTCAAACTCATATCCATCGAGTTGGTGATGCCATCCAGCCATCTCATCCCCTTCTCCTCCTGCCCCCAATCCCTCCCAGCATTAGGGTCTTTTCCAATGAGTCAACTCTTCGCATGAGGTGGCCAAAGTATTGGAGTGTATACACAAGTATAAATATAAGGTATTATATATTATCATGTGTAATATATAAAAGTATATGTTAATGGATCTGTTCCTTTAGAGAAACTTGACTAATAAAAACACATAAGACATGAAAGATATATACATAAAATACCCACATAAGATATTGAAGATGTAGCAAGTCTCTAGACAACAGGAACCTGTAGGAATAAAAGTTGAAGGATCACTTGACATTTTCCCATGCTTATAAATTATTTCTGAAGAGACAGGTAGTCTGGAACTTCTGGAAATTAACTAAAATCTGGGTTTGCTGCACATGAAAAGCTTTGACTTTAATTATGCTGCACTGCCTATTGTTTTGTCAAAGCAGGAGTTCTGACAGGTGGAACTTCAGTGGACTAAGGTGTATGGATTCATTTAGCTTGTGGCTGTTGGGCTGCACCCCATAAGCCTACAAGGCCTGTACTTGCCCAGCTTCAAGACTGAAGAAAGAGCTCAGAGTCAGCAACAGACATCAGTGGTTTAATGGATGGCGAATCTTACATGTCTGAAGCAAAGTCCTGGGGCAACAAGCCACCATATGCAGCAGAAGTGAGCAGGACATGACTGGCTGCGGTCCTTACTCCAGGGGGGAGGGGAAGGTTACCAGTTAGTTACAGGAGGAACTGACTGCAGGTTGGTTCACGGGTTACCAGGGAAAGGAGCAGAGGAGCACCACCCTCACTCCCTCTTTGTTAAGCTATCATCAGGTGGAGATTTTCTAATTTAAAGGTTAGGAAAACACTGGATGGGGCAGGGGGCAATACGTAGGAAGGTCAGTCATGTGAGCAGGTGTAGGTGAAGCAGGGACTGGTCAAGCAGGGGATGTTTAGAGAGCAAGAGAACAGCCATCTTGGGAGGCCTGATCATACACTCCACCCCATGTGTCTTGCATGACCCTTACAATCTTGGTCTGGCCCTTTTCTGAGACATCCCTGGGATCAGGTACGTAGAAAGGCACTGCAATCAGATACACCAAATACAACACAGACACCAGAAGCTAAATAATATTAAGAGAAAGATACCCAGTAGGACCAGAACAGTGAGTCACCAGGATGTGGGCAAATTTGGGGGCCAAGCACTCAGCAGCTCTATGGAGCGGGAGTCAGTGGCAGCAGTGTCTCGACAAACTGTGGTTTTCACAAACCCAGAGCCACCCATGGGGAGGGGAAGGCCCTAGTTCTAGAAGAAACATTCTGGTAGCCTAGGAAGGAGTCAGCTGGCACTGGAAGTCTGCCACCCAGGTTATGTTGGGTGCTATTAGGGGTGAATCCCTGAGGTCTTTCCAAATAAAACACAGCTAAGCCCACTAGTTGGACTGATGTGTCCAGAAGTCAGCCTCTTCCATTCCACACAGCATAGCTCAGGGGTGCTCACGGGCAGTCAGCTGTACAGTGGCGTTTATTGAAGGGGGTCCTTCTAACATACTGGCGTGTGGGACAGAAAGATGGTGAGAGTCCTCCATTGTTCATCATCCCCACATAGTCACATTAACTGGATCAATTTCAATGGAAGTACAGAGGATGACAATGGCATCTCGCTGTGGACCCCACAGTTAGACTCATTTTGCAATGAGGCCATGGTTGCTTCCCAGTCCTTGAACAGATTTTCTTCACTCAGGCTAGGGGTGAAATGTAAGGTATCTAACAGGTTCAACACAGGGAGATCATGGCCATTAAGCTAAATAACAGCAGTACTTGCATTCTGAGATATCACACTGCCTGTCGTTTTTGTCCTGGTATACCATACAGTCCAGAAACTCAAGTTTTCAATAATAACAGGAACATATTCAAAATCACGTCTCCAACGGCCACCTAGTTGTACCTAGGATGTCTGAACCACAGGCTGCTCCAGTTTGACTTGGAGATGCGTTCCCCTCCACAACGGCTTCCCAGGTGGCTCAGTGGTAAAGAATCTACCTGCTAATGCTGGAGACACAGGAGATGCTAGTTTGATCCCTGGGTCAGGAAGATCCCCTGGAGGAGGAAATGGTGCCCCACTCCAGTATTTTTGCCTGGAAAATTCCACGGACAGAGGAGCCTGGCAGGATACAGTCCATAAAACTGCAGAGTGGGACATGACAGCAAGTGAGAAGGCACACCCCTCCACAATGGCCAGAGAAGATGTACAATGAATGTTCCATAGGCCACACACCAGACCACTCCGGTCAATAAAGTTTAAATTAGATCATGTGTGAGCTGGAATGACTTCCCTATACCTCCACATGTGAAGATTTTTCCTTCATTTCCCCTTGCCATAGGCTAAAGTATATAAACCCTGAAGTCACAGTGAAGTTGCCTGTCTGCCCTGGGTCCAGATTGTGTCCTTCTTACTATGCTGGGCTTCCTTCATATTTGCCTAGTTATCTACGTTGGGGGAAAGCCGATCAGATATTGTGAATAAGCTTCAGTGTTGATGGGGAAACATTTTAGAGGTTATTCATTTTATCCCTTATACTGAATTGTTACGTAACCACTGTACATGTGCTTTTAGCAGCATACTTAAAGCAAGCAGTTATACATCACGAGTAGTTCTACTCTGTGACAACTTCACTAGATAATTTTCTTTTCCTCCTGAACATCAGGGCAAAAGAGAGGCTAACACAACAGCTTTCATAAATATAGACCTCAATTAGCAAGAATAGAATTTAATATCAGATGAAATATACTTTTCTGCCTAAAATTACCCTCATCTCCACCAAACATAGTCAATTCAAGACTAATTTGCTTGGAAAATAAGTCTGGTCAGTTGACTATATAGGCTCCTCCAAACTGGCTGTGGTAGAATTCCTCAGAGGAAATCTGAGACTGAATTCCTCAAAGGCCACTCAAGGACGGGAGAGTCATGCCAAAGACCTGCCATCAGACTCTGCCTTGGGAGATTTCTCTCTTCTTAAGTTCCCCAAAATATTGAGATTTCCACACATGCCAGAAGGTGGTCTTTCCTGGCCCCATGATAAGGCTGCTCAGAACCCACGAGTCTTCAATTTCTGAGAGACCAGGAAGAAAGAAAAGAAAAAGTTTTCAATTCTACTCATAGGTGTAGTTTACCAAATGGCTGTAAGTCATAAGTAGCTTGAGGGAAGGGCTTCCCTGTATCTAGAAAACACAGATCAAAACTAGAAATGTTCTAGACAAAAGCCATAAAAATCATAACCATAACCATCCAGCCATTAATGTTCCAATATTTTATCCTCTTTGAAATGACCCAGACAGTCAATGAATCTTCTTCACTTAACTTAGTTTAGTTGCAAGTTACCAAAATCTTGACAGACTATTATAGATAGACATCCCCAAAACATATATAGTATTTTAAAGCATTTTAAAAGGCCTTGTTTTTTCTTCTCTTCTTCACTCTCAGGGATCAGATGATAAAAGTTCCCAAGATCCCAGGTAGATTATTTACATCTCAGCAGCACAGAAGAGAAATACTAATTTCTTCTAGAAAGCTAACTTCTTCTAACTGAAAGTGCAAAAACTAGTTTTAGAATGTCAAAAGATTCCTATCATGGCCATTTTCAGGGATTTTTTTTCTTTTTTTAGTTTCAACAAATAACAGTAATAGATGATACATACCATTCATGCATATTCACATGTCTCACTTCCACAGGAACCAGAATCAGCATTCAAGCTAACCTTCACCTAGGCTGTTAACTCAGCCTCTGTGGCCTTTCTTAATACAAAAAGCAAAGGCCAGCCCACAACTGCGCCCATTTCTTTTTTCCTCACTGGAAAAGTGGCCAATATCTCCCCAGCAACCTTAGGGGTGTCTATAAGTTCTGTATGCTTGCCAGCTCCCATTCATCACAGGGTCCCACAGACCAGTGGAGAGACACCCCAGGACCACTCTTGCAACTTGTGGGCCCTATATGGAAAGCAGGAAAACAGCCCCTGCAAATTTTCATTTTCTGACCCTTCTCAACATCTCAGCCCTCACAGGAGTCTCCTCCGTCTCCAGGCTGCTCTGCCAATTGCTAGGCTGCATTCTGCAGGCTTGCAAGCCCTGTACTTGCACAGCTTCTAGACCAAAGAAAAAGCCTGGAGTCAGGGACAGAGACATCAGTGGTTTAGTGGATGGAGGAACTTACATGTCAAAAGCAAGGTCCTAGAGCGACACTCTACTGTGTGTGGCAGAAGGCAGGCAGGACATGTAGGCAGGCTTTGCTCCTGGGGGAAGAGATAGGTTACCAGTCATAGAGGGAATTGAAGTCTATAGGGAAATTGGCAAAGGATCACAGACCTCACTTTCCCTTTGGAAAGCTATCTCAGGGGAGATGACCTAAAGGTCAGAACAATCTTTAGCTGGGGTGGGGACAAGAATGTCAGTTATGTGAGTGGGTTGTAGATGAAGCTGGGTCTGGTGGAGCAGGGGATGTACAGAGAGCAAGAGAACAGCCATCATGGGTGCCTGAAGGTACAGTGGCTTAGAGCAGAGAAAGGATATTGAAACAAACCTCTAATGGTTACATCCACTGTGTCTAAGACTTTGACACAAGATATAGTGGAATTGCAATGCCACCATGTTCTTTCATCATTCAACAAAGAAACTACTACTTTCAGTGCAACCAACTTTTGATTTATTGTATCCATAGGGCTTTCCTGGTGGTTCAGCGGGTGAAGAATCCATCTGCAATGTAGGAGACCCTGATTGGATTCCTGGATTGGGAAGTTCCCCTGGAGAAAGGGTAGGCTCCCCTTTCCAGTATTCTTGGACTTCCCTGGTGGCACAGATGGTAAAGAATATGCCTGCAATGTGGGAGACCTGGGTTCAATCCCTGGGTCGGGAAGATCCCCTGGAGGGAGGCATGGCAACTCATTCCAATATTCTTGCTGGGAGAATCCTCATGGACAGAGGAGGCAGGTGGGCAACAATTCATGGGGTCACAAAGAGCTGGACATGACTGAGTGATGGAGCACAGCACAGCACTGTATCCATATTAATAACATCAAATATTCCCCAATTTTTTAAACTCCTTTTGGAAACTGCAAAGGCAACTGAGATCTTTGATATGAGAAAATGTTTCTTGACCAAGCAAAGTTGTGACTGTAAGAAAATATGGGCCATCTTGGATCTTGGCACCAAATCTGGTTTGCTACTCTTGGAACAAGTTCTGTCATTGTAACCCATGGGCATCAGAAGAAATAAAGGATACTGCCAGCAATCTTCAAATAATTCTTGTCCACTGGCTCAAAAGTCACCAATTAAAGTTTTGTCAAAAGAATGTTCTAATATACAGATAGTGTATGGCTTAATATTAAAAAAAATCTTAGAGATATTTGAATAAAATTCAGGCATAAGTTTCACCTTAAGAAGAAAAATGTTCAACTTGAAGAATACTTTGACAACAGAGTTTATTAATTACTTGGATTAATTAGTAAAATGCTTAAGCCATATGAATAAAATTCATTTTACTATTCAATGTTATCCATTCAGCCACCTCAAAGTGCTACCCTAAGGTTACTACTAAATGAATTTGCCATTGTATAATGAAGTATTGATGGCAACAAATAATTGGACTTTCTTGTGCTGGAGGAAATGCTTCTTAGTGGCAAATCCTGTTGACTTCCCCATAGGTAAAATCTGGCTCACAGGAGCAGTGTCAAATTTTCCTGAAGGTTAATTATTAATAAATGACTTTAAAGCTGGTTTATGGATTTCTCTTCCTTTACTATGTTTCAGATTATGGATGACCTGAAATTTGCCAAAGACAATGTTGTGAACAAATGAAATGCTTCAAATCTAATCCCCTCATAAAGTCCTGTAGAATCCTGTTAATCATTAACGCATGAGTATCAATGTCCAACAGCTTTTATGTAACTTGCCATTTGTCTGAACTAGTATTTTCAACATTATCATAAAAAAGCAATTGAAATCAATAGATATAAAAAAATAAAATGCAAGTCACCAGAAGAAACATCATTCCCAAAATTTAATGTCATCTTTAAAACAAACAACATTGGCTTTTTTTGAAAAAAATGCATGTTTGAATGAAATAGAAGTTTAGTTTTATTTTGTGTTGCTATTTAGAGTTATTTAAACTGTATTAAAATGAAACAAACAGAGATGTTGCCTTCGTAAAGATAAGTTTTCAATCTATGTGAAGGACATTAATTTCAGACTCAAAATAAATTGGAGATGTATGTTCCTGGTACTTGGAAATGCTTTTGTCTACTCTTTGTCTAATTCATTATTTTATGTAGGTTTCAAATCGATCCTTAACTTTTGAGAAAAGTGTTTTCTGACTGCCTTTAACCAGGCAAATTTGCCTATTTTATATTCTCACATGAAAAAATATCAGCCCTACAAAGTACTTATCATATAGTGAAGTGAAGGTCGCTTAGTCGTGTCGGACTCTTTGCAACCTCATGGACTATACAGTCCATGGCATTCTCCAGGCCAGAAAACTGGAGTGGGTAGCCTTTCTCTTCTCGAGGGGCTCTTCCCAACCCAGGGATTGAACCCAGATCTCCCATATTGCAGGTGGATTCTTTACCAGCTGAGCCAGATTTTTTAACTAATATGTCCTTTTACTGCCTACAACTTCCATTGAGAGCAGGGACTCTGCCTGCTTTTTTTTTTTTTTTATCACTTTCTTCTTAGCACCTAGAAAAATGACTGCACGTGGTAGAAAGATGTAAAATTTTTATTTAAGAATGATGAAATCTTATCAACTAGAAAGCTTCTTGAAGCTGAGAAAAAAGATGTATAGTTCTGTGGTGGAAAAGACTAACACATTCTGGGAGACATGACTATATCCTTCAAGTTTCTAAGCCATTGATTTGCTCAGGTTCTAGAGAGAGACAGACGGTTAGGTAGACAGATATACTTAGGAAAACTGCAGAACACGTTAGACTAGATAATTATGTTGAGCCCTTAAAATGAGATCCATTGTGATAATCTTGTATAATTTACTATTACCTATCCACACAAATATACATATATTAAATATATATATACAAAATTACATATATTACATAAATATATGTTTAAATATATGCTTAAATGTGTAAAAGCACATTATCCTCAGTGCATCATTATTCTTATGTGCACATTCAAAGCACCCTATACAATAAAGTGTATACCGTTATCCCAAAGTAATTATGTTTGTGAACAGCTTCTCCCATGTTTCCATTTGTGGCTATTAAGAGACATGACAGTTTTCCAACTCTTTACCAGGGAGCTCCAAAGTTGGAAAACTATCTTTTCAGTTCAATAGAAAAACGTTTATTTTTTCCCCTAACGTATGAAGAATAAAATCTTACTATCCAAGCTGTTTAACATGAACAGATTTTTCCAAGATATAAACAGTTTTCTGACAATTTTTTATTTTTGCTTTTAACTAACTATATAACACCACTAATAAATAAAGTGCCAAGATTAAAAACATCACTAGTAACTAGTTATTTTGATAATCTGGCTAGTAAATGCATGATTTTTACCATATTACGAACAGTAGGTGATTTTGTCAGCTGGACTTTTTACAGCATGTTCAAGATGTTCACTTGTTGGGGGAACTGTAATGAGTCAGACAGGATTTGGAAACACATCATGACGTGCAACAGCACTTTGCACCTTGCAAGTGAGACCATGTTTTGCAACCTGTTAATCTGCAGTGTAAGGTAACTGCCACCTTCTTTAACACCCACTTTACCCTGATGTGACTTAAACACAGCTGCTATTAAAAGCAAATTCAGATCATTACTAACTCTTGTGGCTGCTTAATCATCCAAGTGCAGTGCTGAGATGGAGAATTCAAGTGACATTCTTAAGTCCCCTTAATTGCTAATAATAGAAAATACACCTCAAGGAGAAAGCTTGGAGTTATAAGAAGAAATAATTATTCCTCTGATCACAGACTTTCAGAGTTGATTCATAGTTACTTTCAATAGTTTGTCAGAATAGAATCCTCACCTTGGGTTCTAGATGACTGTTCTGGCCATATGGAGTACACAAAATTAAATCTGAGAGGACATTCACACCCCAGTGTTCAATGACAAACTAGACCTCTGCCTAGCCGCAGCAAAGGGCTGGGTGGTTTGGATGAACTTATCAGTGCTAGTGTTTAAAATTCCTGTGTTTAATAAATTTCTATTTCTTATTAAATTTTCCATTCAAAATCAACCTGAAATGTTATATCTCAAGATCCTAAAACTTATATATATATATTTGCAAATATAATGATATATATGGAGAAGGCAATGGCACCCCACCCCACTTACCTGGAAAATCCCATGGACAGAGGAGCCTGGTAGGCTGCAGTCCATGGGGTCTCTATGAGTTGGACCTGACTGAGCGACTTCACTTTCACTTTTCACTTTCATGCATTGAAGGAGAAAATGGCAACCCACTTCAGTATTTTTGCCAGGAGAATCCAGGGATGGGGGAGCCTGGTGGGTTGCCGTCTATGGGGTTGCACAGAGTCGGACAGGGCTGGAGTGACTTAGCAGCAGCAGCAGTGATATACAATTAAATTTTTGTACATACACTGTACAAATTATTATCTCACACATTAACGTTTATTTAGTTCAGTTCAGTACTCAGTCATGTCCAACTCTTTGTAAACCCATGAACAGTAGCACTCTAGGCCTCCCTGTCCACCACCAACTCCCAGAGTTTACCCAAACCCACGTCCATTGAGTCAGTGATGCCATCCAGCCATCTCATCCTCTGTCATCACCTTCTCCTCCTGCCTTTAATGTTTCCCAGCATCATGGTCTTTTCAAATGACTCAGCAAATCGTATCAGGTGGCCAAAGTATTAGAGTTTCAGCTTCAACATCAGTCTTTCCAATGAACACTCAGGACTGATCTCCTTTAGGATGGACTGGTTGGATCTCCTTGCAGTCCAAGGGACTCTCAAGAGTCTTCTCCAACGCCACAGTTCAAAAGCATCAATTATTCAGTACTCAGCTTTCTTTATAGTCCAACTCTCACACCCATACATGACCACTGGGAAAACCATAGCCTTGAGTAGGTGGACCTTTGTGGCAAAGTAATGTCTCTGCTTTTTATATGCTGTCTAGGATGGTTATAACTTTCCTTCCAAGGAGTAAGTGTCTTTAATTTCATGGCTGTAAGCACCAGCTGCAGTGATTTTGGAGCCCAAAAAAATAAAGTCTGCCACTGTTTTGACTTTTTCCCCATCTATTTGCCATGAAGTGATGGGACTAGAGGCTATGATCTTAGTTTTCTGAATGTTGAGTTTTAAGCCAACTTTTTCATTCTCCTCTTTCACTTTCATCAAGAGGTTCTTTAGTTCTTCTTCACTTTCTGCTATAGCGTGGTGTCATCTGCATAGCTGAGGTTATTGATATTTCTCCCAGCAATCTTGATTCCAGCTTGTGCTTCATCCAGCCCAGCATTATTCATGATATACTCTGTATATAAGCTAAATAAGCAGGGTGACAATATACAGCCTTGACGTACTCCTTTTGCTATTTGAAACCAGTCTGTCGTTCCAAGTCCAGTTCTATCTGTTGCTTCCTGACCTGCATACTGATTTCTCAAGAGGCAGGTCAGGTGGTCAATTATTCCAATCTCTTTCAGAATTTTCCACATTTATTGTGATCCACACAGCCAAAGGCTTTGGCATAGTTAATAAAGCAGAAATAGATGTTTTCCTAGAACTCTCTTGCTTTTTCAATGAATCCAAGGATGTTGGCAATTTGATCTCTTGTTCCTTTGCCTTTCCTAAAGCCAGCTTGAACATCTGGAAGTTCACAGTTCATGTTATTGTTGAAGCCTGACTTGGGGAATTTTGAGCATTACTTTACTAGCAAGTGAGATGAGCACAATTGTGTGGTAGTTTGAACATTCTTTGGCATTGCCTTTCTTAGGGATTGGAATGAAAACTGACCTTTTACAGTCCTGTGGCCACTGCTGAGTTTTCCAAATTTGCTGGCATATTGGGTGCAGCACTTTCACAGCATCATCTTTTAGGATTTGAAAGAGCTCAACTGGAATTCCATCACATCCACTAGCTTTGTTCATAGTGATACTTCCTAAGGCCCACTTGACTTCACATTCCAGGATGTCTGGCTCTAGGTGAGTGATCAAACCATCGTGATTATCTGGGTTGTGATCTTTTTTGTACATTTCTTCTGTGTATTCTTGCCACCTCTTCTTAATATCTTCTGCTTCTGTTAGATCCATACCATCTCTGTCCTTTATTGAGCCCCTATTTACATGAAATGTTCCCTTGGTATCTCTAATTTTCTTGAAGAGATCTCTAGTCTTTCCTATTCTATTGTTATGCTCTATTTCTTTGCACTGATCACTGAGGAAGTCTTTCTTATTTCTCCTTGCTATTCTTTGGAACTCTGTATTCAAATGGGTATATCGTTCCTTTTCTCCTTTGCCTTTAGCTTTTATTCTTTTCACTGCTATTTGTAAGGCCTCCTCAGACAGCCATTTTTTTTTTTGTTCATTCCTTTTTCTTGGGGATGGTCTTGATCCCTGTCTCCTGTACAATGTCATGAACCTCTGTCCATAGTTCATCAAGCACTCTATCAGATCTAGTCTCTTATATCTATTTCTCACTTCCTCTGTATAATCGTAAGGGATTTGATTTAGGTCATATCTGAATGGTCTAGTGGTTTCCCCTACTTTCTTCAGTTTAAGTCTGAATTTGGCAATAAGGAGTTCATGATCTGAGCCACAGTCAGCTCCCGGTCTTGTTTTTGCTGACTGTATAGAGCTTCTCCATCTTTGGCTGCAAAGAGTATAATCAGTCTTATTTCAGTATTGACCATCTGGTGATGTCCATGTGTAGAGTCCTCTCCTGTGTTGTTGGAAGAGGGTGTTTGTTATGACCAGTGTGTTCTCTTGGCAAAACTCTATTAGCCTTTGCGCTACTTCATTCCATACTCCAAGGCCAAATTTACTTGTTACTCCAGGTGTTTCTTGATTTCTTCCTTTTGCATTCCAGTCCTCTATAATGAAAAGGACATCATTTTTGTGTGTTAGTTCTAGAAGGTCTTGTAGGTCTTCATAGAACTATTTAACTTCAGCTTCTTCAGCATTACTGGTCAGGGCATGGTCTTGGATTACCGTGATATTGAATGGCTTGCCTTGGAACCAAACAAAGATCATTCTGTCGTTTTTGAGACTGCATCCAAGTACTGCCTTTTGGACTCTCTTGTTGACTATGATGGCTATTCCATTTCTTCTAAGGGATTCTTGCCCACAGTAGTAGATATAATGGTCATCTGAGTTAAATTCATGCATTCCAGACCATTTTAGTTCGCTAATTCCTAAAATATTGACGTTCATGCTTGCCATCTCCTGTTTGACCACTTCCAGTTTGCCTTGATTCATGGACCTAACATTCCAGGTTCCTATTGTTCTTTCCAGCATCGGACCTTGCTTCCATCACCAGTCACATCACAACTGGGTGTTGTTTTTGCTTTGGCTCTGTCTCTTCATTCTTTCTGGAGTCATTTCTCCACTGATCTCCAATAGCATAGTGGGCACCTACTGACCTGGGGCGTTCCTCTTTCACTGTCTTATCTTCTTGCCTTTTCATACTGTTCATAGGTTTCTTAAGGCAAGAATACTGAAGTGGTGTGCCATTCCCTTCTCCAGTGGACCACATTTTGTTTATTTAAAACACCTATTATTACTTTATTCAAAAAAGTAAGCCATATTATTAGATTTGACTATATTTCCCTGTGTTATACAATATATCTTTGTTGCTTACCTATTTTATATATAATAGTTTGTATTTATTAAGCCCGTAAGCCTAATTTGTCCCTCTCGCCTTTCCTCTCCCTTTAGGTAACCACAGGTTGGTTTTCTATATCTGTGATAATGATATATGCATGATACTGAATCACAATGCTGTACATCTGAAAATAATACAATATTGTAAATCAACTGTACTTTTATTTTAAATGGCAAGACATACAGTGGGATTAATAAGAAGGGTAACAGCAAGATTTCTCATCAACATGCCCTTACCCAGTGTATCTATCATAAATTTGCAAAGTGGTCCCCATGTATCTGCTGTTGAAAACTAAAATATGCATACCTTGAATGAAACTGTTAAAGACTGGGCACAAAATAACTGGTCCTCCCCCGAGGCTCAGCAGTAAAGAATCTGCCTGCACTGCAGGAGACTCAGGAGACTCCTGTTCGATCCCTTGGTCAGGAAGATCCCCTGGGGGCGAACATGACAGCACACTCCAGTATTCTTGCCTGGAGAATCCCATGGACAGGGGAGCCTGGTAGGTGATTGTCCATAGGGGCACAAAATAACTAGGGAGCTATTAACGAAAACATTCTCATAGTTCACTCAGGGCTAGGAGAACTCAAGGTCTAGAAGCCGGAAGAAGTATTTATTGAACACTCATACCATTAAGCAAAGAACAGGGAATAGCATGACTCTGGGTCTAACTAGCCCTAGAGTAAACGCTACAATTGTTGTTTAGTTGCTAAATAGATCTACTCTAGCAAAGCAGAAAGCCATGTTTTAAAAGGATTCAAGTGTTCTGCAAGTAACTTATGGTCAACCAGGAAAAAAGTGCATTAATCTATAAAGAAAACACCAAAATACAATTATAACAATTTCATATTCAAAATGTGTAGCAACTCCTCTAAAATTATTAAGTGAAAAAGTAGGGAAAAGAGAAGCAATAGCCAGGAGAAAAATTAGTCAGTAAAAAAGACTCATATTTGAAGATATGAGTAAAGTCATAAAGTAGAACCTAATGGGGCTTTTGTAATGGAAACATCCAGAATTGAAATTGTAAAATTCACTGGATGACATCAAAAGCAGTTTACACATTTTAGAAAAAAAGGAACAGAGAATTTGAAGAGTTTGTACTGAATCTATACAAACTGAGGCTCAAAGAGAAAATGGGGGAAAGCATTTTGTTAGCATCAAGACATCTGTGAACTTGACAAGTTCTTATGTGCAAAAGTATATGAATTTCATAGCAAGATAAAATAGGTTTTTTTCCATTACATAAAATCACTAATAGCATTTCAAGGCATTTTAAAGTATTTAAATATCCTTTTGCATAAAATTTATTTGACATAAGTGATATTTAATTATAATATACAGGATGTTAATATAAAGAGGTGTTATGTAATAGTCTATATTCACCATTTGCCCCTCTATCCATACAGGCAGTTGCTCAAGGATAGGAGTCATTCTTGACCTACTGCTTTCATTCTCTGAGCCCTACAACACACAATTTCATCACGAGTTTTGTTAACTCTCTGCCTTTAAAACCTCTCCATCCTCCCTCAAACTCCACTGTCTAGAATAGCTCCAAATATGTCCAAGTTGGTTTACCTGACTCATTCTTGCCTTCTATAATCCATTCCTCACTTTGAAGCTATGTTGATCTTTGTAAAACACAAATTTGATCATGGAAACCTTAGTTAAATTCTTTCAATGGTTCAGTGATCCAAATATGAAGTGTGGTCCTTTCACCATGGTTTATAGTGTCCTCTATGAAGTGGCTCCTAATTAGTTCTCCAGTCTTGCCATTCTGAGGGTTATGCTGGTAATGAGTCTCAGGTGAAGAGTTTATTGCTATAATCCTTTAGGACAAAATCTAGACAGGTTCTTTATATTTATGGTTACAACTATAAAAAGGGATACTGAAAAATTTCTGTGGTAAGTGACTAAAATTATAATCTGTTTTTTTGTTAGCAAGTTTGGGATGTTTGTACATATATTTTGATCTGAAATTTTAAAGAAGACTTCTTGTTCAAGGAAATATCTGGAGCTGAAAGAGAATATTTTCCCTTACTAGAAAAAAAAAAGTCTTAAATTTCTGCTATGCATTTCAGAAGGAACTGATTTTTTGTTTGTTTGAGAAGAATTGACTCCTAAATTCAAATCTTTTCTCACAAAAGACTTGATTCTATCAAATCATAGAATGGCTTATGAATCACAATATCAGAGACAGATACTGCTTAGATATTGATTAATAGACAAAAGTATCTGTAATACTAATTATTCTACTTATGTTAGTTTTTATATTTTTTATTTTGCTTTAATAATCATTGACACAAACTAGTTTATATTTGCAAAATAATATATTTTGAAAAAACACTGAATATTTTTGTATCCATTAATATAAGAAAACAATTTGGAAGGTAAATAAATAAAACTTTTAAAATTTTACAAAATTTATTTAGTTTTGTTGTTTCCTTTCATCTTCAAAATTGACTCATACTATAGAGAAGACATTGAAAATAAAGTCTTATTACACTTATCACTTTTACTTTTCATCTTTCTATGTAAACATATAGAATGATTCAATATATACATTTTGAGCACTGTTCTCATCTATTATAGTCTTAAGACCTAATACATTTGAGATGCTAATAAATACTTGTTGAACTTATTGATCAGGACAAGTTTATCTGTATTTTATATTTACATGATAATTATGAGTATCTAGTACCTGAAATGTTCTATCTTAGTTGTCGGGACAGATATAGAGATATAAGACTACACTAAACATATTCTCTACTCTTTTACTTTGAATGATGGTATGTATACAAAGTGGTATATTTAGAGTCTGTATGTGTGTGCATTTTTCATATTTTATTTCAATATGCTTTTCTAATTGCAGAGTTATTTTCTCAAATCTCTTTAGTTCCAATGCAATACTTTTGTCTGTACCTTTTTTGTAGTATGTGTCATTTTTTATTCTGTATTAGAAATATTTACATGACTTATTTTCTCTGCTAAATTGTAAGCTAATAGAGGCCATGTCCATGTTTGATTCACTGTTGATTCTTTCAGAGTTCTTAACAAATTAAAAAAGCTCAAGTTATTTATTGAAATGATAAATGATATAACTACTCTACTAGACAGTGTATAATATGCATATGAGTGATCTTATATGATTAAGAAAAGTAATAAACCATTTCCAATTAGAGATATTTTTTCATTTAACAAGCATTTACTTATCAGCACTGTGTCAAGCGTTATACTGGGCACCATCATACAGAAGCGAATAGATAAATATGGTCTCTATTCTTCCGAAAATAAACATTAATTATTTTATTGATTAATAATTTTAATATGAGCCAACTTTATGAAGAAACCTCAGGATATAGTGAAAACGGGCAATACAGAGGTCTGACCTCGTGAAGGAAGTGAAGAAAGGGTCTGTCATGATTTGCTTTCATAGGAAAGATTGATCTGGCTCAGGAATATGAGAAATGGAGAGGGAGAGGTTTGGGGGAGAATACTGGTGACATAAGCAAAGAAGCTCATGCATTAGACACAAAATGGATTTGGGATAGAGAAAAGGAGGAATAAGGGAGAATGTGGAAGAGGAAGGTTGAAAATTAAAGATATTTGTTAAATTAATTCTGCAATTATTCAGTAATGAGCCTGAATTAGGATACAGAGTATTTTGAATGACTTCCTTTAAAAGTTAAGAAATCTCAAATCTTCTTTGAAAGGTCAAGGTCTCTGAACGTCTCAGAGCATAAAAGTCACTTTATATTGAAAAAACACTATTCAAAAAACACTATGCACCACTTTGGTACCAAACATCTTCCAAATCTGACAGAGATGAAAAAGGTAAGGGCAATTAAAGGGTAAAGGCAGTGAAAGAAGGAAACTATCACTAAGATACAGTAAGTGTAAGGGTTCTAGATTTCTTGATAGACCTAATTCTTACTTGCTTGCTCAGGAGCTTTGTCATGTCCTACTCTGCAACCCTATGACTATTACCTGCCAGGCTCTTCTGTCCATGAAATTCTCCAGGCAAGAATACTGGAGCGGGTTGGCATGCCCTCCCCGAGGAGATCTTCCTGACCCAGGGATTGAACCCATGTCTGTTATGTCTCCTACACTGGCAGGCGGGTTCTTTACCACTAGCACCAACCGGGAAGCCCAGATCCAATTCTAGTGCACGTACAAAAGAAAATGCACAGAAGTTCATCCAGATCTACAGATATTTTCTGCACTTATTAACCTTATTATACACATAAAGGCTTATTATACTTTTGGAAAAAAATCTATTTGTGAATTTTCTTCTTATTAACATGGATAAAATATAACCTATTTTTGACATAAGCAGTAAGGAAGACATTTCTACAGTTCTCTAAAAAGATTTTTAAAAACCATGCAGAAAAGGTCTATTTCTAACCTGAAAGATGAAAACTCTATCTCTCAGTAAATGAAAACACCACTTACCATAAAAACCTTCAGTAGCAAGAGTGAAGTTTTACCAATATTAATTCCATGACCACTACTCCTTTAGCAACCATATCCCCTGGGGACTCCATGAGGCTCTGAAAATGTTGTTCAAAGTTTTACTCAGAGTCTAATGAGGATAATTTGCTAATGGATGTTTTGTTTGATTTTTATCCAAAGGCAAGAAAGGACATAACTGATTAGCATCTGAATGTGAGAAACACAAGTATTTCCTTGTACAAGTGCTCTCATATTACAAACAAAAGCCATAATTAATGTTTCGTCAAATCTATAAAAGAAAATGGAGAGGACACTGTCTTCCACCATCAAAGATGTATGTACAAGAATAAGAACTATGCTTTGGCAGATCATCTGTGCATTTCCTTCAGATATGGCACTTTTTAGTCTTAAGTTAAAAACAAATAAATAGGCTACTAACATGTTGATCAATATTTAGCCCTGCCCTTGCAAGTTCCACATTTAAGTTATTTTAGGCTCATGTCACTTGAAATAGATATTCGCATGACACTTGGTTTGAGCTCATATTACTTCTTTGCATACTTTTGAAAAATTTTTAGAATAAAATAGTAAAATTTCTAAAGGCACAAAGAAGAATAATTAAATATTTCCCTTGTGTTTCTTACCACCTTCTCTTTTACTCCCCAGACTTACCACTAACAGTTTCTGATTAACCAAAATACGAAGAAAATAAGAAATTATAATATGACATAAAAACAATACCTTGCTTGGGCTTCTCTGATATCTCAGTTACTAAAAAACCCACCTGCAATCCAGGAGACCCTAGTTTGATTCCTGGGTCAGGAAGATCCACTGGAGAAGCTATAGGCTAGCCACTCTAGTATTCTTGGGCTTCCCTTGTGGCTCAGCTGGTAAAGAATCTACCTCCAATTCAGGAGATCTCGGTTCAATCCCTGGGTTGGGAAGATCCCTTGGAGAAGGGAAAGGCTACCTGCTCCAGTTTTCTGGCCTGGAGAATTCCATGGACTGTATATATAGTCCATGGGGTTGCAAAGAGTTGGATAAAGCTGAGCAACTTTCACTTTTGTCCAAAGTATTTTACAATTCATTAATAACTCCCACATGATTTTTTATCTTCATCCAACTTTGTACAGAGGGTAAAACTGGGGCTAAGAAAGAAAAGCAACATGGAGACCCAGACATGGAGAACACAGTTGTAGACACAGTGGGGGAAGGAAAGGGTTGGATGAATCGAGAGAGTAGAAAGAAACACACATATTACCATATGTAAAATAGATAGCTAGTGGAAATTAGCTGCATGATGCAGGGAGCTCAAACCGGTGCTCTGTGACAGCTTAGAGGGGTGGGAGGGGGTAGGAGATGGGAGGGAGGCTTAGGAGGGAGGGCACATGTGTGTCCCTCTAGCTGATTCACACCGATGTATGTCAGAAACCAACACAATATGGGAAAGCAATTATCCTTCAATTAAAATTTAAAAAATTAAACTATTTGTTTTAAAGGAAGCAAAGAGGCATAGATCACAGAGATAATGTCTGTGGGGTAGGACTTTGATGTAGATCTTCTGCCTTTAAGACTCTTAACCAACAGAGGTAGGGATATGTGCTTACGCTATCTGCAGAGGACATCACAAAGTTGTGGAAGAAAACATACTGATAAAGATTCTTAAAAGCTGGTTCGTTAAAAGTTAGAAAAGCAATAATACAGTTTCACAATACAGCAACACAATGGGAGGAAATGGCCATAGAGCAAAGAGGAAGACTGAAGATCTGCTGTATACCAGTAAAAGAAGAATTAAGTGAATAACCAAACTTGGTATTGGATTTTTATCCAACAAAAAGGATCCCCTGCGACTAAGAATCTGGTTTCAAACAGCATGAATTATGTAAGATGTACCTGAAATCTCTAGTTGAGGGTCTCCAAAAGTGACCACTATGGCATACAGATCTCCTAAGGTGCTTTGAAAAAATCAGTGCTTACACAGATTTGGGTAAAATGATGTAGTATATTCTCTGTCCCTCTCCTTCAGAAATATGACAATATCAAAGGCTTCACGAACTACCAACAGGAAGAAATGTATCTGATGCTGGGTTTATGCTAGTTTTTCTCAAATTTAATAGGCACTTGTTTCCATGATTGAAGTCACACTGTTAAATTTTGCTGGGTACCATTTCAGGAAATGGCAACTTAAACACAGAAAGATTTGGACTGGAAGTATAGCAAGCCAGTTAAAGAAGTAAAGCATGTTTTTCCTATGTCATTTCATACCTTATTTTTATTCTTGACTATTCAGACAAGGGGAAAGACATCTGTGGATACTTTGCTGAGAGCTCTTACAATTGCTTCCCAGACACTAACATATTCAAGAGAAATCTGATTAGGGGAAGACATGTTTAATTTTCTATTATTCATGCTGCTTGACTTCCTTCATAGCTAAATGGATACAGTCAATCAATTAAATCAATCATCACACATTCTCCTTGTTTACAATGCATTCTGTAAGACAGATGTTGAATCTGCATCAAAGAGCTTGCAATTTAATTGAGGCGGCCAGGCCTGGATATACTGACAAAGTATACAACTATGTGATGTTAAATATACATCATCAGAAATGTCTAAAGGCAGGCATGATTAATTACTGAGTGAGTATCATGGGTTGTTCATATGTTGTGAGTTCAGAAGGAGTGAGGTCACAGTGGGTGATGGCGACTTAAAACTGGTAGTGGGGTTCCTGAGATTCACATATTGTGAAGCATGTATTTATGGCCATGTCCAGGCACAGTTTGAAAAATGGCAGAAAGATTAAAAGCAAGCAAGTACCATAACACATTTGAATTTCTGAATTAGAAAAGACACTTGCTGATAAGAAAGGAAGAAAAAGAAGCTAGGAAATTGGCTACTCTGCCAAGTTCAAGAAGAGGACTTTGAAGGAAAATAGTTAAATGAAACAAGGGACTAAAATATATGTATTAATTAATTGAACATCACTTAATCATTGTTCATTATCTTTGTTCACTTGTAAAGGCAGAGACACACAAAGAAGGCTCCATTTAGATGTGGCTAGAAGTTGGAGTACAGAGTGGAAATTGCCCATTGAGGCAATTGTAAGCTTTGGCTCAGAGAATCCATGTGAAGTTAAACATTAGAAATTAATGAAGACATGTTTCTCTGATTCTATAAATCAGAAATTAATTTAGTTAACAAAAGAGCTTGGAGAGAAATATACTACATAACTAGATATAATCTAACTTCTAAGACCTATGATGTATTTCCTAAGTAGCATGGGATTTGCTGTATTTTTATATCTGGAAATTGCTATGTATTTATCACTTGAATAGGCACATTTTGTTTAGCACACTTTGATGTAGATGTGTACTTTTCACAGATATGTGTATAGGCTACACAGATTTTTTTCCCCAGAGTTTTAAAGCTTTTAAAGAAAACCCACATCTCACTGAGTTAAACATCTCTGTCTTTATGTAACATATGAGGGAATTAGGCAGCAATAAACATGTGTACAAAGAAGTCCTGCCCTTCTGCCTCTTAGTATTTTGACAATATCACACTCCAAAAGAGATAGGCACGAAGCTCCAGAATTGTGCACATGAATACATACCTTTATAGAAGACACAGGGACATATGTATGTATATATCTATAGTAATAACCTGTATTTCAGCATGTGTCTTACAGCAAACGTGCGCGCGCGCGCGTGTGTGTGTGTGTGTGCGTGTGTGTGTGCGTGTGTGTGTGTACTCCTAAGGTTATCAGTAAGGAATTTAATCTGAATTAACTAGAAACTGAACCAAAGCATCCTCAAAACTGAATCCCAATCCATATCATAGGTCAAAACATTTTCATAGAAGCATTAAAAATGCTAACCTAATATTAATATGCCAAACCTAAACATTGCCTAAACAGTTTCAAAATCTGTTCTGAGCCAATATTATCCACCATGAGTGAGTAACTCTAATCCCCTTGCTCAAGTCCAGTTAGTCCAAACCATATTATGCCCAGTCATCAGAGAGAGCCAGACTCATCAAGGAACCAGCATTAGCACTGGAATCAAAAGTTTGAAATTAGGTCAGAGGATGATCTGCTTTTTGTTTTTCCTGAGAATCTTAAAGAGATATCCAATGTATTCAATCTAAAAATATTTATTGAACACTGACTGTTCTCTCAGCACTGAAGACAGCTCTGGGAGGTCCTAGGGAAAACTTGAAAATGGTTTTGCCCTTGTGGAATGTACTAGACTGGGGCTTCTCTGGTGGCCCAGACAGTAAAGAATCTGACAGCAATGCAGGAGACGTGGGTTCGATCCCCAGGTTGGAAAGATCCCCTGAAGAAGGGAATGGCAAACCTCCAGTATCCTTGACTGGGAAATCCAAAGGACAGGGGAGCCTAACAGGCTTTATAATCCATGGGGTCACAAAGAGTTTCAGACACTGAGAGACTTAACACTTCACTTCACAACTTCTGGATTAGTAAATGAAAATAGATATTAAGTAAATACTTTCCCCCAAAATGCACTCAATAGATTGTGAACTTGCAGAAGCGGCAGCAAAAGCACTTATGAGAGGATATACAGGATTCTCCTTAGCAAATGTTGCAGTCAAAAACTTGAGACTGAATCAAAATGCTCTCATCTGTTAAACTAAATTTGGCTGGTGAGTGAATTTTTTCTGGATGTGTAAGTGATGCAAATTTATGCAAATACTTTATATCCTGACTCTTCACACCCCTTTTCATATAATTTCCTTATTGGGCTCACTGCAGTTAAAATAATGTTTATACTATAGAGAAAGTCTTAAGACTGCATGGAATTTGACATGCTGAAAAAGTTTAGAACTAGCTTTCTGTCTTTGCAACCTTATAAATCTGCCACTTTTCAGACTGTTTTAAAAGGTGAATATATTTATTTTAGCAAATTTATTCTTTTAGTCTGATAAAATCTCTGGGTTATATTTAATTGAATGATTTAAATAACTTTGCAGTATTTAGTTCATGTCTAATTTATTATATTTCTTATTTTATTTCATTTCTCTAACTAGGAGAGGTACAAGTATGTATTACAAAAGACATGGAAATATGCTTGGAGAAAAAGGTAGGAAAGGAAACAATAAGAAAAACAGAAACCTGAGTGTTATTCTATCTTGAAAAAAATACAGTAAATTTAAAATTATCTGCTACCCCTAGGTTACTAATTTGAAGATTCAAAATTATGTATAATACAATATCTTTTAAAAATGTGTGGTGATGACAGTAGACTTTGCTGATTTCTTTCTGCATTTGTTTGTTTCCATTCTTCAAAGTGATTTTTTTCTTTGAATTAATTTTTTTTGAATTGCAGACTGCTTTTCATTACACTTTGCTTTGTAAGGTTTACAAAAATCTCCCAACAACAGGAATATAAAGAGAATGTAATTTGGGAGGTTATAAATGACATCTCTTAACTGTAATAAAATAAGCAAGGATAAATAAAACTGGATTAAATTGAAGCCCATTAGTGAGTTATGAAACAACAAGAAAAGGGATTGGAAGCATTTAGCAGCAAATCTTCAAAGACGTCCTATTGTGTGATAAATGGCTGACTGTGGTGAGAAGCCTACTCCAAGGGTCCTTGCCTGTGTCAAGTGATGCACGCCCTTGCAGCTAAGAGAAGAACCATGTCGTCTGTGTACACAACAGTGGCTCACTTGCATCTTTGAGAAAAAAGTTAAAAGTTCTGAACCATTGAAATAAAGTCTAATTCTACAATAGTTTATTGTTAATTCTGTCAGTGACTTCCATGATGTAGACACTGGCTTCTCTTGGTTCTTATCTCCAGCTCCCAATTCCCGAGTTCTTCTGTCACATGATAGCGGGTGGGGAGCAGAAGGGAAGGAAGAAGGTTAAGATGACTATGGAAGCTTAAGTCAGGTAATCAGGTATCACATACAAATGGCATCTCTTCAGGCAAGTTACTTTACTTTCCAAACCTCAGTTTCTAAATCTGTGAAATGGTATAATAAAAGTCCCTATCAGAGAAGATTGTTGTAAAGACAATGAAATGTAGCCTTACATGGTCTAGACAGTGTAGCATATAACAAGCTCAAAATTATGAGGAAAATTAAAACAGAAGAAAGTATATAGTAAACTCTGGATAAGGAGTGCAAGTAGATATAAGCATAAAGAGAAGCTGAGAGAAAAGAGTGCTGTAAACACAGTAGCATTGAAGTATAATGCTTGGGAGTTTCACACGTCAATGAAGGTGACATCACTAACAGTCTTATGGATTATAGTGATTTTGGTCTCAGAAGCCAGGTAATCCTGAATATGCCTCCTTTGATTCCTGAATTTTACATTATAGTCACAATACAAGAATTTGCTTTATAGTCACTTAAAGAGCATTTTATTGGTTTAAAAATTCACATGGGTGTTACTTGTCACTACCAGTTGTTGGAAATACTGAGGAGTTTCAAAGCATCGATTTGGAATGAAGACTGTAACAGTCTCTTAGTAACTGTCATGAATAAAATCTGCCAATGGTATTTATTATTTTAACTGATACTAGAGGAAGGTACAAAAATCCTGGTGCTTAAATTTCTCGGGTTATGGAATTTTTATGTTAATTCTTATGTTAAATACTTTCATTCCAAACATATCAATACATCTGAAAAATTCTTAAGTGCTATCAGTGAGTTGGGTAAACCAGAAATGACCAATTAGATGGGAAAGTACAAATAAATTGTTCTGTTCGCCCCAAACATAAATGCAGCTGACTCTCCTTAGTGACAGAGTATAAATAGATCATGTTATATAAGGCACATTGAGTTTTTTTTAACCTTCCAAAGAATTAGCATTGCACATAGCATTACTACTTAAGAATTTCCTCCACACAGAACATGGTGTTTGAAAATCTACCCCCATTAACTCTCACCAGAACCAGGAGAGCAAACAAAGATTGAGAATCTGCATCTTGAGGAGTCCTGGTACATGAACATAGACTGGAGTAGGCTTTGCCATGAATATTTGAACAATGCCGAAAGTAGGTAACTGGTTATTTAAATTTCTATTTAACAGACTCTAGCATAAATCTTAGTTACCTGTCACCAAAGTAAGGTGGAGAAGAGAGAAGGGAATGCACACCACTTCAGTATTCTTGCCTTGAGAACCCCATGAGCAATATGAAAAGGCAAAAAGATAGGACACGGAAAGATAAACTCCCCAAGTTGGTAGGTGCTCAATATACTACTGGAGAAGAGTGAAGAAATAAATCCAGAAAGAATGAAAGACAGAGCCAAAGTGAAAACAACATCCAGTTGTGGATGTGAGTGGTGACGGAAGTAAAGTCCGATGCTATAAAGAACAATATTTCATAAGAACCTGGAATGTTAGGTCCATAAATCAAGGTAAATTAGAAGTGGTCAAATAGGAGATGACAAGAGTGAACATCGACATTTTAGGAATCAGTGAACTAAAACAAACTGGAATGGGCAAATTTAATTCAGATGACTACTGTGGGCAAGAATCCTTTAGAAGAAATGGAGCAGCCCTCATTGTCAACAAAAGAGTCCAAAAGGCAGTACTTGGGTGAATCTGAAAAATGACAGAATGATCTCTGTTTGCTCCAAGACAAATCATTCAATATCACAGTAATCCAAGTCTATGCCCAAACCAGTAATGCTGAAGAAGCTGAAGTTGAACGGTTCTATAAAGACCTATAAGACCTTCTAGAACTAAAACCCAAAAAAGATGTCCTTTTCATCATAGGGGACTGGAATTTAAAAGTGGGAAGTCAAGAGATACCTGGAGTAACAGACAAATTTGTCTTAGAGTACAAAATAAGCAGGTCAAAGTCTAACAAAGTTTTCCAAGAGTACACAATGGTCATAGCCAACACCCTCTTCAACAACACAAGAGAAGACTCTACACATGGACATCACCACATGGTCAATACCAAAATCAGACTGATTACATTCTTTGCAGCCAAAGATGGAGAACCTCTATATAGTCAGCAAAACAAGACTGGGAACTGCCTGTGGCTGACAGCATGAACTCCTTATTGCCAAATTCAGACTTAAATTGAAGAAAGTAGGGAAAATCAGTAGACCAATCAGGTATGACCTAAATCAAATCACTTATTATTATACAGTGGAAGTGACAAGTAGATTCAAGGGATTAGATCTGATCGACAGAGTGCCTGACATTGTACAAGAGGCAGTGATCATGACCATCCCCAAGAAAAATAAATGCAAAAAAGCAAAATGGTTGTCTGAGGAGGATTTACAAATAGCTGACAGAAGAGAGCCTAAAGGCAGAGGAGAAAAGGAAAGATATACCCATTTGAATCCAGCGTTCCAGAGAATAGCAAGGAGAGATAAGAAAGGCTTCCTCAGTGATCAATACAAAGAAACAGAGGAAAACAATAGAATGGGAAAGACTAGAGATCTCTTCAAGAAAATGAGACATACCAAGGGAACATTTCATGCAAAGATGGGCACAATAAATGACAGAAATGGTATGGACCTAAAAGAAACAAAAGATACTAATTTGAGGTGGCAAGAATACACAGAAGAACTATACAAGAAAGATCTTTATGACCCAGATAACTACAATGGTGTGATCACTCACCTAGAGCCAGATATCCTGGAATGTGAAGTCAAGTGGGCCTCAGAGAGCATCACTATGAACAAAGCTAGTGGAGGTGATGGAATTCCAGTTGAGCTATTTCAGATCCTAAAACATGATGTTGTTAAAGTGCTGCACTCAGTATGCCAGCATATTGGGAAAACTCAGCAATAGCCACAGGACATTCTAATCCCAAAGAAGGGCAATGCCGTAGAATGTTCAAACTACTGCACAACTGCACTTATCTTACACACTAGCAAAGTAATGCTCAAAAGTCTCCAAGCCCAGGCTTCAATAGTGTGTGAGTTGTGAACTTTCAGATGTTCAAGCTGGATTTAGAAAAGGCAGAGGAACCAGAGATCAAATTGCCAACATCTGTTGGATCATAGCAAAAGAAAGATAATTCCAGAAAAACACCTATTTCTGCTTTATTGACTACATCAAAGCCTTTGACTGTGTGGATCACAACAAACTGGAAAATTCTCCAAGAGGTGGGAATACAGACAACTTTACATGCCTCCTGAGAAATCTGTATGTAGGTTAAGATGCAACAGTTAGAATCGGACATGGAAAAACAGACTGGTTCCAAATCGGGAAAGGAGTGTGTCAAGGCTGTATATTGTCACCCTACTTATTTAACTTATATGCAGAGTATATCATGCAAAATGCTGGGCTGGATGAAGCACAACTTGGAATCAAGATTGCTGGGAGAAATATCAATAATCTCATATATGCAGATGACACCATCCTTATGAGAGACAGTGAAGAGGAACTAAGAGCCTCTTGATGACAGTGAAAGAGGAGAGTGAAAAAGTTGGCCTAAAACTCAACGTTCAAAAAGCTAGGATCAAGGCATCCAGTCCCATCACTTCATGGCAAATAGATGGGAAAAGATGGAAATAGTGACAGACTTTATTTTTTTGGGCTCCAAAATCACTGGAGATGGTGACTGCAGCCATGAAATTAAAAGATGCTTGCTCCTTGGAAGAAGAGCTATGATCAAACTAGACAGCATAATAAAAAAGAGACATTACTTTGCCAACCAAGTCTGTCTAGTCAATGCCATGTTTTTGCTAGTAGTCTTGTATGGATGTGATAGCTGGACTATAAAGAAAGCTGAGCCCTAAAGAATTTATTCTTTTGAACTGTGGTGCTGGAGAAGACCCTTGAGAGTATGTTGGACTGCAAAGTCAAACCAATCCATCCTAAAGGAGATCAGTCCTGGGTGTTCATTGGAAGGACTGATGCTGAAGCTGAAATTCCAATACTTTGGCCACCTGATGCAAAGAACTGACTCATTGGAAAAGACCCTGATGCTGGGAAAGATTGAAGATGGGAGAAGGGTACGACAGAGGATGAGATGATTGGGTTACATCACCAACTCAATGGACATGAGTTTGAGCAACCTCCGGGAGTTGGTGATGGACAGGGAGGCCTGGCGTGCTGCAGTCCCTGCGGTTGGAAAGAGTCGGAGATGACTGAGCGACTGAAATGAACTGAACTGAACTGAAATTAAGGTGGCAATTTTTCCTGGCTTAGAAAATCGAATCATATGTGAAAGTGTCCTTAAACTACACAACTACCTTAAAAGTTTTGACTGTATTTTTACTTGCTTTTAGTAGCATGATAGCCCAGAAATGTCAATCTGGTTAACTTGCATTGAAAAGACCTCAGAAAGACTGAAGTCTCAGCTTGCTGAGGATAGATTGCTTTAGAAATTCATTATTTACAGTAATAAAGGTGGTTCGCTGTTATTTGATCCAGTGAGCATTCAGGCAAATGTCTCAAAATCTGTTAGGAAATATCCAGAATAGTGCAATCCTTCTCCATCCCATGCCAGTCAACTTGATAATGATAAGACCAAGCTTCTTGAGAAGATCTTTACATTGTATTGTGGATAATTGACAGCTGGGCACTGCTATGCACATGCGAAAACATGGCCAAGTTGCCCTTCTTCCCCAGGGCAGCTCTTGCCTGCCCTCTGTGAGCCAGGTTGGAATTGCACCCACCTCAAAGGACATCAAATCATTTCCCTACATTTATGGGTTTCCCTGGTGACTCAGATGGTAAAAGATCTTTCTGCAAACCAGGAGATCCAGGTTTGATCACTGGGTCAGGAAGATCCCCTGGAGAAGGGAATGGCTACCCACTCCAGTATTCTTGCCTGGAGAATCCCATGGACCGAGGAACTTGCTGGGCTATCGTCCTTGGGGTTGCAGAGTTGGACATGACTGAGGAACTAACATTCTCACTACACTTTCCAGGTCTATGACATCTTTCCATCAATCACTCTCACCAGTGCATGGAACAGTTACTTGTGCATTATCTGGGGAATCTTCTGAGGTCCAGATATTGTACTGTTCTCCTATCATCTCACAGGCCTGGCAGCTTCACTATTATGAGACAAGTGTTAATTGTGAATACAGGAATATTATAAGCTGAAATGGTCACATTTTCTCACCCAAAGCATATTTTAATAACACTTGCAAATATTTAAATGGACATATTTAACTTCATAATTTTTCTGCCAGAAAGTAAACTGGATGATGCTTTAGAAAACATAAGGCCAAAAAAGGAGGGAGAATGAACCTAAATCTCATTTCATTTCAAAATCTGGGTTGACTAGCCATATAATTAGCTAACTAATTAGGAAAAATAATTAGCATCTTAAGACTTTTACTTCATTATTTGTACTTTGGAGACTTTACTTCCCTGGAACGATTTATTGAGAGTTTTTCAATTCCTAAGAAAAAATGTATTAAACCACACTTGAGGGCTATAAAATATCATCTTATAAGAAACTATTAGCACCAATTATTTGTTTAAAAAGTAAGAATGAGTAGCTAACAAAGAAGTTAATTACATTAAGCTCAGAAAAATTTTTGGATAATTAATCTAATATAAATGCATTTATTTGTATAGGAAAAACAAAGGAGAAGAAAATATAGTTGGAACGTTTTAATACTTTTTATCAACATATTGTTTTTAGCTAAACTTGTCCTGAGCAAGAACATGATAAGAAAGTAACTGAACAACTTTGTTGATTGCCAGAGGGTTAATTTTGTCATTCCAAAGACCTATCCTCTCTTTTATTAATGGACCTGAAATAAAAGGGGAAAAAACAAAAGAAAGAAAAAAATGGGCTAATGCTTAACAATAAAGGGAATACATTTTTTACCTGATAAAATAAATCATCTTTATTTTAAAGAAATTATATTACAAGACAATAGAAAAATGAGTTAATTGATAAAACATCCCAGTTACTTCTACAGCTTTTATTTTAAAGACCACTACAAAATATTAACTTGAGACAAAAATAAATAAATAAATAAATGGTAGTTTTATGTGCTTTTGCTCTTCATCTCTTGAATATCACAAGATACAGCAATTTTTGAATCACTGGAAATAAGTGTTGCCTATTTATCTGGCTTCTTTCTTTGACTTTAGCTAGTATCCAGTCTAAACTATCTCATATGTGGATACAAGTTAGAACCAAAACAATCATGGAAGTGTGAAAAAATTTTAGAATGGATGTCTGAGTTCTTTCTTCTCACTCTGCTGATGATAGAAACCAAACCCAGAATGGTTCTAAGCTTTACCTGAGGTCAGATACCTACATCAGAAGCAGAAAAAAGACAGAAAACTACGTCTTCTGACACTGGCTCCTGTCTCCCTTCCAATATACCATGCTGCCAACATTTAAAACTTGAAATCTTCATCAATGAACTCTTTAATAGATTCACTGGTGATTTTACTGGAAATTAAAAGAGAGTTTTCTCAGAGAACAGTGATAGAGCATATTATTAGTACTTCTTAAAATAATATTTCTATTTTATGTTTTAAATACTTCATTAAATATCCATTATTTAACTACAAAAATATATATAAAGTAAAAGTGGAAAACTCCTTTCTCTTTTCCTAAACCCACTTTTTCCATTATTTTTCTTTATTAATTGATATGCATTTGTCCCATCTTTTTTCAATGAATTGATGTGCTCACGTGAGAGTGCGTGCTCAGTCAGTTCAGTCATGTACAGCTCTGTGCGACTCTACAGGCTGAATCAGGCTCCTCTGTCCACGGGATTCTCCAGGAAGGAATACTGGAGTGGGTTGCGATGCTCTCCTCCAGGGAACTTCCTGACCCAGGGACTGAACCCATGTCTCCTGTGGCTCCTGCGTGGGAGGCAGATTCTTCACCACTGAGCCATCAGGGAAGCCCTGATGTGCTCATACACAGACACAAACATGTAAACTCTCAAAATGGTTTTGGGTGCAGCAAGCTAAATGTACAAAGAATCCAACTTGAGCATGAAGGGCACTTATTGACTCACTTTACCAAAAGTCTAGATAAATGTACATTTCCAAGTTGACAGTTAAGTGTCTCTGGCTATGTTTCCTGGGATTCCTTGTTGAACTCTACCTCCTCTGTGCACCGAGCTTTTAGTTGGATAGATTCAGCAGTTCTGAGGCTTAGACCTGCAGACAAGAACATCCTAACAAAGACAGAGCTGCTCTCAGAAAAGACCCCACAGGGGTTGTTTTCCTAGGGAAGAAGAGTTTTCCTAGAAGGTTCCCAGCAAACTTCCTCTCATAGGGCTCTATTGGGTCATATTCCTGAACTAATCACTAGTAAAGGAGGATATGGAGGATCTAAGGTCCATGGAGACATGTGGCATGCATGGAACAAATTTCTGAAGACAGTTCATATTCTGGTAAGAAGAAGAAAGGAAAGTACAGACACTAAGTAGACATTTTAGTGTTTACTACACACATACAAATAAATGTCTCTCTGAATGTATAAACATAATATACATACACAAACATACATACCTTGAACATCTTTTATGCCATCATACAGCTCCACCTTACTCTCTTTAACTGCTTCATAACAGCTCATAGTACTATTGTACTATAATATTTAACTGATACCCTAGTGATATGAATCCCTTTTTAAGTTACCAACTGTGTTTTCTAAATTTGGATGAGGCCTCAGTGAGAGATTTTTAAATAACTTTTATCACAAAGCTAAAGTCAAACAAAAAGCACAGTCCTAGGTTAGGTATTCATGTGAAACTACCTTAGGGAGTAGCCCTATATGCTTGGTTCCATGAGCTTTGCATGTAATACCCAAATAGTAGTTAATGAAGTTTCATATACCATGTTTCTCTGTTCCTTATGAACTACAAAATGGAAAGTCTTCAGTTGTAGCAAAAAGGAAAATGAGAGTGGCAAAATATTTTATTTAAAAGACTTAAAGTTCCAACTGAGACCAGAATTTCTTCCCAGTAATTTGTTTTAATTAAAATATGGTGGAATTGGATCTTGAATATCATGGAATTGGAACATTTAAAGAATATCTAACTTTTCAAATTAACTGAGTGATGTTTAATTTAATCTTCATTCAATGCTATACTTAGAATTTACCTTCCTGCACCAGACTGCAAATCTCATAAGATCAAAAACAATATTTTTCTTATTATTACATCCCCATAACTTAGTACAATGTTGGAAAAAAGGAGGCACTGGATAAACAATTGTTGACTGAATAAATAAATGAATAAAATAAACAGTAGTGAAGAATGGCATGGAGTGTGCCTTTATTGGGACTGATGGTATAGAAACACTTGCGTTGCAAGATCAAATATCCTAAGTGCTGTAAGAAATGATTAGCCCTGTGTGACAAGTGAGGAGAAGGCAATGGCACCCCACTCCAGTACTCTTACCTGGAGAATCCCAGGGACGGGGGGCCCTGGTCGGCTGCCGTCAGTGAGGTCACACAGAGTCAGACAGGACTGAATCGACTTAGCAGCAGCAGCAGCAGCATGTAACAAGTGAAATTAATAATAATGCTGCTGCTGCTGCTGCTGCTAAGACACTCCAGTTGTGTCTGACTCTGTGCGACCCCATAGTCGGCAGCCCACCAGGCTCCCCCGTCCCTGGGATTCTCCAGGTGAGAACACTGGAGTGGGTTGCCATTTCCTTCTCCAATGTGTGAAAGTGAAAAGGTGAGGTCAATAGAAATGACGGCTCATTAAATCTTTTTAATGACCAGCAGTCCTACATATTCCTCCTACATGAATAGGAAAAGCCTCATGTTACTTAGGATCATTTTAGTTGCAAAGAGCTGTGATATTAGTGATTTCAAGGACGGAGGAACAGGGGATTTATTTAGTTTGACATATATTTCACTGAGTACTGAGGTACAGAAATGACTACAAATAATAGCTGGGAAGCATAGAACAGGAAAACTGCCAGAACTGGACCTGGCTCTTTCTGTCCCTCTCAGGAACTGAACATGACGTGTGGGCCAGTCTTGCTGATCTGGACCAGCCTGGTTTTCTCTCAAAGCTCTGCCTCTGCTTCTTTGTGTTCGTACTGGATCATAACTGCAGTGTCCTTCCACCTCCTTGGGTTCCACTGTTTCTTTGTTTATTATAACCCTTGTATCGATTCTTTGGCTCCAAGTACCAACTGATTCACACCTGGATATCTTATTTTTTAAATATCAAACAAAATATCTCCTTTGTCAAGTTTCTGTCTTTTGTTCAGACAATAAGTAACTAGTCACCCAATATATAGACTAAATTGAGGGCAATCTGTGGCTCAGGGTCATGACATTTGACCTTGCAGCAGTGGTGTAAATAACTTCAGATTTCTGAGAGGAAACCATGGAAAAGTGGACAGGTACAAAATAGATCTAGTGCAAACATTTATTAGAACTTATCAGCTATTTTTTTTTTCAGGTCAAAAAATAAATATAGGATTAAAGATACTTCATGTTATCTTTGTAACACTGAATCATTCTATGTATCCTGGTGTATTTTCCTTAGTCTATTTTTCTGCATATATTTCCAATACTGTGTACTGTTGTATTTTCCTTAGTCTATTTTTCTGCATATATTTCCAATACTGTGTACTGTTTACATTTTTTTTTTTTTTTTGGAAAGATATGGGATCTCACTCTGTATTTTGATAAATCTCCCATCTTCCTTGATTACTTATACTACTTACTCTCTTTAGGAAAACAACATTGATTTAAATGACTATATAATATTCATTTTTAGAATTCATCATCCTTATTTACCCCCTTGCTCTCAATTCCTGCCAAGAGATCTGTAGACCTAGTGATATTGCAGCAAATATCCTTTTACCTAAATGTCTCTTCATATTCTGATTAGGTCATTAGGTTAGAGTCCTAGAAATGAAATTACTGGATAAATTGACTTGAACATTTAAAAGGTTATTGAAATTTATTGCCAAATTGCTTTTAAAAGTTTGTGTTTACTTTTACTCTCAGTAATTGTATAAGAAGCTATCATTTATTTCTCATTAATTATCCCTAGCGTGGGGCTAATGACTGTTCCTATGAAGTTGAAAGACAGGATTTCTCAATAATGGAAGAGTGGGCTGTTAATGCTTGAAGTATTGAAATCTAGAATCAAATGAGTATATATGTCCTCTTATGGAGCTGCTTTCTGATTTGTAATAGTCTAAGCAAATGGCATAAACTAAATTGTGCTACAGTTTTAATAGCATAGGATATTGGACCATAAACCATCACTATAACTCCTCACATTTTAAAATTAATTCATTTATTTTTTCTGTTATTTTTTGTTCTCAAAAATATCAGATGTCGACTGTAAGCTTAGGTTGTGCGCAGGTGGCTCAGACGGTAAAGCGTCTGCCTGCAGTGCGGGAGACCCAGGTTCGATCCCTGCATTGGGAAGATCCCCTGGGGAAGGAAATGGCAACCCACTCAGTACTCTTGCCTGGAAAATTCCATGGACGGAGGAGCCTGGATGGCTACAGCCCATGGGATTGCAAAGAGTCGGACACAACCGAGCAACTTCCCTTTCTTTCTATTTGTTCTGTTATTTTTTTGTTCTCAAAAACATCAGACGTTAACTGTAAGCTTAGGTGGTCCTAGGCACTAGGGGACAAATATATGAAGAAAAGGTCTTTTCACACCCTCAAACCCCAAGATGGTAGCAAGACATGGAAACAATCTATTACAATGTAATATTTTCAAATGGTATGAAAGAAGAAAATACACAGAGCTGTGGGTTCCACAAGGAAGAAGTGGCTAACTCTACAACAAGAAATAAGCAAGGGCAGCTTCACAGGGAAAATGTTAACATGTTGATATTAAGACTGAAATACTAAGCAAACCATGAGCCAGTTAACTCACAGTTGGAGAAGAGGGAAAAAAAGGAGAGAGATTTGGGCAGTGAAGCTTCTTTCATATAGTCCCGAATTTACCTTGAAAACAAAAACAAGCCACTGAAGGCTAAAGTAAATTAGAGGTCATCGGAGTGATCCAGGGAAAGATGAAGAGTTGCTGATAATGCTGAGTCCCTGGGGAGCAGTGTAAAGAACTTGGCGATATTTGAGAGATAAAGTCAAAGATGTTTATCAACCAATTAGATGTGGATTTCAGAGAAATGGAAGCTGAGTTGTTTCAGTGGATTTTTTAGTACATGGTGGATCTGTGGATATATGTGCAGAGTCAGAGTCAGTTTGAACTCTATTATGAAAAATATGGATTTGCATATATAAAATTGGAATTCTATAAATAAGTGGAAACTGATGATTAAACTTTGAGAGTTAAGAGCATATAAATAGGTCATAAATCATATTTGAAATTATCAACAGGGGAGAGTATAAAAGGTAAGAAGAATGAAAGTGAAAGTGAAGTTGCTCAGTTGTGTCCGACTCTTTGCGACCCCGTCGACTGTAGCCTACCAGGCTCCTCCGTCAATGGGATTTTCCAGGCAAGAATACTGGAGTGGGTTGCCATTTCGTTCTCCAGGGGATCTTCCTGACCCAGGAATTGAACCCAGGTCTCCTGCATTGCAGGCAGACGCTTTAACCTCTGAGCCACCAGGGAAGCAAATGGAACCCTGGGAACAATGATTGTTTTTAGAATTGTATGGGAGAAAGGAGCAACTAAAGAAGACCAAATCTGTGTTTCTAAAGGCTCAGTGCTATTCAAGAAAAGGGTAAGTGCTTTAGAAGCTCAGAAGAGAAGGAATGGACAACTTAGTCAAGCACAGCAGAGAGATCAGGTAAAATAAAGGCTAAAATTGCCCAGAGTACCTTGTAACTGGAGGTCACCATAGACCTGGGCCATTTACAGTGGCTTTTGTGGAGGTATAAATCATATTGTGGTATAAAAAGTAGAGAATGGTAGTTGAGAATTAGCTAAAATATAGACTACTATCTTAAGAATTCGATAGTGATGTAAAGACTATACATAATCATAATCATAAGAGATTTCATAGTGGAATGAAGTTACGAATAGCAAAGTCTCTGAGAATGGAGAGTTTGAAGATAAAAGAAGAGGATATTTAGTGATAAGAAATAGACTAGAAAGAGTCTGATGACCCCCTGCTTTATCAAAATGACAAAAGTAAGAGTATATTTTGATTCAGTATTGCAGCTATATGTTTTCAATCATTTTTAAAATTTTTATACAACTTTTAAAGATTACTTTCATTTACAATTATTACAAAATATTGGCTATATTCCCTATGTTGTACAATACATCTTGAGCCTATCTTACATTCAACAGTTTGTATCTCCCATGCCCTGACCGCAATCCCTGTTTCCCCACAGATAACTACTAGTTGTGTGTTCTCTATTTAGGTGAATCCACTTCTTTTTTGTTATATTCACTAGCGTGTTGCATTTTTTAGATTCCATGTATAAGTGATATCATACAGTATTTGTCTTTCTCTGACTAATTTCATTTGGCATAATGGCCTCCAAGTCTATCCATGTTGCTGCAAATGGCAAAATTGTGTGTCTTTTTATGGCTGAGGAGTATTCCATTTTGTGTGTGTGTGTGTGACACATACACACACAAACACACATATATATATACATCTTCTTTATCCATTCATATATTGATGGAGATTTACATTATTCTGTCTCTTGACAGCTATATGTGTTTAAAATTTTACATAGTTGAAATTAAGTGCTTATACAGTGTATTTGGTTTATAAAATGAGTATTCCTAATTCAAAGATATAAACCTCTGGAATTCAACTTGTGACCAGAGTCAATATGTCCAAACCATTTGACAGATTCCATTAATGTGCACCTTGTTAATTTCAAATAATATGGCCATGGCCTAGAAAATATGTAGAAAGACATTTCAACAATAACCAAATGGGTAAATAAATAAAGCAGAAAAAGACACAATACTCGGTTGGATAAAATTGTCTACACAGTTGCAGCCTGGAAACCCAATAGACTGTTAAATCTATGAGTGGAGAAGCCCTATCTTCTTCATTATTTTACCTCCAGGACCTCACACAATTCCCAGTACATACTGAACATAATAGAGTGCATTGTGTAGTTGAGTTTTAGGAGCATCAGACTGGGGAGATAACCAAAGTCATGGAAAACTGATTTATTTTATTATCTGTTTGTGCAACTTAGCAGAGAACTGGACAAGACATTTGAAAGTCTTGACTCTATATTTGATTTCCAAAAGCAAATTGATACTGGAGAAAAGATAATCTTTTCATATATGTAATCACTCATGTGTTTCCTCTGCTTTTCTATATATGCTTCCTACATTTTCTATAATCATAAATCTATTACCCCTTATTTTCTCTCCCTATTTTTCTTCATTCTTTCCTTACTAGTGAACTCTTGGCATTTATTTTTGGCTATTTTTATCTGAAGGAAAGTAATAGCCTCCTAACTGGTACCCTTCTACTGTAATATCTAAAGAACCACTAGTGCCATCTTTCCAAATTGAAACTGATGTCCTGCTCTAAAAATGTAATGGCTCCATACTGCTCTCAGAAACAAGTCCAAAATTCTATGAGGTTTTTTAAGTCCATGCTTAATCTGGCCATACCTAGCTCCTAGTTATTAGCTCACGTCCCTTTCTCTCTCCCTCACTATGTTGTTCTACGGTTGCTATACCTCTTCCCAACTAGAGTCTTTGGGCCAGCAGTGCCAGAAATGATCTTTCCAACCCAGTTCCCCTTTCTTGCAACTAGCTGGTGCTGGCTACAAAAACCACAGTTGTTTTCCTAGTTCAACTTGTTCAAGACAGGCTGTATTCTTTGTAACAAATATCATACAGTTATTAAAAAACTTCCACCCCCACTTTCTTTCTCCAAAGAATATACATTCCACAAGGTCAGAGATTTATCCATTTGTTTATATCTATGTTCCCATTGTCTGATACACTCACTGAATATAATTGGAAAAATAAATGAAATGATGAATATTGAGAAAAAAAATGTTAATTATCTCTCACAATTTTTAAGGATAAGTATCTGGGGCCATAATACAGAGAAAAAATCCAATTCTTTTTCAGTCTTCCACACATGCAAGTCTGATGGTCAATATTGTGGTGAGAAAGTTATGAATAACAAATTTTGATTAACTTAAATTCTCAATGTTCTCAAGTTAATGATCTTTTAAGGGTCAATGTTAATTAAAGAACAAATTTTACCTCAATATTGGCATCTGTCTCCATTTAATGTAACACAATCATAGGTTTTTATTCCACTGTATTATATAGCTTATATAATCTACTATAAATTCCCAGAATTAAATATTTATAAATTCACAATTTTGACACTGAATAATGATTTATTTTTCCTTGATTTACCTTTTTTCATTTTTACCAAAGTATAGTTTATTTCCAATGTTTGTGTTAGTCTCATGTGTATAACAAAGTAATTCAGGCATCTTTTTCAGATTCTTTTCTGTCATAGGTTATTGCAAAACACTGAGTATAGTTCTCTGTGTTACACAGTAGGTCCTTGTTGGTTATCTGTAATTATCTATTTTTTGATGACTAAAAGTTTTCATCAGCCTCTGGACCCACAATCTGGATGTCAGAAACTGCAAACCATGTTATACAAAATAATCAAGAAAATAAAGCAATTGAATGTTACTTTCAACAAGGAGAGCAGGACCAACAAAAAAAATTTTTTTTGGTAAATATCAATGAACCAGAAATCAACTATTTTTGAAGGTCCCACTCTCCCAATATTTTTTGTTGTGGTTGTGGCAAAATGCATGCAAAATAAAATGTAAGATTTTACCCTCAAATGTTAAGGTTAAATAAAGATGTAATATACATGGCAGAGACTACTTTGCTGCTCTCCATATCTGAGTTGTCCATGTTTGTACTCACAGCTGTCCTTTATTTCACAGCTGTGCTACTAGTCTGGTGTGGCCATATGGCTGGATCGCAGCTCTTGTAGTGAGGTATGAGCAGAAGTTAACACTCTCCCCACTCACACTTGTTCTCTAAAATCCTTCCATCAAGAGTTCCTCCGTGCTTTTTGCTCATCCAGTGGGTGAATGACAGGACTGAAAGGCCATGGAGGAGAGTAAACAAACAAGAGGAAAAGATGCTGGTTTCCTGGATGATCACTTGGAAGGTGAACTGACACAATGGAGCATTTAATGCCATCACTTAATGTGGCATGGAATTAGGAATTTTGATGGTCACAAATATAGAATTCAGTATTATCCTAACAAATACTATGTGTTCTCCATAGCAGATACAAATATGGACTGCTAGACTTTCCAGGTATTGAACTAGCAAAACATATAACGGGTTCCTTGTCTTTTGTTTGCTTTCCTCTTAATTGACTAGTTTCTGGAAGGTGATGGTAGCAGTTGAGGAGACAAATAAAATGACCCTATATTACTAATAGCAGGAAGAAAGGCTGGGATGAGCAGCACATCCTTTAGGGGATGGCATAATTCCCTACACAATGCCTGAGGCCGACCTGAGTTCACATCAGAATGCAATGATGGTTGCCACAGCAACAGGGTGGTAGCATTTATTTCTGTTTAAAACACCTGAAGCATATGATGCACCTTTTCCGAATCGAATGCTCTACTTAGAAGTCATTCACCCAGATTCTTTATCCTAAACTGCTATGATTTCCTGTTGAACTCCACTCCTTACTATAAAGGGCAAAGGGCTTTAGCACATATTTCCAATGTGACTGTTCTCTCCATTTTCAGCTCATCAGAAAGACTAGAGAGGGGAATACAGAGGATTCCTTTGACTGAGGAGGATGTGAACCATAAAGGTGATAAGGTATAAAATGTTCCCTGTGAGAAGAAGGAAGGATTTCCTTCTTAATCAGTACATATGGATGTGTCTGATAGTAATCCCTGCTAGAGTAACTTAACAGACAATGTAGTTCTACTTTCTCTTCTTAAACAGTTAAAACAATACTCTTAGGAAGATCTGGGGGAGGGGGAGACCTCTGGATTAATGAAGCTCACCTACAATGACTTGTAAAAGCAGCCAGTATTACCAGAGAAATTATTCTCTTGTTTAAAATATGTCAGTGGCTCCATGTTGGGATACCAGACATGGAACAATGGACTGGTTCCAAATTGGGAAAGGAGTATGTCAAGGCTAAATATTGTCACCCTGCCTATTTAAGTTGTATGCAGAGTACATCATTCGAAATGCCAGGCTAGATGAAGCACAAGCTGGAATCAAGATGGCTGGGAGAAATAACAATAACCTCAGATACCACAAATGACATCATCCTTATGGCAGAAAGCAAAGAAGAACCAAAGAGCCTCTTGATGCAAATGAAAGAGAGGGAAAAAGCTGGCTTAAAACTCAGCATTCAAAAAACTAACATCATGGCATCCAGTCCCATCACTTTATGGCAAATAGATGGGGAAACAATGGAAACAATGACAGACTTTATTATGGGGGGCTCCAAAATCACTGTAGATGGTGACATCAGCCATGAAATTCAAAGACACTTGCTCCTTGGAAGAAAAGCTATAACCAACCTAGACAGTATATTAAAAAACAGAGATATTACTTTGCCGACAAAGATCCATCTAGTCAAAGCTGTGGTTTTTCCAACAGTCATGCTTGGATGTGAGAGTTGGACCATAAAGAAGACTGACTGAAGAACTATTGCTTTTAAACTATGGTGTTGGAGAAGACTCTTGAGAGTGCCCTGGACTCCAAGGAAATCAAACCCATCAATCCTAAAGGAAATGGACCCTGAATACCACCTGATGCGAAGAATTGACTCTTGGAAAGGACCCTGATGCTGGGAAAGATTGAAGGCAGGATGAGAAGGGAACGACAGAGGATGGGTTGGTTGGATGGCATCACTGGCTCATGATGAACATGAGTGTGGGCAAGCTCTGGGAGTTGGTGATGGACAGGGAAGCCTGGTGTGCTGCAGTCTGTGGGGTCACAAAGAGTTGGACCTGACTGAGCGACTGAACTGAACTGAACTGATGTTGGGATAAATGTTAATTCTTAAGAAGCTACAAATGCCTGAATCATCATGCCCTTAGTCTCTTCTACATCCCCATCTCAGAACAACCTTCTCATCTCTGTCTTTACTTCAGCTTTATTTCTGGCAATTTTATAAAACGCCATGTTCACTTGCATCTCATAACACTTTCATTTACTGTTTATACTGCATGGAACGTTCACTGTGGGACCACAGCTTTTAGTTAAATACATCTCATCCATGAGAACAGCACTGAGACAGTGCTACCCTCAGGCTTTCCTTGTCTCCTCAACTAAGTTGAGGATCCTTTCACATGTCTATTGTGGGTTGCATTATTTGTTTAAAGTATCCTCTGGTGGGACTGTCCCTTTCTGTCTCCTCTTAGTGGAGAAATGTATTTCCTTCCTCATTGATGCATGATTTTACTATGAGGCTTCCTGGTGGCTCAGCTGGTAAATAATCCACCGGCAATGAAGGAGACCTGGGTTCGATCCCTGGAATGGGAAGATCCCCTGGAGAAGAGAAATGCTAAGCACTCAAGTATTCTGAATCCCATGGACTGCAGTCCATGGGGTCACAAAAGAGTCGGACACAACTGAGCAACTCTCACTTTCACTTTGCTTTCCACAATGAAATGAGAGTGAAAGTGATAATATGTTCATGAAGAGGCTTCAAGGCTGGTATAGCTAAGATAGGAAATGATCTTTTCTCCTGGATTCCAGAAAGAAAGCATGTGGGGGAGAGTTACAACTGACCCACAAGGGATATTAACATGAGCAATAAATAAGTAATTAAAACTTTATCATTGTGTAAGTCACAGAGACATGGAACATGTATTTGAACACAATGTAGCAAAAGCTGACTAACGCACTTCATATTTCACTTTTTTTAAATAAGAGGAAGTATAGCAAAGTAGTATTAAACAGGCTATAAATTTAAACTCCTATACTCAATGTCCATTCTGCCACTTGATGCTTTGTGTTTTTAAACATCACAATTAGTGTCTTTGGCCTCTGTTACTTTACTTGTGAAATGGAGATGACAGCATTATATACTTCAGAAGGTGGTAGTCAGGATTAAATGAGTTAATGTTATTAATAAGATTAAATGTAATTAAATATTACCTTCTCCAAATTAAATATTATACCAGTGCCTAGAACAGAACAAGCCTTCCACAAGTGTCAATTATTAGTATTCATAGGACTTAGCAAATTTTTCAATCACAAATTCTCTATGATTATTTGATTAAAGTCTGTTTCCTCTATCAGACTGTTAGAATCCTGAGAGCAGAAACCTCACCAACTTGATTCACTTTTATCTCACCAGCAAATAACATAAACTTGGCACATAATGAGCACCTGACAAATATTTGTTCTATAATGAATTTTTAAAAATGAATGAATAAAAATAATAGCCCAAAGCTAACATCAGTCACTGTATTGAAAGGAAGAAAGAATAAATACTATTAATATTTTAAATGACTTGTAAGCGGAGCAATATTTCAAGCAATTCCAGCTTTGTCCACTGAAATTATATAAAATCTATTCTGATGGAAAACCATATTTTTTTGGATGAAATCTGCAGGATAAGATTTCCTATGGTAGACTGCACTGCTGCTATTACAAAGTTCACAATTATGTGAAATATGGGAAGGTTGTCATTTGTTTATATGTTTCTCAAAAAAAAAATACTTCAACAATGGCCCATCTAATTATTGAATTTTATGATGAATAGAGTCAGTCCTAATGTCTATATAATGCCTGTTCTCAAATTATTTCACTGCCCTTTTCTGCCTCTCTTAGAAGACTTTGCCTAAGTACCCCATGTTGGCCATCATTTTGTAACATCTGATGTGACTGCAACTTCATGCCCATCCATCTCCGAGAACAGGTCTTTATTTTGTAGGAACTTTGCTTTCCATTTCAACATTGTGTACCAGGCAATGTCCTTTCACAGAGGCTTGAAGTTCAAAAATTAGATTGTACACCATAAGATACATATCTGGACTGGTAAATTAAATTGGACTCTGATGTAGATGAGCCGCCTGAGAGAAAAGACTGGGATACAAACGTAAGGCCTAGTGAAGTTAGCCATTTGGAAGGTGGGATGAGCACTCCATGAGGACAGAGCTGGCAGCAAGACTCTTGATATTGAGAGGTATGTGTGAGCCAGTGAACCAGTGAAACACTGGGCTGTTGTTAGTAATTCTGGAATGAACATGAGAGGGTAGACATCTCTCTGAAATCCTGATTTCATTTCCTTTGGATTTACATATATACCAAAGCAAGATTGCTGGGTCACATGGCAGTTCTATTTTTAACTTTTTTGAGAAACTTCATACTGGTTTACATAGTGGCTATACCAATTTACATTCCTTCCAAGAGGGCCCATTTTCCCCCATATCCTTACCAACCCTTTTGATAACAAACAGATATGTGGTGATATCTCATTGTGGTTTTGATTTCCATTTCCCTGATGATTAGCGATATTGCACACCTTTTCATATACTTATTGGCTATTTGCATGTCTTTTTTGGAAAAATGTCCATTTAGGTCCTCTGCCAATTTTTAGTTGGATTGTTTAATTTGCTGCTATTGAGTTGTATGTGTTCCTTATATATTTTGGATATTAACCTGTAATTAGAGAAGAAGTTTGCAAATAATTCTCCTATTCTGTATGTTGCCTTTATATTGTATTGATTTTTTTTTTTTACTTTACAGAACTGACAAGTGCAGAAGCTTCTTAGTTTAATGTAGTCCTGCTTATTGATTTTTGCTTTTATTGCTTGTACTTTTTGTGTTATATCCAGAAAATTGCCGCCAAGACCAATGTCAAGTTTTTATTTTTTTCTGTTTTCTTCTAGCTTTATACTTCCAAATCTTATGTTTAAGTCTTTAATTCATTTTGAGATAATTTTTGTGAGTGGTGTAAGATAGGAGTCCAATTTATTTTTTGCAAGTGGTAATCCAGTTTTGCCAGCAACATTTATTGAATAGACTATCATTTCTCCATTAAGTATTCTTGGCTTCTTTGTCAAAAATTAATTGACTGCTAATGGAAGGGTTTATTTTTAAGCTCTCTATTCTATTCCATTGGCTTATGTGTGTGTGTGTGTGTGTGTATATATATATATTTTTTTTTCTTTTTTTTTTTTGCTAGTACCAACTTTTAAATTACTATAACTTTGTAGTAAGTTTGAAATCAGGAAGTATGATAACTCCAGTTTTATTCTCCTTTCTTAAGACAGCTTTGGCTAGGAGAGGCCTTCTGTGGTTCCATACAAATTTTAGTTTTTTTTCTCTATTTTGGTAAAAAATGTCATAGGAATTTTGATAGGGATTTTACGGAATCTACAGAGGGCTTTGGGTATTATGGACATTTTTACAACATTAATTCTTCTGATCCCTAAGAGTGGGGTATTTTTCCATTTATTTGTGTCTTCTTCTTTCACCAAAGTCATATAGTTTTTAGTGTACAAGTCTTTAATCTCCTTGGTTAAATTTACTCCTAAGTATTTTACATTTTTGAAACTATTTTAAATGGGATGGTTTTCTTTACTTCTTTTTCAGATATTTCACTGTTAGTATATAACTGTGTTAAATCCTAACACATTATTAGTGTTATAATTAGTGTTATATAGAAGTTCTTTTTGAAAACCTTGGTCTACAAGTCCTTGAGACTGAGAAACTTGGAAATATCTCAGTAGTGGTTAAATAAAAACATGTGCATGTTTTATTACAAGAGAAACAAACATAATAAACACTTAACAAGTCAGGTTTGTTGTTTTTGTTCACTTTCTTTGCCAATGAGTGTTTTTTGACTCTACAGAGATGACAGCTGGAGATACCTACAAGGGACAAGAAACAGGCACTTTGATTTTCAATCGATGGTATTTGGGGATAAGAATTTGGTAGATTATCTTTCCTTAATTTGTCAAAAATTTATTACATTATGAATGTGTGAGGATGGGAAGGGACAGGCAAGGCAAAAATGTTTAGGAGGTAGAAAAATGGTAACAATTCACCGATCCATTAATTAAATGATAATGCATAATAGCTCAGTTCAGTTCAGTTCAGTCGCTCAGTCATGTCCGGCTCTTTGCAGCCCCATGGACTGCAGCATGCCAGGCTTCCCTGTCCATCACCAACTCCTGGAGCTTGCTCAAACTCATGTCCATCGAGTTGGTGATGTCATCCTCTGTTGTCCCCTTCTTCTCCTATCTTCTTCAATCTTTTCCAGCATCAGGATCTTTTCCAATGAGTCAGTTCTTTGTATCAGGTGGCCAAAGTATTGGAGTTTCAGCATCAGTCCTTCCAGTGAATATTCAGGACTGATTTCCTTTAGGATGGATGGCTGGATCTCTTTGTTGTCCAAGGGACTCTCAAGAGTCTTCTCCCATACCACAGCTCAAAAACATCGATTCTTTGTAACTCAGCTTTCTTTATAGTCCAACTCTCACATCCATATATGACTACTGGAGAAACCATACCTTTGACTAGACGACCTTTGTTGGCAAAGTAATGTCTCTGCTTTTTCATATGCTCTCTAGGTTGGTCATAACTTTTCTTCCAAGGAGCAAACATCTTTTAATTTCGAGGCTGCAGTCACCATCTGCAGTGATTTTTGGAGACCCCCAAAATAAAGTCTGTCACTGTTTCCCCATATATTTGCCATGAAGTGTTGGGACCAGATTAGCATAGTAGCTAATTGATCAAAAACTGTATTTTTTAGATTTATTCAGAAGTAGATGTTAGTTTCTGTTTTCAAATTATTATATTTTATATTTTGTAGTCAAGGATATCCATGAGTTACAGAAAACAGACTTTTGGTTGCCAAGGCGAAAGTGGAGAGGGATGGACTGGGAATTTGGGGTTGGTAGATGTAAGTTTGTATGTTTAGTATGGACAAATGACAAGGTTCTACTGTATAGCACACGAAACTATATGCAGTCTCCTGGAATAAATAATAACAGACAAGAATATTTAAAAAAGAATTATATATGTCTATGACTGAGTCACTTAGCTGTATAGCAAAGCCTGGCACAATGTTGTACATCAAGTATATACTTCACTGAAAAAAAGGAATATTCAGGAGAAATTTAAATGACTGAGTAAAATGTATTCAAATTAATGAAGACTCCATTCATAAGATAATAGATGAAATTCATGCGGTAGTAAATGTTTTTCCTTGAATAAAGAGCAGAGACAATTTATAACAGTAAATAACAATATTTAATGTAATCAAAGTTTAGCAGTAGTTTAGCTTTCGGGTCTAAATTTCTTGCCATGTTATCTCTATAAATACAGATCTGGCTTCCTTAGAAAACCCGGGTGCTTGTTTTACTATATAATATTTTCCCGAATTATACTTTATTGTCCCAAAGAAAACTGTGATGTCTCTGAGATATAATGCAGGCTTCCAGGGCTCCTGGATTTGTGAGGTGCTATACCTCGCATGCTTCAGTCCGTGAGCCCTGAGTGGATTGTGGGCACACTTAATCTGGGCAGGAAACCATAGGGACAAAAACACATTTCTGAGTTTTTACATAAAGCACTTCATTTGTCTAGACCTGGCACCAAAGAACGAAATATCAATTGTTACAAAACAGATTTGAGGCACTTAGAGGCACATTACTCATTCTTTGATGTGGAATGGGAATTGGTGTTTCCAGAAGAGGGAGAGATGGCAGGTGCAGTGAGAAGTACTGCAGTAAAAATTCCCCTACAAAGAGAGATGCTGTGTGTAGAGAATGTGTGCAATGTCCTGCACTGCTTAATCTATTTTCCTTGGGCAGAGAAGCCAGTTTACATTTTCCAGTGAACCATATCCATTGACGATTGCTTTGATTTCATTGAACACGAGGCTTAACCATCAACGGATTTATGTTTTAGGGGAAAGCCTGGCCATGACCTTCATCAGAAAACCTCCTTCAGGAAGAACTGATGTGCTTAGACTGCCAAATGCATTTAAGTGTTGCAACAGTCTAAGAAAACAGGACATATATGTGCCATGTTCACCAGGCTGAGTGTCCTCTGAATAACCCCCTCGGGGACAAGTCCACACACAAAAGATTTCACATGCTTCCTGACCTTAGCAGCTTCTGCATCTCTCTAGTTGGTGTCATAGAGACTGAAAAAAATGTATTTGATGGTAAGATTTTTTTTTTTCCATTTTAGTGATTTCTACCTTTAAGAGCTGTTAATTTTTAATTCATTCATTTGGCTCTCTGTTGAGGGCAAAAGCAAGATATGCTTTTTAAAATATGTGTAGATAGTACAATGTATCAATTAAAATACCATTTTCCCTAATTGTAAGATTTGAATTGCAAACAATGACAATCTTAACTGCTTTATTAAAGTATGTTAACAAATAAAAAGTTGTAAATATTTAATTTATACAACTTGATATTTCAAGGTAGCTATATACTCTTGAAAGGCTTCCCAGGCGGCTCAGTGGTAAAGAATCCACCTTTAATGGTGCAGGAGACACTGGTTTGATCGCTGGGTTGGGAACATCCCCCAGAGAAGGAAATGGCAACCCACTCCAGTTTTCTTGCCTGGGAAATCCCACGCACAAAGGAGCCTTATGGCTTACAGTCCATGGGGTCACAAGAGTCAGACATGACTGAGCAACTGAACACCACCACCATACACTCTTGAAACCATCAGCACTATTAAGGCCACAGTTATCCATCACTACAAAAGTTTCCTCTTCCCCCAATTTGTTATTTTGCTGTTGTTATTTGGTTGGTTTTATGGTTTTCATTTTTGTGTTAAGAGCACCTTGCCATAAGATCTAGCCTCTTCTTGAGTCTGTTGGGCCCCAATTAGAAATAACCCAGTTGCCAAAAGTGACACATTTTGGGGCAGCCAGAACCCCATCACATCATAAGGGTCTGCTTTGTTTTTCAAGCAGAGATACTGCCTTTGGGGAAGTTTCAGGAAAAAATATGGTATTGAATACGATTTCTGTGGCTGATTTCTATGTGGATAATATAGAGACATTATTTTCTGCAGTATAGATGGAGGGAGAGGAAGACTGAAGCCAAAAACTTGTTGATCTTTGATTTACAAGACTTTGCACTCAAATAGGTTCTCTGGACTTGATCCAAGCTCTGCTTCATTAGTAGTTATAATTAGAAAGTAACTCTTCTCTGTTCCTATGGCATTCTGATATAAAATTTGGGGAGAGACATGTACTTTATTGATTTTATATTTGTGCAATGTATGAGACTTTTAAAAATTATTTAACTGGAAGTTGATTACAATATTGTGATGGTTTTTGAGATTTTTAACTGAAAAACCTTGCCTTATTCATAAGTAATCTTTAAAATTATATTTAAAGTCACTCATTCCTCACACACCAGCCTGGCATCTTTTAACCTGTGAGGCACCATGTATTTGAACTTGGCCCCTGCTGTTCCTTTCATTCAGAACATCTCCTCAAACCAGCACACATCCTTCTCCCTCACGTCACGATGCTGCTCAGATATCATCTTCTCAGTGAGGTCTTCTACGGTCACTCTATTCAAAATGTCACCTCCATATTTATACTTCCTATTCTCCTTCCAAGCTTTATTTCTGTCTCCAGGATTTAACACCTTATAGAAAAGTATATAATTTTACATTGCTTATGTGACCTCCATTCACAAAGATGAAAGCTCCATGTGGGCAGAGGTTTTCAGCTGCTTTTATACTAAAACCAGAACTTAGAACACTATCTTGCACCTAATACATACATATTAGTATATATACAAATGTAGCATTGGGTGAAAGCTATTAATACAAAAAATTAACAATATATAAATACAACTACATATATCTTAGATCCATTTTTGTAAACTAGACATAATCAGGGACTATAGTAGCAATAACCAAGGATACTTGTCTAAATACTTATATTATAATTCCATATTTAGATAATTATTTAAAAATAAAAAAATGTTGTATTAATTTTAAATGGAGTAATTTATCATGGATTTAGGCATCAGTTCCTGAAATCTTTCAAAATTTGCTTTGCAAGGTGTATTTTAGCCTAAAGGATATTACTGCTTTCAAAATATTTTCACAATAACAGGAGAAAAAAATTTTGCTTACATTTAAGAACAGTCCATAAGAAATTATAAGAGATTTACTTGATTTCATTCATTAACTGAAAACTCCTAAAACAAGAAAGACGAGGACCAAAACAAAAACAAAAATTACACCCTGAGAAGAATAACAACATTGAGACCTCAGATACTATGGACTTTTCTTCCCCCTTAGTTTTCCACCTGCATTTTGGCAGTGGATCCAGCTTCATAAGATCCGTTTTCAAAGAGACATTAGCGACCTGATGTATAAGTTAGTTTTCCATGTTAAAACTGGCTAGGAATTAATTGCCAAATAAAGGATTGCATATTAATTCATCATTCATTTATTCATTCAGCATGTATGTATGTGTGTAGATATTTAGCAAAAACCCACTATGTAAAAACAGTAGGCTTTGTGCTACCTACAAGAAGAACAAAACACAGTCTTGGTCTTCAGGCAGTGTGCATGCTAAGGGAGAGAACAACTGGGAAATCCAAGCTGCGTGTGGTGATGCCCTGAAAATTCCCACGGGGCCTTCATAGTATTGCTCCCTCCATGGGGATCTCTAGGGCACAAGTGAAGAGCTGGGAAGAGCACAAGTCAGAAGGTCAGGAAGTACAGGCTGTGATGGAGACAATTTTATCAACTAAGGCGGGAGAATATAGGTGATATTCAGGAGGTGTAATCAATGTGTTGTGGGAGTAATTAATTCTAATTCAAAGACTGGAGGGTAGGAAAGGGGTGACAGGAACTGCAAGTGGTGTAGTGTGAATTTTTTCCAATGTCAGGAAGGTTATTTGGCTTAAGTAGACTCTCACTTTCACTTTCTTCAGACTTTTAGAGTAATTAAACATAAAAAAAAATACAAAATAGTTTACAGATCATTTCGAGTTCAATATCTTTGTTTTATTGATCCAGAAACTGAAGCTCAGAGAGATAAAGTGATATGTCCAAAGTTACAGAGTTAGTTAAACGCAGTATGAAATTCTAATCTCATTTATTATTACTTATTATTTGACATTATTTTTAATCTAGAATTTTTTTGTTTATTCTTTTCAATGAAGCTCATCTTCTCTTAATCTCTTGATTATTCAAGTGGTCTTCTATTAAATGCTGAGAATTGTAAGGTGATAACGTATGAAAACTTTTTAGATAACATCATGTGTTAAAAATCTGATTCAGGTAAGAAAATTATTTTTTAAAAAATGTTTGTGCTGTTTTCCTTAACTAAATGAACCAAACTTATGATTCCATACTTTTCAGTTTTTTCTCAGGCTAAAAAAAAAAAAATGACTATAGCAAAAATAACATGTTATAGCAATAGTGAAGGGGATTAATATGTTATTTAGAGATGTGGAAAACTGTTTCTAACAAAACTAAGCATTTCTTTAAATCCTTTAAGTCTACTGTGACTAAAAGAATTAGAGTTGGAAAAGTTCCCTCAGGACAAAGTATAAGTCAGAAAGTGTATGGCCTCAGTGTGGCTTTCTGATTTCACTCCCACATTTTTTCTTGCATGATGGCTCTATTGGGAAAAACCATTTCATTTAAATACTATTTACTTAACACTGAAGAAATATTTGTAAAATTAAAAACAATTTAAATTATCTTTTCAATTAAAAAAATTTGTTCTAAAGCTTTAGATAAATAGCCACTGAATCTTGAATTTACATTTACCTATATATGTAAAGTCAAGAGTGCTCATATTCTATAGGAATAGGATCTTAAGGGCAATGGTATACCATTATATACCCTTTATATATATATAATACATACCCACACATATATAAAAATACATATTCACACATATTTACAAGTATATTTTATACACACATATAGCATATATACATATGTGGGTAATACACACATATATATTTATTTATACATATATATATATATATATTAGCCACAATGTGATAAGCATACAAAAAATTTTTAAAAAACAATATTCTATACTTAATGCTTTGTATCTTCTTGGCAAGTAGTTAGAAATTATTGATTAAATTGAAAATGCTCTTTGAAGAGTATTAAATGGGAAGGTTGATTAATAAATTTACATACATGGAAAAATGTTATGCATCGGGAATAAGAATGAGAGTAATTAAAGTTTTGAAAGATTCTAGTTCTGGTAAAGTATCCTTAAAGTATGGAGGCATTATGAAAATATTAATTAAATAAATTATTTAAATTGCTGCCAGCCTAAATATAAATCCATCCCATTTATGGAATGCAGGATTAACTTTAGGGCCATGTTAATACTGTTCACTAACTTTAATCTGGATTTCTAAAGGTGCTCATTATTTTACAGCATTTATGAAGAGGAAAAGAGAATAATTTCTATGTACGGGTATTTATTTTCCTATGTACAGCAAAAGTTAAAGAGAATGCAAAATAAAATATTAATAATAGACATACTTGAACAATGAGATTATTATTGTATTTTCCATGTTTTAAATTTCTAAATCTTTTACTATTTTACGTTTAGCATGTATTGTATCTATCACTTGGAAAAACAACCATGACTTAAAAATAGGCAAAACAGCAACAAAACCAAGACAAGTATTTTCTCATAAGATTCCTTGGTATATATATTTTTTACCTATAAGTAAAACAGAGCCAACATCTGTTGGATCATCAAAACATCTGTTGGATCATCAAAAGAATAAGAGAGTTTCAGAGAAGCATCTACTTCTGCTTTACTGACTATGCCAAAGCCTTTGACTGTGTGGATCACAACAAACTGTCAAAAATTTTCAAGAAATGGGAATACCAGACCACCTGACCTGCCTCCTAAGAAATCTGTATGCAGCTCAAGAAGCAACAGTTAGAACTGGACATGGAACAACAGACTGGTTCCAAATTGGGAAAGGAGTATGTCAAGGTTGTATATTGTCACCCTGCTTATTTAACTTCTATGCAGAGTACATCATGAGAAACGCTGGACTGGATGAAGCACAAGCTGGAATCAAGATTGCCAGGAGAAATATAAGCAATGTCATATATGCAGATGACACCACACTTATGGCAGAAAGTGAAGAAGAACTAAAGAGCCTCTTGATGAAAGTGAAAGAGGAGAGTGAAAAAGAGGGCTTAAAGCTCAACATTCAGAAAGCTAAGATCATGGCATCTGGTCCCATCACTTCATGGGAAATAGATGAGGAAACAATGGAAACAGTGGCTGACTTTACTTTTTTGGGCTCCAAAATCACTGCAGATGGTGACTGCAGCTTCGAAATTAAAAGACACTTGCTCCTTGGAAGAAAAGTTGTGACCAACCAAGACAGCATATTAAAAAGCAGAGACATTACTTTGCCAACAAAGGTCCATCTAGTTAAAGCTATGGCTTTTCCAGTAGTCATATATGGATGTGAGAGTTTAACTATAAAGAAGGCTGAGCACCAGAGAATTGATGCTTTTGAACTGTGGTGTTGGAGAAGACTCTTGAAAGTCCCTTGGAGTGCAAGGAGATCCAACCAGTCTATCCTAAAGGAAATCAGTCCTGCATATACACTGGAATTACTGATGTTGAAGCTGAAGCTCTGATACTTTGGCCATCTGATGTGAAGAGCTGACTCACTAGAAAAGACCCTGATGCTGGGAACTATTGAAGGTGGAAGAGAAGGGGATGACAGACGATGAGATGTTTGGATGGCATCACTGAGTCGATGGACATGAGTCTGAGTAAGCTCCGGGAGTTGGTGATGAACAGGGAGGCCTGGCGTGCTGTAGTTCATCGGATCACAACGAGTCAGATGCGACTGAGCAACTGAACTGAGCTGAAAATAGAGCCAGATAGAAAGGGCTTAAGAAAAATTTGTAAGAAAAAATACCACAAAGTAATTAAAAATCCATAATTATTGAAACATTTATTGAAGATGACTGATTTAGTGGTTTTATTGTGAACTGAGAAAACAGCAATGATCCACCATGTCTTTGACTTATACGGACCACAGATAAACCACTTGATCTTATCCTAGGGTTTACCATGTCCATATTCTGGGCCAGCTAAGGAAATCTAGGCAATAACTCAGCAGAGGGCACTCCTGTCCATAGGTCGAGACTAAAACCAACTCTAAAGATGTTTGTTTCACACCTCAGTATAGAATAGCACTGAGAGACCTGTAAAACTATTTATCATAATACTAAATGGATCAGTGCAATCCCCACCAAAAGCTCAGCAAGTCATTTTGTGGATATCAATAAACTCATTCTAAACTTTATGTGTGTGTTCATTCAGTCATGTCTGACTTTTTGAAACCCTATGGACTGTAGCCCAACAGGCTCCTCTGCCCATGGCCTTCTCCAGGCAAGAATACTGAAGTTGGTTGCCTTGCCCCCTCCCAGGGGATTTTGCTATTCCAGGGATCAAAACCACATCTCTTATGTCTCCTGCACTGGCAGGCAGGTTCTTTACCACTAGCACCACCCGGGAAGCCCTCTCGGCTATATAAAGAAAGGCAAAAGACCTAGAATCATCAACACAAAATTGAAGAAGAACAAATTGGAGAACTGACGCTAGCAGGTCTCAAGGTTTACTATGAACCTGTAGTAGGCAGTTCAAATCGGGAATGGTGATATAAGAGGAGCATGGAGCTTACTTCCCCCATCAACACATCAAAAATGCATCTACAGGTGTGAAAGCGTACCTGGAGACTGTCAGAAGGACTCCTGTAAAACCAAAGCTATATGAAAGATACATACCTAATTGGGTAGGAAGGGAAGAAAAGTGATTGGATCAAGACCTGTGCCCTTGTGAGGGGCCTCAGGGGGGAAAAAAAAGAGATGACACAGGAGGACACCCTTCCTGGGTAGTGAGCAGTTGGAGCCACAGATGGGTTACCCTGATCCTGGGGTCCTTTGAGAGGGAGACAAGCCCGTTGGCTGGCTGGAGGACTGCTGGGCCCAACTGGATGGCTGTGGGAAGCCTGACTGCACCCAAGAGGAGCACACAACCTGGCCTGCCTCAGAGGCAGGTGGAGAGAGGTTGTTCTAAAGGCTGCTGGATTTCCCGCAACCACCTCGCTGTGAATCTCAGTCTAAGCGGAGCAAACATTTCAACCCCACTCACTCCACGGCACATTGTAGCACTGGACCTGGGGTGGCCATGACTAGGGCAAGGACTGGACCACGGCACACGGAGTGACTCAGTCCTGGGACAGCTTGGGTGGTATCCCAGTTGGTGCTTATTCAGGAAGTGTCTCCGAAATAACTCAGATCCCTGACAGCAGCTGCAAAACCACAGCTCACCTCCTGAGACATGCCAGGAGTCCACACAGGCCTGCCCTCGCTGCAAAGCAGTTCCTCAACAGAGCAGGGGGCGCAGAGGCTAGGGTCAGGGATCAGCTGTGATGGACAAAGGAGACTTGGACTCAAGGATGTGTCTGAGAAGAGCCGCTGGGGCCTGCACTTGAGCTTAGAACCTTCAGGGGCCTCACTTCCCTCCTCCAGGGCGCTGCCTCCTCCAGGGAATGTAGGAAACACACACACACACACACACACACACACACACACACTCCGAGAGAACATAGCTAGCTTGGGCCTGACCCTCTGGGCTTCTACTCCAGCCACTTGGGATCAGACCCCACTGATAGGGTAGTGATGGTCACTGAACAAGGAGGAAGTCCCACATCATGCTATGTGTTACAGCTCTGGCCCCTTCACCTCCAACCCACTCCCTAGCAAGGTGATGGATCCAGCACACCCAGACAAAAGATGTGACTTGCATCCACGTCAAATCCAGCCCCAACCCTGCCAAAGGCGCTGGGCACACACAGTTTGTATAGGGATTCTCCCACATAAAGACATTCATTCAAGACTGCAGAAAGTAACTATTTCACCCAAATTCATAGATGCAGAGAAAGTCAAACAGAATGAAAAGGCAGAGGAACTACTCTCAATTGAAAGAGCAAGAGAAAACTCCTGGAAAAATAAATAATGAAACAGAAATAAACAATTTACCAGATAAATAAGTCAAAGCATTGAGAATTAAAATGTTAACTGAATTAGAGAACGTAAGTGGTAAAAACAGTGAACACTTTAGCAAGAAACAAGAAAATAAAAAAGACCCAATCAGCAAATGAAGAATTCAATAGCAGAAATAAACACACTGGAAGGAATGAACAGCAGACTTCAGTGATACAGTTCACTGATTCCCAGAACAGAAAGCCTGTAAAATGATGTCAGTAACCATACATTTTAATCTGGGAGCACTCTAGTATTGTTTCTGGATTGGTACTTGCTGACATTCTGCCACAGAATGTGAAAAATGCCATTGTCACTTTGTGAAAATGCCATTTCTTAAGAAAGACAGAGTTTCCTGATTACACTGACGGAAAGAGATTCTACCCAAATCCTATCACTCATGACCCCCTGAAATTGTAACATGTATTTATACATTGCAACATGTATTTATAAACATGCAGTTTATAAATACATCCAGTCATGTGGAGGTATTGTCTGTCTTGGTCACCACTTAAACTCCAGTGTTACCACTTAAACCCCAATGCCTGAATGAATGAATGAATGAGTGAACCTGTGAATGGAAAACAGAATAAATGAGGCTAAAAGAAACTTATGTTTAAGGAATTTATCCAAATGTTCACAACTGGTAGGTTGTACAAATGAAATTTTAACTGCAGATTTGAGTCCAAACCCTATGGGCATCTCATCGTTCCAAAGGTTTCCATCTTGCTTCCAATAGTTAATGTCACTGTGGCTATGGAGAGCAGCATAATGTAATAGGAATTTGAGCCATATGGAATTTTCTTCCTAGGTTGAGTGCTATTTAATCTATAACATGAAATATATAAAGAAGTCACTCTGCCACTAGGAAGGATATCTTATGCAGAAGAATCAGTAAGTTCAAAGGCTTATATATCAGGGAAGAACATGGATTATTCTATAAACTGACAAAAGGCCAATACAGTTAGAATTTAGTAAGTGATTGACAAGAAACATGTTTGAAATGAGTTTGGAGGGTAGGCAAATTCCAGATCCTACATAGTCCTGTAGGTTATGCAGAGGAATTCAGATTTTATTCTAAGTACAATAGGAAGACACTGAAGGTTTCAAGTTTAAAGAGTGACATGATCTGAGTTTCTGAATGGTCACTCTGGTTGTTGTGTGGAAAACAAAGAAATGGTGAAATACGTATACACACTCTATACCTTCACACCCCACTTGTTACCTTTGGAGAGGTATAAAGGATGGGGGGAGAGAGTATTTTATACAGATTAGGCACATGGCAACAGTGGAGTTTATGACAGTCTCTGAACACCAGACACAGGTGTGTCTCCCTCTTTCTCTGTCCAAGCTGCCTGCCCTGGCGGCAGTATGAGCAACCTAACACAGAATAAGGCCTTGCCCTACAGACTGCAACTCTGATATGAGTGGAACACTTAATGAGATATAATTTTCTATGTAAAACATTCAGTACGTAACACATATTTTCTGTTAAAGTGTATTTTATTCCTGAATGCTATCCAACTACTAACTATAGTTTTCTTTTTCTCTTGGTCATGTGATTCTTACATCTCATTTTTTTTTTTTTACCAGCTTTTTTCCTTTATTTCCTAGGATAAAATTCAGGCATTTAGAGTTCCTCATGGAAAAGGGAGCCTTCCTATACTGTTGGTGAGAATGTAAATTTGTGCAGCTACTATGGAATATAGTATGGGGATTCCTAAAAAAAACTAAAAATAGAGTTGCCATATGATCCAGCAATCTCACTCCTGGACTTATATCCAGACAAAACTATAATTCAAAATGATACTTGCACCCCAATGTTCATAGCAGCACTAGTCACAACAGTTGAGACATGGAAGCAACCTAAATGTCCAATGACAGATGAATGGATAAAGAAGACGTGCACACATAGGCAACAGAATACTACTTACCATAAAAATAATGAAATAATGTCATTCACAGCTACATGGATGAACCTAGAACTTATCATATTAAGTGAAATAATTTAGATAGAAAAAACAAATATCAAAAACAAAATATCAAATACCATATGATATCATTTATATGTGGAATCTAAAATATGATACAAATAAACTTATCTATGAAATAGATTCACAAAGAAAGAGAACAGATTTGTGGTAGCTGAGGGGTAGGGAGATAGGGAAGAGAAGGACTGGGAGTTTGAGTTTAGCAGATACAAACTATAATATATAGAATAGGGAAACAAAAATGTTCTACTGTATGGAACAAGTATATTCAATATTCTATGATAAACCATAATGCAAAATTATGAAAAAAAATATGTATACACATATAACTTAATCACTTCATTGTACAGCAAAAACTAACACACTATAACATTATAAATTAATTATACTTCAATAAAGTAAATTTTGAAGATATTCTTCATGATCTGGCCCCTACATCTCTCTATTTTCACCTTTATAAGCAATTTCCACTCATCCATCACATATCCACAACATGCATACACACATACTTAGTGCTGAAACAGTAATGAATACAGTCAGCACATCCTATGATTTTTTCCAGGCTTTTATATCTTTTGGGATATTTGACTTTTTAATCTGACAAACTTGTATTCAATCTTAAGACCTCAGTTGCTGTCATCTTCCTCAGAGAGCTATCCCTGGTATTCTATTAAATGGAGGCAGTTACACTTTTTCCTAAACTTTCTCTATACCTTATTTATGTATATACTAATGAATTTCTTTATTAAATTGCTATTTACTTATTACCAGAATGAGTTTCCTGTTAAGGGATTACTTCTCATTTGTTTTATGTTTCTTGTGTCTAGCAGCATTCGACTTGAGATGGTTCGGCCATTCAAGGAATATGTTCTAGGTTGAATTCTACTTTTCATCTATACAGATATTCTGAATAACTACCATTTAAGTGCAAATAACGTGAATTCAGATTATGAAGTAAAAGTGGAAACCAGGATAATTATTATTAGTCTAGTCCTCCTTGCAAAATGTATTACAACTTGACAAAAGGAAACATAACATAAATTCTTAGTGAAATTGCAAACATTCTTTAGAATTTAATTTTTTCCTTTGTAGTTTCGGAAGTCTATATTTATGAAAGATATAATGTAGAATAAAAGGATAAATTAAAGGTCCATGACAAGCTTATTTTAAAAAACTGAACTTGGGAGAAATACATCAATATACTGTGGATACCACCTTTTTATAGTTTTGATTTAAAGCACTTTAAAAATAATATTTCCACTAAAGGCCTCTACCACAATTTATAATGGTTTTTGGCCTTTATTCTTTTGTTCAGAATGCTGCTGACCTTTGAAATTCAAGGAACTGGGAGCTGGAAGGAGGAGAATCGGTGTTTATTATTTGAGGACCAGGCCTCTCTCAGCTCTGACAAAGGAGATCAGAGCTTGTGAAGGTATGGGAAAAAGTTAAAAACCAAACAAACAAAAAACTCCATCCATTTGTAATCCTGGTAATAGTAACAGACTATAACATACTTTTTAGGTTTAAGATCCCAGAAATTAATAAAGAAAATGTTTTCCATAAAAAAGAGGTTTCAGGGGATATATTTTTCTGATGAATGTTATTTCCTCCTCAGATTTCCTCACCTCCTTTCACGAGGCCACTGGAATGTCTAAAAATAATATAAATAAAAATAAGGTTCTAATGAATTAATTACTTCAGGAAGAGAATCACAAATCTCACATGGTTATGCTAATTTCGCTAGAGTCTAGATATTTGTGGCTGGGATCTTTGTTCATCTTGTTCCCTCTATAGAATAAACACCTAAAATACTGGAACAAACATGGTGAGATCTCAGTATTTGTTGGACTAATGAATGACATATTGCATATCAACTTAAATATAAATGGAACTATTCTTTCCAATGGTCATATACATATACATATATGCATATATATTTTTTTAAGTTTTTTTTTTTTTTTTTTTGCTACACAATGCAGCATGTGAGATCTTAGTTCCCCAACCAGGGACCAAACCTGTGCCCTCTGCATTGGGAGCATGGAGTCTTAATCACTGGACCAGCAGGAAAGTCCCTTAAAGATTTTTTATGGAAAAGAGTTTTGATATTTCTCTTACCCAATCCTCTGATTGTTAAATTTTGCCTCATTTGTTCTATTGCCCAATCTATACATAAATATATAGTCATTATCTTTCATCTTTTCCTAAACTTTCTAAGAGTAAGATGTAGGCACAATATCCTCTCACTCCAAACTACAGTATTCATGTTCCCCAAACAAGAATACTTTCTTGAATGAAAATCATATAACCCTTTCTCAATTTAAGTTCCTCAATCAGGAGCCTAAAATCAGTATATCATCGTTCAAGCCCATGTTCCCATTCAAATTTTGTCAGCTGCCACAAAAATGGTACCTTTCCCATTCTAGTTCTGATCCTTATCTAAGACACCATGGTGAGTTTAGCTGTCAGCTCTCTCTGATTCTTCCATCCTGAATTAGTTCCTCAGTCTTTTCCTGTCTTTTGTATTTTTGATAGGTTTAAAGGTTCTTCTGCTCTATCAGTCATGTCCATCTCTTTGAGACCCCATGGACTGTAGCCCACAGGACTCCTCTGTCCAAGGAATTTTCCATGCAAGAATACTGGATTGGGTTCCCTTTTCTGATTCCTGTAGTTTAAAGTGGACAGGCCTTAAACTCTATAGCAGAAGCCTCAAATTGGGACCATCTGATGATTCTTCGTGTCCTGACTCAGGTCATGCACTTTTGGTAGAAATTCCACAGAAATGATATTACATACTTCCTGGTACATCATTTCCAGAGACACTTGACGTGGAACAATTCTTCCTCTGGTCACTTTAAATTTAACCACTCAGTAATACTGGGCTCTGCCAAGTCTTCAACTATACAGTCACTATTTCTCCAGTATAATTTATTAGTATATTGTAGGAAAGTATTTCAAAGTGAAGCCATCAACCCATTCCTCACCAAACCACCACTAAATAATTTTAGTATCCACTGACAACATCTACTTAATTAACCATGATCTCTGATGGCTGCTAAATGTCAATTCTCTGTTTCCATTATTCCTTCAAAAGTTGCTGGCATTCTACTATGAGGACTAATTGTATCTCTACCTATATGTAATTATATAGCTATAGTAGAATATATGTGTATATAACCACATACTATCTATAACCCAACTCAACTCTATTAATTCATATATTATATCACTATAATACCAAAGATTACTATCTTATCCAGTGGGGTTTCAGTCCATTGTTATTCTTATTTATTTTGATGGCAAAATCATCTCATTCAAACTGGCTCCCAACTATGTGATTTAGACAAGTCCCAACATTCACTGTCTGTCGTGTTTGTCATTGTGTGTTGGGACACAACTGAAGCAACTCCAGTTCAGTTCAGTTCAGCTGCTCAGTCATGTCCAACTCTTTGCAACCCCATGGACTGCAGCACAGCAGGTTTCCCTGTCCATCATTTACTCCCGGAACTTGCTCAAACTCATATCCATCGAGTCAGTGATGCCATCCAGCTGTCTCATCCTCTGTCATCCCCTTCTCCTCCTGTCTTCAAGCTTGCCCAGCATCAGCGTCTTTTCCAGTGAGTTAGTTCTTCACATCAGGTGGCCAAAGTATTGGAGTTTCAGCTTCAGCATCAGTCCTTCCAATGAATATTCAGGACTGATTTCCTTTAGGATGGACTGGTTGGATCTTCTTGTAGTCCAAGGGACTCTCAAGAGTCTTCTCCAACACCACAGTTCAAAGGCATCAATTCTTCAGTGCTCAGCTTTCTTAATAGTCCAACTCTCATATCCATACATGACTACTGGGGAAACCATAGCTTTGACTAGATGGACCCTTATTGGTAAAGTAATGTCTCTGCTTTTTAATATGCTGTCTAGGTTGGTCATAGCTTTTCTTCCAAGGAACAAGCGTCTTTTAGTTTCATGGCTGCAGTCACCATCTCCAGTGATTTTGGAGCTCCCAAAATAATGTCTGTCATTGTTTCCATTTTTACCCCATCTATTTGCCATGAAGTGATGGGACTGGATGCCATGACCTTAGTTGTCTCTAAGTTGAGTTTTAAACCAACTTTTTCATTCCCCTCTTTCATCAAGAGGCTCTTTAGTTCTTTGGTTTCTGCCATAAGGGTGGTGTCATCTGCATATCTGAGGTTATTGATATTTCTCCCAGAAATCTTGGTTCCAGCTTGTGCTTCATCCAGCCAGGCATTTTGCAAGATGTATTCTGCATATAAATTAAACAAGCAGGGTGACAATATACAGCCTTGACATACTCCTTTCCTGATTTGGAACCAGTCTTTTGTTCTGGGTCCAGTTCTAACTGGTGCTTCTTGACCTGCATACAGATTTCTCAAGAGGCAGGTCAGGTGGTCTAGTATTCCTATATCTTGAAGAATTTTCAACAGTTTATTGTGATCCACACAGTCAAAGGCTTTGGCATAATCAACAAAGCAGATGGTTTTCTGGAACTCTCTTGCTTTTTCGATGATCCAACGGATGTTGGCAAATTATCTCTGGTTTCTCTGACTTTTCTAAATCCAACTTGAACATCTGGAAGTTCATGCTTCACATACTGTTGAAGCCTGGCTTGGAGAATTTTGAGCATTACTTTCTAGTGTATGAGATGAGTGCAATTGTGTGGTAGTTTTAGCATTCTTTGGCATTGCCTTTCTTTGGGATTGGAATGAAAACTGACCTTTTACAGTCCTGTGGCCACTGCTGAGTTTTCCTAATTTGCTGACATTTTGATTGCAGCACTTTCACACCATCGTCTTTTAGGATTTGAAATAGCTCAACTGGAATTCCATCACATCCACTAGCTTTGTTCATAGTGATGCTTCCTAAGGCCCACTCAACTTCACATTCCAGGATGTCTGGCTCTAGGTGAGTATGAGTGATCACACCATTGTGATTATCTGGGTCATGAAGATCTTTCTTGTAAAATTCTTCTGTGTATTCTCGCCACCTCTTTTAATATCCTCTGCTTCTGTTAGGTTCATATGATTTCTGTCCTTTATTGAGCCCATCTTTACATGAAATGTTCCCTGGCTATCTCTAATATTCTTGAAGAGATCTCTAGTCTTTCCCATTCTACTGTTTTGCTCTATTTCTTTGCATTGATCGCTGAGGAAGGCTTTCTTATCTCTCCTTGATATTCTTTGGAATTCTGCATTCAAATGGGTATATCATTCCTTTTCTCCTTTGCTTTTCACTTCTCTTCTTTTCACAGCTATTTGAAATGCCTCCTCAGACAGCCATTTTGTCTTTTTGCATTCCTTTTTTGGGGGGATGGCCTTACTCCCTGTCTCCTGTACAATGTCATGAACCTCCATCCATAGTTCATCAGGCAGTCTGTCTATCAGATCTAGTCTCTTAAATCTATTTCTCACTTCCACTGTATAATCAGTCATCAGGGATTTGATTTAGGTCATATCTGAATGGTCTAGTGGTTTTCCCTACTTTCTTTGATTTAAGTGTGAATTTGGCAATAAGGAGTTCATGATCTGAACCACAGTCAGCTCCTGGTCTTGTTTTTGCTGACTGTATAGAACTTCTCCATCCTTGGCTGCAAAAAAGGTAATCAATCTGATTTCAGTATTGATCTTCTGGTGATGTCTATATGTAGAATCTTCTGTGTTGTTGGAAGAGGATGTTTGCTATGACCAGTGTGCTCTCTTGGAAAAACTCTGTCAGCCTTTGACCTGCTTATTTTGTACACCAAGGCCAAATCTGCCTGTTACTCCAGGTATTTCTTGACCTCCTACTTCTGCATTCCAGTCCCCTATAATGAAAAGGACATCTTTTTTGGGTGTTAGTTCTTGAAGGTCTTGTAGATCTTCAAAGAACTGTTCGACTTCAGCTTCTTCAGCATTACTGGTCAGGGCATAGACTTGGATTACCATGATATGAATGGCTTGCCTTGGAAACAAACAGAGATCATTCTGTTGTTTTTGAGATTGCACCCAAGTACTTCACTTCAGGCTCTTTCGTTGACTATGAGGACTACACCATTTCTTCTAAGGGATTTTTGCCCACAGTAGTAGATATAATGGTCATCTGAGTTAAATTTGCCCATTCCAGCCCATTTTAGTTCACTGGTTCCTAAAATGTCAATGTTCACTCTTGCCATCTCCTGTTTGACCACTTCCAATTTAACTAAGAATATTTGTCTAATGAAAAGACTTGGAAGAGATTGATTCTCCTTCTGCAACAGAGCTGGTTTGCTTACTTCTCAGTATGATAAAGATGCAGCATCGACTTGATTGCTAAGGGCTAAGCAACGTAGCATGCAACATTCACTGGGCATTACCCTAATTTCAGATACAATATGATGTTCAAGGCTTGTCTCATACTTAATCTGCCTAGTCCTAGAAATAGTTCTATAAGAAACCCTGGTTCCTTTGAGTGAAGACATCATTTAAGTCTCTTGGAACTCATTGCTAAAAGACTGTGTCCTATAAATGGGCAGAGCTTAGAAGTATAGGTCTATGACTCTACATAAAACTACAATGACTCATCTGTATCAGTTCTGTCCAGTCACTCAATCATGGCCGACTCTTTGTGACCCCACGGACTGCAACAAGATAGGCTACCCTGTCCATCACCAACTCCTAGAGTTTGCTCAAACTCATGTCCATCAAGTCGGTGATGCATCTTTATCACACTGAAAAGTAAACAAACCAGCTCTGCTGCAGAAGGAGAATCAATCTTTTCCAAGCCTTTTCTTTAGACAAATATCCTTGATAAAATAGCAAGAAACAAAGTCTGTCAGTACCATTTCTTGTAAAATAGGTAGAAATGCAGGAGACCTATAAAAAATTGTCTCTCAAAGCCCAGCTGCAGGTTGATTACAGGATGGCTTTAGAAAGTCACCACATATGGACCTAGGGGTTTAAGACTTTCATCCTCTGGTATCCTTAGCAAGTTGGGGACATTTTTCCTCATGGCTATGAGATGTTTGCAGCAGTTTCTTGGTATCATACTGACATATGCACCTTAATCTAGTGAAAAAGGGATGTTTCTACTCTTGCTTCTCTTTTATTGGTGCAGCCACACTAACAGATTTACCTGCCTGTTTGTGGTTTAGAGGGTAAAAAGTCTGCCTGCAATGCAAGAGACCTGGGTTCAATCCCTGGATAGGGAAGATCCCCTGGAGAAGGGAGTGGTGACCCACTCCAGTATTCTTGCCTGGATAATTCCATGGACAGAGGAGCCTGGTGGGCTACAATCCATGGGGTTGCAAAGAGTCAGACACAACTGAGTGATTTTCATTTCTTTTGGGAAAGTGAAAGTGAAAGTCACTCAGTTGTTTGACTCTTTGCAACCTCATGGACTACAGTCCATGGACTTCTCCACGTCATAATATTGGAATGGGTATCTTCCCAGCTCAGGTCTTCTGCATTGCAGGTGGATTCTTTGCCAGCTGATCTATAAGGGAAGCCCTTCTTTTGGTAAAGATTGGATCATTCATGCCTAATTAATGACTGCTGAGGAGGAGAAGACCTGTCATAATTCTTCCCTTCTATTTTCTTTCCTGCTTCATATGTAAGGGAAGATCCAAACAAATGGAGATTCTATAGCAAAGAAACAGGCAGATGGGAAAACCAGTTGAGACTGCTAAGCTCCTGGATTCCAGGAATATTTCTACTTCTCTGGTCTATAAATTTAAAAAAAAAAATTTTTTTTTGGCAGCAAAGCTGTAAATGATCTTTCTCTTCCATGTAAAATAATAAAATACAAATAATTGCAAACATTTTACATATTGGGAAAATCCTAATGGTGAAGCTCAGTAGAATATACAGCTTCATTCTATTGTGTAAGAGTTTGTGGTTCTTACTCAGGTTATGAGATTGTAATTCAAAGAATTCCTTCTTTTCACCATGAGGATTAGAGACAGTGAACAACAACATTACTATCCCTTTAAGGAATGCTCTCCATCTTCTAAAGTGTTTCTTCTTATTCATAATGTGAAAAAATGTGAATAGGATTGCTCTTCAAAATTATAAATTTTCTTAAACTCCCTTGAGAGCTTATCATTATCATCTTCATCAAGAAGTCATCTCTTGAATTACCAGAGAGCCAATTAGCATGATTATGAGAGCAATTTATATTTGAATGGTCTCTAAATATGTATTTCATGGAAGGAAAGTGAAAAATATCTGTTTGATTAATTTAATTACTAAAGGTGAAATTCAAGAAAAGAGAGTACTTCCTTTCCACTAGATCGGCTTTTCTTTTTCTGTAGGTTAAACTTTTATATCCAAGAACTCTCAAACATACAGCCCTGCTGTGATGGAATAGAATCTCAGGCAAGTGGGTTACCAAGCATTTCTAGTAACCTAGGGAAGAATCTTTCATCTTTTAACCGGTAGAATATAACAAAGGCCTTTTTTTTTGACAGAATGTGTTCTCTGGTCTCCCTTCCCTAAGGGAAGTAATTACATGAAGTGCCCTACCTAGTTTTTAAAATCTGATTTGAAATATGTCACATTTAGTTTCTAAACAGAGGACTCTTCAAACTTTGACCTCTTATACTGGGTCAAATGTTTCTTTAGTCGGTTTTTGTTAGTTGTTTTTTTTTTTAATCAGGAATGTAGTTTCTATCAAAAATTCTGAAAGACACATCCTAGTTCATATATTGACCTGTCTACATGGTGGAAGGGGAAAAGGTCAAGTCCTGGACCAGGCTTTCCCCCTAGAATACGCTGCTTGGGAGCACTTCACATAGTGATAATTTTGGAGTAAGGTTCAGGAAGTCTCAGTTAGCCTCTATTACTGTGTGACATTGGAAAAGTTGCTTAACTGCCTTGGGATCTTTGTTTCCTTATTGTGAAGTTCAGGCATTGGGTTAATGCTAAGAATCATCATTCCATAAACTGATTCATCTCAAGATCTGAGATTTCGTGATTTTTACTAGTTTTATAGGGCTGTAGTCAGGATGTTCTCGACTTAAAGAAATGCCTTTAGTCCTTGAAAAGTTTTGTTTTATAACTGTTTTAAAGGTTCAGTTCTGATTTTTTTCCCTTTTTTTTTTAAATTGGAGGATAATTGCTTTACAGTGCTGCGTTAGTTTCTGCCGTATGACAAGCTGAAGCAGCCAGTTCCATGATTTTTATCTCACTGTTTTCTTCTTCATTTGTGAAAAAACAAAGACTAAGCTTCCTGACTCTTTGTTTTCCTAATTCTCAAATTATCTATTCCTGCCTTTTTGTCTCACTGAATATACTGCTTTTATGGAAATGAGAATAATTTAGTTGTTACAAAACAGAAAGTTCTACCGTGTGCAATAATGTCCTCTTCTTCTGAATTTGTGCTCTAGGACATCAGTAAAACTTTTAATAGAATAATGATAATAACGCAGAGGTAGTGAATACTGCAAGGCATGCCATATTATTCTCTTTAAGAACTAGATGGAGTCCAAATAAAAATAAACAAAAGTAGGTATGTTCTTATATTATGTTCCATAAGTAGGCTGCTTTCTTGTATTAATTATATGTGTCTAATCTAGCTAATCATTGTTTTCTAAACTGTTTATTAAGTCAACTGGGTATGCAATATCATGAAAAATTTCCCAGCCCCTCCCCCTGCCCCCCACCAGCTCAGCCTCTGCCATAATCTGGTGGAGGTAGTGATGCTTTCTGCCAAAAGCTTTGTGAGTAGTGGTTCTTAGATATATTCTCTTTCATGAGGGTATGCGTTTCATGAACTTAAAAGTAAAAAATTTCCTAAGGGAATAATGCCAGAGGCAGAAATCTTCGTAAAGGGATATAGATGGTATGTGAGAGCAGTATGATGAACTTGAGTTCTATTTCTTTTTCTTTTTAATTTATTTTTATTAGTTGGAGGTTAATTACTTTACAATATTGCATTGGTTTTTGCCATACATTGACATGAATCAGCCATGGATTTACATGTGTTCCCCATCCCGATCCCCGCTCCCACCTCTTTCATAAGCTGACTGATTTCTCCCAAAATGGAGTTGACTGAGTGGAGGTGAGAGTTGTGGAAGGAATATAAACAATTGCAACACTGTTGCTATTTTAATTTTAGAAAGGCTAAGGGACCCTAAAAATGCTATTATCCCTCAAGGAAATGATCATTTACCCTGGAATTGAGACTGTGAAGATTTTTGTGGATGCTGTGGTCACTGGTTCTCTAGTATAAATGGCACTACTTCAGTGGTTTAAAAAAGAAACATGGCTTCAGTCAGAATGCTCAAAGTAAGCACAGTGCTAAATACCACACTGGACTGTTTCTTAGCATATTCTCAATTCCAGGAATGGTGAGTCTTGGGAAAATGAAAGTCTTCTTGACTACAAATGTGAAGAGATAAGTAGATTCTGTGCTCCTATCTTGGAATGACGGGAGGTTTCCAAAATGGCAGAGAAATCAAAACCATTTTAAGCATGGAGAAAGCTGAATGTTAGTAGACAATCAGATTAGATCAAGTAAGCATCAGTATTATATGTCCTTAAAAAAAAATGGTTCTTTAAAAAAATTGGAGAATATAACTCTTAAAATCTTTTATTTCATACTATCATTTCCTCAAATATTGGCTTTCTATTGACAAAAAAGTCACTGTTTCTTTTTCTCCTCTGACTGCTGGCTAGGTTCATGGAATTGGCATTACTTCATGAATAAATACTAGTGACCTGTTACTAGCCAAACATGTTACTACTGCAGTAATTTGATATCTGCTCTGGACCATTCCAGCCTTCCCAATTTTGCTTCCTCATATCTAGTTTTGTTCCCTACCACCCCTGCCTCCCCAAGTTAGCCTCTCTTATCCATTCTCCACAGAGATGGCTTTCAAGAACACATGCTTAATCATGTTTCTTTTTGCCTAAAATTGCTTAATAGGGTCACATTGCCTAGAGTATAATGCCTAAGACCCTTAAATCAGACTTAAAAGTCCTTCGTATTTGCTTTTATCTACCTCAATCTGTGATTCTGTCCCAGGACCAGACAGATTAAGGACTACCTCAGTTTTATCCTCTAGCTATAGCAAAGATTTGGGCCAAGAGAGCTGGACCATAAAGAAGGCTGAGCACTGAAGAATTGATGCTTTTGAACTGTGGTGTTGGAGAAGATGCTTCAAGAATCCCGTGGACAGCAAGGACATCAAACCAGTCAATTCCAAAGGAAATCAACCCTGAATTTTCATTAGAAGCACTGATGCTGAAGCTGAAGCTCTAATACTTTGGCCACCTGATGCAAAGAGCTAACTCATTGGAAATGACGCTGATGCTGGGAGAGATTGAGGGCATAAAGAGAAGAGGACAACAGAGGATGAGATGGTTGGATGGCATCACCGACTCAATGGACATGAGTTTGAGCAAACTCTGGGAGACGGTGAAGGACAGGGAAGCCTGGCGTGCTACTTACAGTCCATGGGATCGCAAAGAGTCAGATGCAACTGAGCAACTGAACAACTATAATACCAAAGATGCCAAAGTTCTTGGGAAACACTGCATTGCTGTCTCTTTTCATTTATTACATTTTCTACCCATCTTGCATTTTTATTTCTTCTCTACTTGCAAAATTCCTATTCAACACTCAAAACTTAGGCAACTTTTTTTGAAACAACTTCCATGAAATACTGAGAATCAGTCATTCTCTTTTTTATTTTTCCCACATCCTCAGTATGTGCACAGTTGCTAGCACATGCTAATTTCTTAATAGTTGCTTTTATGTAAATATGTCATACTTATGACTCTAATTCTCTGGATCTGTAATGAAAAAAATATGCCTGTAAACCTTCAAGAGGAATGTGGAATGTACAGGGTGTATCAGGAATCTCACCGAATTGCTGGCAGAGAGACCTGATTGGGATGGCTTAAAAACACTAGGATTTTATATCTTCACTAATATCAAGATCAGAGCTAGACACACAAGGGCTGATGTGGCAGTACCACAAAGTAAATTAAAATTTCATCCATAGGGTGTTGAAGTATAAGCTCTGACAGTTTTTCTTTTTGTAATGCAAGTGCCTAATTTAAAATCTGCCTAAGCATCCACTTCAATGATGGCTATCTGGAATGAATACAGTGCCAACCACAGGGCCAGTTAAAGAGTCAGGCCATGCCCCACCTACTTTGTTTGAGAAACCTTGGTTAATTTCAATAACCGAGTATTTGGGACAAAGATTTCCCCTCGTATGCTTAAATTTCCACACTTGTGTTTAAATTCACTGATATAGAATGAACCTTTGAAACTATAGGCCCTCATCCTAGACCTCAATAAAGCAGAGCTCCAGGCCTGTTGCACACTCTCTCTCTGTCTCTAAGACCTGCTGTGTGTCCCTAGATGTGTCTGTAATTTCTAAGACTTGTAAATACCCATTTTCTTTCTCCTAAAGTCTCTTAATGGTTATTGCTGAGGGTGTTCTGTGTGTGGAATCAAAATTTTGTACCCCAGGACTTCGCTGGTGGTTCAATGGTTAAGATTCTGTGCTTCCCATGCAGGGGGCTCAGGTCTGATCCCTGAGGGGGAAGCTAAGATCCCACAGGCCACGTGGCACAGCCAAGAGGTAAACACTTAAAAAATTACACACCAATGTGACAGGAGGATTATTTTTAAGTAAAAGACGACTCAGGAATTGTTTTCATTTCACTCTTAGCTACCTAATAAATTAGTTAAAAGGGCCTATAACAAGAATGGAAAGAAAGGAAATGTTAGTCGCTCAGTCCTATCCAACTCCACAACCCCGTGGGCTGTAGCCCGACAGTCTCCTCTGCTCATGGGGTTTTCTAGGCAAGAATAATGCAGTGGGTAGCCATTCTCTTCTCCAGGGGATCTTTCTGACCCAGGGATTGAACTGGGGTCTGCCTCATTGCTGGCAGATTCTTTACCATCTGAACCACGAGGGAATCCCTCCAACAACAATGGAACGACCACCAAAGATACCTACTACTGGGGTAGGTGTGGAAGAAGGGGTTTGGCAGGGCCTGGAGGCCGGTGTCCTGTCTGTATCCTGTTGTCTCTGCGTCCCCAGAAAACATATGTTTATAGAACATTTGTTTTCCCATCTCGATGTGAATCGCCTTCCTTCCTTTTGAAGCCCCAACCCAACACCCTGAGTGTTCTCTTCGGTCTTTTGCTGTAGATGGTGTTTAAGGTGAGGGCTTCGGACACGTTGGTGAATTACTCAGTTTTCCTGGGTCTCTTCCATGGGTACATGCTATTAAACTTTTTTGTTTGCTTCACTCCAGTTAAGCTGTCCCACATCAATTATTTATTAGACCAACCAGAAGAACCTAGAAGGGTAGAGGGAAGTTCTTTCCTGTCCCACATTTCCAGACACAGTGAGAACCACAAGGGCCAGCCCCGCCGGGACACGGGTCATCAGCAGACTGAGACCGGCACAGAGCAGTGCTATCATGCCAACTCCTGGTTACCCAGTGTCCGGAGACACTGGAACTCCAGCCATCATACATAAACACCAAGCCGAAAAGTAAAGCAGAAAAGTGGCAAAATGCATCCACTCCAATCTTACCTACAGCCCTCTCTAAAGATCTTTTCTCATAACACAATCTAAATTAGATTTATATTTCATCGGCCTCCTCAGTGAAATATAGACTGGGAAATATATTCACCTGGTTATAATGTATATATTACCCTGGTTCTACTCCAGCTCCAAATTAAAAAAAAATTTTTTTTTTAATTGGTGTTCTGATACTAAGAAGGAAGAGAGATGGATAAATAAATTCTGCTAGAGGAGTCTCAAACTATGAAATCCTAATTTCATAAAACAAGAGCATTGCCTGAAACATGCATTCTTTGAAATACAGTTTTGGAAACAATGGTCTAGGCAATCTCTTTGAAACATTTTTCCCAGTGTAAAAACATGTCATTAATTATTAGTTACCCCAGGCGTGAATTTCAGATCCCCTAAGATCTGATATTCCACTATTTTATTAGATCAAAACCTGCATGTTTAGTTCAAATAACTTTTTTGTGTTCCCTTTGGCTCTGTACATTTATGAAACATTTTCTCTAGGATGGTAATGATCCTTTCTCTTTAGAGATTTTTTCCAGAAACCTGTCATTTTTCTTCCAAGGGACCAAAGTCTAGAAGCACCTAGAATAAAGATGGGTCAGCTATATTTTTATGCTAGAAGACTGATTCAGGTGCTTCTACCCATCTTATTGTGTAGACAGTCTGTTGTCTCCTATGGCATCCACTGGAAGAGAAAATGTTATGTGCCGTATTTCAGCTGCTGTCTAGAGCCAGGCTATTCAAACAGTGAAGATAAAAACCACCAATCATTTTGTACCATTACTGAACCTACCAATCTTTGGGATACTACAATTCTCTATCAAATGATGACAAAGCTGCCTGCTTTATAAGGGAAGAAACATCTGCAGCATAAAAGATGCTGCATTAAAATACAGGCTATATATTCTGCAAAGATCCTGGCTCTGAAGCCAGATAGTTCCAAGGTTCAAATCTTGGCTCAGGCATTGGCTGGATGGAAAATATTTGAATTTTCCACCAAAAAGAGCTTTGCCTCTCTGAGCCTGAATTCCCATCTCTGAAAGGAGCATACAAGCATTTTGCAGAATAATCTTGAGGTTTAGAAAAAAACCAGTAAAGCATTGAGCATAGTTCCTGGCACATGTACTCCTCCATAATTTGTTGTCTTCCTTGTCTTCTTATTCCTTCCCCACCCCTCCTCATCCTTTTCCTCATCTTTAGATTGTTATTTTTAGTGGCTGTAGAAGTATCAATGCTCTAGTAGTAATAGTAATAGCTAGTTGCAAATATACTTTATTCTGTTCTCCACACACTTTCAGGTGAAGGCTTTTTTTTTTCCTTTGCAATCCATACACCTGCCTTCCATTGTGCAAATGTATTCTTTATTTTCAGAAGACTCATAGCATCAATAGACTTTGTGTCTTTTTTAAAAATAATGAGGAATGTGAGCCAGTTTAATTCACAAAGGAACAGAGACAGCATCTATCCCATCTGATTGCCTACTGTAGTCTATAATTTTCAACACGATCTGGCTCCTGCACAAATGGCTAAATTCAGCCAGTTTTCCTTTTCCTCTCACTCATTATGTTTCAGCCACACAGCTTTTCTTTCTCTTTTTCAAGCTTCAGTGTCTCTTCTCATTTGGCTTCTCTCTCTCTCTCCCTCTCTTTTCCCTTCCATTTCACTTTCTCTCCCTCTCCTTTTCCCTGTCTTCCTGGAACATTCTCCCTCCCCCCAAAGTCTACATGACAGACCTTTATCTTAAATGCTGTCACTTCAGGCAGGCCTTTCCGGACCACCCTATTTAAAGAAGATTTCCTAATGATATTATTCTTTTCATTGAGCTTCATAATATTTATAACCATCTGAGATTTTAAAATCTATGTATTCACCTTTTTATATTTGTCCTTGCTCACCAGTAGGCATGCAGCAAGAGAGGAAGGAAATTGTTGGTCATAGTTAGTGCTCTATCCCTTGAATCTGGAATAATCCCTGCCATCTGGAAGATGCTTGATATATACCTGAATCAATGAATTAATGCTAAGGAAACCTTAATTGGGATTCCCAGGTGGTGCTAGTGGTAAAGAACCCACCTGCCAATTCAGGAGATGCAAGAGACACAGGTTCAATCCCTGGGTCAGGAAGATCCCTTGGAGGAGGAAATGGCAACCCACTCTAGTACTCTTGCCTGGAAAACTCCATGGACAGAGGAGCCTGGTGGGTTACAGTCCACAGGATCAAAGAGTTGAACACAATTGAAGCCATTTAGATAGCACAGCACAAACCTTTACTAAATATGAAGGAAGGGAATCACAGGATATTTTTAGTCTTTTGTCTTTTTATACTTCTTTTATATGCTGCAAGTGTTTTTTCCTACAATCTCTCAAGACCTATAAAGTGTCTAATGTTTATTTACTTGTAAGCTAATACTTTATTCTGCTGCCATTTCAAGAATGCTAGTAAAAGACATAAGATCCTCACGTCAAAAACAAAGGATTTTATTATTCCAAGCACGCAGCATGAGGCATGCAGCATGAGCATCACATTTGCATCAGTGTCCCATGCCCCAATTTTCACAGGGTGACATGAAGAGGGCCAGGTGACATCTGCAAATTGAATGGGGTGCATTATAGGAAAGGAGACTCCAATTTAGGGGACCCACATGTCTTACTATAAGAAATAAGCATGCTTGCGCTTTGTTCCAAATTGAAACATTATCTCTACCTTCCAAGGCTATAAGAAAAATTGCTTTTTGCTCTAAAGAGACATACTCTCTTATACGGATGTTTACTAAAGAAACATCTATGAAAAAATAATCTGGAAGAAAGCAACGACTGTCTCCTGCTCATAAGATGTGCAGAAATGCCAGAAAATGCATGTTTCTATCTTCCAATAAATCCTTCTAATTCTTACTCACATTTCACCCCAGTGTCTCTTTTGCTCCTCTACCTTCTATGATGTGTTCAATCCATTTGTCCACTCTGAATGCTCCTGGTTCTCAGGAAGCTTATAGTCTAGTATCAGTGAGTAAGGAAACCCATTTTCCAGCTCCCAAACCAAAATTACCTGCCCCAACCTGTGAGTACAGGGCCCTAAATACTCGAAGCGGCAGCCACTGTTTCTCAGCGACATCTCTCTAGGGATATTAGACAAGAAGTAGTAATGCTTTCCAGTGAGAACAGAAGGCTGGCTATCTACTGAAGCACTTAGAAATATTAAACTCAGCAGGAGAAGTTTAAGAATGATTGCACTGAGGAAAATCCCCTTATATGATTTACTCTTGTTGGTATTCGTAATAATCAGAAGATCCCTAACCAGCAGGGCTCCAATACTTTGGAGATGGAAATGTGCCTGTCATAGTTTGCAATGTAATCAGTCTATATTTGTAAGGACTGGACTAGAGGAGGGAAGTTTTTAGTCCAGTAGAAGCCTAGGCACCAATATCTGAGTGTCAAGTTTTTGAAAATAATCAGCCAGTTCTTTTGCCTTATACATAAGGGATACATGGACTGATAACTAGGAAAATAATTTTCTCGATTAACAGTTGCAATAAGAGACATAGTATTCAAAAAGAAATACAGAAGGGTGTAGAGGCTATATTATACAATTTGCAAACTGCAACATTAACATTTTTTCTTTTTACCTGTTCAGAGGTTCATGAGGCCAAGGAGAAGAAGTAATTGTACATTCTGATTGATCTAACTTCAGTGTTTGTATGATCTCAATCTTTCAAAACACTTATGACTAGACTACAGTCTTTAAGGTAGGATTATTTAAAGCCTATAATGACTGCCCATGCTGATAGACATTGCCATCACTTTTAGGAATCTTAAATTCATCCATTAAATCCTAAATTGTACAATGCATCCAGGGAGATATGTGTTGCTTGATGTGTAGCATTAGCATGCCTGTTTTGTAAATTCTCAAGTGATGGTGACAACAGCTGTGTCCCTTAAAAAAAAACAAAATCTTACAGTGCCACTAACTCCAGTAATGATACCTATGGTGAAATTTCCCTCAGATAATTGAGTTCTAACCTCACTTCAGTCCTGAGTGTTCACTGGAAGGACTGACGTTGAAGCTGAAACTCCAATACTTTGGCTACCTGAAGCGAACAGCTGACTCATTTGAAAAGAGCCTATGCTGGATTGAAGGCAGGAGGAGAAGGGGACGACAGAGGATGAGACAGTTGGATGGCATCACTGACTCAATGGAGATGAGTTTGAATAGACTCCGGAAGTTGGCGATGGACAGGGAGGCCGTTGTGCTGTGGTCCATGGGGTAGCGAAGAGTCAGACACGATTGAGCGACCGAACTGAACTGAACTGAACCTCACTGTGAGGAACAAATATTAATCTCAATCTGTAGAGAGACTGAGTCTCAGAAAGATTTATAAGAGTAGTGATAATAATAATATTAAGGCTAGAACTAATATCAGTTACATTAAAAAATGTTCATTGAGTATTTATCATGTGCTAAGCACTGGGCTTCCCTGGTAACTCAGATGATAAAGAATCTTCTCGCAATACAGGAGACTCAGGTTCCATCCCTGGGTCAGAAAGATCCCCTGGAGGAGGGAAAAACAGCCCACTCCAGTATTCTAGCCTGGAGAATCCCGAGGACCGAGGAGCCTGACAGGCTGCAGTCCATAGGGTCACAAAGAGTCGGACACGACCGAAGTGACTTATAAGCACTGTGCTGAGAACTTGATTTACCTAATTTAGGCCTCACAGGAAAAATCTGAAGTAGCTCTTATTCCTAATTATCTGGCAAATAATCAGAGACACAGAAGGTTAAGTAATCTGTCTCTGCTCAGTAATTCGCTGAGCCAGGACATGACCCCTGTTTCTGTGAAAATGCCCTGCTGTCCGTCTACCTGGTTGTCTACTTCATGGAGCTTGCTTTGAACAAAACCTCTGCCGCCTCTGTGCCCATCCAAGATTGGACGTCTGACCCCTCCCTCCAGCCTCCGCTCTCACTTCCTCTCAGAAGCAAAAGGACAGTCCTTCTCTTTGCAACCAGCCTGCTCAGTCATTCAGTCATGTCCGACTCTTTGCAGACCCATGGACTGTAGCCCACCAGGCGCCTCTGTCCATGGGATTTCTCAGGCAAGAACACTGGAGCAAGCTGCCATTTCCTTCTCCAGGGGATCTTCCTGACCCAGGGATCAAACCCATGTCTCCTGTGTCTCCTGCACTGCAGGCAGATTCTTTACCCTCTGAGCCATCAGGGAAGCCTGTCAGGGAAGCCCTCGAGACTGATGTATGCCTTACTTCCCTGAATCGTGCCACCTTGACTATCACACTAATTTTTACTCACTCTTTTGAAATGCAAACCTATTTAAGCTGGGTTGGAAATAAGAAAATGCTACTCTCATCTACCAAGATGCAGTAGTAAAATGTAATCATCAGAGTGTTAAAATTAGAAGTGTTGCAATAAAATCCTGCAGATATATTTATCAGTGATTAATCCTGACCTTTTCATCCTTTAGGCAGAAAGCCATCCTTTCAAGCCAGAGAAAATAGATGCCCAAAGTGTAACATATATTCATTTGGAAGAATTGTTTTCTTTCTTTGTACAAAGATGCAAAGCAGAATTATATGTTTCTCTTGACCATGAGGTTAACTTTTTTAAATCTCCATAAACAATGAATTTATGATGGTACATTTTTTTAGGTGTGAAAAAAAAGACAATTGGGAAATTTAAACTTACTCTGTTTTAAAGGAGAGTTTTAAACTTACTCTGTTTTAAAACAGCCTCTCTTTGTTGAGGGTATGTGAAAATTAAAAAAAAAAATAACAGCAAAAGCTTCCATATGAGAGAAAAGAGCATGCCTGATAGGAATTTGGAGTTGTTTACTTACATACCTGTTGGCAAAATCCCAGAATCAAACTTACATATCTTTTCAAGTAAGGGAAACAAAGGGACTTATTTAACAATTGGCCCATGAGAATTACAGGGCTAGTGGCGTTCCAACGTCTGCAGACAGAGAACTAGGCAAAGAACTGGTTCCCATCAATGTGATGCTAACAAACTTAAACATATGCTCCCTAGGCTAGCTAGCAAGCACAAAACAAATTCTGCCTGAAACAAACAAACCAAACATGGGGAGGGGCTGTAAGTCTCCACACCAGTGATTCTATAAACTGTTCTGGTATTTATAGCATGCACCCAGCCAGTCTTTCCTACTCAGCCATGTCTATTCAGTTGATTGACAGCCTCTGTTTTTCAATCATCTGTTACTGAGTTTATAGTAAACCTATAAGCACATTTTTTGAAGCAGAACTTAAGATTCTGAACTAAGTTATCTTATTTCTGGAGGGAAGTGTTACTCCTGGATGACTATGTAATTAGGAGAACAGAGAAAGTGAGTATGAGCTTCTAGCACTAGACTGCCACTTCCTCTTCAACTTCTAGAAGTGAATGAAATCTCAGCAATTTTGAGAATACAACTTTTTCTGGGTGATAATTATAATACAAACTTGCCTCTGCAAACACGTAAGAGACTTCTCTGGTTTTAAGTGAACTCAGGTGTCATTGATTTCTTCTGTATTAGGAAATTGATATCACAACCTTTTACTTTTTCTTTCTGTTATTGTTTTATTAAAGTTGTTACAAAATACGTATATACATTTAAAAGTTGTACTATGTGGAAATGACAAATTAAAAAGGTGTGGTATCTACAGATAGTTTTATTTGTCTGAAATGTGCACCATTTGTCTGAAATGTGCACCATTTCAGACCTATATTTTACCTTGTTTTTTATATATATTTTGCAAAACAGAAATCATACTATTTACATTTGCTTTTTGATTCAGCAATACATTGCAAGCATCTTTTTGTGTCAATGAATAAGGATTTACTTAGTTTTATTTTTAAACATTGCATACAATTTCATGATGTGAATATATCAAAATTTATTCAACCATTCCCCTATATTTGAACTTTTATGCTTCTAATTTCAGAGGTATTTACTAATGATTCTACATTAAACCTCCATCTATATGCACACTTTCCCTCTTGTACTAAAATATCTAAAGAATGCATTCCTAGAAATAGTATTACTGATAGAAATTTGGACTATATATATTTGTCATTTGATATATACTAACATTGCTTTTATTACCAGCAACTTTTCAGATGAACATTAAATCAGAACATTAAAGTCTTTAAAATATTTGTATCAATCTGATAACCATGACATTATCTTGTTTTAGTCTGTATTTTCTTGATCACAACTGTAGTTAGATACCTGCTCTTATATTTCTGTTAGTAGAATTATCTTAGTGATATAACATTTCATCTTCTGTACTCATTTCTTTTCTGTGAGTTATCTTTTATTATTTGTTTAACTGATCTATAGGATTTTTGCAAATTTCTTCCTTCAATAAGAATCCATTTTTATTTACAGTTGGAGGTGCAAATCAAATTAAAAGCTTCTGTTTGACTTTAATGTATGCTTCATAATGTTGCCAAAAGTATTAAATAATAAATTACTTCACAGATTTGGAATATTACTTTTTTATATAAAATTTATCATATGTTCATGAATGTTTCTGGGCTTTTCATTACTTTTTTAAATAGCTATATAGATCGTTCGGGGCCAGAAATCTTGAGTTTATTTACTATACTTTTTCATACTCATTTTTCTATCTGGTAGAACAATGTCTATGCCTAGATCTTCTTTCCCCTAAAAAATTCTTGATGATTTTGTTCCCATATACTCCTTAATGAGGACTTGTGAATTGATTTTACCAGTTCTAAGGATAACCTGACTAATTATTTAGTACATATATAAAGATTTTGAATAAAATAAATTCTGGGAACTCCAGGCAGTAATATACACATAGATATGAATTCTGCAAATGGGAATGAGAAAGCAAAACTAGTAGTTCTAAGTAGGTGTGCCCTTCAATACAGTACTATGCTGTTTAAATAAATCTTCAATTTGAATATGAATTTGAAAACCAAATAGAAATTATGATAAGGGTGGCTACTGAGGGTTCTTCAAATAAAAGCGATATGAACAAGTAACTACTTAATATTGTCCAGGCATCATGTTTTTAGATTTTAAATAAAAGTTTATTTTTCCATACATTTAATGTGTTGAGCTCTGAAGACTATATTTATCTTTATTTCTTAATCAATGTTTCACAAAAGAAGGGATGTTAACAACTTTAGAGTAAGAATGATATTTGAAAGGAAAAGAAGGACAAGAAAATTTGGGACTACAATTTCAAATTTTACAAACACTGGCTCTACCTGTATCCCTACATTGTAGTAGATGGGTTACTATAAGGTTTAAACTAATTTAGTCCTAAAATGTTTGGATTTTTCCCCTCTCACATTTTCCTGGTGCCTCACAAGCTCTTCTCAAGGAAGGTGGTATTAGTCTACCTTCTATTTTAATATTTTTTTAATTTTCCTTTGTTCTTATATATTGCTCCGAACCAAATTACACCTTGATTTTGGGAAATGCAGGGGATGGAGACCACAGTTTGTAATGGATTTTTTTTTTTTCATAATTTATGGGGCCTCCCATGAGCATGTATGTGGGCAATAGCGGCTCCTCTGTTTGAGAGCAGAGCTTGTATTCGTGTCCTCCTTAAGCTTTTGACAAAGGCTTTCCAAACCTTGACTGACCTTCCCCAACCATGTTCTTCCAAAGCCAAAGGGCAGTTCCCCTGAATTCGCGGACTTGCTTGCGAGCCTGACAAAAATTTCTCCAGGCACTGAAATCATGATTTAAACATATGGCTGTCAGACTAACTTAGGACAGTTCAATCCCTGAAATAGCTAGTTTTCCTAGAGGTATGGAGTCTCTCAAGGTCACCTAAAGAGTAACTACAGTATTTTAACATGGTTCACCAAACTAATAACAAAGGGTAAGAACAGAACATCAGTCTAGATAAGTTGCTTTTCAGACACTGTTTCTAAGTTCTGGATGCATTCCACTTGGATTTTTAAAAGAAATATAAGCATCTTTTAAATTTGAATTTATCTATTGAAAATTGCAAAACAAAAAATGTTTTGTTTTGCAACTTCAAATTGATAATAGTTGATATTTGTGTTTAATTTGAATTTCTGAACATTGATATGATTCACTTGGTTCACCAAGGAACTTCCCTGCTAAACTGCCATTCTGAAAGATTCCCCAACACATTAAAAACAGGAAAAGCATGGCATAAAATGGATCTCATCAGAGTTTCCCTGATACCTTATTTGTCTAGCAAAGCTTTCTTTGATTTATCTTCGATTCCAGAAGTTGCCAAATCAATAATAAATGGCTTGTCTTTCACTGTTGCTTTCTAGAATTTTTGGACTGCTTCCTACTTCAGCAACAACTATACCAATTATCAGAAAACAGTAAAACATAGCCAAGAGTAGATAATTTTCCTGAACTTCTTATTTATCCCTTTGTTTTCACGTCATTTATTTTATATTCCATTTTTTCTATTTTCAATATTAAACTATCTTATATTTTCACCCAATGTGAGTTGTCTTATTGGTGAAATAGTTAAGCAGAAGAAGTTGGAGGAAGAAGAATTTTTTATCTTCTGTTGTGGGGTTATAGTTGAGTCTTGCAGATGCTTCAGCCTTAAGCATTTTATGTCTTTTGTGCTACCACCTGCTGAGTCAAATTTTTCTGAAATAATGAATTTGCTTTCCCTGCAAAGACCAATATTTTCTTGCTATAAGTTCATATAATGCAAAAGCCCAAATGGTCAACCTGGTATTTGATAAAATCTGACTGTGTTGGTTCAACTGCAAAGTTTCAGCTTAACTGGTGGACATGTGTAAAACCTTAATTTCAATATTTGAAAAGCTAAGTTATTGGAAAAGTCATATATTATCACAAATTATTACACTATAAAGATTGTGTTAACTATAACTGCCAATTCTTGAAAATATTGTATAAGTACACCATGGATATTCCATGTAAAATAAAGTTATTAATCATCTAATACAATACAAATAAAGAAACAAGTTTAGAGAAGCCAGGTAACCAAACAGTAAGTCACTTACTGAGAAAGAAAGTGTCTAACTCTAAATTCTACATTCTTAAATAGGTTATTCTTATTCTCTATTTGTTGTTGTTTAGTCACTAAGTTGTGTCTGACTCTTTGTAACCCTATGGACTATAGCCCTCCAGGCTCTTCTGTCCATGGGATTTCTCAGGCAAGAATAATGAGTTGCCATTTCCTTCTCCAGGGGATCTTCCCGACACAGTGATTAAACCCACATCTCTTGCATTAGCAGGCAGATTCTTTTCCGCTGAACCACCAGAGAAGCTCTTCTTCCTTATATCAAACATTTAAAAATGTATTTTATATTTCACTGTCACAAACATTTGCAATCAGAAATATTTTCATCAGCCTCTCATGCCATTTCTACTCCCAGATTACAAGGAAGGGAACTACCTTCACTGCTTAATAATCATGAATTTCTGGAAGTCACAAAATCTATGCCTGTGGTCAAATTCAAGTTCTGATTTATACCCCATGTGTCTTTGAGGAAGTCCCTTATTCTTTTTGAACCTAGGTTCTCTATCTGTAAACAGCATAATTATAAGAATGTAATTGCAAAGTTCATGTCAAGGAGGGAAAAACTAGTACAGTGTCTGGTATATTACAGTCATTAAATAGGAGATAATCTCTTTTATGAGGGGAGGGAATAGTATTTTGGAGATCATTCTCTTATCTCCCTAAATGAAATTTATGAATGGTCTGCTTTCTGTTGAAATTCTAACATTGAGCACGTGTAGTGACAAACAGTAAGCCCACTCAACTGCTTTCAAAATCACACTTTACATCTTTCAAAGGCAATTAGGAGCTGTCATCTTTATAACCAGTTAAAATGTAGGACAAATAAATATATCTTTATTTGTCATCTTGATTTTTTTATGTTAACTTGGTATCAGACTATACATTGTGTCCTTTTACTCACTAAGAGAAATGCTTTCTGGGCCAGATTTCCAGTTCTCATAGTGAATAGCCTACATTTATGAAGTTTGCATGGGTTTTTTGTTTCATAAATACAATTACTCAAAAGTGATTATCATTCACCTTTAAAATTCTTTAGTTCTTCTCTACTCCTGCACAAGTTCATATATATATACACAAATATATACATATATATAATATATATAATTGAATATATATTATATTATAAATATAATAGAGGTTTTGAAATATTCTCCGAGAAAAATCTTGATGAACATTATTATAAGCAAAATGGAAATGTGTTAGGATAAGATTCTTTAGTTGTAAATGTAAGTTTAAAAATTCATTAGCTCTTTTTTCTACATTTAACACAAGGACTTTAGTTACATTTGGATATATTTATGAACAACCTAATAAAAATGCATCTACATCCACAAACTCGTTTTCATTTCATTGCACTGAACACAATAATTGTAAACATCAAGAATTGGAAGCTATTGAACAGATGGGGCATTAGTGTCTTAATTCTTGATCTTTGTTCTAGTAAATCCTTCCATTTCATATCCTTTCCACAAATCCTACAGCCATTCAGGGCACAATGAATGATTTTTAAAATGCTGCTTTAATGTTCATGTCACTTTTTGTGTTTTACAATTTCAAACAAATATGTAGACTCAGGTGCCCAAGCAGTATAATGAGACCATATTAAAATATTAAAATAATGTAAACTAGGCATATCCTAATCATGCCAGAAGATTCTGCATATACTACAATAAATGCGGTTTCTTGGTACAAACATGCCTAATGTTTTTTATTATTTCTAATAAATAAACCCTGTAAACTAATTCCTGACTGAGATTTTTATTTTTCCATGTTGCATGTCAGATACTTAATAAATGATACTGATTGACTATCTATTCATTATGTTTATCTTAACAAAGAAAAATAGAGGTAAATAAACATACTAATGGTTTAAAGGACTTTACACAGAGACTGTACATACATACGCACATATTCAAAGCTTTACTGATGGAAGCACATACACATCCTGAATGTCTTCATTTTGCCATAAAAATAGAGAATATATGTTTCCTGAATCAAGTCATATAGAATATAGCATTTTAACACATCTGTTCTAGGGTTGCGACAGCATTTTAACTATGTGTGTTTTCTTACCTTCCCCTGGCTTACACCTTTACTCTTCAATTTGCAAACGGAATCTACAGAGTCCAAAACCCTTTTTCAAAGTTTTAGGAATCACTGATATTTTATTTGACATTTGAAAACAATTTCTTTCAACTATCAGCATATTATAATTCTTAACTCTGAATAAAACTGCAGTTTTCTGCTTGGGTTGATGGGGTTGACATCTGCGCAAAGAAAAGACTTTGAAAGAAAATGGGTGAATCTAGGTTACACATGAGTTGCTTATAACTGAAAACAGCCACAGATGAAAACTGGATAGTGTCCTACTTATGTGACTATTAAGGAGAGTCTAGCTCTCACATGTGTATTTTATTCTTGATGGTTATTGCTTGGGTCCTTCTTAAGTCTTATGGAAAAATAACATAAACTGTAGCTTTGGGGAAAACTACTGCTGACTGTAGTAGCTGTGCTTAGAATGTATCTGATGGGTTCTCTCTTAGGACATATTCTTTTTACATCTTTCTGGTTTAGGGGAGAGCAGACAGGATGATGCGAGAAGATCTGAGCTCACTTCCTCTCAGGAGCATACCAAAATCACAACTATACTAAGAACAACCATCAGTGGAAAAGACTGGAACCCACGGAAGAAAACCTTTTCCAACATAAAAGAGGAACCACAACGAGACAGTAGGAGGAATGGATGTACAATGTGATCAAATCCCATCCCCACACTAGGTGGGTGACATACACACAGGAAAATAATTCTACCACAGAGGTTTCCCCCTCAGGAGTGAGAGTTCTGAGCCCCATGTTAGGCTCCCCAGCCCAGGGGTCCAGAACCAAGAAGATAATCCCCCAGAGCATTCGGCTTTCAAGGCCAGCTGAGCTTAACTGTCGGAGCCTCACAGGACTGAGGGAAACACAGACTTCACTTTTAACAGGGAACACAAAATACCACGGCAAAAGCAGTCATTTGATAGGTACCTGGGCCAGACTCCTTGGAAGGAAAGTTATGACCAACCTAGACAGCATATTAAAAAACAGAGACATTACTTTGTCAACAAAGGTCTGTCTAGTCAAGGCTATGGTTTTTCCAACAGTCATGTATGGATGTGAGAGTTGGACTATAAAGAAAGCTGAGCACCGAAGAATTGATGCTTTTGCACTGTGGTGTTAGAGAAGACTCTTGAGAGTCCCTTGGACTGCAAGGAGATCCAACCAGTCCATCCTCAAGGAAATCAGTCCTGACTGTTCATTGGAAGGACTGATGTTGAAGCTGAAACTCCAATACTTTGGCCACCTCATGCAAGAGCTGACTCATCTGAAAAGACCTTGATGTTGAGAAAGATTGAAGGCAGGAGGAGAAGGGAATGAGGAAGAAGAGATGGTTGGATGGCATCACCAACTCAATGGACATGAGTGTGAGTAAACTCCGGGAGTTGGTGATGGACAGAGAGGCCTGGCATGCAGAAGTCCATGGGGTCGCAGAGTCCCACATGCCTGAGCGACTGAACTGAATTGGGCCAGACTTACCTGCTGGTCTTGGAGAGTCTCCTGGAGAGGCCAGAGTCTGCCACTCACCCTGCTGCTGCTGCTAAGTCACTTCAGCCGTGTCCGACTCCGAGTGATCCCATAGATGGCAGCCCACCAGGCTCCCCCGTCCCTGGGATTTTCCAGGCAAGAACACAGGAGTGGGTTGCCATTTCCTTCTCCAATGCATGAAAGTGAAAAGTAAAAGTGAAGTCTCTCAGTCGTGTCCGACTCTTCGCGACCCCATGGACTGCAGCCTACCAGGCTCCTCCGTCCATGGGATTTTCCAGGCAAGAGTACTGGAGTGGGTTATCATTGCCTCCTCTGGTAACTCACCCTGGGGACATTCAATTACGGGAAAGCGGCGGTGGCCATACTGATTTATTAGCATCACCACCAGACCTGGTCCTGCCCAGCAGGCTATGGTACACGTGTTGGTGCTGGGACTCACGCCAAACAACTGAAGGGGCCAAACACAGCCCCGCCCATCAGTCGGCACGCCCCTAGACACGTTAGGGTTCCACGTGTGGGCCAAGCTCCAGCTCCACCCACCAAGGACAGGCACCGGAAGCAAGAAAATTAGGATCTACCACGCAGGTCAGACTCTAACCTGGGACCTGCTGGGCCCTGACCATGCCCACTAGCAGGCCAACCCAAGCTTTGGGACCCCCCCCCCCCCAACACCCTTTACTCAACTGTATCAACAAATATTCTCCCCCTATCCACATCCCATCTTCCCCACTCTGACCCAAGGAACAATCCGAAAAGGGTTCTGGGCTCCCTGATCTGCAGCCAGACTCCAGGAAACAGTCTGCTACTAGTGGTCTTGCACTAACCCCAGGACCTGGCTTCACCTGCCAGTGGGTGGGCAGCAGCCCAGAGTCTTTGGGACCCCGAGTCTGCCCACCAGTGAGCAAGCACTAGCCCCTGGGGCCTCCTAGGGTTCCTCAACCAGCCACCTCGTGACCCGGCTCCACTAAACCACAGCCAGCAGCATCTGCACACGGTAGAGCCTGGCAACCAACCAGACTAGGAACCAACTCTGCCCACCCTACCACCCAGACACATACAGTTTGGGTGATGGGAGGCGAGTGCACCACTGGGATGCATAAAATGCCTCCTGCAGAGAGCCACTTCTCCAAGGTCGAGATATGTAATTAACCTATATAACAGACATAAAAATACAAATAGCAACTTAGACAAAAGTTGTGGCAGAGGAACATGTTCTAGGCAAAGAGATAAGATAAAACCCTAGAACTGAGTGAGGTGGAGACAGACGATCTACTAGAGAAAGAGGTCAGAGTAATGATGGTCAAGATGATCAAAGAACTCAGGAGGGGAATGGATGCAGGGAGCAGGAAGTTAGAAGTTTTCAACAGAGAATTCCTTGGACAGAGGAGCCTGGCAGGGTCTGTCCATGGGGTCAAAACGAGTTGGGCACAACTGAAGGACTAACCCTAGGAAATATAAAGAATAACCTAATAGAGATGTATGGTTTGGATTTTATGTAAAGTACTCTATGCCTACGGCAGGCCTAAGGAAAAAAACTTTTTTTTTTTTCCCCTCAGAATACCTTAGAATATGGGCTGAGGATTTAAGGTTGTATGTGAGCTTGCTTGTCATGGTACCTTGTCTGATAACTGAGAATTTTCTGGTTCAGTTAAAGCTTATGGAAAATGTGGATAAAATAATCAGTATTGTGAATTATATGAACATGCTGAAGATAATACACTAAAATGTTTGATAAATAATGAATTTGTGTTAAGATCAAAGAGAAGGAAACAAATTCACTGGATATCTACCAGGTGTTATACAAGATGACTATGTATTTTGCATTTGTTTTCCCATGTTATGCCACAACTAGCTAATGAGATAATAGTACCTCATTTTAAAGCTTCAGAAAATGAGGTTCAGAAAAGTTGAATAATACCAATGGCCACAAGTCTATTAGGTGTCAGTGACTAAAGAGCTGTATCCATATATGAGCAATCATTCTGCCATGTGTTGTGTGCTAAGTTGCTTCAGCTGTGTCAGACTCTTTGCGACCCCAGGGACTGTAGCCTGCCAGATTCCTCTGTCCATGGGATTCTCCAGGCAAGAATACTGGAGTGGGTTGCCTCGCCCTCCTCCAGGGGACCTTCCCAACCCAGGGATTGAACCCATGTCTCTTGTCTCCTGCAATGACAGGCGGTTCTTTATCACTAGCACCACCTAGGAAGCCCCACATGGTTTCTGCGCCATGCTAACCTGCAAAAATCACTGAAAAAATTACATAATCTTTTTTATTTGTCTGAGTGGTTGGAGCAAACAGTCTCTCTACATGCCTTTAGAATGTCAAACATTTATGACTTAAGTATGAGAAAATTTTGGCTTTCTTTTTACTGTACTTACCAATGCTGAGATGTCAAACTAGCCTTCAGGCCTGGGAAAAATTGTCTAACTGATGACAAAGATGTCTAGCTTAAGGTACAGAATTACTTTATTACCTTAAAGTACAGTTCTTTTCTTTTTCTGAACTGAACTATTAGTTCAATATCAATTATAGCTGAAGGGCTACCCCTGTGGACATGTGTATAGTTCATTACCAAGACAGTCAGTAGCATATACAGCAAAATTAGAAAGTGGGGAGCAAGTTTAGTGAGTGAAATGGTTCCATATAAATATCCAAATATTATTAATCATATATATTTGGATATATATAAATGAGGATGAAATCCTATTTAACTGCCACCTGTACATTTCTTACTATAGACAGATGACCATTAAAGTATTAACATTAAAATATATTTCCAATGTATATATTTGAGCCATTCAAATAGATTTTAAAAGACCACTTTACCCTCTGGGCTTCCTTGGTGGCTCAGATGGTAAAGAATCTGCCTGCAATGTGGGAGATCTGGGTTTGATCCCTGGGTCAGGAAGATCCTCTGGAAAAGGGAATGGCAACCCACTCTAGTATTCTTGCCTGGAGAATTCCATGAACAGAGAAGCCTGGCTGGCTACCCATCCATAGGACTGCAGAGCTGGACACGACTGAGCAACCAACACTTTACCCAAGATCTCAGCTGAAGCTTATTTGATATTTTATCATTTTACTTACCTCTTCTCCCTCACCCAAAATTATTTTGTAAATGATGAAAAGCCACCCTGAATTAATGAGAACATGCTCGATATTATTTTTCTCATTTGGTTCACATTTAGTTGGATAAAGTGAAAACATTTCTGTTGAAAAGAATCAGTACACTTCTTCAATTAGGTCAGGGCTTCCTGCCATTTAAAATTGACAGAAAAAGCAAAATGTACCAGACTGCAACACTGGAAATAGAGCTATTAGACCTCCCCAGGATCTCTGGTCCTAGGTTTGACCTCAAGTCCCTTCTGCCCAGAACTAGTGACTGTTTCAAGGGGATTTCACAACTACCTTCATGAGACAGAAGGAAAATAGCAGAAAACTTCTAAAGTCAGCTTGACACCATGGTGCAATTGGATATACTATATCATCAAAAGAAAGAAGCCCATCACAAATTAACACCTTTTTTAAATACTCAGAGGTAGGTTTTATGTGACTGCTATGAAGATGGTCAAACATAGACATAAAAATAAAACAGATCTAAACATGAACTCACAACCACATCTTAAGGAAATAAAGTAATGTAGAGATCTAGTTAAGAGGATAAGCTTTGAAGTTGGAAGTTCTGAGTTTGCATTCTAGCACAAACATTCACTAGCTGTGTGACCTTGGGCAAATCTCTTCCTCTCTCTAATCCATAATTTATTGAATGAATTGTAAAAGAGGGATACATGACTATCTCTCACAGATCTGAGAAGGAAATGGAATGATTTATGCAAATTGATTAGCACATTATTTGGCAATAAGTAAATATTTTAAGAATATTCAACATCATGGTTATTGTGATTTCAGGAACTTAATTCAATCAGAGGCACACTCACTTTAAAGGGTTTCCCTCCCCAGGTAAAAGAAAAAAAACAAAAATGTCAACACCTATCTAAAACAGTCAATGTAACAAGACCATATAAAATAAATGACTGCTTTGCCATTAATTTCTTATGGTTTATTCCCTGGTTTTATATGCACCTGTTAATGATAACTTAGATGGAAAATAATAACCACATTCATAATTTAGAATTGTTATTGCTTTTTTTGAAATAGTCAAACTATCAATATTTTAAATATCCACAATTTATTCATCAAAAACATACATGTCCCAAAAGAAATTATATATACATCATCTAGCAAAACCTATCTTGTGAATATTGTATCTTAAATAGAGAATCATCATATGGGTATTTCCATTTTCATATTTTTACCATAGTTTTCAGATAAATTTGATAATTATTCATAAATATTCATTTATTTTGAAAGTTATGGAAATGTGCAGTTGTATTTTGCTGGAAAGTCACATAACACTTTTAGTCTCAAGTAAGATGTGATTGGCATTGTTTTCAGAGATCATTGCTCAAATGATAAAGGTCAGTGTTTATGCTCAAAAAAACAATCAGCAGAGTGATTTGGTTGTATGTCATTAGTTATAAAGTCATTCTCAATTTGTAAAGAGAAGTAAAAGGAGTTGTGACTATAAAGCCAAAGGCGGGAAAAAAGTCTAAATTTTGTCATATCTAGGAGTATCAGTCTCTTAAGTCAAAACAGAAATGAAATTGCATTTTATATTGTCAGGTAAGAAAATAATGCTTTCTAATTGTTAACCTGGGGTTTCAAAACCTTACTAAAGTGAATTTTATTCTCAGAACTGCTTAATAAATAAGTAATGGATAAGCACATAAATAAAAATTGGGTAATGTCACATAGGAAAACTCTTGATGCTCCTTCACTGTCTATCGTTAAGAATACATTACATTTGTTGTGTCGAACAGAGTAAGCAATTACTGCCCAGAAACAAAGGCATTATGAAATAATCTTCAAATCTCTCTTCCTTGAAGATTCATTTCTAAAATAACTTCCCAATGACACTCCTCCTTCAAAACTCAGAAGAAACCAAGCCCAACTCTGAATGTGATCTTCAATTATATGTTTATTATTTCAATCACCTGTTTTAAGTTTCAATCATATAAGCTGATTGAGTTGCAAGCACAGAGTCAAGGAACACTTGTAGAATCAAAAACGCATGAGTGGTATAAACTGGCCATGTAGATTTTTCTCTTCCCTTACCAGAGATACAACCGTATCAGAAATGTCTCCTCTGCTAGAAATTTCCTGGGAAAATGGCTAGGAAGCTCACCAAAGTTCACACCTTGTTCACCACAAGCATTGCATAGGGGAGTCCCATCTTTTCTTTTCAGCACCTGCTACCTAGTCCAGGGGAAAGAAAGTGCTGAAGGGACGATTCCCACAGCATCAGGTCATTTCAGTAAATGCTTCCAGAAACACAGCACCCACCTCCTCTCTGCTACAAACACCCATTCACAAAACCCGAGAGAACTACAAGTCGTCCCTGATTCCTTGGGAATGTAGTCAGACTGATGTTGAAACACACCCTCCTTCCCTCAGTGTATAATTGTTCGTGGGTGCACAGCCACCACGGAGGGTAATAGAAGGGGAAAGAAAAAAAGGAAAAAAGGGAAAAGCAGGCTCTGTTTGACCTGACTTCTAAAAATCTTTCTGTTCCTCTTCTCTCGTCTCATTTTTCTAATCCAGAGAATGATGGAGTTACAAGGCAAGGAAATGAATCCGGAAATAGAGAAACGACGCTTGCCTAGAAATTATTTGGGCGAATTATTTAAAGTTAAATACTCCTGGTCCTAGGAAGCCAGCATAATTCATATTTAAAGGAGGTTATCTTTTCTCGATCATGACAGAAACAGTTTCCTCCAAAGATTGAAAAACCCTGTTCCAGAGCGCGTTCTTGCTATCCTCTAAACTGCGGACTGAGGAGAAGTGGAAAGCGCTGATAACCTGGGAAAGTGCAAAGACTCTCTCACGCCGGTGGCCAAGTCCCCACCGGCCAGAGCTCTTCCCTCCTAGCCCTCACCATTCGTGACTCTGCAAGACACAAGGACTCAGACGTGTGTGAGTGCGTGTGAGCGAGACAGGCGAGAGGAGAGTGCGCTTTCCACATGTGGAACCCTGCGCCTGCCTGTCTCATAGCTTGCATCCATTCATATGCATGCAGTGGTTAAATATTTGATCAAAGGTGGAATAGCTATACTGATCGGTTGTATTTTTTAATAGGCACACCTTAAAACAGAGGGTTCGTACATTGCAAGTGTGAAGAGATTCTGAGGATAGTCCCTGCGCCTCTAACCCTTTCTACTCTTCCCTCCCCCGTCTCTACTCCCCCCCAAAAAGGGAAAGCTTGCAGCAGATTGTAGAAGGATTTGAGTCTGCAGCTCAGAGAAGGGGATTAGGGCCAGAGCGGTGCAAGTTAAATTGTGCTGCAAATAAAAAATGGGCGGATTGGTCTCTAGATTCAGAGGCTGGTACCACCTTCCTTTCTAAAATAAAATCTCTCTGGCATGAAGTCACCGCCTATTTCACATCCGGTTTGCCCTGGGACGTATTACTACTGTCTTGGTAAAGAAAAATCTTTTGTTGTATAGCTGCAGATTGGAATATTGGGAAGCAAATTCGGGTGTGAAATCTTCAGCAGAGGAGCACGCAGAGTCCATGATGGCTCAGCCCGCTCAGACCGAGTGAGCGAGCGGCGGAGCGAGGACGCCCCTCCGCTGCCCGCGCGCCCGGACTCGCGGACTCGCGCCGGCTCCCAGCTCTCCACGATTTTCTCTCGCAGACTTTTCCCGGGTCTGGAGCGATCCTGTGCCCAGAGGGGGCCCGAGGTAAGTGCGGCTTCGGACCGCAGCACGCAGAGCTTTGAACGTGCCTTTTCCTTGCTGGAGAGACCAGAATGCAATAGGGAAAAGAGAAGGAGGGAACAGGACAAGAACCTGATCCCACAGCAGGTAGACACAACGAATGTTTTTCTATCAGGGTTAAAACCGCAGCGGTCTAGGAGCATTATCGTCATTATTATTATTTTCCCCGTCTTTCTTTTCTTTCCTTCCTTTGGCAGGCAGATTTGAATGTATTCCGCGGGGTGGGTGGTGACATGTTGTTTTGGTCTCTTTTTTTTTTGGCAAAAGGGAGCTGAGGTGAAGTGGGGAGGGGCGTTGGGTGGGGGGGCATCCTCTAAAGTTAAGACGCTGGTATAGAAAACATGTCTCAACGTTGCATATCTTAGGGAAGGCACTCTCCTTCTGGGTGCAAAAAAAAAAAAAAAAAAAAAAAAGCCTCTTTTCTTCTTTCCGGTGGACGCTGCTGAAATGCCCTCTGGTGTAGGGGTCTCTCCCATTCTGAACACGAAGAAAAAAAAAACTCAAGTTCTCATTTGATGTGGGTGGCATGGGATATGGGTGTTTGGAGTGTGTGTTTGATGAGGTGAGGTTGAAGGTGGGAAAGGGTTAGGAGACAGCTTAGCGTTTCTCTTAAACTATTATGTTTGTATTTGCAAGAAACTTTCTTACTCAACAACTCAAGTGCCATGATAGGTTTGTTTTCCTCTTTTTAAAATGTCAGAGGGGGACAGAAAGCAATGGTATCTTGCTTTGGGGTTTTGTTTTGTTTCATTTATTCCTTCGGGAATTACCCTTTTTTTATAAAGATCAACAAATATTAAGAGGGTAGGGGAAGTTGTTTTTCCTTCATAACAGATGTTGAAGATTAATAAAAGATTAATATAATTATGCAATTTAGATGCAATATTTTAACATGAGGATATTTATCCAATATTCCTCATTCTATTCAACTCTTCTGTGTTAAAAGCAGTCACTAATTTAGGGAAAAACTGTGAATCTCACAGTTCTTATCTCTAGATCTAGACTGTCCACTGTAAGCACCTTAATTATGTTTCATTGCTTACATTGCCATTTGGAATGATTTTTACTGATATAAATGATCCCAGAGAGTGCGGAAAGCATTTGTGTAGATGTATTTAAAGGCATACCACATTAAACTATAGAGTGTCTCATGAAAAATACGCTTTAAAAGACTTGCAGTCCATTAATCACTGACCTCCTGAAGGATTCAGGGAAGTGCTAACAAATTTTACCTTGAACATTTTCATAACTGGAATCAATTATAGCACATTCAAGTAAAGTGTTACCATATCTTCTCCTTCTCCAGGTAGTGTACTTATTTTTAAAAACTGCACAAATAGATAATTTTAAAAATTCTCTAAGCTTTCCAGACTCCTTCATCCCTCCAGCATCCCACTACCTAAGTCTAAATTCAACAATCAGATGGTGATTGATTGCACTTTACCTAAGAGGGAAAAAAGATCCCCTTATTCATGCAAAGCAAAGCACTCCAGTTTCCATCTGTTTGAGATGAAACATTTTCTAGCAGCAACCCGGCAGAATCCAAGAGGGCTTAAAAGATATGTGTAGGCATGTTTGTGTGCATTTCTGCGAGTGTGGTTTGTGTGTGAGAGACCAGCACATGGACTGACTATAAAGTGTGTCCTTTAGCCCCACAGAAGCATTAGTGAGCATATTTAACAAGGCAATCACAGGCAGAGAATTACAAGCACGACTTCAGGATTCAACAGCACATCTCATGATTTTTTTTTTTTAAGATAAATAGCAGTTGCTTCTGAAATCAAGGTGTATCCAGAACCCCAAGATGAATTCAGTTATCAAAGCATAATAACCTACCCCATCACAGCCCCCGAACAGGCTCTCTCCATTGTAGACACCAGCTGAAGATATTTAATGCACAGTGCAGTTGTGGGAACTCAAATCAGAAAGGTCAAATTTATCAGATGATAAACAAGAGGAGAGTAATTCAAACTATACTGGAAATATAAAGCCTAGAGAAAAAAACAACTCACAATTGTATGTTGAGCAATCTTATCACCTGAGAGCATTCAACTTGTATTCTTTTATGGGAGAAATTAAGACACTGATATTTCTGAATGGAGAAATGGAAGGGAAAGTGGAGAATGGATGGTCCAGGTTTCCATTGCTTCCAATGAGGTGTCATATCCCAGTGAGGTCATTTCCTGACTTCAAAGCATTTATCTGAACTGCCTCAGTCAGCCCTAGTGGTTATAACCTGATGTTTCTTGCAAGAGACATTGATCTCTACTTGTTCTACTTTTCAGCTGCACAAGCCCGCAATGAAGAAAAGTCCGGGTCTCTCTGACTACCTTTGGGCCTGGACCCTCTTTCTGACCACACTGACTGGAAGAAGGTGGGGACGCTTTATTTTAAATCTGCATGAGAATTTCTGTAACTTTTCATTTATTCTTTCTGAGTGAAGAAAATTAACCTTGGATAAATTCATGACTAAGGGGATTAAAAAAACTTAACTGCAATAAAATTCCCGCTAATAAAGTAGAACAGTATAAAAAAATAATCATCTTATTTGCATGTTAGTTAGACTACACTTAACACTCTTTTGTTAAGGAATGTGTTAATTCACCATTTAATTCTTAAATTGAACTTTTCACTGCTCAGTTGTAACCAAACAAAACATGCAGTTTCCTAATTCATAAAAAAGTTACCCCAATTAATATCTGCATACTATGTAAGTTGATTTTCCAACAAGAAAATTTCTCTAGTTGCAAAGATCATAGAGTAACTTCTGACTATGTGCAAGTAGAAACTTTAGAATAATATTTTTAATTTGAATGTTATAAGTTTTTATAAATGCATGTGCATTTTGTTTTGAAACTATTTATATAACTAATAGAAGTAGAGTATACGAGACACATTTAAGAACAGTAGATAAAACTGAACTTCTCTATTTAAGTTTACTCTGGAGACAAGTTATGAGAAAAGTGTAATAATGTGATTAACTATATTCAAAATATTAGTTAATGATCCCATCAAGCTTATAGATACATTATAATAGCAGAGATATAAATGACCAAGTATTTCAGATTCTCCTTTATCTGCTTTTATATTTCTAGTATAATCTATTCCTGTGGCCAAAGTCTTAGCCATACTATAAAAATCTAAGATTCTCCATAATGTAACGAAAAGTGAACCCTTACAAGTTAAGGCAAAGAGATGGAATAGTCTGGAAATATAAGGATTTAGGAGGATTTTTTTCAATTGAGAAGTTGTCCATTTTTAATGTTTGTTATTGTGCATAGTGAATAATGACTGCCAGATGAACAGGAAATGCATTATTGTCAGATACTCTTAATCTGAGGAGTAAAAGGTTCCTCACTGCTTTTGAAAAATTATATGAAGTGTTACTATTGTGATGACCTGTAGATGGAGTTAGTGCACAGTGTTTTATTATATAGTGGCTCATACGGAATCAAAATCAAGTACTGTAACTGACATTTCTCTACAACTTATAAATTATATATTCAGTTTAGGAGACATTACATTGGCATGAGTGTTTAATAGCAAATAAATAATCTTGATCTTTATCTTAGGCTTATTCTTTTACAATTAAATAGTAAATGAGAATTAAAGATGAAGCATAACCTGATTAAGAAAATCACATAAAAGAATGATTATCATTCCAGTTGGCAGAGCAGAAATGGTTTGCTGGGAGGGAGGGAAAAGACTCTTTTGGCATTTGTATTCCAGTGCAAACAACTGGTAAGAACAACATTTCTAAAATCAAACCAGGGGGAGAAAAGCCTTTCCTGAATTTGACATATGCTATAAAAACAAAGGAAATGCAGGTAAAGGTAATAGACCACTCCATTTTGGGGGAACCATATTCGCAATCTAATATGCTCTGTCATGTCACTTCATCTCATCATTTCCTCCTTCTTATTTTAGTGCTTCTTCCTCAGAATACTTGATCAGGCCCTATTTACAACTCAAAGTGTGCTAGCATTTCTTTTCCACCTTTATCAAGATGACCTTCTAGTATCCTTGAAAGATGCATGCATGGCAGTAGGTTTTGTGACAATGAGTTTTTAAAAATAATTGCCTTCAGAATACTATTTTTGCTTTACTGCTGTCATCTGCTAGTGAGACATCCTGGAAGACACAGAGCTTGTTGAAAATTTGATTTCAGAAACCAGGAAGATCTTTAATTCTGCCAAAAGAGAGTAAACCCTCAATCTGCATGGTATTAATATTGAATTTATGATACTGTAAAACTGTTTCAAAGAGGTACAATTAATATATTTCATATTCATGAATAGATTTTAGTTATAATAGCTTATTAAAATTTTATCAGAAAAGTTTTGCATTTTACCAATATAACATTAATTACCTAAACAATAGTGTTTGTTTTTTAATTGATACTTGATTATATTTCTTGCTTTTGTCAAATAAGTGAATCCTGGTTTCAACTGTTACTATTTTTTTTAGATTAATCAGTAATATAAACACACAAGTGAGAAGCCAAAAGCATATTACGTAGAAAGTATGAGAGTGATAATTTTATGTCAGTTTTTTAGTTTACACTCTAATATTCATTTTTTCTCAAGGTCAGAGCTATCAATGAAATGTCTCAGTAAGTGTGATCTATCCTAAAATAGAAGACAGTTCTCCCAAAGGATTTTGGAAGTGTCATCTTAATCATTACAGAAAATATGACTTAAGGAGCATAGATAATAATGTGATTGATATAATAAATATACAGTATTTGAACTGTGGTTATTACATGATCAAAATTCAAAGACTAGTAATGATAAGGGGTTAAAAACTAGATATTCATATAGAAAGAATTAAACAGGAATAATTACTCTGATATAGAAGAATGAAAATAATGTTTTAGACTAAAAGTTAAAGAAAACTGGATTCTAGTTCAAACTCTGCTCACAAATAGCTGTGCTTTCTTAAAACAGTAATCTTGCATTACCGCTTAGTAAAACCATAAATTTAGAATATTGGACCTTACCTTTTCCAGGGTATATTTTACTTCTAAGACCAACAAGGACAAAAATTCAATTAATTAGAGGTTTGAATAGACAAATTATAAAAATTTTTGGTTTATTGGTTCATAAACCTTGATGGAAATAGAAATTACACACTGATGTGAACAAATAATTATCAAAAGTAACAAGTTCTATCTATTTTTTTCATTTAAACACCTGAAAGAACATCAAAAACCACAAAAGAAACATAGGAAGTGGACGAAGGGAGGCATGTTGGTAGATGCAATTTTCGGATTATTCCATATATTAAATGAAAACAAAGATATTAACTACTTTGGTAGCTCATAAATACATTTTTTTAATTTGGAAAGAAGTTTCCCAGATTTTGGTTTTTCAGTAGTGTGCATTAATGTTCTTGCTTCACCAGAGAAAACATGCATTACAACTTTGTACACACACTGAGAATTATAAATGTAAAGAGACAACTCATGTCGTATAATTTTCCTTCCATAGTTAGAAATATTAGAATATAGAGCATATCATCTATGAGAACAAATATGAGAAAATGTTAAGAATTAAGCTTTTTTTTTTCACTTTATCAGAAGGAATTTTCAAATTAAGACTCAATAGAAAGGAATTTGAAAAAATTGCGGAAGGGTTTATTTGGAAGAAGGTTTTAGTCAAAATGTATAATTTAGCTATTGCCTCTGATATTTCAGCTATGGACAACCCTCACTACAAGATGAACTTAAAGACAACACCACTGTCTTCACCAGGATTTTGGACCGACTCCTAGACGGTTATGACAATCGCCTGAGACCGGGATTAGGAGGTGAGTAGCATTATTGTGTTTTATTTTAGAGAACAATATTAAGCCTTTACTATTAAAACATTGCTTCCCTCTACATGGTAAAGTAAGAAGAATGACAGCATGTAGTGTAATGACTCATCCTATTTTCAATAGATTGCCCAATGTTAATTCAATTTTCCATGGTCATCCCATGCACATACCCAAACGTGATAAAAGATAATTCAAACTTCTCATAATGTCATGAAAGTAATGTTACATTTACTTGACATTCATAATCGTTTGCAAGTATGATTTGATTTTACAAGGGAGAAAGGCAGGTAATATTCTTCCTTCCAGCCCAAAGACTGCATTGCTATTTCATTCCACATTGCTTTGTTTGCATTGGATTCAACTAGAATATCTCTGAATCCGTTGCTGTAAACATTTCTTGTGGAATATTACAGACTGATCCACTCTTTTGTGTTAGATTAACCCCATCTCTGGGACTAAAGGTGAATGAGATAGATGGTAGTATTCTTTATCTCGGTGCATTTAAACTTAAACTGTAATTTTCTGTAGTAAAAATGTATTTTTCTTTGTATACCAGTTAATTGGTTTACTAATGAATTTCTACTCAGGAAGAAGATAGCACTTAATAATACAATATTTATAACAATAAAAGCAAATAGTACAAGACATTGCACACTTATTTAAATAGCTTTGAATAAGATAACCAACCTATCTTATTTAGTTAAGCAAAGAATAATAAAGTCAAAACAAAATATTGATCTCAGAGTAAAACAAATGAGGCAAAGAAATGAATTATTATTCAAAGTCACATAAGAAACTAAGGTTAGAATCTATGACTCCAGACTATAATTTATGCTGTACTTTATCCAGAGCATTTGTTGAAACTATTTAATAGAAATATTTAAAATGGCAGTTTTAAGAAATTCATCTCTTCTCCATCTAGACAGCAAAGATATGCAAAGAATAAGAAGCTTAAGAATTCAATTTGTGATTTTAAAACAGAATGGTAACATGGATTTAGAATCTGTCATTCTAAATCCATGGATTTAGAATCTTCATTTTAACACTTTATGTAGTGTGATCACAAGGTCGTAGGTCTGCTTTGAGACCGCCAAATGCCACTAGTGTCTCAGAGGTTTAAGGGAAACTCCTTTGTCAAAGGTGCAATTCAGAAATATGTCAAAGGTCTTACCAGGTGTCCCTTCCTATCAATCTCAAACATTCATTCTAGGACATGCTATACAAATTCCTCCAGGTTTGTTGTATTCCACTTGGTTTCCCCTTACTAAGTTCTTTGAAAAAGTATTAAGGAATAAAATGTGTCGGTCACAAAATAGAGTGCATAAATGTGTGTGTGCTGTATTAATATAAAATCTGTGTATATCTAAACATCTAGAGCAGTTTCAGGAAAATTGTTCTTAGTTTATAAAATTTGAAATAAATTGCAAATACTACAGGTAGGGGAGGAGCAGACAAAAACAGTCAGAATAGTGATAATAACGTTTACAAATGGGCATGCATCTGATTTGTTTACTTATTCATCTTCCTTCTCCATATCAATCCATAGAAAATCTGCAGAATTTTATAATATATCTAGAAAATCTTATCTTCATTCTAGTTTAGGAAATTGCATTTAATACTTTAGCATGTGAATATGAGTATCCTCTTTTAAGTTCTGTGCATAGTTTTAAGTTTGTTAAACAATTTTATACACACACATACACCTTTAATAATCAGCTAAGTGGTCATATTGTTATTTGGAGTAGATAACACATCCATGACTGCTCATTTAAATTTAATTATATATAATAACTTTAATAAATGTATATGTCAATTCTTTAATTAAATATAATGTAAGCAGGAAGCATTTCACCTACTCCTCATATGCATACCTAAGTCTTGGAGAGTCACAAACCTTGAAGATACATAATACAGACTCAGAATGAGTTTAAAAGCTACTCTTTCAAGATCAGGATAATAGTGAATTTATTATACAGAAACAACTACATTAATTCAGGCAGCAATTTTCATGGAATCTAATATATTATCTACTTAACCCCCTCAGAATAACAAAGATAGTTATGTAAAGAACAGAGAGTAGTGGTAGGCTAAATATAGATAAGATATATTCTTTTTAATTGAAGTGAATATAATGTCCTCTACCATAGTAGAGGATTCAAGGGCTCAGGAAAAAGTTTTAAAATGGGTCTGCTTTATTCTTTTTAAAGAGGATTTTCTGATATTTGTGATTTCTGGAAATGGTGATTTTGAGGTTATGATAGACATGAAAACAAATTTTAAAGTAGCCTAAATAATTTCCTTTATTTCTACTTTATGTGTCATCCTAGAACATACTGCAATTAAATCTGATGGATTTGAGATTTATGAAAAAGTTTTAATACTATCTTAATTTTTGTCATTTTTTGGAGTGCCTTTTCAGTTTTAAGGGATATAATGGGATGTGTTTATTACCTATCTCATTTACCTGTTTAAGTACATTTTGAGAATGTTTATCTATCTTTAGAAAAATACAGCCTTAAATATTAAACACAGTTTTTAGATATTTTATAAACATAATGAGCTACAGAATTAGAGAAAAATGTTAAAATCATGCATGATTTTTGGATGTTATAAATTGAAATTATCTATTACATACATTTCTACAGAATTATTTAATTCTATGTCTTTACCATAGATTTCTGGTAAGCTAAGTTTAACATGCATTCTAGTAGCTCTCCATTATAAAAATCAAGTTTTTACATGATTCATTTGCTTTTCAATGCAAAAACTATGTAGAGGCAATACTTGAAAGATTATCATTAGCTTATAAAGGGGGTAAAAATTTCCTCATAGTGGGTTCATGATCACAGCTGGAATAATCTTTTCTTGCAAGAGAAAGGAGCTCACTGTCTTCTTTATTATGATAAAAGTCTGGTTTTATAAAAATAACAACATTGTGCAGAAGGCAGGGATATTTTGTTCTGAATGCCTTGATAAAATATAGAAATGTGATAAGCTAAGACTTGAGACTAATGTAAGAAACTGTAGTACGTGCAGTTTCATCATGACCTGTCTTTTAGAAACACACACAGCATCCAAAGGTGTAACATTACTCTTTGGAAATGTACACCCTAGATCCAAAAATTAAGAAACAAATTTAAGGACAACATAAAAAATTATATCCTGGAAGTCTATCTCAGTTTAAAAAAGATAACACTAAAAAGGATAGTGTGTGGAATTCCAGTAATATCCTCTATTCAGGGACATAAAGAGAAAAACATTTGGCAAATTCATATTTTAAGTACAAAATTAAGGAAGGAAGCTTTAAATAGACTTGAATTGAAATAATCTGTAGCCAGAAAATAGAAATCAAAATTTTCAGTGATTGTTGCGTTCATTCTCATCTAATATTGCCTTCCTTGAGGGCAAGGTGTAGAAGGCTCCTTCTTCCTTGCAACCAGGGACCAAAGAATGTTTTTGAAAGGCTCTTGCCTAAAGCATGGTTACCACAGAAGAATAAAATGGTTGAGGAAGGAGAGGAGGTAAAATCCAGAAAAAAAAAAAAAAAAAAAGGCAAGATAAGAAAGGAAAGGTTAGAGCAGAAAGGAGAGCAAGAGGGTATTGAAAGAGGGTATTGAAAATAAGGAGAAAGAATGGAGAAAAGTGAGAGAGCTGGAGAAGGCAGAGGCGAACAACTAGAGAAGCTGGCACAGGAGAGGCATCTGTGTTACGAGGCTGGCTAGGCTGAGGTGTTCCTTGATTAATCAAGATTCCTTTTTCATTTTAAATCAAGACAAACCAAATACCTTCTGAGGAAATCTGTTTTCTCAAGGTTTCTCCTTATTGGCTGTGAGTCTAAAACTAAAGAAGCCTAAATTTTCTCCAACTTTCTAAAACATTAAATGATGCTCTCCCCCAAATTACACCTATCTGAGTAAAATTTCAGCCACCATCGCATTGGCTTTCCCTGCACTCTAGGAGTAAGGGTAAGAACAATCCAGAAACAAAGATCCAAAACTGCATTCTGAAGAAAGTTTTCAGGTTTTTAAGGAGAAGCAGTGTCCTTCCAGTAACATCTTCCCTGCCCTCTCTGCCCCACCATTTAGACAGGCTGCGTCTCTCTTTGCAGTGAAAGAGTACCCGTGTGTACTCATCATGCGACAAACCCAGATGGATGGGAGAAGTAAATAGGTAGGCAGGAATGTAGGTAGAGAATTGACTTTATTCCTGATATTTTTTTTAATCACTGAGTCGTGTCTGACTCTTTTGCAACCCCATGGGCTGTCCATGGAATTTTCCAGGCAAGAATACTGAAGTGGGTTGCTATTTTCCATTCGAGGGGATCTTCCTGACCTAGGAATCAAACCTTAGGTTCCTGCCACATCTCCCGCATTACAGGCAGGTTCTTTATGACTGAACCACCGGTGAAACTACTTATTTATTCCTTCTATACACTTAACATATTTAGTTAAGATTTTCTTCTTTTTCCTGTGTTACAGAATTGGGTTGTTGTTGTTGTTGTTTTAGATTTTACTTAATTGAAGCTATCAGTTGGATGAGTATTTATAACTGGAATGTAGCTGGGATTTTCTCTCAAGGTATTTGAGCACTGACATACTATCTGATAAACAATCTATGCCTCAAAGCATACTCCTTATCTTCTTGATTTTCCCAATTTTGGATTTTTTTATGCCTGTATGAGAACTTTTAGATTTCCTTTAGCCTAATAACTGCAAGAGATCTCAGCTTTAAGATAACAAGTATCTCCCACCAGGCAAGGAGACTGGGCTGAATATGAGTGCTGCTGGCAAAGTGGTATTGGCTCCTTGGGGAATTAACTTGGCATCTTGGGTTATGTTTCTTTATGTCAAAATAATTCAAGGTGGAACACTAAAGAGTGCTCTGAGGAAAAAAAAAATCAGATTAACTTCTGTGAAATTTTGTGCAACTTTACAAACTTTAGGTAACTAGACTTTATCTCAAGATGAAATCTGATATTCATGTGATCTTTTTTATGTTTTTATATGCTGTTTGATGTTGAAATCAGAGGCAATCGTTTTATTTATGTTCACCTAATTTAAAGCACACATTTTGTATTTATATTAAAAAGCCAGAATTTCAAAAATTTAGAGGACAAGATATTATGTCACAATATATTCACTTTCAATAAAAAAAGATCCTGAATTACTGGCAGTATCCCAAAACAATTTAAAACATTAGACTTCTCCAATATTTGTTATTGCTGTTGATATATTTACTTTACAATTAATAGCTTGTCATATAAACTTTTGAAATTCTACTCTAGAATTCTTTTTGAATTTGCGATAGCTTTGTCTGGTGCTTTTAATGCAAGGTGTGGAGCAGATGCTCAGACTTTGGCTTAATGTAGTCTATTTCCACTGAAATACTATATCTAGACAGTTCATAATTCAATTGAATTTTAGAGGAAAAGCAGTTACCAAAGACACAAGAAGAACTGTTAAAATGAACAGAGAACATCTTTTAACCTTTACTGGCTAAGAGATCCAGTCAGCTCATGAAGCCAGCTTGTCTAGTGAATCCAAATGAGATGCCCAGAGGAATGTTTTAGCATGTTTAAAAACTTCCTGCTTCCATTTTTCCTTTTTGTGTATAGATCATTGTGCCAAGCACTTCCTAAAATAAAATGTAGCCTCTGACACTATGCTCAGGTTATAAAGGCTAAATTATTAGTAAACAACTGCAGTTTATATTTTGTGCAGTTACTTTTGACCTTTTTATATATTTAACATTTCCTCTCTTGATACTAGAACCAATGTGAACTACTAAATATATGTGTGTCTGTGTGTGTGTGTATGTGTGTGTATATAAATATATTCTTTAGATGGCCAGTGTTTTACAGCCAGAACTTGAGTTCTTGATTTGAAAAATCATGTTTGTAGTGTTTCTGAGTTAAGAATCTTATTGTTCATAGTCACAGACTCTGCCATTTTGAAAACTTGAAACCGAGTCCTAAGTGGATGGCATATCCCTCCAAGATTATTATTCTCATATAATCATTAAATTATTAAATCATTATATTTCATTAAAATTACATAATGGGAATAGAAAGTATGATGCCTCAAAGCTATTGCATATTGGGCAATTCTGATCAAGACTTATACAGACTGAAAGAAACCCATTTCTCCGATATAGCAATTATATCCTTTTCTAAAGCTTTGCCCTCTCCCAATAGAAATGCCATGATATAAGGAGTGAAGGAGGGACATTCTCAATGGAGTAGAGATGGGTATCTGCTGCAATATCTTTACCTTTTTTCCCTGGGAGATGCTTCTATCATCTGAGTTCTGGAAATCTGAAAACACAAAAGGACCAGGTATTGGCTAGACATCTCAAAATGTGATTTTCTACTCCATATCCAGATTTAGCAGTTGCATCACGAACTTTAAGTTGCTCTACTTTAGCAGGTAGGGGAAAATGGTAAAAAATTAAGGGAATGGAAATGAAGGACAAGGAGCAAAAATGCTGCTCCAGGCACATTGGCAGGGAGCTGAAACATTGTCTAATGCTGCTGCTGCTGCTAAGTCACTTCAGTCGTGTCCGACTCTGTGCGACCCCACAGATGGTAGGAGTATAAATTGATGGTTATGTAGTGAGCTCAAGATATTTTCAATTTCTAAACAGGACCATTTCAAAGTGGGGTTTTAAGAAATACTTTATTACAATGACTGATGCTAGCCAATTCAGACCCCATATAGTGACTGCCTCTGTGAATTAACAGCAGCAAAGTAGGTTCAGGAGGCAATAAACCTCCTTCATAAGTTACAAGCACCCAGAACTGTGCTCAGTGAATACTCTTCTGAGTTCCTATTATTCTGAGATCCTTAGTAGACAGCATTTCCATTGAAAATATGGCCAGTGCCATATTAAATTGTTGTAATAGGAATCCCTAACAAAATACCACCTACAATTCTTCACTACTGATTCCCTCTTCCATTTTTAAAAAACATTAGTCACTCTTACATTCCACTCTTTACAAAGAATCAGTTGTCTTCTTAAACCACAAGAAACATTATTTCACTTCATTACCTCAAAGCTTCCTATTACATTAGAACAAAGGTCACCTGCTTCTATAAAGAGCTCTTTAAATGTGGACCCTTTTACCTCTGCAGTTCAGTTCAGTTCAGTCACTCCAGTCATGTCCGACTCTTTGCAACCCCATGAATCGCAGCACGCCAGGCCTCCCTGTCCATCACCAACTCCCAGAGTTTACTCAAACTCATTTCCATCGTGTCGGTGATGCCATCCAGCCATCTCATCCTCTGTCATCCCCTTCTCCTCCTGCCCCCAATCCTTCCCAGCATCAGGGTCTCTTGCAGCGTCATCTTATACCATGATCATCAGCATCACCAAGTTCCAGATGTATGGGCTTTCTTAAACAAAGTGCATTTATTCTCATCTTTGCTTTATTCTTTCTTTTATGCTTTAGATCTTTGCTTTATTCTTTCCTCTCCTTGAAATGTCTTTGCCTGGATCTGTTCATCCTTGAATTTTTCTCACCTTTTAGGTCACAAGTCAAATGCCATCTCTTCTCTCAGAGCATTTATAATGATCTGACATTAACTAGTGTAATTCGTGGTTATGTGCTTATACACAACTATGTATATAATTCTATCTATCTACCTACCTGTTTACCTATCTTTCTAACCTATTTACCTAAAATATGTGTTACCTGAGACTATGAGATATGCTGCCGAAGAACAGGAACAATTGTACTTTTGTTAACCAATGTATTACTGTTATCTAGAAAAGTGCCTTCCTAGCACATAGAAAACTCTCAATAAACATTTGTTGACTAATATACCCAGAAAATACATCTATTTGACTCTCAATCCAATAGAATGGAGTTGATTGTGCAGGTATTATTTCTTCACTAAAGAAGTAATAAAATAGTCTAAGAGATATTAAAGAATTGTCCTAAAATCACATAGCTTGTTCTCTAGGAATATCGGAGTTAAAATCCAAGTGTTTTGACTCTTAATCCAATGTGCTTACTACTTACTATACTACACTGCTTTTCTGATTTTTGCCTCAAGCGCTAATCATCTTTTTGAATTATCACTTCAAAACATCTGTTACTTCAATACTTATCAGCAGGATATCAGCACTGTAGGAAATCCCTAGTAAAAACAGATCTACTGCTGTCTAGCTGTTACAGAGGTTATAATAGTGTATGTACATATGTGTATGCATATATGTATGTTTGTGAATATATGTGTGTGCACATGTATGTAATATAAATAATATGTATATGTTGTATGTGAAACATATCTTTAAGGGTGTGCTTGTTTAAAAAATAATTTTAATCATCATAAACTTAATTTACATTGATGTACTGTCTTAGATATCCTTAATCGCTGTAATAATAACCACCATCATAATTTCATTTTACATAACTCTATTCCATCTTTATCCTTTGAAAACTTTAACATGTGTATACAGTTATATTAATTCTAAAGAATCTTGATTATTTTACACTGGACAGAGGATTATTGTGACAAAAATATTGGATTGGAAAAAAAATTAATTGCTGATTAATCTAGTCTCTGAACATTTCTTCCAACCAAGTTATTTTAATTGATTTCCACTTGCAGACAGTTTCCTCATTATATAAGAGGTTAATTCATGTATAACTTTGGTTAGGTGTGTAATCTTCCTAGCTAAACTTCATTAGAAGTTCCTGCCTCATGTTGTATGCTCTCAAATAGAATATTTCAAAGCATAAAATTCTTTACTTTTCCCATGAGATCCATAGAAAGGCTTTGAATACTTTCTAGATATTTCTAATAACTTCAGAGTCTAATGCTAAGTCAAGAAAGTCTGGTATTAGAGCAAGTGATTTAAATTCTATTGTTCCTTAAATAATAAACTTTATATATATGTATAAATATAAAATTCTTGCTGGAGGGGAGAGGGGGGAAATGACAAAGTTTTTCTAGAATTGGGAAAAAGAAGGTTCCTCAACCATTGCCTTAGCTTTCAGCCAAACCACATGAGTATGAGTGCATTTTCCATTTAAGCCTGGTTGATCTGAAGAGGACTGGATTTCAAACCACCATTATTTTGTCAAAAAAGCAAGTTAACCATGGCACTATTTATAATCTGGCTGAAGTTCCTTCACAATGACCCTCTATCTTGAACCTTTGCAGTCCAGATTATAAAATGTTTATCTTAAAGCAGAATGACTTCACATGCCACTTAAGGGCACCCTGGTGAGCTGACGTGAAGGACACTTTTGGTCAAAGGATTCTCTTCTTTGCCAATGAAATTGTACTCAACTGAGTGAGAATGTGGTTTGAGGATAATCATTACGTATATATTTTAATAGAAAAAACTATGTAAGGGAATACACCAAGATTTAACAGTGGATTTATGTGGAAGGTGATATTTCAGGGAATTTAAATTTTTAAAATATTTTTCTGAAGCATCTCAACTTAAACTATGAACTTATATTTTTTATTAAAAAATTTTCTTTGTAAATGACATAATATGTTATATTGGGCTTATGCTTACTCAAAGCTTTTGTAATGTTTTAGAGTAGCATTCCCAAGTGATTTTCGGAAACACCGGGGTAGATGATGTTGACCACGTTCATTTAAAATATGGTTTCTTGGAGAAATGAGCATGGTAATGTCCAAGACATATCTTTCAGCAGCATACATAATAAGCAGTTTGACAGCAATGGTAACTTTTTTTTCCACTATATATTCACTGATGACAAATAAAACTACTTGAACATGTGACAAGGGAGCTATATTAGAAGGGAAAGTATAGAAAGTGAGTCTTCTGATTATCTTGCTTCCCCCAGGCTCAGATGGAATCATCTTCTAACAATCTAAAAACGGCAGAGAGAAATATTCCATATAATTGGCAAGTTCACTTCTTCAGAGCATTTTATGATAGATAGAACAGAGTTTTAGAAAAATTTTATTGGAGTATAGTTGATTTATAATGTTGTGTTAGTTTCCAATGTACAGCAAAGTGAATCAGTTGTGCATAGACATATACCACTCTGTTTGAGATTATTTTCTCATATAGGCCATTACAGACTATTTAGTAGAGTTCCCTATGCTATATAATACTTATCAGTTATCTTATTAGTTATCTATTTTATATATAGTAGTATGTATATGTCAATCCCAATCTCCCAACTCAGCCCATACCTCCTTACCCCCCTGGTAACCATGTTTATTTTCTACATCTGTAACTTTATTTCTGTTTTGTAGATAAGTTCATTTGTATTCTTTTTGTAGATTCCAATATAAGTGGTATCATATGATATTTGTCTTTCTCTGACTGACTGCACTCAGCATGATGATTTCTGGGTCCATTCATGTTGCTGTGAATGGCATTATTTTGTCCTTTTTATGGCTAATATTCCATTGTATATATGTACCACTTGTTTTCTATTCATTCCTCTGTTGATGAACATTTAGGTTGCTTCCATGTTCTGGCTATTGTACATAGTGCTACAATGAACATTGGGGTGCATATATCTTTTCAAATTATGATTTTCTCTGAATATATGCCCAAGAGTTGGATTGCTGGATCATATGGTAGCTCTATTTTTAGTTTTTTACAGAATATCCATACTGTTCTCCATAGTGGCTGCACTAACTTACGTTCCCACCAACAGTGTAGGAGGGTTCCCTTTTCTCCACATCCTCCTCAGCATTTAAGAAAAAAGCATATTGGTTGCCCCTAAAACATCTGGTAAGCCAAGCTTTGAAAAGCTAGCTACCTCGAGGAGTATTTTCTCCTCACACTACCAAAATAGATAATACTAACAAAGGAGTCTAAGAGAATTGTCCCATGCCACGAAGCATTTGCAAGTGTGAAAACAGGGACACTTATTTCCCCAAGTAAGTGTGCATTTAACGATAGGTCCCTGCCATAAAAATAAAAATGAAAGAAAGGACATAATCCTACTTCCATAAGTGTCACTCAAAGCCATAAAATATTCATCATAAACCTTATCTCTTGTAATCTGGAGAGAACCAAAACCCAACTTCAAGAACAAAATGAATTGTTTTACTTGATCTATAAAGGGAAATCTTGAAAGAGAAAGGACAAAAATGAGCTCAATGAATAGATGAATTCCAGCTTTTGTGACTAGATAGTGTGTTTTCATTGTATTATGATTTTTAATTGAAAGTCATTCTGACATTCTAATAAAGTGTGAGCTCTTGCTGGACTCTTAAGAAACAACAGATATACAAATATATATTTCCATATATGTATATATGGAAATAAAGTGTTCAGTAGATAGAGAGATGCATGTATTGGGGAATGACTGCTGGAAGAGGTGAGAAGAGGGACGTGGTATGAGAGGCAGGTGGTTAATACATTTGAGACTTAGTGCTGACAGCTATTCTCTTAAGCTCCGCAGTTGCTACAGGATGTTGGATGTTAAAGTTGAGGTTGGAAATGAGTTCTAAAAACACAACTCTATTCTCTTTGTCTCAAGCTATGTTCTTTATTTTGAAACACTGAACAGTAAATCCCACATAATTATTATGTCAGCAGGCTCATTTAAGCATTTTGGAGCCAATGAAATTGTTGGGGGTGGGGGACAAAACCTAAAAAATAATGGATTGTTTATGGAGGGGACTATCTCCACCTCAAAATTATTCTATCATTTGAGATACACATTATGTGTATAACATGACTTCCATGAGCCAAATTTATACTGAACATTTAACTCTTTACAAGTGAATTGCTAGGGGATAACATTTTTGATTTTCAAATGAATTCATTATTGCATGTATTGGGTCAACTTTTTAATATACTACACCAAAGATACAAATGTCATGGTCAATGAAATGAATTGTTTAAAATACTGGACTGTTATTTCTCAGAGCTAAAGTTGAAAATTACAAAGTCATCTTTTTCATTCTTACCTCTCAACAAAGGTTTCCTTTTATACAAGCAACATTTAAAAATATATATATATCTGTGTTGGATTGTCACCAAACTACATACGCTTTATTGGTTTATATATATGCCTCAGAGCCACTAACATAAAATTACATTGAGCTTGAAATGGAACCTATTAAATGAACTTTTGCTGTATCATATGTGCTTCTTGTCCTCAAAATTGAAGATACTTGCATAGGTTGTCAGATTTTTTTCCCAGGGAGAAATTTGGATAATCTACTTATGATTTAATGCCAGGAAGCAATCATTTATAAAACACACCCTTGAGTCCTTAAACAGTTAATAAAGCTTGCTACAGTGCACTATATATGTCCCAAGAGTAGCCTAAATACCTGGAGAATCTGGCAAGCTGTATAAGAATAGTTCAGCTTAAATCATACCCATATGCTAACATATTTTTTATTACAACATGAAATGGCTTGGTATCATTCAGGAAGTGTGTCCATTCTTACGGAATCCATTAAGAATCATCTGACCTCTCCATAAAATCTGTCTCCCAGAGTGGCATATTTAGGCTCCCATCTCCATTGAAAAATATTCACTGTGAAATTTCATGTGTAAGCAGTAAATTATCAGGACTACACAGTGGAGCAATTTTAGAAATAGCTAATCAAAGCCAATAAATTTCCCATTTGGGTGCGAGTATGTGGTGGTGAGATCTAATAAGGGCTGTTGATAGACATTCACTGTCCCAATTTCCTGCTTCATCAGAGCGTGTAACTGAAGTGAAGACTGACATCTTCGTCACCAGTTTCGGACCCGTTTCAGACCATGATATGGTAAGTGACTCTGCAAATTTGGTTTGCCTGGAGTATTTCCTAAATTTAACTTTTGAAAGGAAAAATATGGATTAGGTTTTTAGGAAGTAATTTGCAGTGCCCTGGCTATATCTTTGTGTTTCTCTGTGTGCATAATAAGTAATATATCATATATATGTGATACATGTATATATAATATTTACATAATGGAAAATACCCATTTACTTTTCAGGCCAGGCCTGTTTATAGTTATCAACCACTGCAGTCTTCTTTTGTTCCACCACTGAAATTATTCCTTTGCCTTGGTCTACGTTATATGATTCAAATAGTGTGAATTACCTTATATTTTAGTTAGGAGGACATATTGATTGAAGAATGTTCCCTTTCTGGATGGCTAGGACTGTTATAGAATAGCTGTAAACACCTCAATTTCTGAATTATTTTTGGTTAAAAAGGAGAAATATGTATAAAAGCTGAGCAAATACTTGACCAGAATTAGACTGAGAATGAAATAACACCTGTGGGAAAGGTTCAGCTTCACTGCAAAAGGCAATCATTAAATTATTACCAAGAGTGAGAATAAAATGAATACATACCTGTTCTCTCTTTTCCCATCCAAATGAACATGATTTTCTCTTCTATCTGATGGGAGTTGGTAAGTCTGTAAAGCTCTGCAGAGACTATATAATATTTCTGAACTCTTGACAGCCAAACTCCTATGGAAGCAAAAAATCATAAAGAGGCCATGAGACACATCATTACAGCTATTTTGAAGATACATTAATAAAATATTATTTTTGAAGTATCTTTTTGTTTACACGATCTTAAAAGTCTTCTGATTTCTTAATAGCTCAGATGATTCAGAGTAAATTTTAGAGAAAATAACAGTTTAGACCAACATTTTCCAAAGTGTAGAAATTCACAAGGCACTGAGATGGGCAGGGTTAGAGCTCTGACCAGTCCCGCCCAAGGTAAGGTAAACTGTTGAACTACACTTAATCTAGTGTGTTCCAATCATATTTGCCCCAAACCCTTTTCTTCAAGTGATGCTTGTTGACATTCTGTGACTCAAACATTGGGCAATGCTGACTTAGGATAATTAGATTTTGTTGTTTTTGTTTAGTCTCTGAGTCATGCCCAACTCTCTTGCTACTCCATAGACTGTAGACCACCAGGCCCATGTTGGTCCATTGGATTTCCCAAGCAAGAATACTGGAGTAGATTGCCATTTCCATCTCCAGGGGATCTTCCCAACCCAGGGATTGGATCCATGTCTCCAGCATTGACAAGTGGATTCTTTACCACTGATCCACCAGTGAAGCCCCAGGATAATTAGATACTTTACACCCAAGACAGGTTATGAATATAACCTGTACAGATTAGGGTCAGTGGAGCATAGGAGAGATAGCAGAGTGGTAGGTAAGAATACAAATTTCTGAACCAGAATGCTTGGGTTTATAATACCAGACCTTCTACTAGATAAGAGTATATCTGTCCTTGGGGAAATTACTTAATATGTCTCTGCCTCATCTTATTCATGTGTGAAATGGGGTAACAATGATAACTCATGGAGTTATCACAAGTATTAAATGAATTAATACGTGAAAAGCACTTAAAAATCATTGGCATATCCTAAGCACTCAATAAATGTCAACCACTATCACTATGTAAGAAAAAGAAATATTAAAGTTAGCCAAAATTGTGGATTTAGTCCTCTGGTAATTCATTTTGCCATTATGGTCAGTCTATAGGCCACTTTATTGAAATACTGTGCAATGTAATAATTTTTACAAACTTGATTGTGGTCTGAAAACTATTGTGATTCTCCCACATCGTGACTCAGTCTTCCCACAAAACTATTATTCTCTCATGCTGCTTTCTAATTAAGAAACTTTAATATATCCCAGTTCAGTTTAAGGTCAAATTTAAGCTCCTCTACCTGTATCCCATAATAACCATACATGTTTTTACCACTCGTCCTCACTTGTTCCCATTGACTGTTTATGATCTGCATAAGTATTACTTTCTGTGAGGCATACCCTTGGGGGCTAGAACGACTGACTCTAGGACTCAGCCTTGCTGAATTCAAATTCATCACTGGCAGCAGAGAGACCTTGGAGTGAATCAGTCTTTAAGGCTCAAAGCCTCTGAAGTTGATATATTATCACAGTTACCTGTCCTCGTAAGACTTCAACAACAGCATCCTTGTAGGACTGTTAGGAATTTTAAATGAGATACATAAATAAGGGTCTATAGATAGTGCTCAATAAATACTATTATTATTTTTGTCTCTGAACCCGTTATGATGGCATGCACCCTTTGTAGAAATTTCCTCTGATCTCTATCCATTTAAATTTTGTGTTTCCCCAAAAGTCCAAATCAAGACCCAAATGCTTGATGAAAACTTTTCTTTTATTCATCCAATAACAAATTAACTTTCCCTTTCTGCATTCAATCACATTTATTGCCTGTAAAATACAGTTTAACTTTTGGTCTCATATATAGCATTGTTTTGTTAAGTTACTTATATTAGTATCTTATTTTCCTAAAGTGATGCCAAATGACATAAAGGCAAGCTTGTTTCACATCTCTTATACTATCAATGCATTGCTGTTTTACAGTAAGTGTTTAATTTCTACTTACTTGGTAAAAGGTTTATGAGTGTACATTGACTTTTAAAAATTAAGGTCTTCGGGGACTCAGTAAATAACACCCTGTTTCCTACCTGAGTTCTGATTGTTTTGAGAAATAAGATAGCAGAGTAAAGGACATGAAAAAGGAGGATATCATCTTTATTACTAATAATGGTGGCATTCTGAAAGGTGGCTTATATCTGCAGACAAGTGGTTCCCAGAGAGTAAACACCAGGGTCAGCCAGTCACCCACCCCGTCAGCAGGCAGCATTGGCTTCCTTCTGCAAGAGTGGAGACTGTTCACATAAAACGTATAGCATGGAGGAACACAATAGCATTTGTGAGTCTAATGGACAGCCAGCATCAAAAATGGAGAAGACAAGAGGAAGCTGTTGAGATAGGCAAGATTAATTTCTCCTTCCACATTCTTCTGTCAAGTTAAATTACTTGTCCTCTCTCCCCTCTCTGAATAGAAGAGTGTGAGAGAAAGGAGAACTTTCAGAAGTTTTGCACTGGTGAAGCTTTCTTCTCATAGATGGACATACCATGAGAGGGGCTAAAGCATTACAGATAGTGCACACTGATAAAGATATTACGCCTCCTCCTAATAATAATAAGGCTCTGTGCTTAGGTGCTTAGTCGTGTCTGACTCTTGGTGACCTCATGGACTGTGGCTTACCAGGCTCCTCTGTCTCTGGGATTCTCCAGGCAAGAATACTGGAGTGGGTTGCCATGCCTTCCTCCAGAGGATCTTCCTGACCCAGGGATTGAACCCAGGTCTCCTGCATTGCAGGTGGATTCTTTACTGTTTGTGCCATCAAGGAAGCCCAATAATCATAATAAATGACTATTCTGTGTCTCTGGCACCTAGCATGATGTCTCATGAGTAGATGCTCAATAGAAATTATTGAGGGACAGTGCCCAAATAAAGCCATATGCAGTCAAACACTTTTCTCTTGAAAAATATTTTGCTTGAACAGTGATGTCTTTTCTCTTAAACAAAAGATTCTCACTAGGATTTTGGATACACTATTAACCCTAAGAGTACCATAAATTACTTTTGACACATGGGCCTTTAGTCAAATAATCAGTTAAGAAGGGAACAGAGTCTAAACCAGTGACACTGTTTTGCCTAAAACTCTTAAACAAGCCAACATTTGAACTGTTCTGTCAAAGAAGCAAATTAGCCATAAGTCTGCAACTGATTTCCTAAGTGACTAGTGGGAACTGTACCTAACCACTTTTGAGAAGATTAATATTTAAACTATATTATGGGAGAATGATCCATAAGAAAGAGTGGTATGATTTAGAGGGTATCAAAATTAAAAGGCAGAATGACAAAGCTATTTTTCAAGACAGGAAATGCAGTTTTTAAACTGAGTATTAATAAAGAACTAAATAATAATAACCATAACAACATTAAACACTATCGAATGCTTATGTTAGGCACCGTGCTGAGGGTTTTATAGATCATATATCTTTTAATTCCCATGCCAAAATTTTTGCTACATGTTATTATTATCCACATTTTCCAGAGTAGAAAAGTAACCCAGCTAGGTAGCAACTTGAACTCAGGCTGTCTGTCCTTAGAGATTCCACAGATCCCAAAGTATCTGACTTCATCTGGAATAGAAAACAAAATTAGGACAACTCCTTAACTTTATTTTAAAAACCATTAATTGGCAATCAAATTGCACATTCCCAGGGCACAAGGTTCTGACAAAAATATCTAGGCGGCACAATCAGAAAGCCCTGTTTTCCATAGTGCTTAAAATGTATTAAATCACAGCACACACAGATGGTAATAAGTTGTGCAAGTGGGAACACTTCAGTACAATATTTATTTAGGAACATAACGGATGTTGTGTCCCTGTCTTCAGAATAAGGCTCATATTCTCCAGGGACCTGCTCTATTGAAAAGGGGAACTGGGAGAGAATTTTCGCTTGAGTGGTGGAGGCTGGAACACTGAACCCTGAAGGAAGTATTCACCAACACTTCTTATTTGTCCAGACACTTTCTGTGGAGTCTCTCTTTTGCATTCTGTTTTTGTTTTACTTAGTTATGACCACTTTCTCACTTTCTTCATTTCCTGTCCTACCACCCTTCCAAAGAAATAGCACTTTTTCATTCCCTGACACCTTGAAATCTAATACAAATTTGTATTGATAAAAAAAAAACAAAATGGGAGACTAATAGTAACTTTTAACGTTTACTGAGAACTTCTGAGCTCTAGACCTTCTTGCAAGTTGTTCACTTGTGTTAGCTCACTTCTGACCACAGGCAAGTGGAATGAGTTTGCAATGATCCCTACTTTATTGGCAGCAAGAGCATTATTAGAGTAAATAAGAAAATGGCCTAAGGCCGTTCATCTGGAAGGACAATTCAGTTCTAGTTAGCAGATTTATAATTTACATTTGTAAGCTTTATGCTATGGCTCTGCCCTCTCCTTCTTGTTTTGACTTCCTAAAGAAGGAGCTCTGGCACATCTTGGTCTAGTGAATTTCAATCATGGGGAGAGGTCAGGCTACACAAGTAGCTACTTGGAGCTGCCTGCAGCTACATGGCAATATTGCAGGGGCCATTCCCAAAACATGGGAAACCAAATATTTCATTCTTGATTAGGTAAGAAGTGTTCATGATCAACTGCTTTTATATCAGTTTTTAATTTTTACTTCTAACAGAGGAAAACATAGAAATTAAAGCTTATTTAATTTTGCTCTTTGTGCATGTGTATGCATGTGCGTGCACATGCACACTTGTGTAACCAGAAGGATATTTGAAAAGAGAGTATCTTAAATAAATTTGGGATCTCATTGTCCACCATTAACACAGGGAAATAAAGCTAGCTCTAAATATGTTAAACTGTAAGCCTTAGGAGCTTGGCAAGTTTTGACATTTTTTTGGAATCTTAGCCTTTGGGTTACATCTTGTCAAAGACTTGATGATAAATATTTTTTATCTTATAGGTAACATTTATTTTATATTCAAAAACCTCCTTGGAGCAAGCAAACAAGTGAACAAATGTTTTAGATTCATGGTAATATGGTCAGCTTAGACATCCTGGAGCCTTGATTTACAAATGACCCTTGCCTCCACTGTTGACCAGGCTAAAGTTTTGCAGCCTAATAAAGTATAGAGCTTATGTGACTGACTCCTGAGTAATAGACATAGATAGCATCACTGTCATAGCCCTGACTGACAAGTTTGTCTGTTGTCCAGAGAAGAGAACACGCTCAGCTCAGACTAAACCCATCCATTCCGCTTCCCTGGCAAGCACTCCTACTCTGGATCCCTTCCTAATGCAATCCACAGGCACTCTCCTCATTTCTCTCCCCATGAAAAACACTATTCTAAGCCCATCCTACTCCTCCACAAGTTTCTCCTATAGCTTCCAAGTCTAAACAGTTTCTCCCTCTGTCAAATTTAACAGATGCTTAACACATGTTTCTAAGTAAATTCCTACGTCACATATCCCAGTGCCTCTCATCTGACACTTCCAGACAGAAAAAACAGTAACTTCTCTTGCCGGCAAAGATAAACTGGTGTCATGTTACACTTTTTATTTCTTATCTCAATCAGCATTTACCGCTATGCCTGGTGCACTATAGACTCTGTTGTTGTTCTTTAGTGGCTAAGTCATGTCCAACTCCTTCAGGACCACATAGACTGTAACTCACCAGACGCCTCTGTCCATGGGACTTTCCAGGCAAGAATACTCGAGTGGGTCACCATTTTCTTCTCTAGGGGATCTTCCTAACCCAGGGATCGAACCATATCTCCTGCATTGGCAGGTGGATTCTTTACCGCTGAACCACTAGGAAAGCCCCTCATTATAGACCAACCAATAATAATTTTTACTTGATCAGTAAGGGCTCAGCAATGCCAAACTAGTGCTCTGAAAATTTTCATTCAAGCTTTATCCAATTTTGCATTAACCCTCGGAAAGAAAGACATAGTAAAATTCATGCCCAAAAAGACTGAACATAGATACTGCTTATTTTACATGCCCTACAGACAACATGTATAAAATTAAAAAAAAAAAAAAAGAAAAAAAAAGCAGCTTTCTGATACATCAGGGTTAGGGGTTTAAGAAAATGGAGCATGATGTTTTTAAGTTAGCTTTCCTTCCAGTTTGGAGCATTCTAAGATTAATGGGGAATATGGTAGTCTTTATTTCAAACCACTGAGTTCCAATTTTAGTGTCAGTGTAGCAAGTCCTGCAAGAAAGATTGATATTATTACCCCTCTCAATTTTAGGAGCTGGTAAATCTCATTGCTTGTTTTCAGATTAGCAGACGTTTGTCTCTGGGTATTGCCATGAAGAATGGTGCATTTATTCAAATAAATAGATTCCCTGGCTATGAATCATGAGGAGCTTCACACCATTTCTCATGTGCCTCATACACCTCAGTTCAGTTCAGTTGCTCAGTCGTGTCTGACTCTTTGCGACCCCATGGACTACAGTAGGCCAGGCCTCCCTGTCCATCGCCAACTCCCGGAGTTTACTCAAATTCATGCCCATTGAGTTAGTGATGCCATCCAACCATCTCATCCTCTGTTGTCCCCTTCTCCTCCTGCCTTCAATCTTTTCCAGCATCAGGGGCTTTTCAGATGAGTCAGTTCTTCCCATCAGGTGGCCAAAGTATTGGAGTTTCAGCTGAAACTCATACACATATATACTCACAAAAACACACTCACATACCTACATACTCTGAATTCTCTTTTTTTTTTTTTGGAAAAGATGCAAATTACCATTGAAATGGATTTCTTGTTTTTATAATCTTCTTCATTGTGTAGAACTGAAAGTCTGTATACATTATTTGTGCAGGAAAATGTTTACTTAGCCAAAAAAAATGGTTACTTAGCCAAAAAGAAGATTATTTCAACATTAGCATCATAGATGTCTTGGGATTGGGGTTTTCAGAGACCATGAGAGGGTCCCTAGAATGTTATACTCTATTTTTAGAACTAAAATTGTCTAATTTAAACATTTTCATGTATGTAATAACCTGTAACATGAGTTCTGTTTTTATTTGCAATATATTCTGTCCCTTTGAGTACTGATATGATGGAGGTGGGATGGAAGTAAGGTACTAAGTTCCTTTCACATATCTGAGAAAATATTCAGCAGAATTTTTCTGACCAAATAATATTTGACATTTTAGATATTTTTAAAGTGATTATGCCAACCAAGGATTCACTTGACACCAATAGGTTCAGGCCACCACAAATTTACTTGTAGAAATATCATCCAGCTCATGTTTTGCTTCTAAAGTTTCAAAAAGGATGCACTGTCTTCATAAGACGTTTGCATTACAAAATACAGCAGAGTGAACTCTTTGCCATTTTCCCAAATTACCTAGGAATATACAATAGATGTATTTTTCCGTCAAAGCTGGAAGGATGAAAGGTTAAAATTTAAAGGACCTATGACAGTACTGCGATTAAATAACCTAATGGCAAGTAAAATCTGGACTCCGGATACCTTTTTCCACAATGGAAAGAAGTCAGTGGCGCACAACATGACCATGCCGAACAAGCTCCTGCGCATCACAGAGGACGGCACTCTGTTGTACACCATGAGGTACGGAAGACTGTGCTTTCCCCCGGGAAGTTTTCTAGACCTTCTCTTCCACGTGTAGATTAGCATCAAGCTGATGGGCCGTTGTAGTCCATCTGGCTTCCTGTTTTCCCTGTTTTTCAAGTTTAATACTTACTCTACTATGAAAACTAAACAGGCTGAGATATTATGCAAGTCAAAGTGTTAAGCAAAATGATTAGACAAAAATGAAGAAGATGTTTACAATGTATATTAACTAATGCAATTTATAGCTCCAGTATATTCTAATTCAATAGAGAAACTTCTCTCTACTATTACTTCATGGCTTCCTGCCTTACAGTAAGGTGTGGATTAAATTTCTAGAAGCTATTTCAAGGTATATATCTGAAAATGTTTCTATTTAAAAAGTGGGGAAAAAAATGGAAAATATAAAAAGTTCAAAATTTTTAAACATAAATTCATGTCGCAGTATACCTATTGAAGTGTATTAATTCACAATGATGCTGTTAATGAGAAAGAATATAAATATTACCAATTTTGCTTAAACTGAAGAGTGCATGTATATTTTTACTTTATAAATATTTCCCCCATTTTGAGATTACTGGACAGCTCAGCATCTGAACCAATCATTCATTTATGGTTAGATGAAAGAAGCATGAATCCAAAAAAAAGTTTTAAATATTTTTAGATTTTTTTTTATTTATGAGAAACTCATTGAGGACTCATAAATGAGGACCTATTCTTAAAGGCACCTGTTATTTCATATCCAAATGACTTGTTGAAATATTGCTTTTGTAGATCTGGCCAGTACTTGCTAATTTAGGCCATTCAGTTATTCCTTTGGTATGAAAAGGTAATGAAGGGAACTCCTAGACTTGGAGGAGTCTGTTTAGAATGAAAGTAGAGTGATATTTTGCCTTTAGAGAAAGCTTCCAAAATTTCTAGCTTTTTATACCCAAATATCCAAATAAGAAACAAAGAAAATATGCTTCAGGTGCCACTGGAGATAGATGTTGGACTCAACTAGTAAAAGTGTAATAGGACTGAAGGAATGAAAAATCCAGAAAAGAGAGAAAGAAAATAGAGGATCAGTGGAAAGGTATGTTGAGAACTTTCTCGATCTTCCAAGCAGGATCTGTTTATATTTGAAATTGGAAATATTTTTCCCTTATAAAATATCCTATACTTGTTTTTGAGCCTCAATCTAGCATGTATTTCTACTAGCTGGCAGTTAGCTGAGGAGGGATTTGTACATACTAAGAAGTTTATCTATTAAAGGTTCCTGATGTGTCTAATATTCTTTATCAGGAACTAACATAATCCCCTTCTCTGAAATGTCTCACAACCTTTGCTAATTTGTTACCACTTTCCTTAATAGTTTGACTTAAGGATATGAGTTTAGTTATTAATTTAAACATTTCATATCTACTTTAATTAATATTATAATGACCTCATGATTTTACTGGTTACAAAGACACCTTATCACATTTCTTGAGTTACCTAATAATATAGATAAAGATATTTTCTGAAACTTATGTGAGGAATTTAGGTACAAATTTTCCATAGTTCCACCAAATGAGATCAAATATATTTCAGTGAATTCCTTTCTTGACTACCCTTTTAAAACATAAATAGAATTCATGTTCCCAGAACATAGGGACTAAAAAGAAGTTCTGCAGAGTCCTGGCTTCCGTTAGGCAGTGGGTTTGTAAATAAAACTAAACAGTTGGAATAGAGTGAAATCACATATAAAGGAGTCTAAGTGACTCTCAGCTTCACAAAGTCTGAGGACAGCACCTCCCTCACCTATCCCTTTGTTGTTTAATGCATTTGGTGCTATTTTAGGGAATGACGTGGGGAACTAGATGGTCCCAGAGACCAGCACTGAAACACAGACATTACCATATGTGAAATATGTACGATGCAGGGAGCTCAAGCCCCAGTGCTCCATGTAATTCTTTTCAGATCCTTTGACTATTAACAACTCAGTATGACACTGCTGTTTGTGCTTTTCGTTCTTGCTTTCTTAATATATTTGCTATAGGTAATAACATCCCAATCAGATTTATCAGAAAGTATCTAATCTACCCTATATTCCTCTTAATTTCCAAGACTGACAGTGAGAGCCGAGTGTCCAATGCATTTGGAGGATTTCCCTATGGATGCACATGCCTGCCCACTAAAATTTGGAAGCTGTGAGTAAAGTTATTTTATTTTTGATTCTTATGAGAGTATGTCTTTAAGCAAGCAACCTCCAATTCATTATGAACGTTAGAGAGACAGATAAAGAGTATCAAGAAAACTTAAATAGTGATTTATTGCAAGTGCTTTCTATAAGTAACCATCTTTACTTCACTATTTAATATCATTTCAGGAAGGGGATTCCCTATCCTCTGGAGTAGAAAAAATGAATTTAACTATTTAGTAGAAAAATTCCATTTTCGTTCAAGTTGTATTCATAGAAAACCAAATGGAATATGGATATGTATGCCTCATAGATACCATCTTCTTTCCAAAAATGGAGGTCATTGTGTTTATTTTATATCATTACTGACATTTCTTTATTCTTAATAATTTGACTTGTTTATCAGATGGAAATATTGGTAGATGGCAAAGGACAATAATTAGGTTTTCTTAATAATGAAGCCTTAACCTAAAGATGATACCAGAAAAGAAGTTAATTATAGTCTTAAAACAGTTTTAGATCTGTTTGGATAGCTCATGAAATTTAGTTACATATTATTGCTGCTGAAGACATCTTAGATAAATTCACTTTGTAATAACTTTCAAGGTTTCTACATCTTTAAAATATGCAGGCACACATTAGAGAAGCTCAGAGAACAGTGGCCAGCAGGTTAGTCTCTCTGGTCCTCCCGTTTTTCTGCTTTTGATTAGCGTGCATGCATAAAGTGAGGAGGAATAATGTATTCCTGGTTTCCTGCAGGGGAGTTACATATAAGGACTGACTCAACTTCTGGACTAACCTAACCAGCTTTCTGTTCTCACTAGTCAGGCAATCTGAGCAACTATTTTGGTGAAGATATGATTCATAGAAGAAAAATAGTGGTAGTGTAGGAAGACAGCAAGCAAAGAAAATAGCAAAGGGCCTTCAGGCTCCTAACAGTACTAATCATGGAGAGACAACTTTCTCTATTTATAAATCTCATTCTATACTAAAACCCAAGGATAAACTACCTACTTCAAAAACTGTCAGCTATACAGGCCATTGGTGATAACTATCCCCTCTCAATCCTTTTCCCAATGTATGTTCTATGCCATGACCTATTACATTTCTTTTTTTTGATTACCAGTTCCATTTTTAATGATAATATTTTGTATTATGTGTTACTTATATGCCAGGAAGTGTATTAAATATTTGTATATGAATCAACTCAGCTAATCTACAAAATAACCTTATAGTTCAAGATATCATACAAAATCAATACTGTTTTTGCCTGAAATGGTACTGATTTATATCTAAAATCCTAATATAACTAATAGTATCCCCTTTTGTCTTCAGAGATATCTTGTTTTAAACATTTAACTATATGTTTAGTATATTAACCAGGAATACTTTTAAGCAGTGAGTATAGCTTAAAAAAAGGGGTCTAAATTTTCATACAAGATATATGAAGGCAAGTGATTATTGGTTAATTGCTGGTTAATTTAGCATCTTAACAAAGATGATGTTTTAAGATATTCTTAGAAGTTCTTCCTGATGACAGAATGTTTGCTGCTATTCCAGCCATTGCCTCCACTTTCAAAATAAAGAAAAATAGGCAGCAGAGAAGAAAGGCATAGTGCCTGTATCAAAAAAAAAAAAAACTTTCCCTAAAATCCTAACAGACATCTTCTCGCATCTCATTAATCAAAGCTGTGTCACATGACCAATGCTAAATGCAAAGGAGGCTGGAGAAACAAGGCACATTTAGCTAGGCACACTGCATCCTGAAGAAAATGGATGAGTGGAACACAAGTAGTGTCTTATATAAGAAAACTGAAATTTAAAGACAAACAAGTAAGCTGTTTTCTACCTCAGAGCCTTAGCATGTGCTCTTTGCTCTGTCGCAGTTACCTTTCCCTTGTTTCTTAGCATAGTTGGTTTTATTTATCCCTTACATCTCAGTGTAAACATTAGTTTCTAGGACCTTTCAAAATATGTATGTAGTCCCATCAGTCTTTTTGATCATAATACACATTTATTTTATACCATTTATCACCGAGATAATTGTTAGTTTTAACATTGTTATTATCTGGAGACTGTAAACTCTTTGAGAGCAAAATCTATTTTGTTCTGCATTTTCTAGCACAGAGCCTAATAAAATGTAGGCACTCAGGAAGTATTTATTGAATGGGTAAAGAATATAATCAGGTTTTAAATATCTGTTCAGTACTTAAGCCTCAGAAAAGAGCGTTTAGGGACTCTGGAGATTTAAACCTCAACAGAGAAGACATACATTGAATAGTGGGCTCAGATGGCACATGCTTGGTGGGAAAGAGGGCCAAGGTGAGCCGCTGTGCCTGCCCGTGCTGTGGGAAGTGGCAGTGGTTGGACACTTACCGTGTAGTCATTTCTCTAACCTGGCCTACCCAGCATATTTCAGAGATGAAGAAGTTAAGGCAAAGTGATCTGGAAATGTTTTGACTCAACTATTAAAGGAAACACCTTGCCAAAATCTCAGAGAAGAGAATAAGGAAGAGATAAGCAAGATAATTTTGTGATAATTTATTAAAGCACTATGTAGTAAAAGATTTTAAAGTACTTGAAGTAACTTCATGCACATGTTGATAAGAACCAAACTTGGAAAAGCAGATGACTTCCTTACCACTCTCCATGAGATTCTGAATGTCAGTGTTACATTACACTTTCTGCCTGTTAGGGATAACACCCTTTGTATAAGGCCAGATAACTCGAAGATAATATATGGAGGCAGCTGACATCTTTTAACTGATTTCTGAGGAATATACAGTATAAGGCTTTGATTCTAGAAAAAGTAAGATCTAGGCAAGTGCTAGATGTAGTAAGGATTTAATAAATGATCGTTTCCTGAGTGATTACCAAGCAGTGTCTTATAAACAAGAAGAGAGGGAAAGAATTATGAATAATAAATAACTTTAGAAATTATTTAGTGGACCTGCCTCATGCAAATGAAAAAACAAAGGCTCATAAAACCTGTGACAGTGTCAATTAGCAGGTGCCCTTTTGATACTGTCTATGCTGTCTTTGTTTTTTTTTTTTAGTTTATTTAGAAGTGTTTATTGAATTTGTTACAGCATTGCTTCTGTTTTTGTCATTGTTCAGTTGCTAAGTCATGTCTGCTTCTTTGCCACCCCGTGTACTGCAGCATGCAAGGCTTCCCTGTCCTTCACTATCTCCATGACTTTGCTCAAACTCATGTCCATTGAGTCAGTGATGCCATCCAACCATCTCATCCTCCTGCCCTCAATCCTTCCCAATATCAGGGTCTTTTCCAATGAGTCAGCTCTTCGCATTAGGCGACCGTAGTATTGGAGCTCCAGCTTCAGTACCAGGCCTTACAATTCTTCTGCACTCAGTCTTCTTTATGGCCCAGCTCTCACATCCATACATGACTACTGGAAAACCCATAACTTTTGTTTTACCTTTTGGTTTTTTGCCCTCGAGGCATGTAGAGTCTTAGCTCCCTGACCAGGGATCAAAGCCGCAACCCATGCATTGGAAGGCCAAGTCTGAACCACTGGACCCACCACGGTAGTCCCTTCTCCTATCATTTAAAATTTTTTTCTTATCTACTGATTTATTTGAAATGTGAGCTTAACATTTTTGACTAAGTGATTGAAGACTTTCTAACCTTTTCTCTAGGCTGAAAAGTGTCAAATCAAAAAAGTTTTTATAGGTCCTACTTCTCAGATACTGACACAAAGGAATAGTAAGATGTATCACCTATTGTGGAGCTTTAGGTTGAGGCTTTAGGTGTATCTGTCTTCTATATTTAAAACAAGAAATTTCATCATGTGAATTTACTCTACATTTTGGAAGATTTCTATTAAGAGATAAAGACAATGAGTAACCACCACTTTGACAACAATAGCATATTTGTGGTGGATTTCATACACAATGGAGTTTCTAAGAAACTGCAAGGAATGAGATACTGAATCATTTGATATAAGTTGATAGTAACATTTTTTGTTTCCCTCTACAACTATAGTAGCAGCCCATTGGCAACGCAAGACAAAGTATAAAAAGACAGATCTAGGCACTGTTGCTAATGACAGTGCAAAAAAGTCACAAGAGCTCTAATTTGTCAAGAAAGGACACCGGTCTAGAACAGGCTTCATCATTACTTACATGACCACCAGTTATCTTTGCTTAGCTTTTGAGAGTATAGTAGAGATTTTTTTCTCTAGAAAATTCTTGGCAGCAGTGGAGTAGAATGAATAGCATTCTATATTCTTATACTGGTTATCCTACTAAGTAACTGTGGTGGTGTAGTCTGGTTTTCCCACAAATTAACTGTGGTAGTGGTTGAGTCTCTTAAATTGTGTCCTACTCTGCAATCCCTTGGATGATAGCCCACCAGGCTCCTCTGTCCCTGGGATTTCCCAGGCAAGAATACTGGAGTGGGTTGCCATTTCCTTCTGCACAGGATCTTCCTGACCCAGGGATTGAACCCAAGTCTCCTGTGTCTCCTGCTTGGCAGGCAGATTCTTTATCACTGAGCCACTTAAACAAAAGGAGATAAACAATGTGACTCTAAAGTCCTTCCACATTAACATTCAGTGATTCCAGGTACCATAAGCCCAGTATGTCCTCTTTGGTGAGACCCTTCCATTTGACAAACAAGTTTGTCAAAAGAGTGGCAAAACATATGGACCATTTTCCATTCTTCCCTTTTAGATGCTTATACAAGAGCAGAAGTTGTTTATGAGTGGACCAGAGAGCCAGCACGCTCAGTAGTTGTAGCAGAAGATGGCTCACGCCTAAACCAGTACGATCTCCTTGGACAAACAGTAGATTCTGGAATTGTTCAGTCTAGTACAGGTAAGTGCTATTTGGTAACTTTAGATAGGGAAGAAGGAGCTGAAAAACTTTTTGTAGAAACTTGCAAATTCAGTTAAGTCCTTCAATAACAAAAGTAAGGAGAGTGAAAAATTACAGTAAACTGGGAACAGTTAGACTGGGAACTAGTTTAACCTCTATAGACCTGTGATTTTGAATTTGACATGTCATGCCGTTTGATCTCTGGTTTTTCATTTGTTTGTTTGTTTATTTACAAACCAAAGAATTGGTTCTCTGTGATCAGGGTAGCACTGTATTTAGATATGTGAACTCTTAGAGAAGAATATATGGGTTGAATACTTCTCCAAGTTGCCAGTTAATTGCGGTCACCTCATAGGGTTGTTGGAAGGAATAAATTATATCCATGAAGAGTAAACTATCACACTTTGGGCACATAAAAAAAAAAAAACTCTTGATAAATGTTAGCTATTAATATCATTTAGGACCCTTTTATTGTCACGATCAATAAATCTTGGTAAATTTGTAACAGTAGTCATTACACATAGGATGCCCAAACACCTTCCCCATCTCACTTCCTCCACACCTAACTTCATTTGTAACTCTAGCCAGGAACCTTCCACAGCTAAAACCTACACTGATCACTCTACTTTGGAATTAAAAGTGGATGGACCGCCATCTCTCCTGGTGTTGTAACTGTTTTACCAATGAAATACTCAGAATTAGATCAGATTTTCTATCAAGCAGTCAAATCCAAAATTTTAAACTTTTGAAGTTGTTTCAAGAAATAAGATGAGTTTAGTTATTCAGGTATCCCTTTTGTGACTAACTGATGTGATCATAGGGCCAGATAATTACAGATAAAATTTGTGTCCTAAATATTAGGAAAACTTACTCCCTCAATCCCAATATTTTTAATTATGTTCAATTACTGAAAGCTTAGCAAGGGTCAACAATTTTGCAACTGTCTTTTAATTTTGAAATTCATTCATTAACTTTGATTTGTAATTTCTAAAAAAAAAAGAAAGAAAAGAAAGAAAGTTAAATGATAAGTAAGGGCAGAATTGCTCTTTATCTCAGAAAATTTTCTCCCTTAAATTTCAAACTTTATATTAGGACCATGGTCATAATCTGATCATTCTAAATTCAAGTGATAGGTCAATATATCTTACTCTGATTATTGGATAACCACTGCTTAACAGGACTTACCATTTGCTCACTTTATAGCATCCTTGGTTACTCTAGAAGTTGAAACGTTTATGTGTCTTGTTTTGAAAAATGAAATTATTGTTCTCTATTGTGCTTTATCTACCTTAGAAATGCACATGGCATACTGGGAATGTGATAGGCTTTGCAGTGAGAAAGATGTGCGCTCAAGTCCTAGTCCTGCCACTCAGAAGCCTGGTGACATTGAGACGTTCACTTATCTAATTAGAAACTGTTCTCTTCTAAGAATGGGGAGCCTCTAATTTTGTATTAAAGATAAGATAATATCAAATGTTAATCAGAGTGTTATACAGTAGGTGCTCAAAATGGTATGTTATAGCTGTTGTTATTGTCCTAAAGATATCCCAGGACATGCAAAATACTGAAAATTTTTCTTTTCTCACGAAGTTATATTGGAAAAGATACTAAAATAAGCAGTGTTTACTTTTAAAAACTGAATGCTGTAATTGACTTGATATTGTGACAGGCACTACAGTCAATGAGAGACAAGACACATATCCTGCTTTCATAAAATCTGAAGTCTAAGGGAAGACAAACACGTAAACTATAATTATCAAAATGGGTGATAAGTGCTGTGATTAACATTTTTGGGACGGCAAGTCCTTCCTGTCTTCTGTGTCCCTATGATTTACTATAGTATCTGAAACAGAAGAGGCATCGAGTAAATATTTTTGAATTAATGAATAAAAAATTAGTGAATCCAGCCTGGGATAATCAAGGAAGGACTGCTTCAGGGGCTGACTTTCATTTTGTTAATATGCATTTGTTGAGTCAAATAATTGCTATTCTAGTCCAAGGCATTCAGAATAATAGACCTAGAACTTCCCCTCAAGAAATTCTCTCCCTACTATCATTAGAATGGAGGTTGGATGATGTTCAGGAAACTGTATTTCAAGTGCAGTAGCAATAGGACAAGTATATATGAAGGTTGTTGGGAGGAAGGGATGCTTCCACTCTATTCTAGTGCCAATCACCTTGATACGGCACAGGATCCCTCTTTATGTTCTAGTTCCTATGTCTGCAAAATAAGTGGCTTAGTCTGATGAACTTGGAGGCCTTTTCCCTTCTGGTTTTCTAAGCCAGCCTACCTACATTCTTGTTACTCAGAAAAGATAAAGAGTCATAAAAGGACACCAGGTGAGAAAGAAGGGTCCAATTCACCACCACCAAGCTGGCTGGACCTCATAAGTTAGGTTCATTAAAAGTCATCATTCTGTGTTGGAGCAGCAAGTTTATCTGTACAAAATAAGAGTGTGTCCTTGTCATTTCTATAGAATATGGAGGGAGGAGGAGGAGAATAATGAGCACATTCTCAAATGTAGGAACTCAGTTTGATGTGGTTTTCCACTCCACAATAAAACCCTGAACTACACTTCCTTTGGTTCTACATTTGCGCCTCAAAAACCCACCTTAAAAGATTTCCGTGGGAAGAAACAAAGATCTTTTGTAAGGCCTTCAACCCCATATTCACATCTCCTATGAGGCAGCTTATGGCTTTGAGTTTGGTACCATAAAACATGGGTGACAGCGCACTCAGAGAGGTCTGTATGGGCCCTCACGTCCTTCTAACAGGAGACCAGATATAGTCACACACACACACAGTGGAAGTGGGTTAAACACACAGTTCCCTGGATATGATCAGCTATGCACTTGAAGCCTAGAGAATGCAAAGATCATGACAAACCAAAGGCACAGATAATCTAGCAGCTTAGCTTCTCCCCACTAGTCCTTTTCATAATTGACCATATTTAGCAAAATGGACCAATTTGAATGTCCATTAATAAAAGTGTCATTAGGGCAGCAGTCAGTTTTTTACTAAGAGAAAGAGCAGGGAGCTGATACTTGCCATGTTGCACACAGCTATGAATTTGCATCCTTGATGTTATTTCAGTTTTTGCCACAATATCCACTGCTACTGGGCTTCTCAGGTGACTCAGTGGTAAAGACTCCACCAAGCCAGCGCAGGAGACATGGGTTCAGGCCCTGAGTTGGGACAATCCCCTGGAGAAGGAGATGGCAGCCCACTCTAGTATCCTTGCCTGGGAAATCCCGTAGACAGAGGAGCCTGGCGGGCTACAGTCCATGGGGTCACAAAAAGTCAGACACGACTGAGCAACTAAACCACAACATGGAGCCTTGACAACATCAAGCTAAAAGACAGTGAGTGTTATCATCTCCCTGTTTCTGCCAAAAGATTAGGAAGGGTGACAGATAAGTGCACATACATTGAGAATCATTAAGTAAAGAGCAGCATTTGCTGCCTTAAAATTCTCTGTGAGGAGAGAAGCAGTTCAGGCCACCTTCTAGAACGTGTTGGCCTGCAACCAGCACATGCATGAACACACACTCACAACACCACCACTGACCCCTTTCATGTCAGATACCTCTAGATCACTTCAGTGCCATAGGAGGGAAAATATGAGGCTCAATCTAGTATTTGTACTTGTTTCAGTGCAAACATATTAGAAAGACAGTCCATTCATTGGAATCTGCCATCAATCTGTGGGGGGAAATGAGTCAAAGACTTAGTCTGAAGTGCACTCATTCACCTGGCAGGACAAAACTTGTTTCAAGGACACAGAAGGATGAGTCCAGTCAACTTTCAAATCTGATGCAGTTCTCTGTTATCCACTCATTTGTTCCCTTCAACAATTTTCTCCTTTACTGTGTCTAACACTGTGAATGACCTAGAGAAAAGAGATGAGGGACACACACTTCCTGCTCTCAAGAAGCTCACGGTTGGGACTTCTTTGATGGTCAAGTGGATAAGAATCCACCTGCCAGTGCAGGGAACACAGGTTTAATCCCTGGTCCAGGAAGATCCTACATGCCTTGGGGCAACTAACCCCTGTCCACAGCTGCTGAGCCTGTGTGCTAAAGCCTGTGCTCCACAGCTAGGGAAGCCACCACAACTAGAGAATAGCCCCTGCTCTCCACAGCTAAAGGAAGCCTGTGCATAGCTACAGAGACCCAGCACAGCCAAATTAATAAATAGATGAGTAAATAAATAAATAATTGGGGAAAAAAATGAAGCTCAGGGTTGAGTGATTTAAGTACCTAACACTCATTGAATTGGTCTAATCCTCACAACAGTCCTAGGATGCTTGTATTATCATTTTCTCCATTTTGAAGATGGTATATAATTGAGGTCCAGAGAGGTTTCATAATTTTTCCAGGGTCACACAGCCAGGCAGTGGCAGAACTGGGATTTGAACTCGGGAAATCTCACTATAGCATGTATGTTCTCAACCATATGAAACACTAGTAACAGGCAGGATAGACAAGTGTAAAAATGCAACAATATGGTATGTCTTGGAGCATAAAAGACGGATTCTGGAGTATATTGGGAGGTTTTGATTGCTGGTTTTACAATGAATTAACTGCATGACCTTTGTTCATCTTTTCTCTTGTACTTTGGAGATAATCAGAGGATCTACTTCTTTGGGGTACTGTGAGATTGAAATGAGAAAAATGCATGTAAACTGATTAGCAGAGTTTCTGACATGCACAAATCATGTAATAAATATTAGCTATTACTATTAATAATGATGAAGTTAATATGTAAAGTCTATATGATGACACTTAAGAACTCATTTCTGCTTGAAATATCAGGGAAGCTAGTTTGAAACTAGATCCCATGCATGGCCCCCTATCTCATTCTACTACACCATGTTTTGCTTCCTAAGTAATTCTTTAAGGAAAGCCCACATAAAAATTATAATTGTAATTAAAGGGCATGGCAATGTAACTTATATAGAGCAGCAAAATTGTTAAATTAGTCATTAGGTATAAGAATAATATCACAGCTATAAAATAAGAAGATGTAATAAAAATGCTTTTTCAAAATGGAACAATGATGACTAGAAAGTCATATTTACCTAAGTCAATAGATACTATTGTGATTAAAGGAAACATAGGTGAGATTTGCCTAATAAGAATGTCTCTTCTTTGTGAATGACTATTATTTATCCTTAGAACAGATGACTAAGAGAAATTGTAGGATCGTATTTCCTAGAGACAGTCTTCACTGGATGAGTTAAGGATGCCTCAGCAGGGTCAAAATGAATGAGGAAAGCAACTGTTTTCACTGACCAGGGAGCAAAAGTGGTGATGGACTTTCTTCAAAGGGGCCTCAGGGCCCCTATTTTTGCAGCTTAGTACATAATCTCCAGAGAAATAATATAACTATAAAATGTGAGAACAAATTCATAGAAGGGAAGATACAGAGGGAGAAGACCTATACAGTCGTCTGGTCAACCTAAACATATTTCAGATGAGGAAACAGGTCTAGAGATGTAAGTGGCCTAGGACTATAACCATTGTTTCATTATTGCTATTTAAGTATTCTCTGAAGCAGATAGTTTAATATCCATGAGCCCCTCCCTCAATGATATTTTTGATTCCTCATCCCTTTGAAAAAGGTAGCATCTTTGGAAAACACAAAAGTTTAGAACACTTGAAAAGCTTTACAAGGAATCAGTGTCCACTACAATTTTGTTAAAGAAATGAATGGTGGATTTCTTCAGCTAGAGAGAGAATATATTTCTATCTGATTTACCTTTACACTATAAATCTGCCTGTGACTCAGAATTTTTTAGAATAATTTTCACATCTGTTATTTCATATCATCCTCAGAGAATCCCATGAAACAACAAGCACACTATCATTTCTATTCAACAAGTGAGAAACTAAAGTCAAATAAAGTTAAGCAAGGGATCTACTCTAAGGAACTAACATTTGGGAAAATAAAAGTTGGAAGCCAGATATAAAGAAATCTGCAGTGTTGCTTTACAGAATTATATTCCTGCTTCTTTTCTTCTCTCTCCTTAATTTCATATTGTAATGCATCAAAAATGTTGTCTCATCTAATTTACAAGCTTCCCTTGGGGTTACATGATGTGCAAGGATATTTGAATTACAATTCTTCTTGACTGTTGAATCAGAGGGAAATAATTTGACATGCTTAGTGCACAAGTACTTGATGTCTAGAGATACTCTTTCAATCCAATTTAGGTGACTTTTTTGTTGCAATTTTCTTTCATTTTTAAACTGTTACAGTGTGATTCTGATTTTGTCACTTTTCCTTTTCTTATTTAAATGTTACTGATGGAAATAATAAATAACAATCTACAATAGAGATAGAGAAGAGTTTATTTGAACCAAACCATGGACTATAGCCTGGGAGACACAGACCCAAGAAGTACTTGAATTGTGTTCTGCCAGGCTGCAAAATGGGGGATGCTTATAAAGACCAGAACCACAGTATTACATAAGTTGTTTTCAAAAATTATAATTGGAGCTGGCAAGAAGTAAGGGTGCTTGTTAAGTTAGTGTTGGTTAGGGTCTGAAATATTACATGGGGAGAACTTGAAGCTATAATGTTGCAGCTGGCCACTGCTGGTAGATATTGTTTTGAGAATAGCAAGGTGGCGTCCTTAAGTCTGATAGAGTTCAGAAAAGTCGGGTTCTCAGTGATATGAGAATGTATGTAAAACCACATCCACAGTAGCCAACCAGATCCATTTTGGTTGTATGAACCTCAGTTATTCCATTTAAATTTTTAAATGTATTCTTTTCTTTAATGGTTAAAGTAGATATGCAATGTATGTTTGATAGGCCACAAGGCAGGCTGTTCTAGTTAGCATCATGTATAAACCAAATCATGTATAAGCCAGAATGACTTCCCCATACCTCAATATGTAAAAATTTCTTCCATCATTTTATACCCTAACTTCTTAAATTTTATTTAATTTAGGAAGGTTATTTCAATAGATTTGAAGTTTTCCTCTACTTTCGCTAGTTTGTTAGAGAGGAAGTGGTTTATAAAATAAACACGAAGTCAAATAACAGCTCAGCCAAAAAATATTCTTTGCAGAATCTTCCCAAAATGTCACACTGTGAACAACAAAAGATGATAATGGAATATATATAGACACTCATTTTTATGGCATTACATGAGAGATGGATTTTTTTCCTTTGAGCTGGTGACATTTTTCAGGCTACAACTGAATGAATGATTAGGAATAATAACGCCTACTCCTAGGAGGTGAGGTGTAACCTGTGTCTACCCAAGACTACATTTTAGCAGTCTCAGGAAAAAATTTTTTTTGGTTTGTTTTTTTTTTTTGCTCTTTTTTTTTAAAATTTGAATCACTTATTTCTTTCAGATGACCTTGGAGACATTATCCAAGTTATCTACAGAAAAATAGGAATAAATTAGATAGCGTTTTATTTACCTTTCAAAAAAGGGATGCTAGTAGGTGTTAACTAGAGTGAGTGTTCTTAAATCTCATGCATCCCTTTTCATCACAGGCAAGTACTGAACATTTAGGATATATAAAGCCATGCCATAAGGACCTCCCTGGTGGCCTAGTGGCTAAGACTCTGTGCTCCCCATGCAGGGGACCTGCCTTTGATCCCTGGTCAGGAAACTAGATCCCACATGCCACAGCTCAGAGTTCACATGACACAACTAAGATCTACTTTTCCAAATAAATAAATATTTTTTTTAAAGCCCATGCTATATGTAAAGAACTGTCTCTCTTCTTAACTATCTTTAAGTTTGGTGGAAGGGTATAAGCATATAAGTAGCTAAAATAAAATGCATACAATATAAATGTAAACAGAAGCTGTAAATAAATTTGAAGTTACTTAATATTAATCAGTAAATGGCAGGTGTTATCCTTAATAACAATCATGAAAGCACAAATGAACGCAGAGATGATTTCCTGCTATAGAGAATATAGGGAGCATTTCTTCTACCAATACTGCCACCAATTCCAACTGGAGAAATGGGGGGAAAAAAATGGAGAAAGGAACTCAAAGTGTTTTAAAACTCTAATGTAGCATGATCTTCATGAGAGCCCTCATTCTTTATCCCGCAATATACTTATCACTATCTTTATAAACAGAGAAATTGAGAATCAGAGAGTTTAAGGCTGCACAACAGGAAAGTAGTATAGCTGGGTTTTGAACCCAAATTCATTTGCTTCCAAAGCTAACAAACTCTCCTCTACAGTAACTTTCTTCCTATTCTACTATGGACTGAATCCCACCCATAGATAAAGGAAATATTCAGCTATAGAAGAGGTCAAAATGAGAAATTTTTAGGTCCAAATACTGAGATATAAAAATGTGTGGTGAGACACAAGATGGAATACTGAAATGCGACCAGAGCTAGGTGTGGAGAGTCTTGAATGCTGGTTAGGGAGGTGCTTGTTAGTGCGTGGCACTGGAGACATTGATTGTCACAGGGAGGGGAGAGAGAACTGTAACGGCATCTAGGGGCTAAGAGGCAAGGTAGGTGACGACCTGTCCTACTTTACACAAGACAGTGCCCACAGGATATCGTTAGCACTTCTGAAATGTTCTGGAAAGAGCTGAGGTTGAGAAACCTGATATAGATAGTGGGAATCCATTATGGTATTTTAAGATATGTATATATACTTTAAAATGATCATTCTGACCCCAGAACTTACAGAAAGTTGGAGTTAGGACAGGACTGGACACCAACAAGGCAGTTCACAGATGATTGCAGATTTACCTTGTAAATCTCTAAAGATGTAAGTGTTGACCATGAGATAAGAGAGAGACTGAGAGATACTGCACAGGTGAAATTAAAATTGTGATGAGCAGTTGATTTGTTTCTCTCTCTTTTGGAAGCCTTACTTAACACCCAAATTCCAGGTTTTTAGACTGAGTGGATAGACAGATGAGTGTGCCATGAATTTAGAAATGGATGCTCAGTGGAAAAGAAGCCCTGCTATATGCCAGTCATTATTTTTTATGAAAAGGTTTAAATACTATCACTTATGAACATATTTAGTTGGTGATAACAATGAAAAATCACTATCTATGAGTTATCCAGTAGATATTTAGAAATGCAGTGATTTTGAAAGCAGTGTAACTTAGAGACATAGATTCCCACAGCCATCTGGATAAAAATGATATTAGGAGCAGGGGTGAGGAAGAAAGTTTCTTATCAGAGGTAAGAAAAAGACGGAAATGACAGCTGAAGACAGAACTATACCAGGAACTTCTGCATTTGCTTTGCAGAAAGATGAAGACCAGTGCCAGAGAGACAGGAAGAACTTAGTACTCTATGGCTGAAATAACCAGTGAGTTAGCAAAAGAAACTGAAAATGAGAGAGAAAAGGAGAATGTGACTCTACAGAGTAATATCAAGATGGTAGGCGCATTCAGCATTGCTCAATTTTTAATCCTCAAAGAAGGTGGTGGTGGACTTGAAGACTGAGATCTCCTTTCAGATTGAGATGTTCAGTTATGGATACTAAGATCGTGGGCAGTTTTAACCATATTATAGCAGCTGAAGCTGGATGGTCATGAGCTGAGACATAAATCATAGGATGAAGAGAGAAAAGTTTTGAGTTGAAGAGAAGGAGGGAAATAGAAAGATGTGAATACTAAAGAAATGTTTTCTTAGTAAGAATATACCTAGTTCTCTCCTACCTATACATAGATAACTGAGTATACATTTAGAGTGAATAAAACTAAAAACTTCAAAGATTTGTAATTAAGGAACTATAGCATCAACTTAGAAAAAAGCACCTCCTACAATTTGAGTTGTGTGTTCATTTTTTTGGGCCTCTAATCAAATCAGACTTTTCAAAAGCTAATGACAAATATGGGTTTTACTGCCTCCACCATAAAGGATGATTTGTGTATTTAGGTGGGACCTGAAGAATTGCATGTTTCAAAACCTTTCCAGGTGATTCTGGTGAAGATATTCCTTAAAACAAATTTTGAGAATTCTGTCCCACAGTCCTCATTTCAGAGATCAGACTAAGCCGAATTCAAGGTCAGACAGCTAAGGAAAGAAAGGGCTGGAGCTGGAATTCAGCTCCCCCAACTTGAACACCAAAGTTCCTTCATTAGATAACCTGACTCTTTCCTGCAGTGGACATACTGGCGATCTGGTGTCTTCTGATGCATTGGTGTCTGTCATCAAGATCTAATTCATTACCTTCAAGGTTACGAGTGCCAATCTGTAAATATATGCTCAGATTTGTCTCTTCAATGTATTAGTCACCAGGATTATGACATAATATCAGTGAGACATCAGGCACCTCAGTCTCATTCTCAATGCCTTTTTGGTGTGTTTTATTTTTAAACTAGAATTTTTTTTTTTAATTAAGTTTTTTTTTTTTTGATGTGGACCATTGTTACGGTTTTTACTGAATTTATTACAATATTGCTTCTGTTTTACATTTTGGTTTTTTGACCTCCAGGCATGTAGAATCTTAGCACGTAGACCAGGGATTGAACCCACAAGCTCTGCAGTAGAAGGCAAAGTCTTAACCACTGGACCACCATGGAAACCCCAGTGTGTCTTGCAAATGTCTTTTTTCTTTCCTGGATAACAGCTATTCTCTCCAGGAACCCGATGTTATGTGGAGAAAGGCTATGTCTAACCTCCAGGTTCTTGCTACTGACAGAAAAACTGAGAGATTTCTTTTCAAGGTCAAATTGCTCACCTTATTGTCTGTTTTACCCTCTAGGAGAGTATGTTGTTATGACCACTCATTTCCACCTGAAGAGAAAGATTGGATATTTTGTTATTCAAACATACCTGCCGTGCATAATGACAGTTATTCTTTCCCAAGTCTCATTCTGGCTCAACAGAGAGTCTGTACCAGCGAGGACTGTCTTTGGTAAGCGCCAATCAAGAAACACATGCAAGGGTCACTTGCAAGGGCAAGTTTTTTCATACCTGTGACATTGCAGATAGAATGAAAAAAATAATTATACACTAAATCTGAAGTTAGTACAACAGAAAGGTTCAAGGTATTGTCATTTTCATTATGGCATGATAGTAAAAAATTCTTTTTTAAAATAGCAAGCTGTTTTAGTGCATGTTAGTTGATGGGATTAATGAACACTTGATTTGCTGTTTTAAGAGAGAAATGTAATGAAGCAGGCATAAAATGCTTTGTGATAGATTAAAATATACACATAGGAACACTTATACCTAAACCATACATTTAGAATACACAATCAAATGTCAGTATATTTTTTGAGAATCTGAGAAAATATCAGCAGAACTACTTCCTTAATATATGAAAGCAGGGATTCTTTATATAGAAATAACTTAGTGATTATACCAGTAAAGGAACATCTCAGTTTTACTAATTTGTGTACTTCTGAAGAGTTACAAATATTTCTATGAAAATATTCTAAATGCCTTAGATACTTTGAGTTAAATCTAATGCAAAATTATTTAAAGGGTAATAACTTTTTACTAATAGGAAAACTCATGCCTAATTCATTGTTTTAGAAGTGTGTATTTCATATAAAGAGCTCCTGCCTGTATTATAGTACACTGTCTTAGGTATACTTTTCAGAATAATAAACACAAGATTTCATTAACAAAAACTTGATGATTCATTCACTAATTTAGTCATTGACTTTTTTTTTGAAACCTATCATGAGGTTCTACTGTGTTCTAATGTAGCTGTCACCATAACATTATCCGCTCCTCTCATAAATTTGGGAGTTTAAAATTTGAATAGCAGTAAAATCTTGCAAAATACTTACTGTTTTAATATCACTCTCTGTTCTATGATATAATTCTCTACTCTCTTATTTAACACTAGAAAAATTCTCTGTAATATTACTCCTGTGTTTTAGACAAGAAAGCTAAGGGACACGATATTAAGTACGGGTTGGCCAAAATGTTCATAAAGCTTGAATGAACTTTTTGGCCAACCCAATAACTTGCCTGAGGTCAGAAGCTATGAGGTGAATGAATCTGGAATAAGATTCAGCCTCTTAGCTTTAAAGCCTGTGCACTTAATGATGATGAGGTACCATCCCCATGTACTTCCTGTTCCTTGACAAGGCGTGGAATGGGGTTGTTGTAGGCAGCATAATTCATTTGGAAATAACAACCACATATTCAATTGGTGAAAGGTACGGGTTCATTCCAGAAACATCAAGGTTCATTCCAAGGTTCATTCAAATATATAATAGGCACATGCTATGTTTACAACCCTTTACTACAAAACAAAAGGCTTCAGATGCTTACAGTCTATACTGAGGATTGTTCTTGTGCAAAGACATGGTATCATGGCTTTATCCCAGGAAAACAGCAAGCCTCTGCTACCAGGGCCCAGAAAAGAATCTGGGCAAGTTGTTTCTGGGTTGGGAACCACCAAATCTTTGTTGTGACACCAGCCTAAGAGCCCTAATCAGCTAAATCAAGACCCAAAATGATTCCAGCCACCAGGCGGAAGAATAGTTCATTTAAAACTCTCTTTTTCCCTTATCACAATTTGTAAATATTAACTAGTTAGAACTGAAGATTGAACTCTTGTCAGATGCTCACGTCTATATGTGTATGTAGTTTGAACCCTTTATTCATTTGAATGTTTTAATTAGAACAAATGAGATATTTCCTTTATGTTTTATGTTTATTTTTATAGAATGAGCCCAGCACTATAATAAAAATTATTTTTTTAAAGGCTCACTTTCCGCCCCCTCTGTCCCCAAGAAATCCTACTCTTCCTTTTTGGAAATCCTATAAAGCACTTCAGAATGTTTTATAAGTCAAAAATCTTGCTCTTAATAGTTTCAACAGTCTGCTCTCCTAGCCAACTCATGCCCTTTTGGTGAACATAACTACATATTTGTAAATGCAACCGTGGCAAGTATTTCTGTGTATCAAGTTATATATTTCCAATGTTTTAAGCTCAATAAAATCACAAGTGCAATTTTCCAAGACCTTTAGCCTTTTACAATTTATTTAATACACATGTCTCTATTCTTTTTAGTTTGCACCCAGCACATTCCTCTGAGCTGTGGGGGATGACTGAGAGGATCACAGGTATTTGAAGAAAAAATATCAAAAGGAAAAGGAAACCAAAAGCTATACTTTGCAACAGTTTATTAAATGGCATCCAGAATGCAACAAAGCTGAAGCCATTTTATGTCTTAAAACATCATCTTTTTGACCCTTCCTGCTCTTTCTTATTTGAAGACAGTGTGGTCATGTGATTTTGATTCCAGAGACACCCACATTTTTGGCTCAATCTTGTCTTTTAAGTATTAGTTACTTATAAAATGAGAGTGTAATTAAAATAAAACAGTGCCATTTAAAAGATTAGGTGAGAAAAATAAAATAAAATTTGTATATTGCCAGCATCAGTACTTGGAACTTAACAGATGCTCAACACATTTTAATTTTTTTTCCCCTTCTCTATAGCCAGAATTGTAAGATGACAACACACACACACAGACACACATACACACACACAGCATGCCTTTCTTTATGCTATTCTTAACTGTTTTTAATTTATGGATACATAAACCACATAACCCAAAATTAAAAAAAAAAATGGAATTCACTTTAGCAGGGATGTATCCAAAAGGAGTGAAGCTGTCAATAATAAGTTATTAACTTTGCCCTTAGTAAGTATCAGGCTCAATACTTTATTACATTATTTTATTTAATACTCACAATAGCCCTCTGAGTTTGACTTATTCAAATTAAATTACAAGGGAATAATTACAAAAAAACCTCCAGAAGTTCAGACTTGTGAGACAATCTTCTCAAGGTTACTCAGCAATTACAGAGCTGAGGTTTGAAACTGGGTTGCTCTGTTCCCCAAATACTGACATTGAATTACTTTGCTCTTTGCTCAAGTTAATATGTAAATTTGGGGGCTTTTTCCCAGCTAATAGTCCTTCAACCAGTTGTTGGTTATGTAATATGGATAATGCCCCAAAATGTCCTGCAATACCTCCAGAACTCATAGTGAGTCTATTCCCTACAGCTGTGACCGTGTATCAATATGACTTACTGAAAATCTCAGTGTTCTTAATCCTATCACTTCCTAATAGAGTTGCAAAGATAAATTACCTTGAAATTCATGGAAAACTGAGAATATTGGATGGTTTAAAGTACCTTAGAAAATTTAGCCGCCTACCAGCTGCATGACCCTATGATTCTCTAAAATTAATCAAAATAGGAATCATAGGTATGAGTTTTAGACAGATGCGATGACAATATCTTCTGTGGCAATAATTGACTTATCTTTAAAATGCTTCTACATATTATTATATTTAATCCTCTAATCGTATGAATGTATAAAAGTTTTCCTTTCTTAGAATTTCAACAATGATGTATACCAATCAAGGGAATGAAGTGTAAGTCACCACATTTACAGTTATGGAAACTGAGGTCCCTAGGAGCTAACTCACTTGCTCAAGGCTATAGAGTTAATAAATAATGAGGGAGTAGCTACTGGAAGAGGTTAAGATTTTTTCCACACCATGCAGCCTAAGTTATTGGGTTCCTGTGATTTTTTTTTCCATAAATTTTCAAATGGCTTAAAAGGAGACTTATAGTATTCTAACTCATAGATTGCATCACATATAGTAGGTTGAAAATATTAACTTGTTAAATGGATATTATTGAATGTCATCACCCAATACAAACTCCTATAATTGGACTCAGTGGTAAAAGAATCTGCCTGCAATGCAGGAGATGCAAGAGACATGGGTTTGATGCCTGGGTTGGGAAGATCCCAAGGAAGAGGGCATGGAAACCCACTCCAGCATGCTTGCCTAAAAAATGTAATAGAGGAGTCTGGCGGGTTACAATTCACAGGGTCACAGAGTCAGACAGGACTGAAGCGACTGAGCACACAAGCAAACTGAAAGCAACTGACTTGAAAACTGCTTTGAATAGAGGTGATTTTAATCTGCTGGGATAGATTCATAGATTAGGGAAGATATATAGCAGCATTAGCAGAAAGAGTAAGACTTTGGACATTTGATCAGATGAATGTATTCAAATTTGGTTTTGCCATTTCTGTGCTATGTGACCTCAAACAAGTCACCTGCGACTTATTTCAGTAATTTCTTCAAAAGAGCAGCTATTTCAAGAATCAGAAAAAATAGTATAAAAGACAAAGAGTTAATAACATAACCAAACATTATCCTAAGATAATTTAGTTATCTGTCAATGATCAATGATCAAAAAGTTATTGGTTTTATGGTTTATATATTCAAGAGTTGTTCAGTCACTCAGTAGTGTCTGACCCTTTGCGACCCCATGGACTGCAGCACGCAGGCTTCCCTGTCCTTCGCTATCTCTGTAGAATATTAAACAGAGCTGAGGATCCAGTGATTACTTAGGGATCCTGGACAGAGACAATCTCTGCTTTCTTTTTCCTAGAGCTGGGGACAGTGAAGGAATATTATTTCCTTTCCTACCCAGGGCACTGTGTTCAAAATGCCTATTTAAGGGAGTTCACTGTCTTATTCACAGCTTCTCAACAGCAGAGCAGTGTATCCCTCCAAGAACTGCCCTTCAGTACTGCCATACCATGAACTACAAACTACACTGGGATTAAATTAAAACTCATCCATCCCAAACCAAACGGGATGAACTTGAAAACATACTCTGTGTTTCATTTTACACAAGTCGGGTGACTTCAGTGATGAGAGTTTGTAGTATGAACCTAAAAATTCACTTTCTTTCTTTGCAGGAGTCACAACTGTGCTCACCATGACAACTTTGAGTATCAGTGCCAGAAATTCCCTCCCTAAGGTGGCTTATGCAACTGCCATGGACTGGTTTATTGCAGTGTGCTATGCCTTTGTATTCTCAGCTCTGATCGAGTTTGCCACAGTAAACTATTTCACCAAGAGAGGTTATGCATGGGATGGGAAAAGTGTGGTTCCAGAAAAGGTAAATGCTTTAATATCTCCTGTGATATAGCACCATTATGTCTTTTAAACCTGTAAGATGGAATGTGTGAGCTTGGGGGAATGGCTGAAGGATGCAGAGAGAGGGTAAAGAAGATTGTTTTTTTTCTTATGTCATAAATGATTAAGTGCTGTGAGAATTTCCTCACTGCTAAGAAAGAAGCTTTTTCCGTGGATAGGTGTGCAGAGTGAAGGGAAGGAAATAAAGGAGAAACACAAAGGTAAACATTTCTATTCAAATATGGTTTCCTATGGTCCCCATTAAGAACAGTTAGTGAGAACAGTTTTAACAAACTTGATATTGGGAGCAATTACATCATTATAATTTTTGTGACTTGAAAATCATAGTCTTTTGGGTGTTTTCTGAACCTAATAACTTTGGTCCTAAATGTTATTACTTTAATGACTCAACTAAATTGAGCTTGCAAAATGCATTATCTCTAATTTTCACTAAGGTAAAGGTCAGGAAACATACTTTCTTTTTCCAAAAGAGAGGTTTGCTTTAAGAATCACAACACAGAATTCACAAAATTTCTTCATTGTAGAAAATTATCAAGTCAAGGATATCACTGTTCTTCTCAGTTAGAACCTATTTTGGAGTGACTTTTAAAGCACAGTAGGGGAGGATATTTCTAATTCTGGGCTTTGAAAGAAAAATATGTCAAAAGGCAAGAAAGTCTTGGGATGGTGGAAAGAAAGGCAAAGTCAGAGTCTCAGAGGTTCTAAGACATCTAGGAGTAATCTAGGAGGAATTTCCTACAGCAAATGAAGAGTACTAATGTCCTGAATTGGTCTCTAAAAATACAGTTATATTGCCAAATACACTTGAAGAAGTCTGAAAACTGTCACAGAGTCACAGTATATTAGACAGACTGAGAGGGTCTACAGTAAAGAAATTCATTTAATGATGTTTTTCTCACAGCTTCATGGATATACTAGAAAAGAGGGTCCTTTGTAGAAACATCTACTGCATTTGATAGAATCTATAGTGTTACCGATTCTAAGATGTACCAGTAATTTATGTGTACATAAGAAAGAAAATATGCTGCCAAGTAAAAACTCTTTGAGATTTAACATTCAGCCACAGGTGGATCTATTGAATACTCCAGTGATCTCCTACACAACTCAAAGCAAAGGAAGTTCTATATGGGGTATGCTATAGCAACCAAAATGGACCAGATCCAGGTCCTCAAAATTCACCTTGCCTTGACACATCCTCACTTAGTATAAGAAACATATCTAAATTTCCAAACCAAGAATCTTGTCTCAGGATCAGAAGAGAGGAAACAAGACAAAAGAAACTGCAGTTACCAGATGGAGAAAGACGTGAGAGAGTGGAGACAGTTTTTGTCCAATACTTACTTTAGCCATTGATGGTCTCCATATGTCCTAGAACAGAAGGGCAACCCCAAAGGAAAGAGCACTGAACCTGAAGATGTGTGATCATAAGACACTACAAATTGTGAGACACAGCCCCAAATTATAGCTGTGGACATTTTTAAAATCCACATCTTAGAACTACTGGTACACTCTACCAAAGTTCTTCAGAATTAATTATACACAAACAGTGATATGCAACTGAAAAATGAAATGCAAACACTGGGAAAAGTTGCTTTTCTATCCTAATCCTTTCTTTACATGCTGCAAGAAGCCAGTGTCTTTCTGACTGTGGCTTGTCAGTTGCAGTTGTTAATGAATTGTTAGATTAATTGAAGTTGATCAGGAAAGCATAGAATTTGGGTTGAGGTATTGATGATCTCATAATTGAGTTTAGATTTCTTTCTGACTGTGTACTAGTCTTTAAGTGCTGTCTCAAATAAAATATTTCAATCTCTATCAATTCACAGTTCACATTATTCAGTGTACATATATAGATATAGACATATGTACACAGACATCTACATATACATAAACAATACATTTATTCCCATATCTGGCATCTTATTAAGAAACAGAATATTTTCTATAATGTATTTTTGTCTCTGTAAAAATCTTCCCCAGGGTTTTGCCAGTTTGATTTGCTTAAAACAGGAAATGTGAACACAATGTGATCCAGATCTCTCTCTGACATTTAGAGAGGATACATTTTTTTTTTTTTTTTCGGTAACTAGGTAGTGTTTTCAGGAGAGTTAAAGTTTTGATCTCTGACATGGTATAACTTGAAAATAAAAAGAAAATCCCAATAGGGCATCATATTTTCAAGTGAATATATAGTGGCCTTCTTAAGATCCACCCTCATATGGTTAACTGCTAAATTAAATACTAACTTCTTAGAGAATATGCAACTATATCAGACCACATAGCTCTGAACAATTACCTACTTTATTTTTGAGAAGTGTCTATGTGACAGCAACTAAGAAAACCTGCAGTTATCAATTACCACACAGATAACATCAGTGAGCAGGTAACATTGAGCAAAAATCGAATCCAGGATATCCTGACTAACCCTGCTTTGTCATTTGTGCACTGGAAGCCTGAGGAGAAGGAGCAAATAATAACTGGCTCATCAATTTTTTATCACTGCAAAACAAACTGCCCCAAAACTTAGTGACCTAAAGCAATAACCAAGCATTTTGGGCTGGGAAAAACCTGATACTATTTCTGTTAGTTGAACATGGGCTCACTGACATAGTTCCCGCACCAGGGCAAGAAAATCTACAATGGCCTTTCTCCCGTATATGGAGCCTGATGCTGGCTGGATCTCTCACTGGACATAGTCTCTGGTCCCTCAGTGTCTAATCCAGGCTTCATGTTTCTGTGGCATGCTTCCAGAGAGTAAAGAGTGAGGTTGCAAAGCTTCCTGAGGATAGGGTCCTAAGCTGGCACAGCATCACTCTGCCAGAGTCACAAGTATAGATGTAATAAGTGGGGAAATATTTCTATTTCCATTTTTTTATTGGAAAGCCTGGAAAATATTTATCTGCATTTTTCTCTAGCCTTATTGAAAGATAACTGACACATAGCATTGTGTAAGATTAAGGTGTACAATGTAATTAATTAGATATATTGTATATGATTAATTGGTTACCACCACAGTATTAGCTACCACCTCTAACTGGTCACATAGCCCTTTTTGTGGTGAAAACATTTAAGATTTAGTCTCAGCAATATTAAAGTATATGATACAGTATTGTTATCTATAGTCATCATGGTTTAGTACATTAGGTGCTGTCCAAAATGTCCATAAGGCATTTGGACCATGGAAACCAACCCCAAATATTCATTGGGAGGACTGATGCTGAAGCTGATGCTCCAATACTTTGACCACCTGATGTGAAGAGATGACTCATTGGAAAAAGACCCTGATGTTGGAAAAGATTGGATGCAGGAGGAGAATGGGGTGACAGAGGATGAGATGGTTGGATGGCATCACTGACTCAATAGACATGAGTTTGAGCAAACTCTAGGAGATAGTGAACAACAGGGAAGCCTGGCATGCTGCAGTTCATGGGGTCGCAAAGAGTTGGACACAATTTAGCAACTGAACAACAACAACAAAGGACTTTGATATTTGGTCCTGTCCAAAACATTTGTCATGGATCCAGTATGCTCATATACATTTTGGATAGGACCAAATTGCAAGGACCATTGGTGTAAACCAAATGTCTTACAGACCAACTGCCTTATGGACATTTTGGACCAAATATCCTATCAGGTCACTTGTCAATCTTAAAATTAGACCTTAGTGTCTGCGTTTTTCATTTATTCCCAAAATGCTGTCATAAATTCCATTCCTTAGATATTAAATAAAGCATGTGTTTGACTTCTAAAGTAAAGGTCACTTTGCTCAAGAACTTATAAACTTGCTTCCCACAATTTACTAAACAAAATACTTTAACTCTTTCCTTTACAGCCAAAGAAAGTGAAGGACCCTCTCATTAAGAAAAACAACACCTATGCTCCAACAGCAACCAGCTACACCCCTAATCTGGCCAGGGGTGACCCCGGCTTAGCCACCATTGCTAAAAGTGCAACCATAGAACCAAAAGAAGTCAAGCCGGAAACAAAACCACCAGAACCGAAGAAAACCTTTAACAGTGTCAGCAAAATTGACCGACTGTCAAGAATAGCCTTCCCACTGTTATTTGGAATCTTTAACTTGGTCTATTGGGCAACATATTTAAACAGAGAGCCTCAGCTAAAAGCCCCCACCCCCCATCAATAGGTCCTGTCATTCACATTCTGTTGCTCAGTCCTTTGCACTGGGAATTGCTTTCTGTTCTCAACGTGGTAATTCCCATCTGCTTTATTGCCTCTGTCTTAGAGAATTTGAAAGTTTCCTTATTTCCATAATTCATATAAGAACAACAGACCCCTGTCTGGCTGTCCAGAGCAGAACAGAGCATACAGCTGAGAGACAGGATTCTGATAGAGGGAGCAAGAGAGCAAAATCATGACAGAAGGAGACAGAAGGGAAGAGAGAGAAAAGGAGGGGGAAGTAGATCCAAAGATAGGAGGAAAAGTAGAAGAAAAATCCAACTTAACTCCAGGTCATTTGTAGATAATATATTTCCAAATATTCTAGGAAAAAAAAGATACTGTATATGTCAAAAATATTTTTATGTGAAGGTGTTTAAAAGAATATAAATGTTTAATGAAGAAACATTTTAAAAAATCTATGTCTTTATTGCACAGATGACGATGTGTTTCTCACATTTCTGTTTTGTTTTTTAAACCTACGTATAGCTTTAAAAATTTGTTTCCAAAGCTCAAGATCCCCATTCTTTCTCTTTTAAGAAATGCCTAGGGCATTATTTTGTTGTTAAATGCTATTTTAAAATTCATGGAAATTGCATAGGCAAAGGTGCAGTGTCTCACCGTAAGAACACATTTAATCCAATGGAGACAAATGCTTTAAATAGGCTGCTTTGCTGTCATCTGAGCTTTTACCAGTAGACTCAATGAGGAATCATTCTAACAGATATATACACTCAATAAAACTAAAAAAGAAAATAATAATAAATTTAGATAGGACAATTTTAAAAGATTTATTTTCTACCCTCTCTATATCCAGATAACACATGCATCCAGTAATCACTTGATTTTCATTCTGAAGATGTTTTTAGAGGGGCAAAAATATTTTGCAAGCTCTAGAATTGTTGAATGTATTATTTTATATAACAGTACATTAAAAGCTTTAGATTGAAATTTATGACTAATAAACAAATATAGAATATATAAATTATATATGTAAATATGCAGCATGAGATTGTACATTTTTTTACTTTTTTAAAAGTTGTGTTCTTAAAATACTGTGTAGGACTCACCGCTCTTAGCTGTTAGAATGTTGTTAAATGCTATGGAAATACTTTTAGAGCCTGCATTTAAGACCAGAACAGTCTGAAGGAATCAGATGGAATTTACCATATGTGGGTATAAAATCTACTTATGTAGGGAAAGCTTGTAATTCAAACTGTTGTCCCGTGTACAGTAGTGAATCAGTTGTTATCCACTCTAGTCATCCCACTTTTCCCTATTTTAGGCTCTTATAATACAGAAAGAAAATGGAAAAGCATTAGTGGGAGCTAGAAAATCAACTGTATATTACTGCTATCTTTGCTGATACCAACTATTTCAATAAGTGTTGTACCATATGTAGCATTAAATATAAAAATAAATGAAAGAATGTACAGGAACTAGCTTTTATTAAGTAATATTACATTTCATTTATACTGTAGCAATATATTTGTAGGCATACTACGTAAGGGCTTTAATGACAAGAGGTCCACTCATACTCCCTATGAAAATTCTAGTCTCTTTCATTACTTCCCAGATATTTTAGAGATAAATATTTATGAAGAAGGTATTTTTGAAGTCTCCTTTTGTCTGACAGAATTTCAAAGATATTTAAAATTAGCATACAGAATCCACAGGTCATGGGCTAATCACATTTAGAATACTATGACATAAACCTGTTGTCATAATTACCAAATAAGACAGTTGGGATCCATACCCAAGTTTTGAGCAATGTTTGTCTCAAAAAGCTGCTATCCAGTAATGCAGGAAAATACACTTTGTGTTTTCCTAAACAAACTCTGGTATTTTTAAATGTGCTTTATTGTTTGATTTGGTCCTGCCTAAATTCAATGAGCTAGGCCAATAAAGGCTGAACCAAGGATATTTCATTCTTTGGTATCATGTGTAGATATCATGTATAGAAAATAAAGTAAAATATGGCTCTAATTTCTGTGTTGCTGTTACTCTTGGTTTTTCTTTTTTCTTTTTTTCTTTTTAGCGTTAATCTAAGTGTTTATTAAGAGTATTTTATCTTCCAGACTCCTCATGACTAACATTTGGTCTGTATTTTGCTCATTAGATGTGTATATTTCTTATTAGTCTGCTTTATGCTATGCAATGACTGCATTTCTATTGTTTTTTAGTTCGTTAGTATGTATGGACAGTATTCTATTGTATAAATTGATTGCACAACTTATCAAAGACAAATGATTCTATGTAGCTTTTCTACAGTGCTTTGCTAAACCATGTAACACTAGTTAAGTCTTCCTTGAAAATAAAGATACACTCTTATAGAGGACAGTTCCTGTTAACTCCCAGGAAAAAATTTTAAAAGATGACACTGAATGTTTATGGCACCTTAGTGCAGTGAAGTGGCAATAAAACCTAACATGAATCGAGGTTGTTTATGGCAGATGCATGTATTGCTTTACAGAGTTTAGCAAAAGCTCTTAATTTTATGTCATACTGTATTCTATTATAATAATAAAGTTAACATTATTCAATAACAAAATGGAATGCTTGACTCTCTTTTCCTATTATCAGTACCATTACCTGTTTCAAAACATTTTCAAGTAGGAGCACCTAAAAGTGCCAAGTGCTAACATGAATCTAGGCTACTCAGAAGATTTTTGAAGAGGTGTCAACAGTATGATCCTAAACTATGATTTTAAATGAATCACTTTCAGAAAGAGAAATTCTTAAAAACCTAATATCTGTTGTCATCAGTAGCACCAAAACTCAAAATTTATAAAACACAGATAGAAAAGAATCAACATACTGAATCAATAGTAGTTTGTTCATATCTATTGTTAATACAGTAGATTTGTCTTCTGACCTACTCCTGGGAGACTGGTTTAATAGTTTTAGGGAAGAATCTGAGCATTATATTTTTAAAAGCTCCTCCAGAGCTATTATGTCCCTTAATGCTTCTATAAGCAAAAAGTTAACAAAATACAATCACTTGAATAACAATGGAGAAATCATTTCAACAATAGGCATAAAACTGCACCTGGTTCCTACAGACAAGATCATGTGAGGCAAAATCTTTCTGTGTCTTTTTTTATATTTCTACAAATGGAACATGTATCTTCTTAAAAAAACGATTCAGGACTTAGAAAAATTAATACTTTAAAATCGTTCAATGAAATGACTTACTCAAGTCAAATAAAGTTGCCCATGAAAACTAGGTGAACAATCACACTCATTGATTTCTTGGCTCTCATAAAAATGAATGTAGTGAATGATGATTATTTTGGCTATCAAACTACATCCATGTCAAGGCTCACCAAAGTAATTATCTAAGGAATCAAAATAAGAATGGACTTGGCATTATGACTAACCATCTGTTTGAATTTAATTATACCTGTTCATTAAGACCTTCTGTTCGAGTTTTCTAACAGAAAACTTGTTGTGACCAACAAGAACAATCAGCACAGCCATGATTTATTCAAATAAATTAGCTCTGAATGTTAATTTAACTAAATTCTACTAACATTTGCTGAGTCTCTACCCTGTGTTAAGTATTGTGCTAACTGATGGGGATGTAGAGATAAACATCTCATGTTCTTTATCCTTAAGGAAATAAAAGCTATGATAGGGGAAGAGAACAAAGAATTAGGCAAAAATAATAATAAAAATATTATAAGAAAAGTAAAGAATGCTATGAAACATAGGACAGGGGTATCTTGCCACTCTTCATAAGGTTAGCTCATTGACTCTATAGGAACTAATAATGTCTAAGATGAAACTTGAAATATAAGAGGAATTGAAGTGGTCCTGCATTACAAGACAGTGGCCTTGGACTTAATACCAACCTGTGAGTTGTTAACCACTTAACCACTGACTAAACAGTTGGGACACCCTAGAATCCCTCAGTTACTATGGTGGGTACTGAGATTATAGAGATGAAGATAATCGTATGCTCTTGGAAAGCTCATCATTTAATAGAGAATGCAAGTGAACCGCAAGTTATAACACTAAAAAAGATGTACAATTACCAATAAATGGGCCCAGTAGAGGGAGTTTACACTTGGGTAGTGGTATAAGGAAGGTCTTCAGATGAAATGTTATCTGAGCTATATTTTGAAGATAATTCAACATTTATCAGGCACTTTAGTCTCGCCCTGGTGGCTCAAGACGGTAAAGCGTCTGCCTGCAATGCAGGATACCTGGGTTCGATCCCTGGGTTGGCAAGATCCCCTGGAGAAGGAAATGACAATCCACTCTAGTACTCTTGCCTGGAAGATTCCATGGATGGAGGAGCCTAGTAGGCTACCGTCCATGTGGTTGCAAAGAGTTGGACATGACTGAGCAACTTCACTTTCTTTCACTTTAGTCTTGGGGAGGCTGCCTATGATAAGGGACATATTTTTTATTCAATGATGATAACACATTAAAACTTAGTCACAAAGCTTACTGCCAGGGAGCTAATATGTATGTGTAAAGTAGAACATCACATTAAGGGAAGCAATAGGAACTATGGAAAACAGCTCACGTCCAGTTTCTTTAGCCTCAGCTCCAGATATTCAGTGCCTTGTGGGGAAAGGAGCCTCACATTGCTATGCATTCCAATACAACAACAAAAAGTCAAACATTTGATTTTGAATTTCCTTTCAATTCTGATTCTGAAACTACTGCTTGTCACATGTCAATGTGTCAGCCAGTCGAATTTGTAATTCAGCTGAATAGTGAGCTCTTTTTCTCAGAGTATCTGTACAAATCCACACACTCATTTGGTAATCATTACTTAAGTGGCTATACTATGTTTGGTGTTAAGATTTCACAGAGAAATGGAAGCCTGTCCTTCTCTGTATTAGTTGTTGTTGTTCAGTCACTAAGTTGTGTCCGACTCTTTGTGACCTCATGGACTGCAGCAAGCCAGGATTCCCTGTCCTTCACTATCTCCCAGGGCTTGCTGAAACTCATTTCCATTGAGTTGGTGATTGCATCCAACCATCTCATCCTCTGTCACTCTCTTCTCCTCCTGCCCTCAATCTTTCCCAGCATCAGGGTCTTGGCATCAATGAGTTGGCTCTTTGCATCAGGGGGCCGAAGTGTTGGAGCCTCAGCTCCAGCATCAGTCCTTCCAATGAATATTCAAGGTTGATTTCCTTTGGGATTGACTAGTTTGATCTCCTACCTGTGCAAGGGAATCTTCTCAAGAGTCCTGTATTAGTTAGCAAATGTCAAAACTCTATGTGAAAGAATGCTGATGTGCTACATTTTCAAAAGACACATTATTTTTCAATAAAACATTTATAGTTTAAAAAGAGGTCAAAGTTTCCATGGGATTGTAAAATATAAAGATTCTTTTTGTTCTGATTGATAACTTACCTGCCTTTCTCTATAACATGTAGTATGTGTTATTATAGAAAAGATGATGTCCTAATTAATAGTCCATCAAAATATAACTTATGCATATTACCTTCTTTGATCTTACCATAGGCTAGTTATAAAAGAAGAAATTCGTGTAAGTCAATTGATTTGTTTAAAACACTGTGTAAGTGATTTTGTCAGATTAAAAAAGTAATTTGAACTTGATCTTAAAGATAATTTCAAAACTCATCTTTTAAAAAACTTACATTGGATCTCCTCATCTAGTAGTCTATGTTTTATTTGAAAAGTTAATCATCATATAAAGAAAAACAACATGAAAAAAACTGGCCTTTCAGGTCAAAGGAAAAGTCATCTGAAAAAAGTTAGAGGTGAAGAGTGTGGTCAGCACACTCTTTGTTATCCACTGTAACAGAAAAAGCATGGCCACTGGGGTCAGGAGTCCCACTGTAAATACTGACTTGACCCATTGCACAGTTCCTTCTGAGCTTCATTTATGAAGAAAACAGGATTAACAGTAGTCAATGTGGACATTTCTAGAGTGACACAGTAAGGATCTGAGCAGTTCCACTCCTCAAAATCAATAGTAAAACTTGATAAATTTTCTGAAGCAATAATTTCAAGATTCTAGAAATGAACAACAAAGTAAGGAGTATTTATTTAAAAAAAAAAAACTACTGAAGCTTTGGTAAGAATGTTTATATGTAATGTTTCAAAATCTGCAATTGCGCTCATGGCCTCTTTAGCTCCATTTTCCTAATAACGTTACCAGTGAAGGACAAGCTGTGTATATAAGCATTGTCGCCACTGGGGCAGGGGTGGGGTGAGTGTCTTACTTAAATTGGAGCAAAGTATGCAAAAGTTGTATACCCATGAAATCAGTAGTAATCTGTAGGCAAATGAACAGGAAGGCCAATACTGAGGGTAACCAGAAGTTACAATCCTTATTAAAGCAAACAAATAACTGGCAGAAGAGCCAGAAAAGAAAATTTAACAAGGGAAAAAGACCATTTATAGTGGGCTGATTTCAAATCAGTATAAAAATGCATTAAAAGATGAAAAACGTGGTGTTCAAATAATAAAGAAAATTACCATAACAGTGATATATTAAGTACAGAATCTCTGACTTCCCTTGTGGTGTAGTATATAGAAAGCTACCTGCCAAGGCACAGGACATGGGTTTGATCCCTGGTCTGGGAAGGTTTCCTGTGTCACAGGGCAACTAAGCTGGTGCGCCGCAACCACTGAGGCCACACACCCTAGAGCCTGCGCTCTGCAACAAGAGTAAGCCACCACAATGAGGAGCCTCGAGGAGGAATAGTCCCTGCTCACCACAGCTAGAGAGAGCTCGAGCGCATCAGCAAAGACCCAGTGCAACCAAAATAAATACACTTTAAAAAAAAAATTCCATTAAATACGGACTCTCAGCAGAGAGATAGATATCATTAGAAAAGTAAATCTAAAGGAAAAATCTGGATTTGGAAATAAGAATAATTGAAGTGAGTAAGTTTTACTAGAGGAGCTCAAAAGCAGATTTGAGATTTCATTTAGTTATTTGCATAAGGTTTCAACATTACCCACATCCTATGTTTATGGACTCATTGGTTTTATTTCAGAAACTGAAGTAACAATACTGTGAGTGAGAAAGGAGGGAAGACTGGAGATATAAACAGTAAGCTATAGCAATTACTAGGGAAAGGCTATACACTTTACTGACAATGATAAGGAGTTCAAAGTTTCATTAAAATAAATCTTGGAGATTTTCTCTCATTCTGTATAAAACCAGTAACTATAATAAATTTCCCACATAAAAGGAAGAGTGAGTACAAATTCAATGAAAAAATAAAATTCAATGAACCTGTTAAATCAGAGGGTTTTTCATTTATGTAAAACTCAAATATTTTGGAAAGTTAAATTGCTTTGTCCTTTAAAGAGGGAACTCAATTTCAGACATCATAAATGAGACTATACTCTCCCCCTACAATATAGCACAGCAATTTGTAGGTCAAGCAGAAACATTCATTCCTGCTATTTGTAGCTGTCTTGACTTTGGCCACCAGCTCTAGTTTTCCAACTGATAGAAGAGCAGGGAAAAACTCTGTGGATATTATAACTATTATAAATTTGTATAATCTTGAAAGATGAAGTATAGTTTCTGCTCAGAATGGTCTAGTTTTAGAGCTGGCATGCAATAACAAAAACACTGCCTAGACATTTATAACACTGATGGCTACAAAACTACATTGTTGAATATAATTTGGATTTCTGGCATCACAATTATCTCAAGGTGAGGGGTGCATTAGGGTCTTTTACTCAAAATATTGTTGAGTACTCATTAGGGTCTGGTACTCAGGCTATTGTTGAGTATTTCTCTTTAACAAAGATATTCAACTATTAAAAGGTATGCATTTAAAATTGTTCTTGTTAATACTGGTGAGTCTCTGCTCCTCATAAACCCCATTTCTGCACAGACCACCACTGGGAGCTGGTATATTAGCCATGTGGAAACTGAACCCACATATCTGTATGTCAGTCGTCCACATAAATTCAGCTTTATTTTTTCATGGCCACCACTAAAACAGAAAGAAACAGTTTTTAAGTTTAAGGCCAAAGTAGTGCTCTTTAAAGAAGTATTCTCAAGAACATTTGTGATTCAAAAACTTTTTCTTAATTAAAGAATTATTCAAAAGTAAGATTAACGTGCTATGTGATCCAAAGAAAAGGGATTTTTCTCCCCAACAAATTTTGGGTGGTGTGCCCCTAAAAAGTTAAATCTTGATATTCATTCACATCTGTGTATTCTGTGGATCCTAAAGAAAACTTTCCATGGGAAAAAAAAACTAATTTATAGCTCCCAATAATGTATTGCTGACAGATAAATAGAAGATGTGGAACATAAACACAATGGAATATAACTCAGTCATTAAAAGGAACGAAACTGGGTCATTTGTAGTGATGTGGATAAACCTAGAGTCTGTCATACAGAATGAAGCTAAGTTAGAAGGAGAAAAAAAAATATTGTATATCAATGAGTATATATGGGATCTAGAAAAATGGTACTGATGAACCTTTGCGCAGGGCAAGAATAAAGACACAGATGTAGAGAATGAACTTACAGACACAGTGAGTGAGGAGAAGGAGAAGGTGGGCTGAATTGAAAGAGTATCACTGACATATATACACCACCATGTATACAACAGATAGCCAGTGAGAAGCTGCCTCCTGGCACAGCAAACTCAGTAGAGTGTTCTGTGATGACCTAGAGGGGAGGGATGGGGGAGGTGGGAGGGAGGCTTGTGAGGGAGGGGACTGTGCGTACATATAGCTGATTCATGCTGTACAGCTGAAAGTAACACAACATGTAAAGCAATTATACTCTAACTAGAAAAATTAAGAAATACTGTACTGCTGTCATTGTGACAAGAATTACACTATATCATTTTCACATATTATTTTATTTAATTCTCATATCTCTATGATGTTGTAATGAAAATCCCATTTTACAGATGAGAAAGCTGAGGTTCTAAAACACGAATGAACTAACCCACTGCTGTGTAGCTATAATATGCCAAGTGAGTGAGTGAAGTCGCTCAGTCGTGTCCGACTCTTTGTGACCCCATGGACTGTAGCCCACCAGGCTCCTCTGCCCGTGGGGTTTTCCAGGCTAGAATACTGGAGTGGGTTGCCATTTCCTTCTCCAGGGGATCTTCCTGACCCAGGGATCAAACCCAGGTCTCCCGCGTGGTAGGCAGATGCTTTTACCGTCTGAGCCACCAGGGAAGTCCATATAATATGCCAAACCAAGATTCAAAACAGGAATGGAACTAGGTCACTTTTTATGAACTTGAAGGACTTAAAAGGTTATATAAATTAATTATTTTACTTTATAAATAATAAATAGTGAAAGTCATAATGGATAAACTCCCTGCTAAAGGTAGATTCAAGATTATAGTGCACATTTTTTTAATGACACCTTGAAAAAAACAAAACAAGCCTATTTTTCCAGTTTGAAAAACTCAACAATGAGATTATTGTGTCTGACTATGAAATCTAATTTTTCCTGGAACAATAACTTAACCAGTATGTCTTCTGTTTAGGTATGTTTTACCATGTGAATTTTATTTACTTCCTATTGGTTGTCTAATGTCAGGAGATGGGTGTAAGTGGTGAGGAGGGAAATGGATATATGGAAAATAGTAGGTACAGACTATAATTTGTTATAAACTTAGTCTTTCTTAGAAAAAGACTGCCAACAGTGAATTAGGAAGGGCCAGTGGTGGAAGTGAGATCAAGATGATGGACTAGAAAACCCTGAGCTTACCTTGCCCCACAAACATATCAAAACCACAATCACACATGGAGCCACTTTCTCTGAGAACAAAACAGCTCTTTCAAAACAGCTCTTCTGCAACCAAAGTTATAAAGAAAGAACCACAGAGAGCCTGGTAGGAGAAAAGAAGCAATCTAGTCTAGACCCACCTCCTTGTTGGGTGATCCAGAAGAGAAGGAGCATACCACAGGTTAAGGAATCCTGCCTAAAAGGCAAGGAGGTCAAGTTCCATATTGGGTGCACCATCCTTGGGGTCTGGCACTGAGAAGATGAGCCGGTTGGTTTGAAAACCAGTGGGGCTTACCAGAGGGTTGTAGGAAATTGAGACTCAGCTTCATTCATTGAGATTATCTTTCTCAACTTTACAGGCACTTGGGGGCCCATGGACTATAAAACTCCACATTTCAATGGAAACAGCTGTTAGACTTTTTCATGCAGTGCCCTCTTCAATTACCTAGGATTTTTAACTTCCTTGTTCTCACATTTTGGGGAAATAATACGTATGTATGTGTACTTGTACATGTGTCATGCAGTGTGTGTGTCTATTTGTATTTCTCCCTCTCTTTCCATTTGTAGCCAGATAAATACAGAAGGAGAGAGATAAAAAGAGATGCACACACAAATACATATACATATGTAGTTATTACCTCCCCAAATATTTCCTCCTATTTGCAGAATTTGGTGAAGAGAGGGCAAAAAGTATAAAGAAGATGGTGATCACATGCTGGTTTATTTTTTTTAATCTAGAAATATAGCAACCCCATAGGTGATCTAGATTCTAAATGAACTTTCTCAAGAGCTAATGACTTCGTGTGGTACAATGACACCTGCATTTTTTAAAATAAAGAGCAAACTCTCTACATTGGCATCCTTGGTTTTCAGATACCTGTTTGCTTTTGTTGTTGCCAAAAGGTTATTGGGACAAAGCAGAAATGACAGATTGTCTGGAGACCATAAGGCTGCTAGCAGCCTGTGGCGGTCCAGGCAGCACCAGGCAGCAGCCTTCCACAGACTGCCAGGCCCTGTGCTCTTTAATCAGGACTGCTAAATGATGCAGGTGGTGTGGAGATTGGGGCATCCTAGTATAACACGGGGGAAGTAAGTGAATATTCCCTTTCCACCTGTTCCATTTGGCCTTTTTTCATTCCATACAAATGTCCCCAGGAGCAAAGGGGACCTGCTTTTAAGGACAAGTCAAATACTTCCTTTTTTTCTTTATTTGTAAGAATAGGGCTTCTCAGCTGGCCCAATGGTAAAGAATCCACCTGCCAATGCAGGAGATGTGGGTTCAATCTCTGGGTTGGGAAGATCCCCTGGAGTAGGAAATGGCTACCCACTCCAGTTTTCTTGCCTGGAAAATTCCATGGACAGAGAAAGCTGGTAGGCTACATAGTCCATGGGGTCGCAAAGAGTTGGATACCGCTGAGGGACTGAGCACGTATGTATTTGCAAGAAAAAAATAAATAAATACAAGCCTAAAAGGGAAAATTAAACAAAACAACAAAAAGAGCCTGTTTGTCAGAAGCTAAAAAGGACAGAGAATCACAAGGTCAAAGATTTTCTACAGCTCTTACAAATAGAATGTGTGGTTTTCACTCATTTTCCTGCCCTGGAGAGGACTGCCTCCTGCATGGGCTTCGTTAAGTCTCTGGACTGAACTAAACCTTCCCATGAGTATCTGAATTAAAGGTTACACTTCAACTGCCCGAAATTCTTCCTCAACCTCTGTGGCAGGGATTTTGTTTTAGAAAGATTTCTAACTCTTACTTCGTCCCATGTAATTGCAAGTTTGTCTTTCACTTTCCTCCTTCTTCTCTTTGCTGACAACCCAGCCTTCATGTGCCTTGCCAGCACCCACAGCCTCACTACCTGCTCACTCCACCCATCCCAGGATCTTGGGACTGTTCCTGTCCCAGCAACTCCCCAGGGAGGGATCCAACATGAAAAGGGATCCAACATTAACCGAAAGACCAAGCTAGTGTGCTTTGAGTCAATGACAAACTCAACTCCCATTTACCCAAAGACTCCGCTCTTATCCTCAACAGAATTTCACTAAAACCACAAGGACTAAATAGAAGAGACAAAATGCACTGTGAGATCAGACGTAAGCAGAGCCCTTTGAGCTCAAAACATCAGGGAAGAATGTTCCTTCTTCTCAAGTGGCTAGGTTAGGTTTGAATAAGTAAATCAGAAGTAACAAGTATCACAAAAAGGACTGCACAGGCACAAATGTACCAAGTTAGAAACAGCTGGGGCATATTATGAGAACATTGAGAAAAATGGGAGAGCAAGAGTGAAACCTACATTGTGAGACCATGTTCTAAAGTCATGTGTCTTGATGTCTGTATTATTTCCATTCATGAAGGGCACAGTAAAACAAAATGCTTATGGGTACAGACTCTACATTAGAGAAACCAAAATTCAAATGTCCTCTGGCACTAACTACCTGTGTGAACACTGGTAAACTCCGTATCTGCTCTAGGCCTAGGTTTTCTGATTTAAGGTGGATCTAGTATTTAAATTCCAGGTTGACTAGAAAAATTGAATGAGGTAATATATGGAAAAATTAAGTACACTGCCCAGCACATAGAATTATTCAGGAATTATTGTTAATTTTTTAGTTATGTAATACATTTTTGGAGAATCTATTAGGCTCTCTTTGATGTGCTGTGCACTAGGGAGAGAAGTAGAATGAAACAACAACTTAAAGAATGGGAGTAAATGTTTGCAAATGATGTGACCAACAAGAGATTAATTTCCAAAATATATAAACAGCTCATACAACTCAATATAAAAAAAAACTCAATCGAAAAATGGGCAGATATAAATAGACATTACTCCAAAAGGTGGATGAAAAGATGCTCAACATTGCTAAATATTAAAAAATGCAAATGAAAACCACAATGAGGTATGACCTCACACTGCTCAGAGTGACCATGATTAAAAAGTCTATGAACAATAAATGCTAGAGAGGGTATGGAGAAGAAGGAATGCTCCTACACTGATGGTGGGAATGTAAATTGGTACAGCCACTCTATATCAAGAAGAACCATATCAAGGTTTCTTAAAACACTAAAAATAGAGCTACCATATGATTGTGCAATCCCACTCCTGGGAAAATAACTGAAGAAAACCATAATTCAGAAAGATGCATGCACCCCAATGATCATTGCAGCACTATCTACAATAGACACAACTATTGCAGTTGGACATTTAGGTTGTTCATCCATTTAGATGAATGGATAAAGAAGAAGTATATATATCTATATATATATGTATATGCACATACTTACACATAATGGAATATTATTCATCCATGAAAAAGAATGAAATAACGCCCTTTGCAGGAACATACATGGACCTACAGATTATCATACTAAGAGAAGTAAACTAGATAAATACAAATACATGATATTGCTTATATGTGGAAACTAAGATAAATGATACAAAGGAAACATATACAAAACAGAAATATATCCACAGACATAGTAAGCTAACTTATGGTTATCAAAAGGTAAAGGCTGGGGGGAGGGATAAATTTGGAGTTTGAGATTAACATATACACACTACTATACATAAAATACTTATATAACCAACAAGACCTACTGTATATTACAGGTGATTGTATTCAATAATTTATAATAATCTACAAGGGAAAGTATCTAAAAAAAGTTTATGTATGTCTCAATCATTTTTCTATACACACAAAACTAACACAATACAGTAAATCAATTATACTTCAATTTTTAAAAAGCAGAATAAGATTGATTCCTGTTCTCATTTCATTACCTATGGAAGAAAGTGGGAAGTTAGGCAACAAATTCAAAACCCTTTCACACAGAATGTGACTAAGGTTAAGTACAAAGGCCCTGGATCTGTCAGGTGGAGTGAGCAGCCCCTGGGGCTGAGGTGTTGAACAGCTTACCTGATTCATACCTGGGAGGTCAGGTAAGCTTTCCAAAATAAAGAAATAACAAGAGGGCAAGATGGAGGAGGGATCTTCCCAGCAGAAGGAACAGCAGGTGCCAAGGCTCCACATGGTTCATAGCAGCCCAGCCAACTGATGTACCTGGAGCACACCCAGTCAGGACAGGAGCTGAGACTGGAGGGTTTCCCAAGGATCTGCCTTTTGTTCCACCCTGATTACTGTGCGGATGGTGCACTCAGACATTACCTTCTGTCTGCAAATCATAAAGAGAAAGAAGAGGGAGGTACGGGGCTTGATTCAGTCTGCTGTGATGGTTCAAAGTGTGGACTTTGGAGACACAAAGCTTCTATATTTTTACACTTGGTTGTTGCAAGTTAACTGTGGCAAATTTAATTTTACTTATCCATAAAATGGATACCATATTTCTCATAGAGTTACTGTGGTATATTTAACTAAAATAATATAAATAAACATTAGGTCAGTGCCTGAACTATACCCAGGACTCTCTGTTGCCGAACTCTGTTAATCACTATTTTCCTAAGGATAATAACTTTGGCTTCAGACTCCTGGGCAGAGTTTCAAAGCCATGCCTGCTATTGTCGCCACCTCTGCTTTCACAAATGAAAGTGTAATAATCCATAAAATTTATATTCAGAAAAGGAAAACTTAACCTTGAAGGTAGAACACCAGATTACAAGAGAGATGAAATTAGAGAAAACCTGGCTTACAATATCATACATGGCACCCTGGTCTCTCCATAGTTTCTCTTTCTATAGACATTCTATCCCTCAGTTTTCCTTCCCACTTTCCCCTTTATAACCCAAGTCCCAGCTACACTTTCTTAGACTGTCTTCATCACTGCACTTTATGAAGTAAAGGAAAGATTTCATAAGGAAGTCACAGTGGAATGCAGAGCCCTTTACAACATGAGGTCCTACTCCTTAAACACAGTTGATTTTATCAAGGCTTGAAAACTGATACCACGTTCTTTCAAGAAATGTGGAAGTTGAATCACTTAAATATGTTTGAACTGAAATATCACAATGAAAATATCAGCTAGTAATTAATTTCTTACACTGTGCCACATATTAATGCCACTAATAACTATCCATATAATATGATATGATCCAGTTGCTGATAAATTAGTAACTTATTTAAACATAGAGGGGCTAAGACAAATTGGACAGATCACAAGTAATAAGTTACTTTTATTAATTGAGTCTTTGATTTTTTTGTATTTTACTTTATTTTTAAAAATTGAAGTATATTTGATTTACAGTATTGTGTTAGTGTCGGAAGCAGACATAGTGATTCAAGACTTTTATAGAATTTTTAATTTAAAAAGGAAGTTTAAGTTGAATTATGTAACCTGAAAACTCCAAACCAAGAAATATAAAAAATAATTTTCTTGCTGATGGGCATTTTGGAGCAAGTTCTCTTATTCTCTCAAAATCTTGACTTCCAAATTTGTAAAGTGAATAGATAGGTTCAAGACATCTTAACAGTTTTATGTTTCCATAATTTTTATATAAGCCCTCAACACATTTCTCAAACTAGTATTTTCTATATCTCCCTGGGAAATTTCTGGAACCTTTTAATTCAAAAAGGCACCTAGATGGATAATACCACCCTTGAATGAAAAACGCCTATCACTCCTGTTCAAACCACCTCATTCCTCTTCCAAGAGACCTGTTGCTACTCAATCACCACACTCATTCATGCCAAGACTGGATGAGGACTCACTATCTCACTAAAAGTCAGAAGTGATACATGAGATAAAACTTACTCACCAACACATCTACAAAGTGATGAAAGGCTACCCTAGAAAACTGCTGCACATTTCACAAGCACCAATTTGAAGCATCAGGTCTGCAATGCTGGGTCAAATGTTCTCATTTTTTGCAACTCCTTGGACCTTTCCTGTCTTCATGGACCAAATAAAGCCTTGTGTGATTCCTGCATCCTTCCTTAGTAACCTGACCAGCAATGATTTCTTCCTTCCTTCCTTCCTAACTTCCTCCCTCCTTTCGTTTTATTTCTTGCTTGCTTGCCAGAAGGCTCATTGCCTGGCCTTTGATTATACTTAATTTGGATCATGATTATACAATGTTTTTATAGAATTAAATGAGGTTTTTTTAGGCTCATTAATTTACTTATTATTCAACAAATATTTTCAAATTTGTTTTTACATACTAGACACTGAGCTAGGTACTAAGAATAAAGACACAGATTCTACACTTAGGAAACTCCATATTTTACAGCAGATTAGCAACAACTGAAAAACATAATAAATGAGACTCAGAACCACATAGTAGAAGCATCTAGAACATGAAAGAAGTCTTAACTGCAGCAAGTAAAGTTGAATTCTAGAGGATACATAGCAGTTAGAGAAGTACAGATACAAGGAATGAGATTTCTTTGGAGAGGAGGCTTAAGGAGATAAAATCCAGAATCAGATAACCACTGTGGTATTTATGAGAATAAGAACATGAATCTGGTGAATTAACAAAGAACCCTAAATTCAATAAGTCTCAGATGCAAGGTGGGGGGATGTTAAGAGATAAAGGTTGAAGATCTATGGACAGGTCTACTAATAAATGTCCTTGGAAGCCATCAAAATCAACTATGTATAACTTTTTAGAAATGAAAGAACTCACTGAACTGGTTAAATCACAAAATTGCTAGAAAAGCTATATAGCCCAAAGTATAGGAACTAAGACATTCTCAAAGAACTCAGTAGCAGAAATTTATGACATTTTCTTTAAGACACTATGATTGCACTGATTCAGCTCCAACCACCTTGGTTCCTTTTTGGCACTCTACTCCGGATTAAATTCTTAGAAGATTTTGATTGGTCCAGTTTGGATCAGGTACTCACTCCTTGGAGAGACAGCTGGTGGTGGTTCTAACAGAGCACTATGAAATGGAAGGGGTAGCTTACCCCAAAACAAACATGCATGGGGAGGAGTGTCATATTGGCAAGAGGAGATGTAAGGAATAAAGAACAACAAACTCAAGAGACACTGACTATATCACGATGAAAAATTTGAATGCTAAACTGAGGGCAATGGATTGACACTCTACAGGAGTATGCTCCGAGCAGGTCTGTATGTAAGGAAATTTACAAGGAAGGAGGCTTGGGGTGGGCCATTCTGGGGGTTTGAGGACATACAGGTATAAGATGATGAATGGAGATCTGTACAAAAGAAGTCATAGAAGGGACAGACAAGAGCAAATTGTTTAAGAGATATTAGTCCTGTAGAATGAAAAAGGCAAGACAATGCTATATTCATAGTAGCCAGCATATTTCCAGAAACAAAGCAGGAGATGAGTAAAAACCTATTGATATGACTTAAATGCAGGACTCTGGCTTAGAAGGTGCTTAGTACAGTTTCATATTTGTGCAACATAATATCCAAGACTTTTCAACTTCTTCCTTTTTCATATCATTTATTATAATGACTTTTAATACCACAATTTTATAGTTGCATTGCCTAATTATAGGTAGTATGCACTAGTTCACATAGGGAGAATGAAATTATTTCAAGTAGAATCTTCATCTGAGAAGATAAAGATAGGAAAAAAATAGTATTCCAATCTTGCAGGTTTTGCTTTAAATTCAAGAGATGACTATAAAGCCTTGGTAAGTGGACATGTAAGAGTAATTGTGATAAATGTCCTAACAAGCTAGGTTTGGTAATGATGGCAACTTTACAAAACTCAGATTTCAGCTTCTCTCTTTTCCACAACTTTAACAAATACATCAATGTTCCTGACTCATTTCTGAGAATACAAAAATAATTTTATCTGCACATGGAATTTGACAGTAATTAATTTGAAGATACAGATGCTAATAAATTTTGATATAATCTTATTTAATGACATTTATATGTTAATATAATGGCAGCCCAAATTTCAGATAACTTTGTTTTTCAGAAACAGAGAGGCATGAACAAGGAATAAAGAAAATCACCAAGTTTCCAAAGCAAAATAAAAATAAACATTCTAAAGAGAAGGCCTACTTATGCATACCGATGTGAGTAGGGATTTGGGGGTTACTCATGAAAATCTATAGCCATCACCCTAGGCACCACTGTCACAAAAAAAGAAAATGAGAAAGTAGACCTGAGACTCAAGAGACACAGAATTGAAATACAAATTAAATGTAATCATGCCATGTATTACCACCTCTGCTCCTGCACAGCTCAAAAATCCATTTCAGCATAAACATAGTGCTGTGCTATTCCATCTATAACAAGTTGACCTCAAAAGGGGAAAAAATGATCTATTTCAACAAGTGAAACTTACTCTTGATTAAGGAATCTGATTGTTAGGGCAGTTTTGATACATTGTTGGAATTCAGATGAACTTTTCAAATTCTAAAGAATCAGTCAGTTCAGTTTAGTCACTCAGTCGTGTCTGACTCGTGCGACCCATGAACTGCAGCACGTCAGGCCTCCCTGTCCATCACCAACTCCCGGAGTTTACCCAGATTCATGTCCATTGAGTCAGTGATTCCATCCAGCCATCTCATCCTCTGTCATCTCCTTCTCCTCCTGTCCCCAATCCCTCCCAGCATCAGGGTCTTTTCCAATGAGTCAACTCTTCGCATGAGGTGGCCAAAGTATTGGAGTTTCAGCTTTAGCACCAGTCCTTCCAATGAACATCCAGGAATGATGTCCTTTAGGATGGACTGGTTGGATCTCCTTGCAGTCCAAGGGACTCTCAAGAGTCTTCTCCAACACCACAGTTCAAAAGCATCAATTCTTTGGTGCTCAGCTTTCTTCACAGTCCAACTCTCACATCTATACATGACCACTGGAAAAACCATAGCCTTGACCAGATGGACCTTTATTGGCAAAGTAATGTTTCTGCTTTTCTTTTTTTTCATTTATTTTTATTAGTTGGAGGCTAATTACTTTACAATATTGTAGTGGTTTTTGTCATATATTGACATGAATCAGCCATGGATTTACATGTATTCCTCGTTCCGATCCCCCCTCCCACCTCCCTCTCCACCCAGCTTGGTCATAACTTTCCTTCCAAGGAGAAAATGTCTTTTAATTTCATGGCTGCAAATGCTATCTGCAGATTTTGGAGCCCAAAAAAATGAATTCTGACAATGTTTCCATGGTTTCCCCATCTATTTCCCATGATGAAACGGGACCAGATGCCATGATCTTAGTTTTCTGAATGCTGAGCTTTAAGCCCTCTATTTCACTCTCCTCTTTCACTTTCATCAAGAGGCTTTTTAGTTCCTCTTCACTTTCTGCCATAAGGGTGGTGTCATCTGCATATCTGAGGTTATGGATATTTTTCGCAGCAATCTTGATTCCAGCTTGTGCTTCTTCCAGCCCAGCGTTTCTCATGAGGTATTCTGCATATAAGTTAAATAAGCAGGGTGACACTATACAGCATTGATGTACACCTTTTCCTATTTCATACCAGTCTGTTGTTCCATGCCCAGTTCTAACTGTTGCTTCCTGATCTGCATATAGGTTCTTCAAGAGGCAGGTCAGGTGGTCCGGTATTATCATCTCTTTCAGAATTTTCCACAGTTTATTATCCACACAGTCAAAGGCTTTGGCATAGCCAATAAAGAGGAAATAGATATTTTCTGGAACTCTTGCTTTTTTGATGATCCAGCAGATGTTGGCAATTTGATCTCTGGTTCCTCTGCCTTTTCTAAAACCAGCTTGAACATCTGGAAGTTCACGGCTCACGTATTGCTGAAGCCTGACTTGGAGAATTTTGAGCATTACTTTCCTAGCGTTTGAGATGAGTGCAATTGTGCAGTAGTTTGAGCGTTCTTTGGCATTGCCTTCCTTTGGGATTGGAATGAAAACTGACCTTTTACAGTTCTGTGGCCACTGCTGAGTTTTCCAAATTTGGGGACATATTGAGTGCAGCACTTTTCACAGCATCATCTTTCAGGGTTTGGAATAGCACAACTGGAATTCCATCATCTCCAGTAGCTTTGTTCATAGTGATGCTTTCTAAGGCCCACTTGACTTCACATTCTAGGATGTCTGGCTCTAGGTGAGTGATCACACCATTGTGATTATCTGGGTCATGAAGATCTTTTTTGTACAGTTCTCCTGTGTATTCTTGCCACCTCTTCTTAATATCTTCTGCTTGTGTTAGGTCCATACCATTTCTATCCTTTATTGAGCCCAACTTTGCATGAAATATTCCCTTAGTGTCTCTAATTTTCTCGAAGAGATTTCTAGTTTTTTCCATTCTATTGTTTTCCTCTATTTATTTGCATTGATCACTGAGGAAGGCTTTCTTATACCTTCTTGCTATTCGTTGGAACTCTGCATTCAAGTGGGAATAGCTCTCCTTTTCTCCTTTGCTTTTTACTTCTCTTCTTTTTACAGCTATTTGAAATGCCTTCTCAGACAGTCATTTTGCTTTTTTTGCATTTCTTTTCCATGGGGATAGTCTTGATCCCTGTCTCCTGTACAATGTCACGAACCTCCGTCCATAGTTCATCAGGCATTCTGTCTATCAGATCTAGTCCCTTAAATCTATTTCTCACTTCCACTGTATAATCGTAAGGGATTTGATTTAGGTCATACCTAAACCATCTAGTAGTTTCCCCTACTTTCTTCAATTTAAGTCTGAATTCGGCAGTAAGGAGTTCATGACCTGAGCCACAGTCGACTCCCGGTGTTGGTTTTGCTGACTGTATAGAGCTTCTCCATCTTTGGCTGCAAAGAATATAATCAATCTGATTTCGGTGTTGACTATCTTGTGATGTCCATGTGTAGAGTCTTCTCTTGTGTTGTTGGAAGAGGGTGTTTGCTATGACCAGTGCATTCTCTTGGCAAAACTCTATTAGCCTTTGCCCTGCTTCATTCCATACTCCAAGGCCAAATTTGCCTGTTACTCCAGGTGTTTCTTGACTTCCTACTTTTGCATTCCAGTCCCCTATAATGAAAAGGACATCTTTTTTGGGTGTTAGTTCTAAAAAGTCTTGTAGGTCTTCATAGAATCATTTAACTTCAACTTCTTGAGTGTTACTGGTTGGGGCATAGGCTTGGATTACCATGATACTGAGTGGTCTGCCTTGGAAACACACCTTGACTAGTCGGACCTTAATATTATCAATCTTCTAGTAAACCTCTCTTTTTCTTCATCTCTTTGTCTCTCCTTTCTTCTTTTTCCTTATTATTGAGATCCAGTTAACTTGTAACATAGTATAAGTTTTAAAGCATACAATGACTGATTTGACACATTTATATATTGCAATATGATTACTGTCATGGTGTTAATTAGTGTCTTTATAAAGTCCCTTATTTATTTTGTGTGATGAGAGCATTTAAGACCTAGTCTCTTAGCAGCTGTGCAGTATATAATTCAATATTGTGGACTATAAGCATGATGCTATACATTAGACCTCTAGAACTCACTTTTCAGTTGCAAGTTTCTGTCCCTTAGCCAGTATCTCCCCAATTTCCCTACATCTCAGTCCCTGGTTACCATCATTCTATTCTGTTCTCTTTTCTCAATCTACTGAATACCGAGGTTAACAAAATGATCTTAAAACCTAAGAAAAAGATAAGACAGATAAAAAGATATTGTCAGTAAAAATACAAGAAGGCAGGGAACTATGATCTCCAAAATGCTGAAAATTAATACTGATAAACCAAAATTTAATATACTCTTATGTGATCTCTAGTGGAGGAAAATTAAAGATGTTTTCAAACTCATCAAGATCATGAGTGTTTTGCACCAAACTAACTTTACAAAAGTAATTATTGGACTTCCCTGGTGGGACAGTGGATAGGAATTCAGCTGCCAGTGCTGGCAATAAGTTCAATCCCTGGTCCGGGAAGATCCCACATGCTGCAGGCTACTAAGTCCATGCACCACAGCCTTGAACCTGTGCTCTAGAACTGTGATCGACAACTACCGAACCCACACACCAGAACTACTGAAGCCTGTGCTCTGCAACAAAAGAAGCCACCAGAATGAGAAGCCTATGCACCGCAAGGAAGAGTAGCTTACCATGACTACAGAAAGTCCACACAGAAATGAAGGTAGAGTGCAACCAAATTTTCAACTTTTCTACAGAAATGTATTTACTTTTAAAAATTAATTAATTAATTTAATTATTTTAATTAAATTATTAAAATAATTTTAATTATTTTTAATTAATTAATAATTAATGTTTAAAAGTAACTATTAATTTAGGTAATTCAAAATATAGAAGTATGCAATATAAAAAATTAAACAAAGAAACTAAACTCTAAATTTCTTTAGCAATACTAGCTCAATTAACTACTAAAAACTGTTTAAGAATATTAGTATTCATATTGAAAAAGAACAATAAAGAGTATTCAACTTCTGGGCATAATGGGAGTAATTGGGATATAACTGCCCTTCTCCTTGTAAACAACTAGAAAACTAGAAAAGCACAAAAGTCCACAGTATTTAGACTGGAGGAAAGACAGCAAAGGACTATGATCACTGAGTAAAGGGAAGCAAATGAGTCCTGTGATCACCCCAGACTTCTGTAATTCAACCTTTATATAGTCCAGAGAGGGTGATCTTACATGGAGCATGCTAATCTCCCTGAGTTGAATTATTAATCAGGGAAATGCATATTACAACCACAATGAATGGCTATAAATACCCACCAAAGTGGTTAAAATTAAATATAATGAAGGACATGGACTCATCAAGTTGTTTTTGATGCTCAGTCATGGCTGACTCTTTGTGACCTCATGAACTGCAGTATACCAAGTTTCTGTCCATCACCAACTCCCAGAGCTTGCTTAAACTCATGTTCATTGTCGGTGATGTCATCCATCCATCTTATCCTCTGTTGCCCCCTTCTCCTCCTGCTTTCTATCTTTCCCAGCATCAGGGTCTTTTCCAATGAGTCAGCTCTTTGCATCAGGAAGCCAAAATATTGGAGCTTCAGCTTCAACATCAGTCCTTCCAATGACTATTTAGGATTGATTTCCTTTAGGACTGACTGGTTTCAACTCCTTGCAGTCCAAAGGACTCTCAAGAGTCTCCTCCAGCACCACAGTTCAAAAGCATCAACTCTTCAGCTCTCAGCTTTCTTTATGGTCCAACTCTCACATCCATATGTGACTATTGGAAAAACCATAGCTTTGACTATACAGAGCTTAGTCAGGAAATGTCTCTGCTTTTTAATATGCTGTCTAGGTTGGTCATAGCTTTTCTTCCAAGAAGCAAGCATCTTTTAATTTCATGGCTAAAGTCACCATCTGCAGAGGTTTTGGAGCCCAAGAATATAAAGTATCTCATTGTTTCGATTGTTTCCCCATCTATTTGCCATGAAGGGATGGGACCAGATGCAATGATCTTAGTTTTTTGAAGGTTGAATTTTAAGCCAGCTTTTTCACTCTCCTCTTTCACCTCTTCAAGAGACTCTTTAGTTCTTCTTCACTTTCTGCCATAAGGGTGGTGTCATCTGCATATATGATGTTGCTGATATTTCTCCCAGCTTTCTTGATTCCAGCTTGTGTTTCATCCAGCCCAGCATTTAACATGATGTTCTCTGCATGTAAGTTGATTAAGTAGGGTGACAATATACAGCCTTGACGTACTCCTTTCCCAATTTGGAACCAGTCTGTTGTTCCATGTCCAGTTCTAACTGTTGTTTCTTGACCTACACACACATTTCTCAGGAGGCACAGGTGGTCTGGTATTCCCATCTCTTGAAGAATTTTCCACAGTTTGTTGTGATCTACACAGTCAAAGGCTTTAATGTAGTCGAAGCAGATAGTTTTCTGTAATTCTCTTGCTTTTTCTATGACCCAAATGAATTTGGCAAATTGATCTCCAGTTCTTCTGGCTTTTCTAAATTCACCCTGTACATCTGGAAGTTCTCAGTTCACATACTGTTGAAGCCTCGCTTGGAGGATTTTGAGCATGACCTTGCTAGCATGTGAAATGAGTGCAATTGTGGACTCATCATATGATTTAGCAATTGCTCTCTTAGAGATTTTCTGAATGGAAGTGAAAACATATCCATGTGAAGACTTCAATATGATGCTATAGAAGTTTTATGATCTGAGAGAATAGCATTGAAACCTGTATATTATCATATATGAAACAGATCACCAGTCCAGGTTCGACACATGAGACAGGGTGCTCAGGGCTGGTGCACTGGGATGACCCAGAGGGATAGGATGGGGAGAGAGTTGGGAGGGGGGTTCAGGATGGGGAACACATGTAAACCCATGGCTGATTCATGTCAAAGTATGGCAAAAACCACTACAATATTGTAATTAGCCTCCAACTAATATAAATAAATTTAAAAAATAGATTTAATTAAAATAGCAAAAACAAAACAAAAAACTGAGAAGCAATCCAAATGTCCATCAACAAGTGAACAGATAAAATGTTTTAATACATTTACTCAGTAGAACACTATTTACAAATAAATGGAAGAAAGTAATAATACATATAACGTATTATATATATATATAGTAGTACATAATACATGAAAGTAAAAAATATGTTGAGAGAAAGAAGCCAAATGGAATAGATTGGATACTATATAATTTTATCTGCATGAGATTCTAGAAAAGAAAATTTTGTTGGAGACAGAAAGCATGTCAGGGTTTGCCTGGATTCAAGCATGTGAGTTAATACCAGAAAACGAGCTTTATTGAGGTTAAAGAGTTGCATAATTTATCATAATTTATTGAATCTATATATTTTTGTTGTGCTTAAATTTTACTTTAATATTGTTAATTAAAATGTAATATGAAAAATCTAAAGAAATATTATACAACTAATAAGCATATGAAAAGATACTCAATTTTACTGAGATTTAGGGAAATGCAATTATACCAAATCAAATTTGTAAAATGTTTGAAAATACCAACTATAGATAAAAATGTGGAGAATCATAAACTCTCAAACCTGACTTGTGGAGGTATCAATTAATACAACAATTGTGGTCAATATCTGGTAGATTTTGAGTAAGCTTAGCCCAAAGAGATATGTGTACAATGTCACATGAAATCAGATATCTGGGGTTCAAATTCTTCTCCACAAATTTCCATAAACTCTTGATTTGAGTCCCTTATTTCTGAAATAAGGAAAATGATCAGAGCTACTTCAATAAAATATTGTGAGCATATGATAAGTTAATGTATGTAACACACTCAATGAACTGTGGAATATTTTAATGAGATAGGAATACCAGACCACCTGACCTGCCTCCTGAGAAATCTGTATGCAAGTCAAGAAGCAACAGTTAGAACTAGACATGGAACAATGGACTGGTTCCAAATTGGGAAAGGAGTATGTCAAGGCTGTATACTGTCACTCTGCTTATTTAACTTATATGCAGAGTACATCATGAGAAATGCTGGGCTGGATGAAGCACAAGCTGGAATCAAGATTGCCAGGAGAAATATCAATAACCTCAGATATGCAGATGACATCACACTTATGGCAAAAAGTGAAGAAGAACTAAAGAGCCTCTTGATGAAAGTGAAAGAGGAGAGTGAAAAAGTTGGCTGAAAAACAACATTCAGAAAACTAAGATCATTGTATCTGGTCCCATCACTTCATGGCAAATAGATGGGGAAATAGAACAATAACAGACTATTTTGGGGGGCTCCAGAATCACTGCAGATGGTGACTGCAGCCATAAAATTAAAAGATGCTTGCTCCTTGGAAGAAAAGTTATGACCAACCTAGATGGCATATTAAAAAGCAGAGACATTAATTTGCTAACAAAGATCCATCTAGTCAAAGCTATGGTTTTTCCAGTAGTCATGTATGGATGTGAGAGCTGGACTGTGAGGAAAGCTGAGTGATGAAGAACTGAGGCCTTTGAATTGTGGTGTTGGAGAACACTCTTGAGAGTCCCTTGGGCAGCAAAGAGATCCCATCAGTCCATCCTAAAGGAAATTAGTCCTGAATATTCACTGGAAGGACTGATACTGAAGCTGAAACTCTAATACTTTGGCCACCTGATATGAAGAACTGACTCACTGGAAAAGACCCTGATGCTGGGAAAGATTGGAGGCGGAAGGAGAAGGAAATGACAGAGGATGAGATGGTTAGATGGCATCGCCGACTCAATGGACGTGAGTTCAAGTAAACTCCAGGAGCTGGTGATGGACAGGGAGGCCTGGCGTGCTATATTTCACAGGGTCACAAAGAGTCTGACACAACTGAGCAACTGACCTGAACTGATTTGAATGCTTTAATATATTGGAATTTTATCTTGAAATAAAACTTTATAGTTTTTCTTACACTGTATCTAATCTTCAGCTGCTGGTCCCAGTAGCAATTATGTTTATAGACCTTCCTCTAAAATGATGAGACTTATTTTCAGCATTGATTTCAAGTATATTTCACACTTCGTGACTCACTTTGCATACATGTGTAATATATCTTTGTAGTTGTGTAAGATATGAATACTAAAACTGAATTTGCATCACTTATTCTCATAAAATGTTTAGTTCTTTAATCATAATTAATACCAATTTCTTGTATTAAGATTTTGCTTTCTTTTTTTTGTAAACTTACTATTTTCTCAATCCTTCTATGTTTTAGTATCTGCCTCTTATGGCTCAGATTGTAAAGAGTCTGCCTGCAATTCAGGAGACTTGGATTCAATCCCCAGGTAAGGAAAATCCCTGGAGGAGGAAGTGGCAACCTAGTCCAGTATTCTTGCCTAGAAAATTCCTTGGAGAGAGGAGTTTGGCAGGCTACAGTCCAGGGGGTCGAAGAAAGTCAGACATAACTGAGTGACTGACAGTAAGATTTAGAAATGGAGCACCTATACACAAGCACCTGGAGATGGGTTGCCTCTTTTATGTGAGTTTAAATGTTTATTTTGCCAATTACCCACTGTAGCATCAATTGACCATTTATTTTTATTCCTATTCTAGTGCTCCAGATTCCATCATTGGTTATAATGCTTTGAAAAAAAATCATCATTATATCATAAATCATTTCTGAAGCATTTTCCAAAAATCAATACACAAAATCATGTAATATCCACATTTTCCTTAAAGGCAAATTGAGTTGTCAGACTGAATGATTTGGGAATTAATATAACAAAATTGAAAATTGTCCTTTGAGAAAGAGAGGGGGAGAGGGGGATGGAGAGGGAGAGGGGGATGGAGAGGGAGAGAAAGAGAGAGAGAATAGAATGAAACTAATAAAATGCATAACACTAATAAAATGTTTTTTAGCTACTAGGAATTCACTGTCTTTAATTTTTTTTTTTCATGCAGAATTACAGGAATCTTTTTTTTTTTTTTTTTGGTGGGGGGGATAGTGGCATTTAGTGGTATTTCTCATTTTTGAGCTTTATATTCTAACATAAAATCTATTACTTTGGAAAACTTTATTGTTAACTTTACCTGGGACTTTTCGGAAAAGCACAAAGATCAGAATAAGAATTAGAATTTATTCTCATGGCATACTCAACAGCAAGGATCATTTCAGTTCCTGAAACTAATCAATTGTTTGAGTGAATAAAACAGTATATTATTAAAAAATTAATGAGAAAGATAAAGATTTAACATATTTTACTGAGCAGTTACATAATGTTTAATCCAGCACAGTTATACAGCACAGTGGTTAAGAATTTGGGTTTTGTAACTTGAATTTCTGGTATAAGCTTTTCTAGCTGTGTGATCTAGGGTAGATTACTCTACTTCTCTGCTCCTTAATTGCTTCATCTTCTAAAGGGAGATATTAAAGGATCTTAGTCCCATAGTTTTGGTATAAAAATTAATAAATTAATACATAATGTATAGACCCAATGTATGTGTCTTCCCAACATTTTTATGTTGAAGAGCTAACTGCCAATGTGATAATATTTGGTGGTGAGGCCTTTGGGTGGTAACTAGGTTTAGATGATTTAATGAGGGCAAAGCCACCTACTAAGTCATGTCTGATTCTTTGCGACCCCACAGACTGTTGCCTGCCAGGCTCCTCTGTCCATGGGCTTCTCCAGGCAAGAATACTTGAGTGGGTTGCCATTCCCCTCTCCAGGGGATCTTCTGACCCAGAGATCGAACCTTCATCTCCTGTATTGGCTGGCAGATTTTTACCACTGAGCCACCTGGGAAACCCTTGTATGAGATTAGCTTTCTTAAAAGTGAGAAAGAGACCAGAGCTCGTCCTCTCTCCACCATGTGAGGACACAAGGAGAAGGCATGCAAGCCACAAAGAGGGCCTTCAAGAATCCTACCAGGCCAGCACCCTAATCTTGGACTACTCAAGGGTCCTGAACTCGGAGAAATAAATGTCTGTGGTTTTAACCACCTTGTCTACGGTATTTTCTTACAGCAGCTCAAATAAACTGAGACACAGAACATTAGTAAATCATAAGTGTATATATGTCACTTTGAATTATTTAAACTTTTGTTTTTAATGGGCATGTAACTTGCACTCAAACTTTTGATTTAGGCATGATTACTAAAATTTAAAAGGGAAGAAAATAGAAATTTTAAACTAAATGTCAGTGCAGATCCACTCTATTATAACACTTCCCCACCTTCATTTTACAATTCACAGCACAATTATGGTCCAGCATTTCAAAACTACAAAATAGTCAGTAAACAGAACCAGGATGAAATCTGGGATTTCTTATTACAAGACTAGCACTCTTTCCCCAAAATTTCTCTTATTTATCTTAAATACCTTTTTCAATACTCATAATACTCTTCTCAGAATGTAGTTTAGACTAATAAATAAGAAATAGAAATTCATCTGACCACCATTTCTATAAACTAATTAAATTGATTGCTAAGATTTGTTAATAATTAATGATTATTTGTAGAAGAAGTTGGTATCTTCAGTTCTGGCTAGCTAACACCTGGTAATGGCACTTGGGAACTGCCAGTAAAATATAGCCAGTTTAACACTGGTCTATCAACACTGTTCCCTCTCTATATCTCCATTAAAATCTCCCTAAATCAATAATACAGGCACATATCTAAAATGATGAAATGTATGCAAGAAAAACAAATATTGCTTAGAGTTATCAACAAAACATTGGGAAATAGAAAACATGTGGTCAAGTGGTAATTGACATGACAATGCAGAAAAAGCTGAATTTGAGAAAACCCATGACTTTTCTCAGCAAGAAGCTCTGCTATGCACAGTAGGCCATATGCTACACATAAAAGAATGAGATTAAAACATTTCCTCACACCATATACAAAAATAAACTCAAAATGGATTGTATGTGCATGCTTAGCCTGGCTCTTTGCAACCCTATAGACTATAGTTCATCAGGTTCCTCTGTCCATGAGATTTTCCAGGCAAGAATACTAGAGTGGGTTGCCATGTCCTACTCCAGGGGAGCTTCCTGACCCAGGGATTGAACCATTTTCTCTGTCTGTCTCTTATAGCAAGAATCCACCTAGAAGGTGGATTCTTTACCACTGGCACCATCTGAGAAGACCTAAACAGGTTAAAGACCTAAATGTAAGTCCTAAAATAAAAAAAAACTCCTAGAAGAGAACACATAACATGCTTTGACCTGAATCAGAGCAATATTTGTTTGGACCTGTCTTCCAAGGCAAAAGAAACAAAACAAAAATGAACAAATGGGACTTAATGAAATTAAAAATCTTTTTGCACAGCAAAGGAAATCATCTACAAAAAGAGAAGTCAGCCTACTGAATGGGAGAAAATGTTTACAAATAATACAACCAATAAGGGGTTAATATTCCAAACATATTAATATGAAGACGTCATATAGCTCAGTATCTAAAGAAAAAAAATCATCTGGTCAAAATGGCAGAGTACCTGAATAGGCCTTATTCCCAAAATGACATACAGATGGCTCACAGGCATAATAAAAGGTGCTCCGTATCACTAATCATCAGGGAAATGCAAATCAAAATCACAATGAGATTATCACCTCTCACCTGTCAGATTGACTATCTTCGAAAAGTCTACAAGTAACAAATGTTGGCAAGGATGTAGAGATGGCTGGTTGAGGAACCCTATGGGGCCCTGGGGACTTCCCTGGTAGCTCAGGCGGTAAAAACTCAGCCTGCAATGCGGGAGACCCAGATTCAAACGCTGGGTTGGGAAAATCCCTTGGAGAAGGAACTGGCAACCCACTCTAGTATTCTTGCCTGGAGAAGCCCATGGACAGAGGAACCTGGTGGGCTATGGCCCACTGGATCATGAAACAGTCGGATATAACTGAGTGGCTAGTGGTTTCACTTCACTTTTTCAGGGGGTGCCAGGGCTAGTGCTGGCTTACTGGTGGGGAGACTCTGAGCTACTGCCCACCCACTGGCAGGTGAAGCCAGGTCCTGGGGTTAGTGCCAGACCACTGGCAGCAGGGTTGTTCCCTGGAGTCTGGCTGCAGGTCTGGGAGCCCAGAGCTCTTTTTGGATTGTTCCTCGGGTCAGAGTGGGGTGAGTTGGGTGGGGGTGGGGAGATAGTTGCTGATATAGTTGAGTTAGGGAGGAGGGGTCAGGGAAGTTTGGGATGACCTACTAGTGGGCAGGGCCAAGGCCCAACAGGCCCCAGGGTAGGATCTGACCTGCGTGGCCGGTCCTAGTTCTCTTGCTTCTGGCACCTGTCCCCTGGTAGAAGAGCTGGGGCTTGGCCCTCACGTGGCGCCCTCACGTGTCCCGGGGCGTGTTTGCCGATGGGAGGGGCTGTGTTCGGCCCCTGTACTTGTGTGACGGGAGGCATCCCACCGCAGGCTGGTGCGCCACAGGCCGCTGGGCGGGGCCAGGTGAAGTGCGGAAGCTAAGGAGTCAACATGGCCACCGCCGCTTTCCTGAAATAGAACGTTTCCAGGGTGAGTGACAGCCTCCCACCTCTCCAGGAGGCTCGCTAAGACCAGCCAAGCAGGTAGGTCTGGCCCAGCCAGGCTCCTATCACATGACTGCTTTTGTCCTGGCGTTCTGTGTGCGCCATTCAGAGTGAAGTCTCTGTTTCCCTTTCTGTCCTGTGAGGCTCCGGCAGTTAAGCTCTGCTGGGCTTCAGATCCGAATGTTCTGGGGGCTTATCTTCCTGGTTCCGGACCCCTGGTCTGGGGAGCCTGAGATGGGGCTCTGAACTCCCACTCCTAAGGGGAACCTCAGCAATAGAATCATCTCCAATGCATGTGTTGCCCACCTGGAGTGGGGGATGGGATTTGATTAGATCACGTGTCCACTCCACCTATGGTCTCCTTGTGTGCGTGTGTTCTAAGCCGCTTCAGTCCTATCTGACTCTATGTGACCTTATAGTCTGTAGCCCGCCAGGCTCCTCTGTCCGTGGGATTCTCCAGGCCAAGTGTGTTGCTATGCTGTCCTCCAAGGGATCTTCCCAAGCCTGGGATGGAACCCCGGTCTCTTGCGACTCCTGCATTGCAGGCTGATTCTTTACTGCTGAACCACTGGGGAAGCCCACATAGTCTCATTGCTGTTCTTTCTTTATATTGGAGAAGGTCTTTTCTGATAGCTTCTCATCTTTTTCATCAGTGGTTATTCTGTAGACAGTTGTGGTTTGGGTGTGCTTGTGAGAGAAGGTGAGCGCAGCATCTTTTTCTGCCATCTTGGTTGTTCTTGAGGATGTGGAGAAAAGGAACTTCTTTTACACTGTCGGTGGGAATGTAAATTGGTGCAGCCACTGTGGAAAATAATATGGAGCTTCCTCAAAATCTGAAAATATAACTACCATATAATCTAGCAATTCCACTGCTGGATTTATATCCAAAGAAAATGAAAACTGATTTGAAAAGATACATGTGCCCCAATGTTCATAGCAACATTATTTATAATGGCCAGGATATAGAAGCAACCTAAGTACCCATCAGTAGATGAATGGGTAAAGATTTGGCAAATACACACACAGACACACACACACACACACACACACAGAGGAGCATTACTCATCATTCTTCCACTTACATTTGCAACAATGTGGTTGGAGCTAGTATAATGCTAAGTTAAACAAGTCACATAGAGAAAAACTTTGTTATCACATGTATGTGGAATCTAAAAAATAAAATGAGTATGAAATGAATGAATAGCAAAACAAAGATTCAAAATTATAGAGAACAAACTAGAGGTTTATAGTAGAGAGAGGGATGTGGGGAGGGGAGAGATAGAGGTATGGGATTAAGAATCACAAACTTTTGTTTATAAAATAAATAAGCAGCATGACTATATTGTACAGCACAGGGCAATATAGCCTTTATTTTATAATAATTTTATTTTAAAATTTCATTTTTTAAAAAATTTATTTGGCTGCTCCAGGTCTTTGTGGTAGCATGTGGGATCTTTGTTGTCTCATGCAGGATCATGCTTCATAGTTGAAGCATATGGTATCTAGTTCCCTGACCAAGGATCAGTCTGGGCCTGCTGCATTAGGAGCAGAGAACCTTAACCCCTGGACCACCAGGGAAGTCCTTATTTTTTAATAACTTTAAATGTAGTATAATTTATAAAAATATTAAATCACTATATTGTATACCTGAAACAAATATAATATTATAAGTCAACTATACTTCAATTAAAAAAGAAAAGGTTCTCCATTGGAAATACCAGATATTTTTAACTGTAGGACTTGAGGAATGGACCAAAAAAGTTGAATGCCTTGGAAAACTATTTAAGAAACTTTAGACCTCCCCTCCACCTTTGTGGTTCTGCTGGTGAAGAATCCGCCTACAATGTGGGAGACTTAGGTTCGATCCCTGGGTTGGGAAGATCCCTTGGAGAAGAGAAAGGCTATCCATTCCAGTATTCTGGCTGGGAGAATTCCATGGACTATATAGTCCATGGGGTCACAAAGAGTTGGAAATGACTGAATGACTTTCACTTTCCACCCTAGATCTCATTATTCACATCCTTCCTCTCCCTGATTCACTTAACATCTGCAAGCCAGCTCTCCAACCCAGTGGCAGACAGATTTATTCTCTGAATGAATTGAATCTGGTAAGCTCACCCTGGGGGACCAAGAAACAGGTGTGATAGCATCCCAACAATAGTGGTTTTGGGATTTGAAAAATCCTAATAAATGACAACCTTCTTTCCTATCTGAGTTTAGAATAATTTGAGATATAGACATATTTCAGGTAGGTGGACATCAAAATATAAGCTTTATGATGAACAGACACCACTTGGTAGGTTATGCTTTTAGATCTGAAACAAAGATAGGCTTCCTTACTTTTCTCTGAGGAATTACACTGACTTACCTACTTTATCATTTCAGAACTTTGAAGCTCTCTGCTTCCCCTGTAGACTTCTCCACTGTGAAATTTATGGCACAGACAACCTGAAGTTGATTGTGGTCAGGCTGGCTCCCAAAGGGTAGAGAAGAAGGGGTGGTGCGGGGCATAGTTGGTTCCCTCTGATATGTTCCCTGATCAGGTAATGGAATGAGTGAGAGTTGAGGAGAAACACCAGAAAGGCCTGCCTTTTTATAGGGGAACCTACCAAACGACATTGCAGGCAACATAAAGTAAAAATACTGTACCTTGGGACATCCCCAGCCTTTTCTTCTGCTCATTCCCTAAAGGCTGCCGTCCAGGCATGGAGTGGCAGCCTCAGCTTCCACTTCCAGTCAACTCATCCCAGGTTGGATTGAATAACTTTTCTCTAGAGATATACCTGTACTTGAATGAAAGTTTCCAGAGACATGAGTAATTTTCCCTATAAGATTCTTAACACATAACCATTTATTTCTTCTTGTGTGTGTGTGTGTGTTTTGTTTATTTCTTAACATTGAGAGCCAGTTGATGGCCTAAGGCTGAAACTCATTCCGTTTGGACGTTACTTCTTATTTATACTGGGTTACATTTTTCTCCTGCTATAGCTCTTTGCTACTCTTCTAACTTTGCAGCATCTCCATGCCCTATTCAGTTCAAGAATTCATCATTCCTCACCCACAATGCCATGATAGCCTCCTTAACTGGGCTCCTAGCCTTCACAATTGTCCATTTTCTGGGGACTGCACACACAGCTATTTCTTTTTCAAAACTTGAATCTGCCTCTGCAATTGTGATGTATTGACTGCCATTTACAGAACTTTACAGAACACCCAGAAATCCTTTCTAACTCTATATATCATTTGTCTCTGCTTGTTTGCTTGCTTTCTTGTCTCATTTCTTTTCCTTATTTCAAAAGTAATACATGTTTATTACAGAAAATATTGAAAAGACAGATTATCAAAAAGAAGAAAATAAAATTACCCATACTGGCACCACACAGATAGAGGTGAACCACTTTGAATACTGTGGTATCATTTTTCCATTAAAGTCAAATCTTGACTTTGCCTTTCTGTCTACATTAGCTTGGTGATAAGAACCTGTTTACTAAGAAGCCATTTTGATCTTCTCACTCAATTGCTTTTTGTTTTGAAAATAGCATGGATGTTTCCAGTAGAGTTCGCCACTTCTTCCTCCAGGGGATCTTCCCAACCCAGGGATCAAACCTGTGTCTCCTGTGTCTCCTGCCTTTCAGGCAAATTCTTTACCCTCTGTGCCATTGGGGAAGCCCCTCAGACTTAAAGTGCTCAGAAATACAAAGAAAAACTAGTACAATAATAATATTTATCCACCTTGAATCGTAGTTCAGTGTTGAAATGTATGAGATAGTTTTATAAATTATCTGAGTAATAAAATACAAATCATAAATCTTTTATTCAGATCCTAGGCCATATCATACATAACATCAACCTAAAGTAAAATAGAGTAGTTAGCACTTCAGGAAGTAAAATTTGACAGAAATTAGAAAACTCATGTCGATACTATTTAAAAGTAACACTAACTGGCCCAGTAAAAGATGACTTTGCAGACACAATCAACACAATCAACAGGGAGTAAAACTTCAGTTTCTAAAACTGCTTGGTAAAGTTTTCATTGCCTAAAATTGCCAGAAGAATCAATTCTTACTAACAAAATGTATACCTGAAAAAAATTGTTTTTCTGTGGACTGTTTCCTTATGAGACTAATGTATTACCAATTTCATTTTTAGAAAATAAAATACAATGAGATGAAAAGAAACAAAAGCATAGAAACTAAAATCAAGACTCAAACAAAAATTCAGTAAATTAAGTAAATCTTCATTGTAAATTGTATTAAACTGTCCTGTTTATAATATTAATAAAATACTTATATTTGCTTAATTGGGCTACTATCAAAAAACACATTTTGATAAAAATCCATTAAAGTTGGTATAATTGGGTTAACATGTCCCCTAATAAACAGAGAGTGAAAAGGTTCTTTCTCAGAAGAGCATGAACAAAATGATGGGGTCATCATTTCATATGCTATTTGTTTCCCACTCACACTGGATTAAAATCATCAGTTGTACAATTCATTTGGTCTCTGATATTCATTAAAAATTATAAGTATTTAAAATATAACTATACAGCTAATATATTTCACCTTTAATCTTATTCTAGACTAGGAGACTTACTTAAAATACAGTTGTATACTTTCATCTTCAAAAAATTAAGAACCATTTACTAGCTTAAGAAAGAAATGTTCTTAAACTTCTGTATGCCCTGCTCTGCCCTCATTCTCATAACTTGTTACAAAGAAAAGCTCCATCATACTCCTGATACATGTTTTCCATTTATAACCATTCAAGTCTCCAGTCACACCTGAGCTCAAGTCTGGCTCTGCCATTAATTAGCAGCAGTATCTTTTAAGTCACTAAAACTATTTAGTTCAAAATTTCCTCAATTTTTAAATTGGGAGAATAATCTTATGTCCTTTGTGTTGCTGTATGAACCACAGAAATTATTCATAAAACTATTTAGCACTATACTTTGTTTATGGTACATAATGTAAAAATTGGAGAGTTATTACTATTGTTTTTGTATTTAGTAAAATTAAGATTAATTACTAAATCCATACAGTGCCCTACCTTTGAAATGGCTTTCAGTTAGAGACTTAAGAGTAAAGCAGCTGAGGTGTTAGGATAAAATATAAAACTTAAAGGCATATTTTGTAAAAGACACATAAAATGGCCATGCAATTACTGAAATGTTTGTATAAAGGTACAATAATATTTGTAATATATTGTGTACCTTTTTCAAAATGTATTAATAATGAATTGACTCCATTTAAGACGGTACAGAAAAATATCTTTTAAAAGATGATAGCTATAATGGAACAAAATACAACCTCCAATATGCTGATGTAGCATTCTCTATACCACTATAGGACAAGTGATGATAAAAGATTTATGCATGTTAGTACTGTGACTCATATGCATGAAGAACAAATCATATACTATCAAGATGTGTTCTCAAGATACTCTTCCTATATTTGGACTGCTAAATATATCCCTGTTTATTTATTTGCTATTACACATTCTCCATGGTAACTAATTCTAATTAATCTTCTCATGCTTATGTTTACTTAGATTCACACTAAAGAAAAACCTTAATCAAAAAAGGATGACATATTATTAAATTTAGGCTAAGAACATTGGAAAATAACATTTTAAATGTTTCCAAATGAATATGCAAATCATTCAGGAATAATTATTATGTAGTCTAAAATAAATTATGATTAAAATCAAGTAGAATAAAAGTAACAGAATACAAAGTTTTAAACCAATACAAGAAAAATCTTGTTTTCTGCAGTATTTGGACTTACCATGCAAGCATAATGTTAAGATGTATTTTACCAGTAATTTCTGTAAAATCACATGTATTTTTCAAAGAAATATGATGAAGCATAAATGGATTGGTTTTCTTTAAGATTTTTTGAAGGAAAAATTAGCAGAGTATCATCTAAAAAATGATGTTCAATTTTCTGGGTTATCTTCAAATGCAACCTCTAAAATTAGGTAGCTATAAAAGATATCAATGATATGTACAGATCTAATAAACATATGTCTAATATAAAAGTATGGCTATAATCAGGGCTACTGATCAATACTTACCTCTTACTGGGTAAAAGGTCAAAGAAATGGGAAAAAGAAACAGAAAGCAGAATACTTTTTTTCCAGCTAAGATCTTTTCAAATAGCTAGTAGATATAGTACATTTAAGCCTAAATATATTTAATACTGCTATATTTTTTTATCCTTAAGTTGATTTTCATGACATGACAATGCATATGTTGGTGACACAAATGCTTATGTAGCATTCTCAGCCTCTTCATTCTGCATGTTTATTGATTCCAAAGGCTGTCTAAAACTCAAGTTTCAACATATTCAGTTTCGTTTTAAAAGCAATATAGATCCTTTGATATTTGCAATTGTAGCATAATTCCAAAATAGTTCTCAGGATCTAAATTTTCTTCCATGCCCCAGATACATTTCAAAGAGTATTTCCTAATTATCTTTGGTGCCATACATATGCCTTTGCCCAAGGGGTCTCTCTCTAAGAATGGATATCATATTTGGCATAATATTTAATAACATACTCTCATTTCTTCAAGTCAAGTTAGTCTTAATATCAGAACATATTCCCTTTTATAAAATCATGTAGATTTCTGAATATATCAAAGCTTGCAATGGGATCAGGCTCATAATTTTCACTTTTTTGTGTGTCTTTTGAAGAAGTTTTGAGAAATACATGTAAATCAATTAGTGTTTTCTAAGCACCTGGTCAGGAAAAAGTAACATATGTTAGATCTGTGGAGAATGTGCACAAGTACATTCCCCCATACTGTTTGAGTCTTTAAGTGAGGTATTTGTTTGTATGTGAGTGTTCTGTGTGGGTGTACATTTGTCTGTGGTGGGGAGCATTGAAGGTAATGGTAAGATACGGGCCCAGGAAAAATTCAGCTGCAGCAGTCCAAGGTAGACTAGAAGGAAATGTCCAACATGTGTGTTATCTTGGCCGTATGAGTTCTGGGAATTCAAATAAGAAGTTGAGTAAAGAGAGTTGTTCACATCTGAACTAGACATTGATGAAGAAACAGGAAGGATTTAAGAAAGCAGGGAGGATGATCAGCTTAAGCATATAAAAAGGAGGAGGATTTACTTTTCACATATTAGATTCAGATACTCAGACATGTTGGCTTTGTTCTCTTCCCCCCCATGAAAGTGAAATAGTTGCCTGCAGGACAGTATCTACATTGAGAGGCTTAAGACTGTAGGGAAAAGAATGTCTCTCTCTTGAAAAATCATCATACATCTAGACAAGAATTAGCTGTGATTGTGTCACGTGTCTATCTTGAGACTAATAACTATAGATGGAGAATATTACGCTTTGATTGCCCTGGACTGAATCATATGGTACCTAGAAGACAAAAGTGGGCTCAGACCCATCCAAACACCCTCTTCCAAAAGAAGGGAGAATAAATGCTCATGACAGAAATAATAAATTATCCAATACGCAAAGGCTCATATGTAATCAGTTAACACATTTGTTTTCAGAAACTTACAGGATAGGTTGGCATAATTAAACTACCAGCCTTTTACAGATTGTGCCACTGATGTTTATTTACGTACTGAAGTCACTCAGTTGTGCCCAACTCTTTGCAACCCCATGGACTGTAGCCTACCAGGCTCCTCAGTCCATGGAATCTTCCGAGCAAGAGTACTGGAGTGCGTTGCCATATCCTTCTCCTTACTTACATAAGGTTCCTATTAATATGTTTGGTGTTATATATAGGGTTAATAATCACTTTTGCATACTGTTCATGGGGTTCTCAAGGCAAGAATACTGAAGTGGTTTGCATTCCCTTGTCCAGTGGACCACATTTTGTCAGAACGCTCCACCGTGACCTGTCTGTCTTGGGTGGCCCTACCCTTGTAGGGCCATGGCTCATAGTTTCATTGAGTCAGACAAGGCTGTGGTCCCTGTGATCAGATTGGTTAGTTTCCTGTCATTGTGGTTTTCAGTCTGTCTGCCCTCTGATGGAGAAGGGTAAGAGGCTTATGGAAGCTTCCTGATGGGAGAGACTGAGGGGGAAATTGGGACTTGTTCTGATGGGCAGGGCCATGTTAAGTAAACCTTTAATCCAATTTCCTGTTGATGGGTAGGGTTGTGTTCCCTCCCTGTTATTTACCTGGGGCCAAACTGTGGAAGTGAGAAATAGATGGAAGGGACTAGATTTGATAGACAGAATGCCTGATGAACTATGGTCAGAGGTTCATGACATTGTACAGGAGACAGGGAGCAAGACCATCCCCAAGAAAAAGGAATGCAAAAAAGCAAAATGGCTGTCTGAGGAGGCCTTACAAATAGCTGTGAAAAGAAGAGAAGCAAAAAGCAAAGGAGAAAAGGAAAGATATACCCATTTGAACACAGAGTTCCAAAGAATAGCAAGAAGGTATAAGAAAGCCTTCCTCAGTGATCAGTGTAAAGAAATAGAGGAAAACAATAGAATGGGAAAGACTAGAGATCTCTTCAAGAAAATTAGAGATACCAAGGGAATATTTCATGCAAAGTTGGGCTTAAAGGACAGAAATGGTATGGACCTGACAGAAGCAGGAGATATTAAGAAGAGGTGGCAAGAATACACAGGAGAACTATACAAAAAAGATCTTCATGACCCAGATAATCATGGTGGTGTGATCACTCACCTAGAGCCAGACATCCTGGAATGTGAAGTCGAATGGGCCTTAGGAAGCATCACTATGAACAAAGCTAATGGAGGTGATGAAATTCTAGATGAGCTATTTCACCTGAAAGATGATGCTGTGAAAGTATTGCTCTCAATATGCCAGCAAATCTGGAAAACTCAGCAGTGGCCACAGGACTGGAAAAGGTCAGTTTTCACTCTAATCCCAAAGAAAAGCAATGCCAAAGAATGCTCAAACTACTGCACAATTGCACTCATCTCAGACGCCAGGAAAGTAATGCTCAAAATTCTCCAAGCCAGGCTTCAGCAATATGTGAACCGTGAACTTCCAGATGTTCAAGCTGGTTTTAGAAAAGGCAGAGGAACCAGAGATCAAATTGCCAACATCTGCTGGATCATGGAAAAAAAGCTAGAGTTCCAGAAAAACATCTATTTCCACTTTATTGGCTATGCCAAAGCCTTTGACTGTGTGGATCACAATAAACTGTGGAAAATTCTGAAAGAGATGGGAATACAAGACCAGCTGACCTGTCTTGAGAAATCTGTATGCAGGTCAGGAAGCAACAATTAGAACTGGACATGGAACAACACACTGGTTCCAAATAGGAAAAGGAGTGTGTCAAGGCTATATATTGTCACCCTGCTTATTTAACTTCTATGCAGAGTACATCATGCGAAATGCTGGGCTGTATGAAGCACAAGCTGGAATCAAGATTGCCAGGAGAAATATCAATAACCTCAGATATACAGATGACACCACCCTTATAGTAGAAAGTGAAGAAGAACTAAAGAGCCCTTTGATGAAAGTGAAAGAGGAGAGCAAAAAAGTTGTCTTAAAACTCAACATTCAGAAAACAAAGATCATGGCATCTGGGTCCATCACTTCATGGCAAATAGATGGAGGAACAGTGGAAACAGTGACTGACTATTTTGGGGGGCTCCAAAATCACTGCGGATGGTGACTGCAGCCATGGAATAAAAAGACACTTGCTTCTTGGAAGACAAGTTATGACCAATCTAGATAGCATATCAAAAAGCAGAAACATTACTTTGACAACAAAGGTCCATCTAATCAAAGCTATGGTTTTTCCAGTAGTCATGCATGAATGTGAGAGCTGGACTATAAAGAAAGCTGAGCCAACCTAAACAGCATATCAAAAAGCAGAGACAATACTTTGCCAACAAAGGTCCATCTAATCAAAGCTATGGTATTTCCAGTAGTCATGCATGAATGTGAGAGCTGGACTATAAAGAAAGCTGAGTACTGAATAATTGATGCTTTTGAACTGTGGTGTTAGAGAAGACTCTTGAGAGTCCCTTGGACTGCAAGGAGATCCAACCAGTCCATCCTGAGGGAAATCAGCCCTGAATATTCATTGGAAGGACTGATGCTGAGGCTGAAACTCCAATATTTTGACCACCTGATGCAAAGAATAGACTCATTTGAAAAGACCCTGATGCTGGGAAAGATTGAGGGCGGGAGGAGAAGGGGACGCCAGAGGATGACATGATTGGATGGCATCACTGACTCAATGGACATGAGTTTGAGTAATCTCTGGGAGTTGGTGATGGACAGGGAGGCCTGGTGTGCTGCAGTCCGTGGGGTGGCAAATAGTTGGACATGAGTAAGCGACTGAACTGAAATGAACTGAAACTATGTGGAGGTAATGAAGATAATGGCGACCTCCTTCAAAAGGTCCTATGCTTACACTGCTACACTTGGTGTCCCCAGCCCTGCAGCAGGCCACTGCTGATCCATGCCTTGCTGGAGACTTCTGGACACTTTCAGGCAAGTCTGGATCATTCTCTTGTGGGGTCACTGCTCCTTTCTCCTGGGTCCTGGTGCACAGAGTGTTGTGTTTGTGCCTGCCAAGAGTTTGTTTCCCAGTCCTGTTCAAGTTCTGCTGGCTCAATGGTGGGGTTAGTGGCGACCTCCTCCAAGAGGGCTTATACCATACCCAGGGCTGCTGCCCCCAGAGCCCCTGCCCCTGCGGCAGTCCACTGCTGACCCGTCCCTCCACAGACGGCACTCAGACACAGTTCTGTCTCAGTCTCTGTTGGGTCCCTGGGTCCTCGTGCACACAGATTTGTTTGAGCCCTCTGAGCATTTCTGGTAGGTATGGGGTTTGACTCTAAATGCAATTTTGTCCCTCCTACTATCTAGCTGGGGCTTGTCCTCTAGCTGGATAAGGGGATCTCCTCACAGTCACTCAAGCACCGCAGAGCCGCTGCTTCAGTGCCTACCGTCTTGCTGGGGCTTCTCTGCCCTTGGATGTGGGGTATCTCCTCACTGTCACTCCCGTGCCATGCAGCCACCGCTGCCATCATCATCGTGATGGTTGGATGGCATCACTGACTCAATGGATATGAGTTTGGGTAAACTCTGGGAGTTGGTGATGGACAGGTAGGCCTTGTGTGCTACAGTCCATGGGGTCACAAATAGTTGGACACAACTGAGCCACTGAACTGAACTGTTAGCTAGGACTCTCATCTTGTCAAATTACTACCGTTTTCTTTTTGTGGAGAGAACACTTATGATTTACTTTTAACAAGTTTCAGCTATATTGTATAGTATTGTTAACCATAATCACAATGCTGTGCACTAGATCCTCAGAATTTGTTCATTTTCTAACTGGAAGTTTTTATTCTTTAACTAACACTCCCCATTTCTCCCATTCTCCAACCAGCAATAATCACCATTCTACTCTGTATTGCTACAAATTTAGCTTTTTTAGATTTCCCATATTTTGATATCCTGTAGGACTGTGCATCACTGCCTTGCAACTAATCAGGGCCTTCCCAGGAAGCGCTAGTGGTAAAGGACTCGAATGCCAATGTAGGAGACTAAGAGACCTGGATTCAATCCCTGAATCAGATCTCCTGGAGAAGGAAGTGGCAACCTACTAGAATATTCTTGCTTGGCAAATGCCATGGACACAGGAGCCTGGCAGGCTGCAGTCCTGAGTCGGACATGACTTGCAACTAAATCCAACTCTAATTTTTAGGCTGTCTATAAGTTTCTAACATCTCTCATGTTATCCTGTTTTCCTCTTTGGAAATTACCAGTTTTTCCCTTTACAGTTTATTTTAGTTAGAGCTTCTGAAGAACAGTGCATTCCTTATCAATGATATCCTCTTTCTACTGTATTAATAAATATGTGAGATGATGGATATGTTAATTAACTCAGTAGGGAGGAAGCTTTTCACAGTGTATACATAAAATATCATATTATATACTTAAAATACTTTATAATTTATCTTTCAATTATACCTTCATAAAGAAAAATAATTTTTTTCAAATATTTTAAAGAAATTATACAACACACAAGTAGAAAAGCATTCCTATAATTTCAATAAAGAAACTAGCTATTGAGATAAATTTAGTAACCTAGAAATATTAGTTATAAGGTAGTATAATATTGTTACATTTTATTAATAACTTTGATTATTCATATTGAAAGGTTACCACATGCAATACATTCATTATATATGAGGCAAGCAAAGATGCCGCCAAAAACTCCAGTATGCTGACATGACCCAATTTACTCAAGGTCACTCAACCAATCTATGTAAAAATCAGAAATGAACTACAGCTCATCATGAAGCCCTCATTTCACTAGACTATTGTCTCATAGAACTGGGTGGCATTCATCATGATGACACATTAGCCATAGGCTGGACCAACGAAGTGTGACATCTATAGTAAAAGAAAAGTAGTGAATAAGAAAAAAAGTCCATTTATTCAAGTTAAAGAGTATTCCTCTCCTACAGTAACTCCAAATTTACCTCTATGCTTATTTCATCCCATAGGCCTAGTAGACTAAGTGGGAACAAGATGGAAGAACAATATTGGGGGAAAGAAAGCATCTAGAGTGACATATTTGACTCCATTCCTTCTTGTTCAGTACCCTGACAGAATGTTTGTTCAACACTGACCAAATGTATTTTATAAAGCCATTTTCTCAGCACTCATTGATTCTCTTTAATTAACATGAATAAAATGCATTTTCAGAGAAAGAAATGTATAAAAGGTATTAAAATCTGACTTATTATCCTCTAATATTGCTCACAACCTCACTTATGACATTACCTATCTGCAAAAATCAAATGCAAATTTATTACAATGGATGTATATTTCACAGCTCTCAATATTTAAATGTTTGAAAAGTAATTGCATTTTTCAACAGTTGCTTGGAGGATGTAAAATACTTCTCTTTTTGACCTTTACTTGTAGGAAAGTAACTTCATTATTACTTCATTTATAATAGACTGCCTCTACAAACATTTATTTTGACATTATATAATCTGAAATATTTTTATAAATAAATGAAAAGCATTTTTCTTCTTGGATCCCTTTCTATAATCTGTAAGTGTGGACAACATATAAACACATACACACACATGCACTATACACATACTCCCCAGAATGAAAAAGTTAAATAAATATTTGAAAATACAGACAAAATTTTTCTAAATCTTCTTTAATTTTAGGTTGATTCTTTTCATCATTTGGTAGCTCATCTTTATATGCATTGCCTTCATCAAAACATTGTGTAGTATAGTATCTGTCTAGTACTCGAAAGCAAATAATTGTTTTTTTTCCCTTGTGCCTATCCTACCCTTTAATTTATTAATACAGAAGGAAATTACAACTATTTTTAGGTCTTTCATACTATTAGCTCATTTTGAATTAAAATTCCTACATCTCATCTACCTTTCTTTTAATGAGTAAACTTGTGAATTTCCTTTTGGCATACAAGCATATATTTGTATTATCAGTTAACATATTTTTTTCTTAAAATGGTCAGTTATTTTTTGTATCTGATTCTCCATCATTATTGTTTCTTTATAATACCTGTCACACCAAGATTAAATAGGCAAGCTATCAGTGACCTCAGTCCAAGTCAGTAATAAAATTTGGAATGTTCCTGAGCCAAAGAAAATGCCATAACATTTCAAGCTGACATTGACATACATCCATCACTTAAAGTCTATGAATTCATGCTTTTTTATCATCAGATATGAAATATTTCTATACCTGTTCCAATAATAGTTCTTGGAACTCTATCAAATGCCTTACTGAAATGCAGCAGCTCTGTGACTTCCATCTATAAGACTTAGGTATTGGGACAGGTACAACAAATAGAATATTCACTTAGATTACAATAAATAATTTAAAATTCATGACTATTGCAGTATATTTTACACTAATTCTAAGCAATATTATGAAAAAAAATTACCACATATCCTTTTTAGAATCTCTTCACCATCATACTTTTCTACATCACCCACTTAGGTCCATATTTCTATGCCTCATTCTGTTGGCACCAGAATTTTAGAGTTGATGGTTTAGTTAAGTTTTAAGAAATAGAGATTCTAGGGTTAATAAGTTGAATGCTTTTAATTTTCTAAAAGGCTACAAATAAACCTATTCATTTAATGGATAATATTTTTATAAAAATCATGAACATAAGAACTTTAAAAAAGTAAATAAATTTATCTTTATGAAAAGTGACCAGATACATTTATTTATTTATTTTCACTAGCTGAGAAAATATTTCCACACACCATCTTTTGGGAACCACTGATTAGACCTTAGAGCCCATCAATTGAAAAGAAAGATTCCAGGTACTCAGTATACATACAGAACAAAATGCTTCATCAGGAAGTGTGGTAGGTGCTAGAGAGAGAGAGAATTTCTTAAGGTGTGCTTGATTGAAGGTAACAGACAGGCAAGTAGGCAATCAATTGTCATGTAGACTGATGGTGAGTGTTATGACAGCAACAACAAAGGGAGCTATAGGAACATACTTGAGTGAGGGCTTCCATACTGATCTTGAACAAGCCAGAGAACCCTTCCCAGAGAGACTGAGGGCTTCATAATGATGATAATGAAAATGACTAGGGCTTCCCTGGTAGCTCAGCTGGTAAAGAATCCACCTGCATAGCAGGAGATCCTGGTTTGATTTCTTGGTTGGGAAGATGTGCTGGAGAAGGGATGGGCAACCCACTCCAATATTCTTGGGCTTCCCTGGTGGCTCAGATGGTAAAGAACCCACCTGCAATGCAGGAGACCTGGGTTCAATCCCTGGGTTGGGAAGATACCTCGGAGGAGAGCATGGCAACCCACTCCAGTATTCTTGCCTGGAGAATGCCCATGGACAGAGGAGCCTGGCGGGCCACAGTTCTTGGGGTCCCAAAGAGTCAGACACAACTGAGTGACTAAGCACAGCACATGATAATGATGATAATAGAGAGCAATAAGGAAGGAGGGAAAAGATACTGAGACAGGAAGGTTGTCCAGATATTGGGAACAAATAGAGGGCAGGCATTGAGAAGAAAAACTGGAATTTTATAGTAACTACAATTAACTGAGAATAAAGCACAAAATCCAAGGATAAGATTCATGAAACATGAAAATAGAGATACTATCTGTTGAGTATTCTCTATATTCTATTGAGAACAACAATGCCTATTTCCTATTTTGTTTCTATTTGGGGTTTTACAGCCATTATTTATTCAAATTAATTTAGTCTTTTTATATTTAACAAATACTTTTAAAAGTGCTTACATGTACCAGACTGTTCAAGTCAGAGAGGGACAGAGAGAAAGAAGGAAGGAGAGAGGGAGACTAATTTAATTCTCAAAACATCAATGAGGTACCCTTTTTATTATTTCCTTAGTATTTATGGGGAAGTTCAGTTCAGTCGCTCAGTGGGGAAACCATTGCACAGATAGGCTCCATGACTTGCTCAAGTGATGCAGGTGGCGAGTAGCAGAACTTGGCTTCAAATCCAGTGTGGCTCCAAAATCTATGGTCTCAAACATTGTATTATGCCATAGAGAATAAATAATATTTCTATTTTGAAATTGAGGAACTCAGTCAAAAACCTTGCCCAAGACTACTAGGACCAGAACTTTATCTACCGTATCTCAGCTTCTGTTTTTTACAACTACAAGACAATCAGAAGCCAAGCTGTCACTGTTCATGTCTCAACTGCTGCTTGTTAACTGCTATTTATTAACTGTGTCACAACTGAATAGATTCTTGGCCTTCCTGTGTATCAGTTTATTCATCTATAAAAATTCAGTAGTAAAATTCTTGCTGTATAGTGCTGCTGGGAATAAAGGAATTATTTCTTCTAAAATATAGTACTTTAGGAGACAGCACAATTAATGATGCTCAATAAGAATCATGTATTATAATTTTTATACTGCTTCCTGATCACACCAGACTGAAATAATTCATAATGATCAAACAGAGTTTTGCAGAGGTGTGTGCAAAGAGAAAGACTATTTGTTTTATAAAGCCACACCTGACAAGATTAAATAAGCAAAATTATCTTGTGGCTTTCTAGAGCATAAATTGGAATGTTAATCATTTTAATATTAAATTAATTATTACTTTAAAATTTGTTTCATTGTTATTTGAATGGTAGAAAAAGGACATACAGATATTAGTTTTAGGTAGTGGGGATATTAAAGAGATTCCCTGTCTTTTATTGTAAAGAATATAATCAATCTGATTTTGGTATTGACTGTCTGGCGATTTCCATGTGTAGAGTCATCTCTTGTGTTTTTGGAAAAGGGTGTTTGCTATGACCAGTGCATTCTCTCGGCTAAACTCTGTTAGCCTTTGCCCTGCTTCATTTTGTTCTTCAAGGCCAAATTTGCCTGTTACTCCAAGTATCTCTTGACTTCTTACTTTTACATTCCAGTCCCCTATGACAAAAAGGACATCTTTTGGGGGTGTTAGTTCTAGATGGTCTTGTAGCTCTTCATAGAACCATTCAGCTTCTTCAGCATTAGTGGTTGGGGCATAGACTTGGATTACTGTGATACTGAATGGTTTGCCTTGGAAATGAACAGAGATCATTCTGTCATTTTGGATATTGCATCCAAGTACTGCATTTCAGACTCTTCTGTTGACTACGAGAGCTACTCCATTTTCTAAGGGATTTTTGCCCACAGTAGTAGATATAATGGTCATCTGAATTAAATTCACCTCAGCAGTAGCCACAGAACTGGAAAAGGTCAGTTTTCATTCCAACCCCAAAGAAAGGCAATGCCCAAAAATGTTCAAACTACTGCACAGCTGCCTTCATCTCACAGGCTAGCAAAATAACACTCAAAATTCTCCAAGCTAGGCTTCAACAGTACATGAACTGTGAAATTCCAGATGTTCTAGCTGGATTTAGAAAAGGCAGAAGGAACCAGAGATCAAATTGCCAATATCCATTGGATCGTAGAAAAAGCAAGAGAGTTACAGATAAACAACTACTTCTGCTTTATTAACTACACCAAAGCCTTTGACTATGTGGATCACAACAAACTGTGGAGAATTCTTCAATAGATGGGGATACCAGACCACCTTACCTGCCTCCTGAGAAATCTGTATGCAGGTCAAGAAACAACAGTTAGAACTGGACATGGAACAATGGACTGGTTCCAAATTGAGAAAGGAGTACGTCAAGGCTATATATTGTCACCCTGCTTATTTAACTTATATGCAGAGTACATCATGCGAAATGCCAGGCTGAATGAAGCACATGCTGGAATCAAGATTGCCGGGAGAAATATCAGCAACATCATATAAGCAGGTGACACCACCTTTATGGCAGAAAGCAAAGGAGCACTAAAGACCCTCTCGATGAAAGTGAAAGAGGAGAGTGAAAAAGTGGCTTAAAGCTCAACATTAAAAAAAGCAAGATCATGGCATCTGGTCCCATCACTTCATGGCAAATAGATGGGTAAACAATGGAAACAGTGACAGACTTTAATTTCTTGGGCTCCAAAATCACTGCAGGTGGTGACTGCAGCCATGAAATTAAAAGATGCTTGCACATTGGAAGAAATGCTATGACCAACCTAGACAGCGTATTAAAAAGCAGAGACAGATGACATGATCCTCTACATAGAAAACCCTAAAGACTCTACCAGAAAATTACTAGAGCTAATCAATGAATACAGTAAAGTTGCAGGACATAAAATTAACACACAGAAATCTCTTGCATTCCTATACACTAACAATGAGAAAACAGAAAGAGAAATTAAGGAAACAATACCATTCACCATTGCAACAAAAAGAATAAAATACTTAGGAGTATACCTACCTAAAGAAACAAAAGACCTATACATAGAAAACTATAAAACACTGATGAAAGAAATCAAAGAGGACACAAGCAGATGGAGAAATATACCATGTTCATGGATTGGAAGAATCAATATTGTCAAAATGGCTATACTACCCAAAGCAATCTATAGATTCAATGCAATCCCTATCAAACTACCAACAGTATTTTTCACAGAACTAGAACAAATAATTTCACAATTTGTATGGAAATACAAAAAACCTCGAATAGCCAAAGTAATCCTGAGAAAGAAGAATGGAACTGGAGGAATCAATCTGCCTGACTTCAGACTCTACTACAAAGCCACAGTCATCAAGACAGTATGGTACTGGCACAAAGACAGAAATATAGATCAATGGAACAGAATAGAAAGCCCAGAGATAAGTCCACGAACCTATGGTCACCTTATCTTCGACAAAGGAGGCAAGGATATACAATGGAAAAAAGATAACCTCTTTAACAAGTGGTGCTGGGAAAACTGGTCAACCACCTGTAAAAGAATGAAACTAGAACACTTTCTAACACCATACACAAAAATAAACTCAAAATGGATTAAAGATCTAAATGTAAGACCAGAAACTATCAAACTCCTAGAGGAGAACATAGGCAAAACACTCTCCGACATAAATCACAGCAGGATCCTCTATGACCCACATCCCAGAATTTTAGAAACAAAAGCAAAAATAAACAAATGGGACCTAATGAAACTTAAAAGCTTTTGCACAACAAAGGAAACTATAAGCAAGGTGAAAAGACAGCCCTCAGATTGGGAGAAAATAATAGCAAATGAAGCAACAGACAAAGGATTAATCTCAAAAATATACAAGCAACTCCTCCAGCTCAACTCCAGAAAAATAAATGACCCAATCCAAAAATGGGCCAAAGAACTCAACAGACATTTCTCCAAGGAAGACATACAGATGGCTAACAAACACATGAAAAGATGCTCAACATCACTCATTATCAGAGAAATGCAAATCAAAACCACAATGAGGTACCTTTATACGCCAGTCAGGATGGCTGCTATCCAAAAGTCTACAAGCAATAAATGCTGGAGAGGGTGTGGAGAAAAGGGAACCCTCTTACACTGTTGGTGGGAATGCAAATTAGTACAGCCACTATGGAAAACAGTGTGGAGATTTCTTAAAAAGCTGGAAATAGAACTGCCATATGACCCAGCAATCCCACTTCTGGGCATACACACCAAGGAAACCAGATCTGAAAGAGCCACATGCACCCCAATGTTCATCGCAGCACTGTTTATAATAGCCAGGACATGGAAGCAACCCAGATGCCCATCAGCAGACAAATGGATGAGGAAGCTGTGGTACATATACACCATGGAATATTACTCAGCCATTAAAAAGAATTCATTTGAATCAGTTCTAATGAGATGGATGAAACTGGAGCCCATTATACAGAGCAAAGTAAGCCAGAAAGATAAAGACCAATACAGTATACTAACACATATATATGGACTTTAGAAAGATGGTAATGATAACCCTATATGCAAAACAGAAAAAGAGACTCAGATGTATGGAACAGACTTGTGGACTCTGGTAGAAGGCGAGGGTGGGATGTTTCAGGAGAACAGCATTGAAACATGTATATTATCTAGGGTGAAACGGATAACCAGCTCAGGTTGGGTACATGAGACAAGTGCTCGGGCCTGGTGCACTGGGAAGACCCAGAGGGATTGGGTGGAGAGGGAGGTGGGAGGGGGGACTGGGATGGGGAATACATGTAAATCCATGGCTAATTCATATCAATTTATAACAAAAACTACTGTAATGATGTAAAGTAATTAGCCTCCAACTAATAAAAATTAAAAAAAAAAAAAAAAAAAATTAAAAATAAAAAAAAAATAAAAATAAAAAAATAAAAAAAATAAAAAGCAGAGACATTACTTTACCCACAAAGTTCCATCTAGGCAAAGCTATGGCTTTCCCAGTAGTCATGTATGGATGTGAGAGTTGGACTATAAAGAAAGCTGAGTGCCAAAAAATTGATGCTTTTGAACTGTGGTGCTGGAGAAGACACTTGAGAGTCCCTTGGACTGCAAGGAGATCCAACCAGTCCATCCTAAAGGAGATCAGTCCTGAATATTCATTGGAAGGACTGATGTCGATGCCAAAGCTGAAACTGTAATACTTTGGCCACCTGATGTGAAGAACTGATTCATTGGAAAAGACCCTGATGCTGGAAAAAATTGAAGAGAGAAGGAGAAGGAGATGACAGAGGACAAAATGGTTGGATGGCATTGCTGACTCCATGGGCATGAGTTTGAGCAGGCTCCAGGAATTTGTTGTGGACAGGAAGGCCTGGCATGCTGCAGTCCATGTGTTCCCAAAGAGTTGGACCTGACTGAGCGACTGAACTGAAGTGAACTGAATTCTTTGATGCTGAGCCTTTAAGAGAAGGGGCTGTCTTTATAAGAAGCCATTATCCTCAGCTAGCACAATATAATCTGTCAGATGAGTGTACCATTTTTTATTTCTGCAATAAGAAATCTACCATTGATTTTTTAATTTTTCCTTTCTCTTTAAGACTCCTTAAAGAATTAAATATAACAGAAATGCAGGCTAAAATTTAATGGAAAACAATAAGATGAATTACTTAACAGTGAAAATGAAATATTAAAGTTGGCTGAATTTTGCATCACCACTGTGACAGATGTGTTTTATTCTGTAAGTCAGCCTATAACTCCATCAACTTCTCTTTCACACATTTTGTAATTTACTCAAAAATGTTTTTTGAGGGTCTACTGCATGTGAGGCATTTTTTAAAAGTATACTATATTGTTACTTAAATAGTTAAAGATCTGTGAATTTGATTCTGAATGCTCCTTCTAAAGTTTAATTCAGAAAGCAAGCAGAACTTGAGATTTCCTTTTAAATTTGGGAGAATCTGGAGGAAGTATTTAGCAAGGTCACTAGATCACACTATAAAGAAATGTACTTTATTAAGTATCACTTAAATTTCTTAGACTATCAGACCAAGTATATTTTAAACCCAATTAAATTTTATAAAATATCATCAATATTATTTAGCAAGTGTCTGACAGTGAGTATGAATATCAGATATGATGGACAAAAGATGAATTCTCAGTCAGTTTTGTGAATAAACAAGAAATAAATCAACAAGTACAATTTTAAAAAAGATCTTATTTTTTAACAATGAGAGAAGAATATGACATTAGCGTTTCTCACTAGTCTAGTCTCCCAAAACTTAAAAGTGTGAACTGGAGCCCAGTCTAACTTGAATCTGTTTGACCCACTATCTACTCATTCAATAAATCTTTATTGAACATATGTTATATGTTAGGTGCATGGTAGGCATCAACAGTATACAGACTAATAAAAAATAGTCCCTGCCCTGAAGGAACCATTGTATTGTCATTTTATAAGTCCAGAATTCAAATTATCATTTAACCTAATATTTAGCATTGATTTTATTCAGTCAAAATATTTACTGATTGCTATCAGTTAGTTTCAAATTAATATTTGTCCTCCCTTAAAAGGAAAGAGGAGTATATTAAGATATATCCATTGACATCTTTTTCATGGAGATTATCTCTCTTTCAAATTAAAATGTAGACATTTGAAAACCTTTTATCAGGTAGTTTGACCTTTCTAAGATCCAGAATCAATAAATATTATACACTATTGATATAATTCTTTGTTAGAGATGAAATGGAGAGATAGTCTCCACTTTTGTATGGATAAGTATTTTATTCTTAAGAAGAAAACCTCATTCTCAGTTATAACCAATCAGATAGGTATTTTCCAAGGTGACAAACAGCTAAATGCATGCATTAGCATTATATACCTCTCAATAGTTTCTGAAAGTCCTTGCTCCTAAATTAATATCCGTTTTGATTTATGCACTGAGGCAAACATTTTTTCCTCTGTAAATATAAAGAGAAAAGCAATTAATATAATATTTTTGATAAAATGCTTATTTATTCATTATATACAATGTACATATTTGTTATCTTTCATTTGCTTAATGCTTTTTTGTACTCATCTGACAGGATAGCCATTTAAGAATATTTCACAGGACTATAATAAACCCTTCTTTTTTATTGTCTTAAAGCAATTCATTTCCTTAAAACAATTTATTTCAAAAATATTTTAAGGTGACTTTTTCCTTTCAAAGGAAAAACCCACAGAGGCATCCAAATTAATTAGGGGGATAAATAATACTTATCTACAAAGATAGAAATCTAGATGTATCATTGCATTAACTGTAAATAATACCCCTAATATTTTCCTGGAAAAGAAATAGTTTATTAACTTGAGACTGTTTGTCACTCTTACTGAAGCAACAGGTCGTGACATGTGTTAGCTCTAAAGTAGAACAGGAAATTCTGAAATTGTATTGTGAGCCCCACATCAAAGTTAACATGACAGTCTTTAATGGTTTAAATGAATGTGTATGCTTTCTGAATACAGATATTTTTATTACTGTGCAGAGAAATATTCTGTACATGAATTGCTAAGGTATGATTTAGGTGAGAAAAATGTCCATAATTATATTAAGATGACACTCGATCAGCTCTCTTTCAGTTAAAAGCAATTGTGTTTCCCTATCCAGAGAAATAGTTGGACAGTTTTCCTCATTGTTGGAACTAGAATGGTTTTTTTCTAGTATTTCAAAAGAAGTATTTATCTTGCTCTGAACCATCCCACTAATGCACATAGGAAAAATGTTAGGTTTTCACTAGTTAGTTACATAGACATCAGGATAATATACCAACCAGTTTCCCGCCTTCATCAGTTACCTCCATTAGGAGGAGCTCTAGCAGTATTTGGCCCAGCAGGGCTTAATTTAGCAAGCCTCAGAAACTAGTCATTTTCACAGTGATGCAAAACACTCTGAACTTTAAAAACCAGAACACATGTACTTCCTGTCCTTTTCCTCTCCATGTAACATCAGAGTGTCTCTCTCTCTTTTTTTCTCTTTTAATATATGCATCTCAGAATCTACATGCTGCTTCAGTTCTGTGGATATGTGCAAAGAGGGCCTCTTTAAACAAACTGGCTCAACGAAGAGCCAAATCTGTTTTTCTGGAGCACTTAGAGATAATACTGGCAGAGTTACAGGAAAAAAAAAATGGCAGAAACTTGAGAAACTGGTTAAGTAGGGAATGACTTACTCAAATGTAATTTAATTATTTCTGATTCTCTTATCATACAATTATAACTACCATATTTTGAATTCTTACTATGTAAAGGGAATGTTCTAAGAATTTGCCATAACTTATATAATTTATTTCTAAGTAATTGTGATGTAACTAAAATGGAAAATTATGTAACCTGCACAGGTTACATAGTAAAGGGAGAAATCCGGCTTCCATCAAATAGCAATAATAATTATTCAGAAATGTTAACAGACTTTTTTTTCCCCCCAGAACTCTCCCACTGTCATTTTTCTTCACTTAGAGTGGGGAAATATTCAATAATAATCAACTAAGGAAACATAAAGAGAAAGTAGGGAAAAAAATAACTTGTTACTCTTGCTTTCATTTTTGATACTAAGAGGTGCCCGATTCTGTTTTTTCCCAGAGATTATTGTCTCATTGTTTGATATCTCAGATTGGCAATGAGTAGACTTTTAGATTCCTTAAGCTAAGCTTCAAAATTCCTAAATGTGGGTTTTTCAGATTCATAGGATAATAACAATTAATTAAATTAAAATATATTTTTCAATAACCTTACAAGCTGATCCATAAGCAGAAATTCCAAACAAAAACAAAACCATAAACTTACGTGTCAGTCAGTCAGTTGCATGCTCAGTTGTATCTGCTTCTTTGAAATCCCAAGGATTGTATAGCTCCCCAGGCTCCTCTGTCCATGGAATTTTCCAGGCAAGAATACAAGACTGAGTTGCCGTTTCCTACTCCAAAGGATCTTTCTGACCCAAGAATTGAACCCACGTCTCCTGAGTCTCCTGCATTGTCAGGCAGATTCTTTACCACTGTGCCACCAAATTAAATTACACTACTACTGTTGATTTACACATAAGTAAGAAATTAAATGCCCAGGATTGGCCTAGCTTGCTCTCAAGCTTATACTGAGTGGAGCCCCAATGATAGTGGGAAACAGATAAACACTCTGCCGACAAGAGGAAGTCCAACCTGAGTGAGGAAATAATAACATACTCAAGACTCTGGGAGGCTTGAACACTGGCTACAGGAAAATCAACAGAAATGGACTTGAAATTGGTTAGGAAAAAAAATGTCCATCTTGAAAGAGTACTGCTCTTTTGGAGCAGGACCACTTATATATAGAAGCTCAGGGGGAAAGAGACTGAACAAAACTGTTAGTGGATATTAAAATTACTTTAGAACAAAAGTGAAGTGCAAGCCTTAGTTATGAGTTCAATGTATGTAGTTAGGTTACTAACCAGAGCTCACACACTTCTACTAATCCCATCATGGCATGTGTTCTATGTATTTTTTTTAACTTTTTTAAAAAATTGAAGTATAGTTGCTTTACAAGTTTGTGCTAGTATCTGCTATACAATGAAGTGAATCAGCTATGCACACACATATATCCCCTCTCCTTCCTCCTATCCCACCCATCTATGTCCTGTGACTCAGGGATCACACCACTGGGCATAAAACCTGAGAAAAACTTAATGCAAAAGAAACACATGTACCCCAGTGTTCACTGAAGCACTATTTACAATAGCCCGGACATGAAAGCAATCTAACTGGTTATTGACAGATGAATGTATAAGAAGATGCGGTACATTTGTAGAATGGAATATTGCTTAGCCATAAAAAAAGACTGGAATTAGAACTTTTGTAGAGATGTGGATGGACCTTGAGCCTGCTATATTTTTCAAATGGGAAGAGGAGCTAATGCCTCCTCTTAGATAGTATAAATGTTTTTATATTTGCCTTTGGTCTGTACCAGGCATGTGGTTTACATATATGTGTCCTAAGCCCAACAAAGAAGTCAGAAACTGGTTTATTTTTCTACCAGCTCTGTCCCACATTGATTAAGGGTAACTCCTGGGGCATTAACTTCCTAGTAATTCCAGCTTGCTCTGTGTCCAGACTGCACGTTCCTATAGTCAGTGAACATTCTCAAGCAAAAATTTAAGGTTTATTGAGGAGACAAGAGCATTTAGAAAGAGGAAAGCAATGAGAACAAAGCTGTTCTTCTATAGACCTTCCTATAGCCCTTATTTGCCCCTCGCATATTCCAGCCATTTGCTATCAGGTTAATAACAAAATACTGTCTATCTCTATCTCCGTATTTTGCTTGTTCACCATGTACATGTGTGTATACACACACATACACAATTGCTTGCTTGTTTCCAGAAATGATTAATGTTACTTCTCCATCCTCCATGAATAATCTTAGTTTGACCTTCAAACCAATAGGCATGCCAGATGCCATAACAAAAATCTGAATATCATCCTTGAAACCTTTTAAGTCTCTTCAATCATATCTAAACATTCATAATATCTTTTTGATTTTTCTCTAACCATCTCACAGAATCATGCAATTCTTTACAATCCCACTGCTTTTTCTTCTTTATACCCAGATTACTAACACAGCCCTCTGGCTCTGTCTCATGATTCTGATCTTGTCTTCTCCAGACAAAACTGTTCTTTCTTAACTTCAAACCAACCAGATCTTTCCCTCTCTTTAGAACACTTCAGTAAGTATCCACTGATGGTAAGGTTTTTGGCTCTGGACCATCAGGTGTGCTCTTCTCTCAGCCTGAAATATGATTTTCAGTTGTCTCCATAGGGAAAGCTTTATTGATCATCCAGTATCAGTGCAGTTAATACTTCCTCTCTTCTCTGTTTGCCAGCCTTTGACAAATGACCTTCCCTGTGCTCCTGTGATGCTCTTATTTCCCCATCATAGTCCTTATCATATGCATTGTCCTTGCCTGTTTAGTTCTGTCTTTCCTGACTAAACTGTGAGCCCCATGAGGGCAGGGGCCCCGTTTTTCTATTCACTGTTTTGCTGTGCTGTCCATGCTCAGTAGGAACATTGAATTCTGTTTGAAGTTCTGAACAAGTAAGTGGGTATACCAAGTTTAAAGATTGAGTGATTATTGAATATCAAGTACTGAAAAGCCCAAGTTTCAAGTACTCAGGGATATATGGTCAAAAATATGAAATAAATTTAAGTGCACAGGGAAGAGCTGCTAAACTGGAAAAATGGTGTAGTAAAAAATTACTCCATATCGTTAGAAATTTACTTAGAGCCAAGAATCACAGTAGATAAGTTAGTATTAATTGAATTACTTTCTGGTACAAAGGGTTTTAATTAATTTTTTTCTTGTCTGATAATAAGTCAGTTTGTCCTTTGTTGTTATCATATTGTTTTTTTTGCCAAAATTTCATGCTGTCTAGTGAGCATAACACGGTAACTTAAAGCCTGTCTTGTGATGTCAACTTTGAATTTAACGAGGCTGTGTTACTGAACATCTTTAATTACATATTAGTCACTTAGATGTTGAATGGACATGTATTAGAAAATCAGATATCAGGCAGATGATATAGGCCTTTTGAACTTATTAACTAGAAATACACATGAAAGGATAACTGCAGTCAAACCTCAATACCGCTACTCTTACACGCAAATATACTGCCATGACCACAGTCTCAGAAAAGGCATTCCTTTGCTACTTTTGTGAGGAAGTTTTAGGTAGAAAACATGATAGGATGTCTTAGTTATAGGAATACATGCCCTGTACCCCAAGACATTTTCAATCTACCTTTTAAATGTTTCAGCATTTTCCTCTAGTACATATAGCCTAATTATTCAACTTTTTATTTTGAAATAAGTATAGATTCACATAAAGATGAAAAGCAGCAAAGAGAGGTGCTGTGTACCCATCACCCAGTTAATGGACACATTATAGAACAATATTAAAACTGGGAATTTGACACTAGTACAGTGTGCATAAACACTTCTGTATCATTTTATCACATGTGTAACCTCCACCCAAATAAAAGATACAGAACTCTTTGAGCACTACAAAGATCTCCCTGGTAGTACCATTTTATGGTCACACTGAACTCCTACAGTTCAATATCCCTAAACTACAGTAACCACGGATCTATTGTCTGCTGTATAGTTTTAGACTGTGGAGAAAATTCTATAAATGAAATCATAGAGTATATGAGAGTATATGACCTTTTAAGACTACTCTTTTTTTTACCATGAATGAAATCATTTGTTCCTTTTTCTTGCTGAATAGTATTCCAAGTAATGGATGTATGACAGTTTGTTTAAGTACTCACCTACTGAAGGTCACTAAGAGTCAGACACAACCGAACAACTAACATAGAAGGCATTTTGGTCATTTCCATGTTTTTACTATTCCATAAAGTTGCTATGACAATCTTGTACAGTTTTTTTTTTTAAATAAACAAGGATTTACTGTAGCACAGCAAACTATATTCAATATCTTGTTATAAACTATAATGGAAAAGAGTTGGAAAAAAGGAATATGTACACATGTATAACCAGATAACCATATCACTTTGCTCTACACCTGAAACCAGCACAATATTGTAAATCAACTATACTTCAGTAACAATAACCAAAATAAAAGATGAAGAGATAAAGCAAAGATTCCAATAAAATGCTTATATTAAAAAAAAATGTGTTGATTGAAGAAAGACCTGGGGAAGTGTTGGGAAGGGGAACACTATGTAATGAGATGATGGTAGGTGACCACTTGAGATCCAGACCTCATGAAATCAATCTGACAAACCTGTGAGGCATACTGGGATTAGACTGGAAAGACACTTGGAGGATGGTGGGCAAATAGTTCCAGGATTGTGGTGGAGGGTATGTTCCTTATTTCTACAACTGATCATGACTCTGGGGGTGACTCACTGGTGACTGCCCTTTTCCCCCACTCCGAGGGGACATTGCCCTTGTCTTAGGTCAGCTCCTTAGACCTCATGTCTGACTCTCTGTGACCCCATGGACTATAGCCCACCTGTCTACTCTGTCTGTGGAATTCTCCAGGCAAGAATACTGGAGTAGGTTGCCATTTCCTCCTTCAGGGGATCTTTCTGACCCAGGATTGAACTCAGGTCTCCTGCATTGCAGGCAGATTCTTTACCATTTGAGCCCAGGGGGTGACCCAAATCTTTATTCATAAAACAATGAGTCCTTAGTGTTTCTGTTATTTAATACCTAAATTAATTAGGATCACAATAATAGAGACAATTGTTGGGGGTGAAAAACAGAGAAATAAATTTGAGAAAACCACCTGGAATGAAGGTTCTTTTTTCAAGTTCCCATATTCTTTTCCCATACTGTCCTTTCTTGCCTTATGGTTTCTAGCCTTGCCCTTATTTCTCTGAACAGTTTTTTTCTCTCTGAACATTTTAACATACTTCTTTTACATTCAGATTCTTCTGTTACAATTCTTAGACTGCAAATTATCCCATTTGTTGCATCTGCTGAGTTTCCTCTCCTTCTGGTACAAGTTTTTGAGTGGACAGAAGTCATCATTTTTCTGTAATAAATGCTGTATTTTGTTGGAGGAGGTCATCCAGCAGATGGGACTGCCAGTTGACTCATGAGCTGAACTAAAGCAATGGACACCCCCCCCCCCCCCCCCGTCCCCTCCTCTGTCCTTGGAATAAGTACATTCTGTACGCCAGTCCCTCACCAGGAGCTACTTCAAGGACACAGCTATGAGAAAGTATGGTCTTGTTGGGCCATATTAACTGTGTACAGAACTGAACTCTGTTAAGATTTCTACACAAATCTTGATGATTCTGGCAGAAGGATGTGGAGACTTAGTTAGCGTATGGTTGCCTCATATGCTTTTTCAAACCTACCAGTCTGGAGTCATCTGCCTCTTTCTTCAGTCTCTACTTGCCCTCTGTGTATAGTTTAAGATTATACCCAGCAATTCCAAAGGTTGCAAACTGACAAATGACAGGCCAGCCAGGAGACTGGAGAAATGGGTCTTGGAAAAGACGCTTTCTCAGGAGAAATTCTGAGTTAGGCAGCTGCTCTATGTGCCTCATGTGTTAGATGCTTGTGGACTCCCAGTTTGTGAAAGCACCTGCGGATTTGAAGAACTGTGCATAGCACTGTTACAGTGAAAAAAATAAAACCTTCTTTGAGAAGAGAATATCTAAGTTTAGATTGGAAGGATGAAAAAGATAGTCATTTGTGGATTTGAATATGATTGTGAGTTGGAGAAGGGGGTTAGTTTGAATGTAATACTTCAAACAGGCAGAAAGAATAGCAGTAAGTAGGAGAATGGAGGGACCTTGAAATCTTTGAGGAAAAGAAAGGAGGTCAGTATTCCAGGACAGTATTGAATGAGGGTTAATGTGGCATGGAGTGGTATTGGAAAAGGAAAGAGACTCAGATCTTATATAAGCTGCAGGGAGAAGTCATTGACAACTTTAAACTTGGGCTGACATAATATAGATTACATTTTAAAAGATCTCCTTCTTACTGTTATGTGGATAATAGATTATCTGAGAGCAAGATTGAAAACAAATATGTCAGAAGTATTTTGCAGGAGGTTCTCCAGGTGAGATGTGATGATTTTTTTTTTTTGGACATAAAGGATTAAAGATTTAGAGAATGAAATGGTAAATATCTGGAAATGGATATGAACTTGAGAAAACTCAGGGAGATAGTGGAGGACAGGGAAGCCTGGTATGCTGCAGTCCATGGGGTCGCAAAGAGTCAGACATGACTTAACATCTGAACAGTAACAACAGTGGTAAATATCTAGATATTTTGGACTTTCACAGCCATCTTGAGAAGATAAGATTTCTTTGTATTTAATCACAGGTGTTTGTTCCTAGCACTACCAGCTAGGTAGAAGCAAGTCTCTTAAACCTTTGTTTTTTGTTTGTTTTTTAATGAGTGTTTCCCCTTTTGAGAGAGACAGTGAAGTGTCATGGTTAAGAACATAGGCTCTGGAACAAGTCTTGGTGCTATCTCACTCCTACCAATTATGAGGGGACTAGTTGGTTAAGTTTCTCAAACTTACTGTGCCTAGTGTATTAAGTTGAAGAAATAATAGTACCCACTTTACTCGGTGATGACTGTGTAACTTATTGCTATACATATATAATGTTACATGCTTAAACAGAGTCTTCTGCCATTGCATTACTCACTATTAGCAGCTATTAAGAAGATAATAGACTTGGTTCTGAAAAATATGCATATATTTTTTGTGTATAAACTGAGTTGACTTTGAGTCTAACATGATATTGAAGAATTTAGCTATTAAACTAAAATGATTCTATAAAGCAAGTACTTTTACCTATTTGTGTAATTATTTTGATTCCAACTCTATTGGGTTTTATTTTAACTAAAAGAAGATGTTCACCTAGAGATTAAAATAATTTAAACCTTAAAATATTCAAATAAAATAATTTTCTACTGGTTGGATTCAGTGTTTCATCTGGTTTTCTTCTAGACAATTCCCAGGGCTGCTTTCATATACGTGTTCTTAGCCTGGACATCTGATCACACTACCCATTAGTCCTCCTGTTAGGTTGTCTTATATTCACAATGGAGATACTGAATCTGGAGCCTAGTCATCTCATGAAGATATCTACAAGCTGTTTTGGAAAGAACACAGATCTCTTTGTAATGCATATTCTCGGTAAGAAATAATGTTGTTCTTCATATTTGTAAACACCTCCCAAATCAGAAATACAAGTGGCACATATGTCATAATCCTTTTACCCACGGCTTACATAGATAGGACTCATCTTTGGGCATTTGTTTCATCTGTGGCGTTTATCCTTAGTTAAATGTCGGCTGTCTTACCTTGTACCACAGTATAGCTTTGTCACTCAGACCTTAGACTATGAAATAGGTTTAATTTCATCCTTAAGGAATCCATAATCTGTCTAAGCTTCATTAAGAAATTCTTTGCTTTGGTATTACAACCAAAGTCAATTTATGATAATAAGTTATACAGATTACAGATCCTTCTCTTCCAATATTTTTCATTTCAACTCTTTTATATGGGCTCTGGAAATTTTCATGATGAATATTTGGTAGACAAGAAACTTTATAAATACACATTATACATAATTAATAATAAAAATCTAATACCAGGTCTTGATCTTTGTATCATCTGAGGACAGAGTAAAAGCATAAGTCTTCCCTCCTCTTGATTGTTAAAGATATTAAAAAGCACAGCTAAAAATAACTTCATAACGATCAAGTTTGACATTTTAAGATTCAAAGATTTTTAGGCCATCCTTTTATTTTTCTGTTTCAAGATCCAACTGTTCTTTAAAGAAGCTGAAGGAAAATAAGATTTAATTCTTAAAATATCTCAGAGTAAACTTTCCTGGGTATAGAAATCTGTTTATTTTCTTTTTTTGTGTTTTAATTTTTAAATATTGTTAATTTTTATATAGTCATTATATCTTATATTCTTTCTTCAAGGTTAAATAACTGATACATCCTGTAGTAGAAAACTAATCTAAATTCCTCTAAAAAAGAATGCATACTTAGAAGTTAATAAATGAAACAATGTTTACTTATTTCTGAAAAGCCAATCACAGTGGCATAAACTAAATCTTACATTAAAAAATAGCATCCAACACATTTAGTGAATATAAACCTTCAGTTAGCTGAATATATATATATCAGTTTTTCTGGAAATGTTGACACTTCTTTGTTCCTTATTAAAGAATTAATAGTATTTTACTTTGTCCTTTCTAGATGAGCAATCTATCAGACTCACAGATGTTTCTAATTTATCAGAAAACTAATGAACTCTCACTTTTTAAGCTGATGTCCTGTAAAGGACGCGAGGTCCATGTGGTGCTCTCAAGACATGAGGAACAGTTACTGTCTGGATGATTTAACTAAGACACTGTTTCCTGAAAAACTACGCCTTGCCAATTTTTGCCAAAACACAGTATAGCATCAGAGAGATCCTCTTTTTTTAAAATTTTTTCCCAGTCTGCACATGGGTGCTCAGTCATGTCAGACTCTTTGTATTCCCATGGGCTGTAGTCTGCCAGGCTTCTCTATCCATGGCATTTTCCAGGCAAGAATGCTAAAGGGGGTTGCCATTTCCTACTCCAGGGGATCTTCCTGACCCAGGGATCAAACCCATGTCACCTGTGTGTCCAACATTAGCAAGTGGATTCTTTACCACTGTGCCATCTGGGAAGCCCCCTTTTTCTAGTAAATCTATACAAATTTTAAAAAATGGGTTTTAGTATTTCTTTTTTACTAGACTACGCAAAAAGTCTAGTTAGGTTTTTATCAGACAAGAAAGAACATTTTGAATTATTTGACTTAAAGTCATGTTTTCCTTACCTGATGAAGTGTAAATCTTTGGTGATTGAACTCCTGTTCTCCTGTGAAAATATTCATGGACTTACTTCAACACACAATATTTGGAATCCATGTGGGTTTGAGTCCTAGTACCACTATTTTAAGATGCTAGGGAAAGTCTTTAATCACGATCAATTCCCAGCTCCTCTTGTGTAACAGGCGGATTCTTGGCTCTCTGAGCCACCAGGGAAGCCCACAGTGAGAACAATGCTAAGTTAAATACCTCATAGTGTTGTTATATGATAAGATTAGATGATGCACTTGAAGTAGCCTGCAGAGTATCTGGCATATAGAAACTATTCAATTAATGTTAGGTATTATCAATATCACCATTATTCTTAGGCAATTATTATGAATATAGTGCTTCTTGACTACAAAAATATAAATAAGCCAAATTGAACTTTTGAACAATACTGGTGAAGATAGAAACTATTTAAAGCCATCCTCCACCCCTGGGAGGCAGGTTTCTCCTTTTGTATCACTAGTTCATGATCAAATGTGTTTTAACAGAGAGCAACCATCCACAGTTATTCCTCATCAATCAACAAATATGTATTAGCAGCCATCATATACTTAGTATCTACTATATGATAATATGTAAAGGTCCAATGGGAGATAGTTCAGAGGTATAAGGCATGGATGATTTATGCTGTTAAATAACTTTCATTTTGGGGTGAATTAGAGAATACTAATTGGTATGAGACATTCATGACTAATATAATGGACTATAAAACTAAAAACTCAGTATCAAGGCATAAAATGCAAAAGCTACAGTCTATTGATAAGAAGTCCTCCAGCTACAAATGACAAAATTCAACTCAAATTAGATGAAACATGAATGTATTGGCTTGTGTAAATAAAAGATTCAAGGCAGATATTGGGCATGGCTGGATCCAGGGAGTCCAAGAATTCTTATCAGTCATCAGTTTCTATTTCTCTATCTTTTTTTCTGTATTGGCTTCATTTTCATGGAAGTCCTGACTACAAACTGATGAAATTGCTGTTGGCATCTCCTGACTCAAAATTTAGCAAGCCAAAATCCCAAGAATGTGACTCATTGATCTTGAGTCTCATGCTCATCCTGAACTAATAACTGTGGACAAGAGAATGATGGTATACAGCCAGGTCTGAGTCCAGCACTCCTGGAGATGGAAAATTGAACATAAGAACTGATCATGGTAGAGAAGTAATTTCACAAAACAAAAGATGCTATCGTCAATACATACCTGTATATTTAAAAAAATGAATTTGCACACATCGTGACACTTCGTCTCTAAACACTCCAACATGCACCACCTAAGAATGTAGATCACTGTCTATTTAATCAACACACTGTTACTCTGCCTCCTAATATTAATAATTCTGTATCATCAAATGTAGCGCTCATATTGAAATTTTTCTGGATGCTCCAAAAATGGGCTGACTGGTAATGCAATTCACTGAGATTGAGGTGGCAAAGTGTCCTCAAAATTCTTGACCTTATATGTTCTTCTCTGAATCAAAGATGCTGAAAGTTCCTAGAGGGACCTAGACTATTTAATATCTATTTATTGCTTCCTCCTCCACATAGTTTGGATAAGCACTAAAATTAAATTGAATACTAAAGTGAAAATTCATACATCTTAATTTGGGGGAAGGGGATACAAAACATATTGAGAAATAAATGTTGTGGGTTCTTTCCAAGTGACCCATTTTAATAAACAGTGATGTTGAAATGACTAATTCTAGAGATGATAGGTAGGTGATTGAAGATATGTGTGTGCCTGTGTGTCCTCAGTTGTGTCCAACTCTTTGCAACTCCATGGACTGTAGCCCTCCAGGCACCACTGTCCATAATTTTCCAGGCAAGAATACTGGAGTGGGTTGTCATTTCCTTCTTTGATCTTCCTGACCCAGGGATAGAACCCATGCCTCCTGTGTCTCCTTCATTGGCAGGCAAATTCTTTACCACTGGGCCCCCTGGGAAGCCCCGATAGATAAATATCATTGAAGATTAACAGCAGTGTTATTTACAACTAGCAAAAGAAATTTTCAAATATATTCATTGACCAAGCAGGCACTGGAGAAGAAAGATTTTACTGTAAAGTGAAGGGCTAGCTTCACAAACAGCTTAATCCCTGCCCAAACAATATCATGTGGTCTTTTGTCTCTTCTTGTTTCTTATCTAACCATTTTTCAGCCAGTTTTGCTTGACTCTTTAGATATACTTTCTTTCAAACTCTTTCCACTAGGTGGCTCCAGTCCAAAGTGACATCCTCAGAACGTCAAGGACAAGGTATGAGAAAAACACTCTTGTAATCACCTCAAAAAAAGCCCAGGACTACCTCATCTATAACACTAGTTCTGGTTTGGGTGTTGCCCACTCCTGAGCTTATCACTTTCCATGAATGAAGGAGGCGAGAGGAAGAGGGTTGCAATATTTTAAATTGGGTCCAGTCTGAGTCATACAACTCCTAAAGCTGGAGGTGAATTTGATACCACCAGAACCAAATCAAATGGATTGTTATTATGGAAGGCTTTGCTCTCCAATGGAAAAAAAATCAACATGCTATGATTTGAAGTTTGTAAGGATGCCTGGAACATTTCCAAAATAGATGCCCATTCGCTGCCATCCTTTCATTAGTTCTTATTATAGAAACTCCAGCACTGTACCTACAATTCCTGTTGAATCTTATTCAGCAATACCTACATAATGAGAAAATTCCAAGTTGTTTTTTTATTGTGCTTTCAAATAATTTGAAACACTTTTTTTTGCATATCAGCCTTGTAAGGTAAATATTATCATTTTCATATTGCAACTGAGGAAACTGAAGCTGATTTGGGATTTGTGCAGGATCACAGGACAGGTACAGATCACATACTCAGAACCAGGTTTGCCTAATCTAAGTACCTTACAATTTTAGGGACATCAGCCTGCATTCTCTTGGCTTAAGTTATGAGACATAAATTTTACCACTTATAGAAGCAAGGCAGGCAATATAAATTCATGAAGTGAGCAAGGTAGATGAACAAAGCCCAAGTATTCATGTCTTCTCCAGAGGAGACAGCTTCTATTAGTGTCAGATAATTGCTACAGTGCAAACATGTGGGCCATATACGCTAGACCTTCCAAATTTTAAAGAGAGATTGAGTAGTTGAATGTTGTGTAAATCTTAGCATCTAACCTATTAAAGAAAACAGCTGTGTGGGCTACACACAATATTTCCTATGCTATCCATATATGGTCTGCTTTTCTAAATAGCTCAATGCCCTGGCTCCTACTTAATGTCAACACTGCAGAATTAAGTGAGTTTACTCCACCTTTTTCAACCTGCTGTTCCTAGAATGAATACATTCACAGGAGCTTTGTGCTATTCATTAGATAAATGAGCTGCATACTTTAATCTTGCTTTTCATCATTTCTCTTTGCACTCTGCTTTCTTTGTTGTGTTGTTAATCAATTTCTATAAACTGTGAAAATAGAAGAAGAGACAAATGGTATAGAAAAAATCAGAGGAATATCAGAATGATTCTGTCTATTTTTAATAACGTGAGAATAAAGGAGAGAGAGGATTTAAGGAAGGTTTCAGAGATAGAAAAGTCCTTTGGATAGCTGAGAGAAAGGATTGTCAAGATTCTCCTGATTGTTACTAAATGAAGAAATTGAGATCAAGGAGGCTTGTTCTAATCTGCAATTAATGTCAGAGATAGACCTAAAACAACCCAGATGTTGTGACTTCCAGCTGTCAGTCACTTATCTCTTGATAACTTCCAATAGGTTCTTTTTCTGTCTCTCTCAGATTGTGTGTGTGTGCGTGTGTTTTCATGTTACACAGTGAGGTGACAAAATGATAGGCTCCTTATTTTTGTGCATGTTCATATGGGTATCTATATATGGACATGGAGAATGAGGTTCGGCATGAAAAAATAAGTAAAACAATGAAAACAAACAGAATATCCATTTAAATCTTCTTTCAATAATGAAACTCCTTGTTATTGTAAACTTTCAAATTTCACTTTGAGAAAAGATTTGAATTTACCTCCCTGTGCTCACCTAAAAAAAAAAAAATAATAAAGTAGCATGTCTCTGATATTTTATCAAATGATGTTTCTTGCATTACTTTTTTTAAAGATTTTTTTTGATGTGGACTATTTTTAAAGTCTTTATTGAATTTATTACAATATTGCTCATGTTTTATGTTTTGTTTTTTTGGCTGCGAGACATGTGGTATCTTAACTCCCCAACTAGGGGTCAAACTTGTGCCCCCTGCATTGGAAGGCAAAGTCTTAACCACTGGATGGCCAAAGACATTCCAAGTGTGTCTTGCATTATTTTAACTTTAACAGATATGTTTTTAACCTATCACTTTATTCTAATAGCCCCACTTTTCCCCATCTATCACTTTCTCCAGTCATGTTAGCATTTTTTTCACCTATTCCTTGAACATGCTAAGGTCTTTTTCACTTGCTCTTCCTATTACCTGGTGTTTTTTCCCCACATTTTCACTCACTTGCCTATTTCTTTCTATTCAGACCCAGTTCGTACATCCACTACTACTTATTTGAAGTAGCCTGTCTCATAAGATCATTATAAAACAACTATCTTAGAGATGTGTTTATTCCTTTTGATGTTATGTCTCTTCCACTAGACTGCAAGCTCCATGTGAAAAGTCTTTCTCTGTGCATGTCACCACTGCAAACCAGATCTAGCTGAGTAGCTGACATGCTGAAGGTGTCACAGTCTCTGAGAGGCCAGATCTTCTCCATATGTGTTCCAAAAAAAGAGAGAGAAAATGAACAAGAGTAGTAGGTGAGGGTAAAAGCACTGTCTACATTACTGGCTATAAGCTAGTATGAGAACCAAGTGGGTCAACTCACTGGAGAATTAGCTGACTCCTTCTGTATCTCAGCAACACCAGACTAGCCTGATGAAAAAAAGATGAAAGTGAAAGTGTTAGTCATTCAGTCATGTCTGACTCCTTGGCAACTCCGTGGACTGTAGCCCACCAGGCTCTTCTGTCCATGGCATTCTCCAGGCCAGAATACTGGAGTGGGTTGCCATTCCGTTCTCCAGGGGATCTTCTCTACCCAAAGATCAAACCTGGGTCTCCTGCATTGAAGGCAGATTCTTGGCTGTCTGAGCCACCAAGGAAGGTCACAAAAGAATGTACCCCTGGAAAATCCGGCCAGATTCCTTGGAAGGAGCTAAACTAAGGCTGGCCAGTTTATTCTCTTCAATTATTCTAATCAAATAAGGTCGCTATCCTCTCAGCAGATCAGTATGTAGAGAGGCAGAGAGAAGCCAGTAGGTACATGAATTGGCTTCTTTTCAATATGAAAGCAAATGTCTGGAGTGAGAGTTCATTACTCCCTAAATACTAATCGATAAATATTCTTGGAATGAATTAATTTTATTTAGTTTTCATTATAGATGGCAAAAAGGAGACACTGTAAGGTTAAAAAGGAGTTTTCCTGTTCTTTTTTTAAGGCAGGTGTCCTGTTTTCTAGGCCAATTTTTTTATTCAACATCATAAAGTAGTTCCAGGTTAGGAGCTGCTTGGTGACTTTTGAAGGCTACAGGAACTAATGCTGAAGTAACAAAAGAAGACTAACATACCCAAAATTTCAGCAGAGAAAATGAGACCAGTGTTTATATTCTGGGCTCCCATCAGACTGGGCCCTGAGAGCTGGTTTCCTCTGCTCATCGACTGCTCATTTTCAGCGAGTCTCCATTACTAAAAGGAGACAAACCATCGGCGGAAACTAATCTATCCTCATTCAATTAAACTGCAAAGCAATTACTTTTTTTTTTCCCCCTAAGAAAGTGCAATTAGTCCCCTTTGAAAATTTATTCCAGCTCCAGGAGAAAAGCAGAACCTCTGAAAACGTATGTTGAAAGCAAAAAACGTTTTGAAGCAATTCTCGTCACCCTTTCTTATCCATCTGCAGCTTTAGTTTCCATCTTTTGGCCCAACCGCCATTTGTTTGGTTTTTGGTGCCTTCCTAAGATAATTTTCTGAATGATTGCCTTTTCCAACAGCGACTTTTTCTCACAGTTCTGAGGCATTCAGGTTAAGATCTGAGAATGCATAAAAGCTGTGTGGTAACCTAGAAATCATTCTGCATGTGAGGGATGGAGCTTTGATTTATGGCTCTTTGCCTTGTGGCTCTGGGCAACCTAGCTTGCCTCTCTGGGTTTCCGTTTCCTTATTTTTATTTATTTATTTATTTTTGGCTGTCCTGGGTCTTCGTTGCTGAGCAGGCTTTTCTCTAGTTGCAGCAAGGTGAGCAGGGGCTATTCTGTAGTTGCGGTACATGAGCTTCTCATTGCAGTAGCTTCTCTTGTTGCTGAGCATGGGCTCTAGGGCGGGCGGGCTCAGTAGCTGTGGTTTCTGGACTCTAGAGCACGGGCTCAGTAGTTGTGGCACATGGGCTTAGTTGCTCCATGGTGTGTGGGATCTTCCTGCACCAGGGATTGAACCCTAGTCTCCTGCACTGGCAGGTGGATTATTTACCACTGAGCCACCAGGGGAGCCCTCCTTGTTTATAATTTGAGGTACTTGGCTTCATATGGGTGTTTTCATAGAACTTAAAAAAATTCCCATCAAACTCCTAAATGAAAACTCACAATAACTTACAACTTCTCTGTTAAAGTAGAAATGGGCAGTAGTGTCAGGGAAGAGCAAAAGCCAAGCCTCTCGTTATCCTCATGGTCCCTCTCAGGCCCTTAGGTATATAGGGGACAAGGCAGTGAACTAAGCAATCTTAGGTTTCTCTCACACCTGACTCTTCCTGGTCCAGGAGTATTGTATGAACATGTCGCTCAGGGTGGCTGTTCTCTTGCTCTCTCTACATCCCCCGCTCAGTCAGGCCCTGCTTTGCCCACACCTGCTCACATAACTGACCTTCCAACACACTTGCCCTTGCCCCAGCTGGTGACCGTTCTAACCTTTAGATTAGAACATCTCCACGTGATGGCTTATCAAAGAGGAATGGGGGTGTGGCCTTCTGCTAGATTCCCTGGCCATGGATGAGCCCACCTGACCGTAATTCCCCCGTAACTGATAACCTTCCACCCCTCTCGGCAGTGAAAACTGGGAGTGAAGACTGAGGCCGCGGTCTGTCTGCATCTGCTGCTCACAATGGAGTGATGCTCCAGGACCTTGCTCATCAGACATGTAAGTTACTCCATCTATTAAACCACAGATGTCTCTGTCACGGACTCTGGGCTCTTTCTTGGGTCTTAAAGTTTGGCAAGTACAGGGCTTAGGGCTTGTAGGACTCATGGTGCAGCCCAGCAGTTGGCAGATCACCCCAGAGACCGAGGTGGCTCCGGTGAGTGCCAAGATGTCAGGAAGTAAAGATAGGGGATGGGAATTTGTGGGCTGTCCATGAACATGCGGGACCTGAAAATTGCAGGCAGTAATCCCGGGGTGGGCCGTGGGTGAATGTAGCACCTGAAAGTTGCAGGTTTAATCCTGGGGTGGCTGTCCACTAGCAGGTGGGGCCTGAAAATTCCAGAGGCTATCCCCAAAGCGGCAGGGGAACCTTGGGGTGGCCCGCACTAGTTCGTGGGGCTCTGTGGTGGCTGTCCTTGATGAACAGGGGCTACCAAGGGAGTACAGAGAAAAACAGACACCCCTAAGGGGAGATACTGGCTGCCTTTTCAGTGGTAGGGTAGGGAGGTGGGGAAGGGGCCACAGCTGTTGCTTTTTGCATTAGGAAAGGCCACAGAGGCTGAGCTGACAGTCCAGGTGAAGTAAGCTAGTTTGAATGATGATTCTGGTTTCTCTAAAAGTGAAGCATGTGAATGAATAATTTATATTTTTATCTATTACTGTTATTTGTTGAAACTGAATCCACTATTTAGAAATTGAAAAAAAAAAAATCCCTGGAAATGGACAAGATGGGGCTCTTTGACACTATAAAACTGTTTGTTTTTGCATATACCCTTAGCTTTCTAGAAGGAACTGGCATTTCTCTTTTTGCGACTTTTGAGTTATAAATGATCCACGTGGGTTCTCTGTCCCAGATGAATTTTGGGTTCATGTGATCTGGGAAATATCAGTACTGAACTGATACCTGGTGTTGAAGCTACTTGGGGCTTCCCTGGTGGCTCAGAGGTAAAGAATCTGCCTGCCAAATCAGGAGACCCTGTTTCGATCCCTGGATTGGGAAGATCCCTTGGAGAAGGAAGTGGCAACCCACTCTAGTATTCTTGTCTGGGAAATCGCATGGACAGAGGAGCCTGGCAGGCTGTGGTCTATGGGGTCACCAAGAGTGGGACAGGACTGAGCTTGAGCATAAAGATGTTTAAGGGTTCTGATTATATTTAATCATAATTCTTGTTATTGTAACCAAGTTTCTTTATCGATTACATTGTAATCAGGTGTTTAACTGTGCTTTTTAGTGTTTTGTCATTTATAGACAGTTGTTATAGCACCCTGAAACTTTTGCAAAGGTGCTTCATCTTTAAGAAGATTCATAGGAAGGGCCTTTTGATAAGTACAGGTCTGTGATAAATTACAGATTATGCCACTGAACTGGGTAAGAAATTAGAGAATACTAAGGAAAAACTGGGTGACTTCATGAAAAGTTAAAAGGGTTGGTTACTGGGTGAATAGGTGGATATGGCTATAATTTTGCATTTGTCTGGAATATTACTGGTTTTGATCTGTGTTTGCCAGACACAAGGATATCTTTCCTGTCAAGTTAGTTATGACTTACAACAATTTGTAAACATACTTGTGGGTAGAATTTAAAGCTTTTTCTTTTGTCTCTGCCTGGTCTCTCCAGAAACTGGAGACTCTTGGGTTCCTAAAAGCCTTATCAGGTGACTGGGAAACACTGTCTCCTGGCAAGAGTGTGGTCTGTAGTATGGCCTACTGTAGTGTGGTATATAGTAAGGTCTACAGGTACCAGAAAAATCCAGGTTTGTATTCAAGGATCTGAATGAGCCTTGGAAAGCTGTTTAATCTCTCTGTGCAGATAGTTTTGTCTTTTGCAAAATGAGAGAAATAAAAATTTCTCTGTGCTTTTGAATATTAGCGCACTTTGAGACATTTTTCTCTCCACAGTGTCTTATAATTCTCTCTGGAAAAGTAGATACAAATCTCCCTCATCTCTGTAACTACTTCATATGACTATTTCAGAGCATAGATATTACCATTCACCTTACTATTGAACTTTAGGGTATAATCTATTTTGTGTGCTGAAAATAATATTGAAATAAATATTCTTCTCTGTATCTCCTTCCACATGTGCAAATGAATATCTGGGTTGTGAATCTAAAGTAGAATCATACTCAATATTTTCCATTTTAGTAGATAATACACAATTACTGTTCAATTTTACTGTTCAAAGTTAATTTGCTAATTTATAATCCCCGCAATCCATTACCATTTTTGCTATAACTCTGCGACTGTTTAAATTCATTATGCTTTTTAAATTTGGGGAATTTGTAAATTTTATCCTAATTTTCACCTTTTTTTCTGAACTAGTACAGAACCTAAGACATACTAGTTGCTTAATAAACACTTATTAACTGAACTAAGCTGTTATTTTGCTTATATCAGAGAAGAATGTAATAAAGTATAAGTCTTTTTTTCTTGCCATGTTAAGCAATTACTTAAAGTTAAGAATTTACAATTATGGATAAACTAGGGGTTAATGTTAATAATAGTAAAGTTTACAAGTCAGGTCTAATATGAGATTTAGTTTCGTACTGAGATAAGCAATTAATTTGAAGAAGTTGGACAGATCTGAGTTTGAATCTCAATTTTCCCACTACTAGTCATTTTGTCATGGGAATTTTACTTTACCACACTATGCATTAGCTTCTAATTTCTAGTGTGAACTTGGCATGCTTTATTTTTGGACTTAGAAAAATATGTGATTCATATATAATAAAAATAAGATGGCTAATTTATCCCTTTATATCTACTAGGTATTACTGGGCTGGCATATACAGCATGCCAATCTGGTGACTTATCCTACAAACTTTGTTTATGGTTTTATCTCTTTCCAAAGCTCTATGAGAGAGATATCCATATGTCTATTTGTATTTGGCAGAATTTGGACTCAAAATAAGCTTTCTTTTTACTTGTAGAATATACAAATTAAAAATGGATACATTTCTAAGAATGAAATAATTGTATTTTCACTCTGTCACTTCTTCAGCAGTAATGGAAAAGGCCAGATCTATGACAGCTGCTTAATAACTTTTTGGCAAACTTAGCCTCAAATTCTGACTGCAGGATGAATTGTGGTCTACAGTTTAAATAAGGAAATGAAAAAGTTCAGTATGTGTTTATATATCCATTGTCTGGAAAAAAGACCTAGATAGACTTGTGGGTTGGAGATGGAGCAAAACAATTAGAGTGTGATTTACTTAATTATTTTTAATTCCACAAATAAGACACCAGGCATCTGGCATTTGGCAAGGGAGAATTTCATTCACTTAACTTTTGGGAAATGGTAGAAGCTTGATGAACCTTTAAAAAGATTAAGCCAATATTCTGCATAAATAAAATAATGCACTCACTAACTCAAACCAGCATCCAACACTGAATCTCACTAGCCAAAATATTGCAGTCACTTTTCAAGTGGTTTCATCAAACAAAGAGTATTAAAACAAATAAAAAACAAAATCCCCAAGACAACCAAACTTGGTTCTAGTGCATGACTGACCTTTCTTGATTCTTCAAGTTTTCCAGGATTCCTCAAGTTTTCCAAATCACATTTACCTGCAGGCCCCTAAGCCCTTTTCTTCATCTCTCTGGACACCTGGGGTGTTTGACCATGGCCGGCACTGCCTCCTCCTCAATGTGATTTTCTGAATACTATCCATGTGTAATTATGCTTGCCCTGGCTGCTACCACTTACCTCTCTGACACCTTCCTCTGCTATATCCATCTCGACTGGGGATGCTGCTTCAGGTTTTTATAAATGTTATGATCCCAAATCACCTTAAATAGTGCTTTGGTTTATATTTCTCCCTCTTGTAGTTTTCTTTTGTGCATGAATGCTCATTTGTGTCCAACTCTGAGCAACCGGGTGGACTGTAGCCTGCCAGGCTTCTCTGTCCGTGGGATTTTCCACACAAGAATACTGGAGTGGCTTGCCATTTCCTCCTCCAGTGGATCTTCCCAGTACAGGGGATTGAACCCGTATCTCCTGAGTCTCCTGCATTGGCAGAAGGATTCATCACCACCACGCCACCTAGCCTTATTTTACTACCCATTATTTTATTACATTCATACTCTGAAATGAGGAAGAGAAATCTTAACATTAACTATCTAGCTTAGATCACATTGCATCATTTTCTATGTGTGCAGTGTTACTTTGCCTCATCTGTTTATTCCTTTTCATTTTATGTACCATTCTTTAGGGTATTGTTATCTCAGGACTACATTGTCACTATACTTGCTTGTTCAACTTATTATTTCTAGTCTTTTCCTTCCTTGAAATATTCTAAACATCTTGAAATTCCTAAAGTAAGTCCTCAGATGTATTTAGTGAAAAAAATTCCATCCTGCCAAATGCAGGAAACAATCCTATTTATTTTCCATGTCCTTTATTCTCAGGCCTATTAACGATCATTGTTCCTGTATAAACCCTCAAAGCTAGTCTAGCTGTCCTTTCTCCACTCCCACAGCACCCTTTTTATCTCCACCTTTGCAAATCCTCATGCCCTCATAGGGAATTTTAAAAAAAGAAGCAGCCCACAAACTATATATTGTGGAATCCAAGGGAAGAAAGTATACAAGGATGTAAAGAACAGATTATCTGGAGGAAATGGGCTTATTGGTGATGTTTTATCTCTTTTTCTACATTTCTCTACTATCCACACAGTCTTTAATGAGAAAGCATCAGTTTTATAATTCAGAGAAGCAAAGACAGTCATTTTCCTATCTCAGTATTTATTCACTTCTTCCTTTTCAGTACTAGAATTTTTTTTAAACTATGAACAAACATCTTGCTGCACAGAATAAATGACTATGTCCCTGTCAGTCTTACATTTATGCATGGTCATATGACTTAGCTATTGCCAAGGAAGTGTAAGGGAAAGCATTGTATGACATTTTCAGAAAGCTCTTTAGGTATTAACTTCAGCTGGGAAAAATGCAGCTGTTTTTTTCCCATGTTCCTTTGACAAGCAATGAATTTCTAGACTCCCAACGTCCATCTTGGAATGTGAGGTGAGCTTAAAATAAAAACAGAAGCTGTGTGCTAGAATGCTGAAATAGAGTCATCAGAATCTGGGGTCCTGAGTCAGTGTAGAGGTTTCTTACTTGTCCTGGCTTGTCTTCCTCCAGAGTTCTTTATGTGTGAGAGAGAAAAATTCCATGTTGCTAACATGATTGTTGCTGTAATTTTGTTGTTGCTTGTTGTTTATGCAGATAAACCTAAACTTAACTAAAGTCCAGAGGTAGAAAATATACCAAAGTGTTGTTAATAATTTAAATTAATAAATGATCTCATAAATGCACTCAAATTATTCCAATAAATTGTTTTTGAAAGAGAAATAACTAATTACATGGTCTTGAGAGCCCTGGGTTCAAATATCAGATCCCTCTTTTATAGTGATGTGATTTATTGAACCTTACTGAATTCTCAGCATCATGATCAATAAAATGGGTTGTGCCAGAATACTGGAGTGGGTAGCCTTTCCCTTCTCCAGGGGATCTTCCCAAGCCAGGGATGGAACCCAGGTTTCCAGCATTGCAGGCGGATTCTTTACCAACTGAGCCACCAAGTAAGCTTCCTGCTCTTTTTATCCTTGGGCTTCCCTCATAGCTCAGTTGGTAAAGAATCTGCCTGCAGTGCAGGAGACCTGGGTTCGATTCCTGGGTCGGGAAGATCCCCTGGAGAAGGAAATGGCAACCCCCCTCCAGTATTCTTGCCTGGAGAATCCCATGGACAGAGGAGCCTGGTGGGATACAGTCCATGGGATTGCAAGAGTTGGACATTACTTAGTGACTAAACCACCACCGCCACATTCTGCTCTTTGAGTGTAGCTAGAAGTATTGCTTCTCTTCTCTTCGGTTCTAATGAATAGCATAATGCAGAAGTGATGTTACGTCATTTCTGACACTAGGCTGTAGAAGACTGCGGTTTTACCTCTCCCCCTCACCCCTCTTGCTCTCTCCTGTGCTCCTGGGCTCACGGCTATGGAGAAAGCCAACCACCCTGTTGTGAGCTACAGTGCAGACAAACCCATTTTGTGTGACTAGGAGTTGTGGCTGTCAGTTCAACATTGAGTAAGAAATTAAAGCCTGAAAATCACATGAGTGACCTTGAAAGTGGATCCTTCAGCCCCAGTTAAGCTTGCAGCCCTGTCTGACTGCTTGTTTGAAACTTCATGACAGAGGTTAAGTCAGAGGAAAACAGCTAAACTACTCCCAGATTTCTGACTCAGAGAAACTATGAGAAAATAAATCTCTGTTTTCAGTTATTAAGATTTGATATTAATTGTTATTCAGAAAAATACTTTTATTGTAATACATACAGGTACTTCTTCATAGGTATTTTATATTTTCATAAAAGAAAATAGTATGTTGGCTGTTTATTTAATTAAGAATTTAAAGAAAGCATCTTAAGAGTTTTCTCTCCCACTTACAGAGAATACTTTTCTGCTTATCCTTAATATCTAGACAAAGATCAATGAAATTTCCTAGGTATCCTCCAGTAGGTTATGGTTTAACACAGAGTAAGCATAACAAAATCTTGTTTAACTAGGTCATGCTATAGAGCATGGTTTCTCAAACTTAGCACTATTGACACTTTAGACCAAATAATTGAATAATTATTTCCTGTGAAGGGCAGTTCTGTGCACTGTAGAATATTTAGTGACATCGCTGGGCAGTCTACCAACTGGATACCAACAGTACATCCCTCTTGCAAAGGTGTGACAATCACAAATGTTTCTAATGTGGTCAGATGTTTCCAGAAGGAAAGGACAAAATTGTCCTGGTAGAGAACCACTAATACAGGAAGACATTTCAGGCAATTCCTTATAGTCCCATTCAGTTCAGTTCAGTCGCTCAGTCGTGTCCGACTCTTTGCGACCCCATGACCCGCAGCATACCAGGCTTCCCTGTTCAACACCAACTCCCGGAGTTGACTCAAACTCATGTCCATCGGGTCGGTGATGCCATCCAGCCATCTCATCCTCTGTTGTCCCCTTCTCCTCCTGCCCCCAATCCCTCCCAGCATCGTGGTCTTTTCCAATGAGTCAGCTCTTCATATGAAGAGTTGGTGGCCAAAGTATTGGAGTTTCAGCTTCAGCATCAGTCCTTCCAATTAACACCCAGGACTGATCTCCTTTAGGAGGGACTGGTTGGATCTCCTTGCAGTCTTCTCCAACACCACAGTTCAAAAGCATCAATTTTTCGGCACTCAATTTCTTCACATCCCAACTCTCACATCCATACATGACCACTGGAAAAACCATAGCCTTGACTAGACAAACCTTTGTTGGTAAAGTAATGTCTCTGCTTTTTAACTTTCCTTCTAAGGAGTAAGCTACTTTTAATTTCATGGCTGAAGTCACCATCTGCAGTGATTTTGGAGCCCAGAAAAATAAAATCTGACACAGTTTCCACTGTTTCCCCATCTATTTCCCTCGAAGTGACAGGACCAGATGCCATGATCTTGGTTTTCTGAATGTTGAGCTTTAAGACAACTTTTTCACTCTCCTCTTTCACTTTAATCAAGAGGCTTTTTAGTTCCTCTTCACTTTCTGCCATAAGGGTGGTGTCATCTGCATATCTGAGGTTATTGATATTTCTCCAGCAATCTTGATTCCAGCTTGTGCATCTTCTAGCCCAGTGTTTCTCATGATGTACTCTGCATATAAGTTAAATAAGCAAGGTGACAATATACAGCCTTGACATAATCCTTTTCCTATTTGGAACCAGTCTGTTGTTCCATATCCAGTCTGTTGCTTCCTGACCTGCATACAGATTTCTCAAGAGGCAGGTCTGGTGGTTTGGTATTCCCATCTCTCACAGAATTTTCCATAGTTTATTGTGATCCACACAGTCAAAGGCTTTGGCATCGTCAATAAAGCAGAAATAGATGTTTTTCTGGAACACTCATGCTTTTTTGATGATCCAGCAGATGTTGGCAATTTGATCTCTGATTCCTCTGCCTTTTCTAAAACCAGCTTGAACATATGGAAGTTCCAAGCTCATGTATTGCTGAAGCTTGGCTTGGAGAATTTTGAGCATTACTTTACTAGCATGTGAGTTGAGTACAATTGTGTGGTAGTCTGAGCATTTATTGGGATTGCCGTTCTTTGGGATTGGAATGAAAACTGACCTTTTCCAGTTCTGTGGCCACTGCTGAGTTTTCCAAATTTGCTGGTATATTGAGTGTAGCACTTTCACACCGTCATCTTTTAGGATTTGAAATAGCTCAACTGGAATTCCATCACCTCCACTAGCTTTGTTCGTAGTGATGCTTCCTAAGGCCCACTTGACTTCACATTCCAGGATATCTGGCTCTAGTGATCAAACCATCGTGATTATCTGGGTCATGAAGATCTTTTTTGTATAGTTCTCCTGTGTATTCTTGCCACCTCTTCTTAATATCTTCTGCTTCTGTCAGGTCCATACCTTTTCTGTCCTTTATCGAGCCCATCTTTGGGTGAAATATTGGTCTTTCCCATTCTATTGTTGTCCTCTATTTCTTTGCATTGATCGCTGAGGAAGGCTTTCTTATCTCTCCTTGCTATTCTTTGGAACTCTGCATTCAAATGGGAATATCTTTCCTTTTCTCTTTTGCTTTTTGCTTCTCTTCTTTTCACAGCTATTTGTAAGGCCTCTTCAGACAGCCATTTTGCTTTTTTTCATTTCTTTTCCATGTGGATGGTCTTGATCCCTGTCTCCTGTACAATGTCACAAACCTCTATCCATAGTTCATCAGGCACTCTATGAGATCTAGTCCCTTTATATTTCTCACTTCCACTGTATAATCATAAGGAATTTGATTTAGGTCATACCTGAATGGTCTAGTGGTTTTCCCTACTTTCTTCAGTTTAATTCTGAATTTGGCCCTAAGGAGTTCATGATCTGAGCCACAGTCAGCTCCCAGTCTTGTTTTTGCTGACTGTATAGAGCTTCTCCATCTTTGGCTGCAAAGAATATAATCAATCTGATTTTGGTGTTGACCATCTGGTGATGTCCATATGTAGAGTCTTTTCTTGTGTTGTTGGAAGAGGGTGTTTGCTATGACTAGTGCGTTCTCTTGGCAAAACTCTATTAGCCTTTGTCCTGCTCCATTCTGTACTCCAAGGCCAAATTTGCCTGTTACTCCAGGTGTTTCTTGACTTCCTACTTTTGCATTCCAGTCCCCTGTAATGAAAAGGACATAAGTTTTGGGTGTTAGTTCTAGAAGGTCTTGTGGGTCTTAATAGAACCATTCAACTTCAGCTTCTTCGGCATTACTGGTTGGGGCATAGGCTTGGATTACCGTGATATTGAATGGATGCCTTGGAAATGAACAGAGACCATTTGTCTTTTTTGAGATTACATCCAAGTACTGCATTTTGGACTCTCTTGTTGACCATGATGGCTACTCCATTTCTTCTAAGGGATTCCTGCCCACTGTAGTAGATATAATGGTTATCTGAGTTAAATTCACCCATTCCAGTCCATTTTAGTTCTCTGATTCCTAGAATATCGACATTCACTCTTTCCATCTCCTATTTGACCACTTCCAATTTGCCTTGATTCATGGACCTAACGTTCCAGGTTCCTATGCAATATTGCTCTTTACAGCATTGGACCTTGCTTCTATCACCAGTCACATCCACAACTGGGTATAGTATTTGCTTTGGCTCCATCCCTTCATTGTTTCTGGAGTTATTTCTCCACTGATCTCCAGTAGCATATTGGGTACCTACCGACTTGGGGAGTTCCTCTTTCAGTATCTTATCATTTTGCCTTCTCATACTGTTCATGGGTTCTCAAGGCAAGAATACTGAAGTGGTTTGCCATTCCCTTCTCCAGTGGACCACATTCTGTCAGACCTCTCTGCTATGACCTGTCCGTCTTGGGTGGCCCCACACGGCATGACTTAGTTTCATTGAGTTAGACAAGGCTGTGGTCCTTTGACCAGATTGGCTACTTTTCTGTGATTATAGTTTCAGTATGTCTGCCCTCTGATGCCCTCTCGCAACACCTACCGTCTTACTTAGGTTTCTCTTACTTTGAACGTGATCCCATATATGTGTATAATTTGAGGGTTTCTACTCTCAAACTATCACCTATCTTCTAGGTATCTCAAGTTCCGCTCCTTGTTTTATCATAACTTTTTTTTTTGTGGCCTCCTTTGTTTGCACTGATGTTTTTAGTGTTCTACATTCTTGACAAAAGGAAGGGCCTTAAGAAAAAATAAGGAACAACCTTGTTTTCAAGGAATAATTTGGAAAGGGCATGACAGACATACATCCTTACTGCTAATGATGACTAGCAGCTGTTATACGGACTGTGACCTCCATAAGAGCATTTGATGGTGCTCACTGATGTCTATGGGTGTGTCACAGATGCCCATTGGCCTCTGGGACAGTCATTCCATGTCCCTGCACAATATGTGTTATCTTTGTATAGGGTTCCACAAAACTCTCTAACCTTATTGAGTGCCATCTCTAGGCTTTAAGGGTTAGACCAAATTTGATTGTCTTTATTTTATTTCAACTCTATTTTTATGGTATAGACTCCTTTCAAAACCTAGCCTTTTGAATTCTAAATTAGCAAGCTCATATAAACAAAATCTTATTTTCAAGGTAAAATTCTCTCTAAAAAAGTTTCAAGAGTTGGTTTTATTGTTTGTTTTACTTTTTCTTCCTGTGCCTTTGACTCATCACTCTGATCTATTTTAATGTGACAAGCTATGTAAAAAGACGAAGGTGGGGAGAGTTGATAGGGAAACATATCTCTATCATAATATCACTCCACTATAGTGTAACTGTTGGAGATAATCTTTCCCTATCAACTCCCACAGCCTCTTTTTACATAACTCCCATGGACAGAGGAGCCTGGTGGGCTATAGTCTATGGGGTCGCAAAAGAGTCGGACATGACTTAGCAACTTAACAACAACAAAAATAAACTTAAGTTATTTCAGTGTATTGTGACAAGTAGAATAGTTATGCCAAATGTCCATGAAGCCATGGATCTGTGATTCTAGAGGCCATTACAGATGGTCTGATTCATAACTGCCTAGGAAATTTGTTAATATATCTTTTTAATATCTAGGCATAGACATAGACATTCCCTCTTGAACTTGGTCCAAGACCTCTGGTGTTTCTCCCATCCTCCTTTGCTCCAGATTCTTCAAGACAAAACCACTTAGCCCCCACCCACCCACCCAAAGAAAGCAGGCAACACTTTCCTACCCATTGTGTAAAACTAACAAAACAACTTTGGTGAAGTTGTAATTCTGTTTATGTACAAGCTGTAGGGGAAGGCGCAGAACATTCTTACCAATCTGTGCTAAGTGCTGTGAGAACATGGAGAAGGATGATTTCCATCTGTCTGTGGATGTGGGGAGGGCCAAGGGCAGGGCAGAAAATTATATATGGATGAAGTAACAATAAGTGAAATCTTGAAAAGTAGTTTCCTGAAGGAGAGAAGATGAATTGCAAAAAAGTGATTTTTTTTCTTTTCCCTTAACTGTTTGAATCAACACGTTATTCCCATTAATATATTATTTCATACAATTTGTGCTTCTGTGTGGTTGTCTATACAGTCTCTTCAATTATATGATACACGTCTTGAGGGTAAAACCAGGTATTATGCATGAATCATAACAGAACTGTTAATTCTGGATACTTAATAAAGGCTATTTTTTTTTTTTTACTATTGATGAAAAGGTGATAAAAGTCCTGTCATCCCTCTGTCTCCCTTCCCGCCCCCCCCATGAACCTAATCTTATTATGCTAAATTCGGATCTTGCATGGCTAAATGGAGGCCTTCAGAATCTTCAGCCCCTAGAAGGGAAGTGTGGTAACTAACTCACAAGGCACTTCTTTGCTTCCGTGGAGCTTGGAATAGAAGTCCGGGGGAGGGAAATTCCACAAATGATCACAGATGTATTATTTGCAGATTAGCTAACATATGGCATGTTTAATTGCAGTTCTAAAACAACAGTGAGCTGAAAATTGATGGTTCATTTTTAAAGTTTCAAGTTAGAGAGTCTTTTAAACGTCATTTGAAAATGTCAGTGTTTTGGTGAACTACCCAAACTACCTAAAGCATTTTTCATAGTTCAGAGATTGAATTGGAAATTCTAAAATTGACAAAGGTTTAAGGGAAAAAGGATTGTAAAAAAAATGTGTTGGACATTTAGGTCATTTCCGTGACCTGGCTGTTGTAAATAATGCTGCAGTGAACATTGGTATACATGTGTCCTTTTGAATTATGGTTTTCTCAGGGTTTATGTCTAGTAGTGGGATTGCTGGATCATATGACATTTCTATTGTTAGTTTTTTAAGGAACCTTCCTCCACAGTGGCTGTATCAATTTACATTCCCATTAACAGTGTAAGATACCCATTCCATACCCTCTCCAGCATTTATTGCTTGTAGACTTTTGGCGAGGGCCATTCTTACTATTATGAGGTGAAACCTCATCGTAGTTTTGATTTGCATTTCTCTAATAACTGACAATGTTGAACATTTTTTCATGTTCCTCTTGGCCATCTATGTCGTCTTAGGAGAGAGATCTGAGACTAACACGACATTGTGACTTCACCATGTGACAAGTGAATACTTTTTTTTATTGGTGTATAATTGTTTTACAGTCATCTTTTCCTCTTTCCCCTCCTTCACTTTAAGTAAAATCACAGCATGAAATTGATAATTTTCCTTTCTATTCATCTTGAACAATGTAAAGAAGAATGGAAATTGAAAAAAAAAAAAAAGATGAACACTAGAAATTTAGAAAAGTGTTATTCAGGACCCACCTTCATACTGGGGTGCTTGAACAGGGAAGAGAAGCCCATGCTGTAAGATAGACCTTACTCCGATTCATTATAATTACAGTGAGGCAGGCATTTCAGGACGTTATACACAGAGTGAAAAAAAAGTTTCACATGATCCCTATGCCTAATCAGCTATAATTGCCCACTATATTTCTTCATATTACCCTTCTAGTTTTTAAGTCTCTACTTGGAAGTGAATATTGTCAATGTTCTGGAAGTTCAAGGACCTCATAGCTGCCAATGCATTTGCTTGTAAGAAGGAAATAACTGCCAAATTCTCACACCCAAGACCCTGGCAGGCTCTATACACTGCAAGTCCATTGTTTAGACTATGAGTCCATAATGAGATCCAATTACAGCTTCTTTTTTATAGTAGTGTAAAGGAGATCAGTCCTGGGTGTTCATTGGAAGGACTGATGCTGAAGCTGAAACTCCAGTACTTTGGCCACCTCATGCAAAGAGTTGACTCACTGGAAAAGACCCTGATGCTGGGAGGGATTGAGGGCAGGAGGAGAAGGGGACGACAGAGGATGAGATGGTTGGATGGCATCACCGACTCAATGGGCATGAGTTTGAGTAAACTCCGGGCATTGGTGATGGACAGGGAGGCATGGCATGCTGCGATTCATGGGGTCCCAAAGAGCCAGACACGACTGAGCGACTGAACTGAAATTCACATGAACCAAGTTTCCCCCTAATATATTTATAGAGATATGCTAATAAAAAGCAAGAGAGTGAATACTCTTAACCAATAGTAAACTTTAACCAAAAGAAGTGTGAATATGAAATATCTTCCCTCAGGATAGATCTGCAACTAATCCTTCATAAAATGTGAACAGATACTTTGGTTTAAGGACTTTATCCTTATTTATCAGTATATTTATTTTTATAAAAGGGGAAATATCTATGTCTTGGTGTTACAGACTGAATGTTGGTGCACCTTCCAAATTCATGTATTGAAAGCCTAACCTACAGTGGGACCATAGTTGGTAATGAGACCTCTAAGAATGTAGTTAAGATTAAATGAGGTCATAAGTGTTGAGCCCAGATATGATAGGATTAGTGTCTTTAATAGAAGAGGCACCGGAAAGCTCACTTTCTGTCTCCCAGCTTACTTATAAAGGAAAGGCTATATGAGGAAAAAGTGGCCATCTGCGAGCCAGCAAGAGAGTTCTTCCCACTGCTGGACCTGGATCTGGAACTTCCAGCCTCCAGAACTCTGAGAAAACATAGCCAGTCTATGGTGCTTTATAATGCCAGCTCCAGCAGACTAAAAGATGTACCAATACCAAGTAACTTTAAGACTACTGACAAAAGTTAAGGTAACTTAACTTTTGTCTCATTGATGACAATGAGAGAAGCTGTTTTTTTCTGAATGATTATATTTATTTTGCTAATTTATGACTAAATGATCTTACAATATTGTTCCTAGTCTCTTTTTATTGGAAAGTTATTTTGGAGGGAAAAAAACCCAAAATATTGCAAAACTACAAGCCAACTGAAATATTTCAAATTTTTATCTGTGAAATTGAAAGAATTTTCATTAATTTTCTAACATTTTATGTTACTTACCTATAAATTATCTAAGATTGTTATGTGGTTGACTTGAGGTTGATTGTATTTCTGATTGTTATTGTAACCTGTTATTTATTTAAAATGCCTTTTATTGACATTTTTGCCATATAAAATGTGTCAGTATTCATATTTATTCATATTTCATAATTATTCACAATTCATATTTAATTAAAAGCTGAAAAACTCATCAAGCTACTATCAACAAATATTAAAGTTTTCTTAGAAGAGCCGTGATGCCCTCCCTCCTTCACTGAAAGCATCCTTCCATTCCTGGAGGTAATCACTGCACTGAGTTCTGTGATAATCATTCCTGTTCTGAGTATGTGCCACTCACACCCATCCCCACTGGCTTTTTTCGGGAGCTTGAGACTCTGTGTCTCTTTGGCACTAACAGAATCCAGGAAGGCTTCCCTGTTGGCTCAGTGGTTAAGAATCTGCCTGCCAATGCAGAAGACACTGGTTCTTACCCCTGATCCGGGAAGACCTCATACACCACGGAACAACTAAGGCCATTGCTTAGTCGTTGAGCCTGTGCTCTAGAGCCTGGGAGGGACAACTCCTGAGCCCACATGTGGCAGCTACTGAAGCTGGGACACTCTAGAGTCTGCACTCCACAGCAAGAGAGGCCCGCCTCCTCATGCAACTGCAGAAAAGCCTGCACAGCAATAAAGACCTAGCACAGCCAAAAATAAATAAATGAATAAAATTATAAGAAAAGAAAAATGAATCCAGGATATTCCATTTAGCTCTATTGAGCTTTTGAGCCTAGTTTTTTAGCTTCTTGTCCTAGAAAGCTTCAACTTTTGGCAGATACATTGAGACTGAGACAAATGGGGAGTCTGAAGCAGACCTCCATTAGTTCTTTGTCTTCTAAGCAAAGTGAAAATTCCAGAGGTTCCACTCTGCTTTGGTCCTAGATCTTCTGAATCCCATTCAGTTGTCAAATACAGAAAATGTCTCCTGGGGAAGCTTAGCCATGAATTTCAGACTCTACAATATTTCCAGTTTGTTATCATAGCCCCATACTCTCACTAAAACTTTCATAGTTTCCAACATAAGCCATCTGCCTGGGATAAACCAGAGCCTCAACCTAACCCCAGAATTAGCAAAATCTCTCAAGGGAGAAAAACAACAATAACAGTGAGAGAAACAGTTGGCCAGCTGGAAATTATACCCTCACTTCAGAAAGATGCTCCCCTCTCTGAAATGTGATTTGCCCTCATTGTTTCCCCATCTTTTTTTTTTTTTTAAAGAATCTATTTCTTTTTTTTTTTTTTCTTCTTTTTTTCAGGTTAGGTAATTATTTTTTTTTTCATTTATTTTTATTAGTTGGAGGCTAATTACTTTACAATATTGTAGTTCCCCATTTTCATTGCACTGCTTTGTCCTCTGGTATCTTTAAAAGCACAATTTTTATAGTACATTTGGCTTCATCTTGATTCAGTAAAAGCTTTGACCTATAACAATTATGTATTCTACTTAGAAGTAGAAATCTAATAGAAATTTATCAGGACTTTTCTATTATTAGGTTGCTATTACAGTGAATTTTATCAAACTTAAAAATATCTATTAACATCAGTGGATTTTCTACTTTCATCTCTTAATTAATACACTAATTTTTCTAAAGTTAAATTACCTTCTTCACCCTCTGTGGTGCCTGTAACTTTATTATTCATTTTAAGTTGTTGGTTTTATGTTGCTACCATTTTGTTAGAATATTGCTGCATTCATAAACTTGGAATAGATAATATAAATATAAATAAATGAACATATATTAGGTAAATATAAGTGGTCAAATGCTATTTAAATTATTTCTTTGTAAAGAAATTTATTTTTCTGTAGAAAATCTTTTAAAAGTCATATGCCATCCTCCATCATCTTACTATAAAAATGCCAATTATTAATAAATATATTTAGGAATATGTGTGGTCACCCATATTGAAACTCCATTTCATACTTTAAGATGTATGTAATTTTAAATCCAATTTATCAACATGATTAGAATGTTATGAAAAGTATTCTGTAATCCATTGTTTTTTAGTCCAGAAAATATTAGGAAGGCCATTGGGTATAAAGTAAGTAGACACATGAAATAACTGTTCAAAATGTAAACTTTTGATTTTGCAGTCACTTTACTGTTCTCAAAAGGACTTGATGCATTCTTACACACTGACATGTGTACTTATACCTACCAGATGGTACCTTGTTCCTAGCTTTTACTCAAGAGAAAGCAGAATTCACTTAGGCTGTCATTGTGGCATCTTCAAAAGGAAGATTCTAATTTTAGTAGTCATCTATCAGTGTAGGTAGTCATTTATCAGTGCCTCAGGGTTCAGTAGGCTTGAGACTTTCCTCAAGGACTTAAAAGAATTTGTGTAAAAATCCTTTCAGGTCTTTTATTTTGCCCAAAGCTAAACGGAAGTGTATCTGCTAATTTGTAAACGTAATGCTCTCAGTTTCTGGGTGCCATTTCTTGTTTCCTGAAATTTTCTTGTGACACTGATAAAGTCAAGAGTTTTCTAAAGAAAGCATCACCTCACAGTTTCTCTTTGTTTGCTTTTAATAACATCTTTGGGTTGTATATATGTTTCAAATTTTAAATAGTACATGCTCATTGCAGAAAGCTTAGGAAACAGAAGATAGAGAAATTTATTTTTAAAAAATTATTCATAATTCACCACTCACAGAGAATAATTTTCAGCATCTTGATGTTTTTACTCCCAGATGTATGTGTATGTACAAGTCACATATGCACAGTATATATGCATTCAACTATTGATTAGACATATAAGCTATTTTTAATTTAGACTGTTACAAGGGAAAATAAACCTGCTTGAACATAATGTATGTATCTTTCAGTGGACCTAGGAACCTTTGAATTTATAATTTATACTTAGTTGTGCTGGGTATAGAGTATACCCAGCTATATATATATATGTGTGTGTGTGTGTATACACGCATGTGTATATATATATATATATATGTGTATATACACACACAAGCACACACATGTATACATGTATAAACATATGTTTAACTTTTTTAAGTTAACTTTTTCTTAGAAACTGTCATATAGTTTTCTAAAAGTGGCAACACCGTTTACTGGCAACTGTAACATGCAGCACATTGGCAGCAATGGTATTGTCAATCTTATTAGTCATTTTTCTTGGATGCATATTTGTATTACATTATGTTCATGATTAGTATTTCTCTGACGGTTAATATCATTGCTCAATTTTGTTTGCTAATCAGTTGATAACCTTGATAGGCTTGATAGCCCGTTTGTGGCTTTGGCTAATTAAAAAAAAAATCTTTTTTATTACTTAGTAGATTTCACTGTTTTTTAATCTTTCTTGACTACAAAGGGCTTGCCATTTTGCTTTTTTAATTTTTTGGTTATACTCTGTTACACTCTACAAATGAGTAGTATTTCATTGTATGGTTGCACCATAGGTTGACTCTCAGTTCAGTTCAGTCGCTCAGTCGTGTCCGACTCTTTGTGACCCCATGAATCTCAGCACGCCAGGCCTCCCTATCCATCACAAACTCCCGGAGTTTACTCTCTACTCACCTACAAAAGACAACATTTTGGCATCTAGTTTTGAAAATTATAGATATATAAATATCCACGTGCAGGTTGCATGTTTTCAGATCAGTTGGGTATTTATGTGTGTGATTGTTGAAACACATGGTAAGACTTACCTTATCATTCTAGGAGGCTAGCAGACTGTTGTCCAAATTTACTGTGCCACTTTGTACTCAAATAAGCAATGGATGAGAGATCACAGAACTCTCTTCATCAGCCATTGGTATTGTCAGTTTGGTTTTAGCCATTTTATAGTGTTGTGGTGACTTCATTTAACTGTTATTTCCCTGTTGATGAATGATGTTGAACATACTTTCAAATATTTACCATCTTTATATTCTCTTTGAGATGTCTGATCAAATGTTTTTCTTCCTGTTTTTAAGCTCTGGATGTTTATGTTCTTATTTTTGAGTTTTTAGACTTCTTGGTATATTTTGTGTATGAGTTCTTTATTGAATATATTTTGCAAATATCTGGTCATGAGTATGTGACTCTTCATTTTATTAACAATCTTCTTCAATAGAGTGGAAAGTTTTAGTTTTATAAGGTCAAACTTATGTTTTTTTTCTTTCATGAAATTTGCTTTTGGGTTTATACACAAAAACTCATCGCCATACCCAGGTTCTTGTAAATTTTTTCATGTTTTCTGTCAGAATTTTTAATGTTTTGCATTCCATGTGTGCATGCTCACTCATGTCTGACTCTTTGCAACTATAGCCCACCAGGCTCCTTTGTCCATGGGATTCTCCAGGCAAGAACACTGGAGGGGTTGCCATTTCTTCCTCCAGGGATCTTTTCAACCCAGGGGTAGAACCTATGTCTCCTGCAACTCCTGCATTGGCACATGGATTCTTTACCTCTGAGCCACCTGGGAAGCCCATTTTGCATTCCATTTTGAGACAAATTTTAGGAAAGGTATAAGGTTTATGTCTGGGCTTTAGTTTTTTGTTTTGTTTTTTGTTTTTTTACATTAACAATTATAGACACCATTTGTTGAAAAAAATCCTCTTGCCATTGAATTGTCTTGTGCCTTTATCAAAGATCAGTTGACAATATTTATATAGATCTGTTGTGAGTAGGTTCTGTTCCATTGAACTGTGTATCTATTGTTTTGCTTAAGTCTTGAAATAAGAATGTGATTCTTCAGGGTTCTTCAGTATGATGTGGGTTATTCTAGTTTCTTTGTCTTTCTTATGAAATACAGAATTAATTTCTAACTGCTGGAATTCTGATTGGGATTATATTTAGGATTGTGCTTAATCTACAGATTAATTTGGGATAAATTCATACTTTAATAATACTGATGTGAAACGCATGAAGTGGAATAACTTTCCATTTATTTAGATCTTTGATTTCTTTTAAATGTTTTATATATATAGATTATATATACTATTTGATTTATATCTTAGTACTGCTTTTTTGTTGCTGTTATAAACGGTATTGAATTTTTAATTTTAAAATTGCATGGTTCATTGCTGGCTTACAGGAAAGCAGTTGATATGTGTATATGAGACTTTTATCCTTTAATCTTATACCAGCTTATTATTTCCCAGTGGTTTTGTTTTTGTAGATTCTTTGTGATTTTCTATACAAATACACTGTCATCTTTGAATAAAGATAGCTTTATATCTTCTTTTTATGTTTAATATATACTTTTTATGTTTTTGATCTTGTGTTGGATTAGATAAGACTTCTACAATTATGTTGAATTTAAAAGGACATTTTTGCACTGTTTCGGATTAAGGTAAAAGAATCTAGTCTGTCATTAAATGTGTTAGGTATGCCTTCTCTCTGCTTTTGTTTTCCAAAAGAGATTATAGAGAATTAGTATTATTTTTATTCCTTAAATTTTTGGTAAAATTCACCAGTGAAACCATTTGGGTCTGATGTGGGTTTTTTGGGGGGGAGGTGGGCAGTGTTTTAATTTTTGATTCACTTCTGTTATTTAATTTTTATGTATTATTTTTTTCCATCCTTTTTCAAATTCTTTTCCCACTTAGATTATTATAGATTATTGAGCAGAATTCCCTGTGCTGTACTGTGGGTCCTTGTTGGCTATCCATTTTAAATATAGCAGTGGCCATTGAGTTGTTGTTAGTATTGCTTTATTATCCTTTTAATGTTCGTGAGGTTGAGGTAGGCGATAGATGTGCCCCTGGGCTGGACAGCTGGTGTCTGTCAAGTGGAGTAAAATTCAAGCTTTGTTCTCACCCAGACACTCCGAGGACAAAGCTAGTGGCAAAAACTGAGCTCTGCCAAAGTAAAGAGTAAAGTGCTTACTCCTGAGGTCAAGGAAGACTTCCCTGTCTGCACATGCACAGGAAGGCTTCTTGGGGGTCAAAAGAGGGGGGGCTCCACTCTATAACAAGGGTGAACATGCACCCATAGGCCTCTGCAGTGGGATCCATCTTAGAAAAAAGTTGCACATGTATCTTGGGGAGGGTCCATTCATGAGTCACATGTGAAAAAAGAAACAGGATAAAGGTAAACAAAGTCCCGGATGGACTATCTTATATAAGTGATTTTAATCGCTTTTTAACTGTCCTACTCCTCATTCAGAATACCCACACTCCTCTCTGGGAGTGCATCTCTGCCTGGCTTCTGACTTGTGCTCCTTCCTCATTAGAGAAGATGTCTATACCCTTTGTCTCTGGGTGTGTATTTCTGCCTCGCTTCTGCCTTAAATTTTCTCTGGTGCTCTCCCATATGGGCCGTGTCTCTATTAATAAACTTTGTACCTGTTTTTACCATTTATGCCTCCTTGAAACGTTCTTGCTTCCCAGTGGGGGAAAGAGCTAGGGCCTTTTCTTCTAGCCTCTAGCCCATGGTGGTCTAATAGCTAGGATTGCTGATTTTCATCCAGGTTGCCCAGGGTCTGTTCCTGGTCAGAGCTAAGATCTCTCTTCAGGATTGCTCACTGCTGCGCCTCTGAGATTAGGGTCAGAAATAAGAGTTCCTCTTTCGTTTCTGATACAGAAAGTATATTTTATTTCCTTTTGTCTTTGTTAGCCTGGCTAGAGATTTATTAATTTCATTAATTAAAGTACTAGCCTTGGTTTTATTTATTTTCTCTATTGTGTTATTTTTAATTTCATTGATTATAATATAGGTTTTAAATATTCCTTTTCTTCTACTTGCTTTAAGGTTAAATTATTCTTCTTTCCCTGATTTTCTAATGTAGAAGCTTAAATTATTAACTTCAGATCTTTCATCTTTCTTAAGGTATGCCTTTAAAGCTATAAATTTTCCTCTAAGAATTCTTTTCATTGCACCCTACAAATTTTCATTAGTTATAGTTTCATTTTCATTTAGTTTAAAATGATTTTAAATTTTTCTGGGGAGTTCTTCTTTGACCCAATGTGTTACTTAGTTTGTTGTTTATTTTCCAAATATTTGGGGGTTTTACAGCCATTAAAAAATTGTAATTTCTATTTTAACTCCAGCTTTTGTCTGAGAGCCTACTTTGTATGATTCCTATCGTTATTTGTTAATATGTGTTGTATAGTCCAGCATCTAATATCTTAGTGAGTATTTCACGTGAGCTAGAGAAGAATGTGTATCCTCCTGTTATGAACTGGAGTATTATATAGATGTCAATTAGCTTGGTTGGTAGTATTGTATTAAATTGGCTTCCCAGGTGGCTCAGTGGTAAAAAAAACCTGCCTGCCAAGAAGGAGACTTGGGTTTGATCCCTGGGTTGGGAAGATCCCCTTGGGAAGAAAATGGCAACCACTGCAGTATTCTTGTCTGGGAAATCCCATAGACAGGAGCCTGGCAGACTACAGTGCGTGAGGTCACAAAAGTCAGACACAACTTAGCAACTAAACAACAACAAAGCAGTATTAGGTTGGTTAGTAGTATAATACTAGGTCAATCAGTTTATATTTACTAATTTTCTGCTTGCTAGATCCATCAGCTACTAACAGAGTAGATGCTGGAGTCCGTATCTCTGTTAGTGGATTTGTCTTTTTCTTTTTTCATTTTTTTACCTCATGTACTTTAACATCTACTGCTAGGTGCATGCGTATTTAAGATTGCTATGTTTTCTTAGAGAATTTACTTCTCTATTATATGCATTGCTCCTCTTGATCTCTGATAATTTTCCTTGTTCTGATGTCTCCATTGTCTGAAATTAACATACTTCAGCTCTCTTTGATTATGATTAGCATGGTTTGTCTTTCTCTCTCTTTTTTACTCTTAACTTAGCTAAACCTTTATGGTAAAAATGAGTTCCTATTAGACCATGTATAATTGGATCCTTTTTTTACTCAGGCATCTCTTGCTCTTAGACCATTTGCATTTAAAGTGATTATTTTCTAATTAACAACTACCATGTTTGAAATTGTTCTCTATTTTTTATAATTGTTCTTTGCTTTTTAAAAACTTTTTGTCCCTTCTGTTTTCATAGGGTTCTAATTGTCTCCTCTTTTAGCACATCAATTATACTTTAAAAACAATGATCCCTATAATTTATGATATATAATTGAGCAGAAACTGAAAGACCACCATTATGTACATTTAACATGATAATTGACATAGTTGCACTTAAGTTTACTGTTTTTTTCCCATGTTTCCCATAAGTTGTATTTCCTGTTTATATTTTTTGTTACATATTTTTGGATTAATTTACTATTTTAACTGTTACATTTTATGTCTTTGTTAGCTTTTTACCAACACTTTCTTTGGTTATTCATTTTATTCTTTTAGTGCTTACTCTATAGATGAAAATATGCATCCTATATTTTGTACTATTGATTGAATTAGAAGTATTTCATTACCACTTCCCAAAGAATAAAAAAAAAAAAAGCATTTTATCTTTTATTTACTGCTTCCTATTCTTTGTCCTATATATGATTTTAAAAGATTATAAATTTCACAGGATATTATTTTTCTTTTATTAAATAGCCAATATTCATTTGCATTTATAATCATGTTTACCTTTCTAGTTTGTTTTTCTTTATTTCTTCAAATTCTCTGCTTCCATTTGAGATCATTTTCCTTTAATCTGAAGACATCTTTTTTTCAAATTTCTGGAGATTAGCACTGCTGCCAATAAGCTATCCAAACATATCAGTTTTTTTATCTTAAAAAAAAAAAACATTTTTTTTTTTTTTTTGCTGTATTCTGAGTTGGGAGTATTTTTCTTTTCTTTTTAGTCCTGTAAAAGATTTACTTTGTACTTTCACAGATTTTGTTAAAAGTTTGCCATCGGTCGTATTTTTCCTCCTTTTTGTTTATGTATTTTTCATCTGGCTGTATTTATTTAAGATGTCTGCTTTTTGGTTATCATATGCTTAGATGTGGTTTCTTTGTATGCCATATAGGATTTGCTGAGCTTCTTGAAGCTGTTGATTGATTTTTTTCATTATATTAGGAAAACTGTTACACAGTATTTCTTTAAATATCATTTATGCTCTAATGTTACTCTTTTCTAAGAAACTCTAATTTTAAGTGTGTTACAAATTTCGACTATGCTTTACATGTTTCTTAGATTCTGACAATTTGTTTAATCTCTCCAGATGCATCTTTTCATATAGTTAGTTTTTTAATTCACAAATACTGCTTTCTTTTTTTCTCCCGTCTGCTCTTAAAAAGCACTAAAAGAGCTCTTAAGTTCAAATATCCAGTTTTGTAATCCTAGAATGTCCATTTGATGTTTTCAAATAAAATGCTGTATCTTTGAAATTCTCTGTTTTTCTTCATTTGCCCATGTTTTCCTCAGTGGGCTTTAATGTATAATTACAGTTAACGCTGATGACTTTATCTGCAATCATTATCTTGGTCATCTCTGGTTATGGTATAGCCGAACCCTTTTCTCTTTTGTTTTCCTGTTACTTTTCCTTTCTCAATAGTTTTATTTAATGTGCATTGGGCATCATGAAAAAAATGTGGTGGTTTATACAGACTGTTTTTCTGAAGTTTTTTAGTAGTGGTAAAAGTCATATCATATAAAACATCCTATTTTAACCATATTTAATTGTACAGTTCAGTTGCATTAAGTACATTCACATTCTTGTGTGACTCTTACCATCATCCATCTCCCGAACTTTGCACTTTTCTAAACTGAAACTGTCCCCATCTGCCCTCCCTACCCTTCTCCCTGGCATCTACCAATATACTTTCTGACTCTACGAATTTGACTATAATAAGTACCTCATATAAGGGGAATCAAACAGTATCTGTCTGCTCACACTATATATTGATTAGGTAGCATCACCGACTCAACGTACATGAATTTAAGCAAACTTTGGGAGATGGTGAATGAAGGGAAGGCTGGCATGCGGTAGTCCATGCGGTCACAAGGAGTGGGACGTGACTTAATGAGAACAGAACTATATATTGGAATGTATTTTTAAGGTTAACAGATTGTACCTTTTTTCCCTCTGGGCTGTTCAATAGGTTCTCATTGGTTACCTATTTTACACATAGTAGTGTATATATCAATCCTAAACCCCCAGTTTATCTCCACATTTCCCACTTAATGTCCATGCATTTGTTCTCTATGTCTGTGTCTCTATTCCTGCTTTGCAAGTAGGTTAATCTATACTATTTTTTTTCTAGATTCCACATATATACATTAATATATGATATTTGTCTTTCTCTTTTTGACTTACTTCACACTGTATGACAGTCTCTGGGTCCATCCACTTCTCTGCAAATGGCACAATTTCATTCCTTTTTATGGCTGAGTAATATTCCATTGTATATGTACCATGTCTTCTTTATTCATTCCTCTGTTGGTTGATATTTGGGTTACTTCCATGTCCTGGCTCTTGTGGATAGTGCTTCAGTGAACACTGGGCCACATGTAACAGTTTCACTTCATCTTTTACAATTTGGGTTCCTTTTATTTCTTCTCTGATTGCTGTGGCTAGGACTTACAAAACTGTGTTGAATAATAGTGGTGAAAGTGTACATCTTGTCTTGTTCCTGACCTTTCAGATGTGCTGTGAGTTGTCATATATAGGTTTTATTATGTTGAAATAAGCCCAGGTGGCTCATTAGTAAAGAATCTACCTGCTAATTCAGGAGACACAGCAGACATCGGTTTGGTCCCTGTGTTACAAAGATCCCCTAGAGGAAGAAATGGCAACCCATTCCAGAATTCTTTCCTGAAAAATCCCATGGACAGATTAGCCTGGTGGGCTACAGTCTATGGGGTCACAAAGAGTTGGACAAAACTTAGTGACTGAGTACAAAGTTCCTTCTATACCCACTTTCTGGAGAGGTGGTTTTTTTTTTTTTGTTTTTTCATAAACAGGTGTTGAATTTTGTCAAAAACTTTCTCTTCATCTACTTTGATAATATGGCTTTTATTCCTCAATTTGTCAATATGGTGTATCGTAATGATTTGTGTTTATTGAAGAATCCTTGCATCCTTGGGATAAATCCCACTTGATCCTTATGTAAGACCCTTTTAATGTGTTGTTGGATTCTGTTTGCTAGTATTTTGTTGATGATTTTTGTGTCTATGTTCATCAGTGATATTGGTCTGTAATTTTCTTTTTTGTGGTATCTTTGTTTGGTTTTGATGTCAGGGTGATGGCGACCTCATAGAATGAGCTTTGGAATATTCCTTCTTCTGCAATTTTCTGAAAGTGAGAAGAATTGATGTTAGCTATTCTCTAAATGTTTGAGACAATTCACCTGTGAAGCCGTTTGGTCCTGGATTTTGGTTCACTGAAAGATTTTTAACCATAGTTTCAATTTCATCACTTACAATTGGTCTGTTCATATTTTCTATTTCTTCCTGGTTCAGTTTTGGAATTTGTACTTTTCTAAGAATTTGTCCATTTCTTCCAGGTTATCCATTTTATTGCCATATAGTTGCCTGTAGTAGTCTCAAATGATCCTTTCCATATCTGCATTGTCATTTGTAATTTTTCCTTTTTCATGTCTAATTTCATAGATTTGAGTCTGCTCTCTCTTTCTGGCTAAAGATTTCCCAATTTTGTTTATCTTCTCAAAGAACCAGCTTTTAGTTTCATTGACCTCTGCTATTGCTGTCTTCATTTCTATTTCATTTATTTCTGCTATGATTTATTTCCCTCTACTAATTTTGGGTTTTGTTTGTTCTTCCTCTAATTGCTTTAGGTGCAAGGTTAGGTTGTTTATTTGAGATTTTCCTTGTTTCTTAAGGTAGTATTGTATTGTTATAAACTTCTCTCTTGAAACTGATTTTGCTGCATCCCTTCGGTTTTGGGTCATCACATGTTCATTGTCAATTGTTTCTATGTATTATTTTACTTATTTAATTTCTTCATTGATCTCTTGGTTATTTAGTAGCATATTGTTTAGCCTACATGTACTTCTGTTTTTTTTAAGTTTTTTTCCCTGTAATTGGTTTCTAATTTCATAATGTTATGGTCAGAAAAGATGCTTGATATGATTTCAGCTTTCTTAAATTTACCCAGACTTGATTTGTGACCCAAGATAGGATCTATCTTGGATAATTTTTCATATGTATTTGAGAAAAAAGTGTATTCTGCTGCTTTTGGATGGAATGTCTACAAATGTCAATTAACTATCTAGTCTGATGTGTCAAATCTTGTGTTTCCTTGTGTCTCCTTATTTTCTGTCTGGACGATCTATTAGTGTAAGTAGAGTGTTAAAGTCCTCCACTTTTATTATGTTTCTGACAATTTCCCGCTTTATGGCTATTAGAATTTGCCTATGTGTTGAGTTGCTCCTATGTTGGGTACATAACTGTTTATAAGTGCTACATCTTCTTGGGTTGATCCCTTATCATTATGTAGTGTCCTTCCTTGTCTCTTATAGCAATCTTTATTTTAAATTGTTTTGTCCGATATGAGAATTGTTACTCTGGCTTTCTTTTGATATATATTTTCATGGGATATCTTTTTCCACCCCCTTACCTTTCCACCTCCTCACAGTCTGTATGTGTCTCTAGGTCTGAAGTGTGTCACTTGTAAACAGCATATATTTGGGTCTTCTTTTTGTATCCATTCAGCCAGTCTATGTCTTGGCTTGGAGCATTTAATCCATTTACATTTAAGGTAATTATCAATATATATATTGCTATTACTATTTTTTTAATTGCTTTAGATTTGCTTTTGTAGGTATTTTTCTTCTCTTGTGTTTAACTCCTAGAGAAGTTCCTTTAGCATCTGTTGTAAAACTTGTTTGTTGGTAGTGAATTCTCTTGACTTTTGCTTACCTGTAAAGCTTTTGCTTTCTCTGTTGAGTCTGAATGATATCCTTGCTGGGTAGATTAATCTTGGTTTTCTATTTCATCACTTTAAGTATATTCTGCACTCTCTTCAGGCCTGCAGAGTTTATTCTGAAAAGTCAACTGATAAACTTATGGTGTTTTTCTTGTAAGTTATTTGTTGCTTTTCCTTGTTGTTAATATTTTTCCTTGCATTTAATTTATTTTGGTTTGATTAATATGTGTCTCAGTGTATTTCTCATTGGGTTTATCCTGTGTGGGACTCTCTGCACTTTCTGGACTTGAATGGCTTCCCAAGTTAGAGACATTTTCAACTATCAGTTCAGTTCAGTCACTAAGTCATGTCTGACTCTTTGCGACCCCATGAACTGCAGCACGCCAGGCTTCTATGTCTACCACCAGCTCCTGGAGCTTGCTCAAACTCGTGTCCATTGAGTCAGTGATGTCATTCAACCATCTCATCCTTTGTTGTCCCCTTCTCCTCCTTCCTTCAATCTTTCCACCATCATGGTCTTTTCCAATGAGTTAGTTCATCACATCAGGTGGCCAAAGTATTGCAGCTTCAGCTTCAACATCAGTACTTCTAATAAATATTCAGGGTTGATTTCCTTTAGGATTGACTAGTTTGATCTCCTTGCAGTCCAGGAGACTCCAATACCGCATTTTCAGCTATAACCTCTTCAAATATTTTCTCAGGTTCTTTTTTCTTTCTCTTCTTCTTCTCGGACCCCTATAGTAAGAATGTTGGTGCATTTAATATTGTCCCAGAGGTCTCTGGAACTGTCCCATTTCTTTTCATTCTTTTTTGTTCATTCTGCTCCTCAGTAGGTATTTCCACCATTTTTGTCTTCCAACTAACTTATCTGTTCTTCTGCCTCACTTATTTTGCTATTGATTCCTTCTAGTGTATTTTTCATTTCAGTTATTGTGTTGTTCATGCCTCTTTGTTCTTTAGTTTTTCTAGGTCCTTATTAAAAATTTCTTATATTTTCTCCACCCATACCTTCATTCTGTTTGCATTTTGTATTACCTATACTGGCATTATGTGAAGTCTTTTCCAAGTACATTACCTGTTTCCTCTTCACTTATTTGGACTTTGAAGCTCTTCTCTGCTTCCTTCTGTCTTTGGTCACTTTTCCCAAATCCCAGCTGTCTGGACAGTCCTCATTTTCAACTTCATGCTCTATGCCTGACTGACCTCTGCTCTCTGCTTAAAACCTATTTCCCTGAACCACATTTTAGAACAGGAGTTTGTGAAAAATTTAATGGAGGTTTTGGTTGTGGTTTACTGATCACTGTTTACAACATGCTCTCAAGGTAAAAGCTCAAGTATAGATGAAGTCCAACTCCAATGCATTCATTCTCTCAGTAATTTTACTTGTAATAATGCATCCCTTCACTCAGTAGTTTTACCTGTCATTGAGAACATATAAAACAGCAAACAACTGACTTAAAAAAAAAAAATCCTATACAGCATTTATAGCCTCTTTTTAAAAAATCAGTGTGATGATCTAATGACAACTACCCCATCTTTGTTAGAATCAATAGTTATCTTTTATTGTTACTTCCACTTTTGAAATTACCAAAAAAAAAAAGTAAATACCACCTATATTGTAATGCTAAATTTTCTCTGCTAACCGGGAAGGCAGATTAGAGGCATAAAGTTTAGAGAGTGAGGGAGTGGGATACTTGGACTGAAGGTAAATAAAGAGAGGGGTGGGGAGAATCTTTATTTATTGTTGTGCTTCAGAATTGATAAAATATATATATTTATATGTATATGAAACCATGTTACATTGTCTCTAAGAGCGAACATTCAACTAAATCACAAGTGTTTTTGCTTAAAGCTTTTAAATTTGGTTTGAGTCATTCCTCATTTGATTAACATATATCTTAGATGTACTCTGATCAGGGAGACATATAAATAATTTGAAGCTTGCTTAAAGTTTGAAATTTTTGGAACTATGCTCCATTTCCTTAACATGTATAATTAAGAGGTACTCATTTTGTTGTGGCTGTTATTATCTGTATTTAAGATACATAAAAAAAATTTCTTCTGAGAGTGCAGTTCTTTGGGACTTCATAATGTTACTTGACAAAAAGTTACATAAGGGAGTTTTTTAATTTAAAACTTAAATACCTTAAGATAGAAGTTATTCTCCTTCAAAAATGTGTTTTCCAAACTCAGAGAAAAGAAAATAAGTGGCATTTTTCCTAAGCAGCAAGCAAGCAAGCAACAAAAAAAAAAAAAAAAGAGAGAGAAAAAACACAGCTTAATTAAAGATAGTCCTTATGTCTCAAGGTCATGTAGACATTCAAATTCTAACTTAATTCATCTCACATCCTTCTCTCCACTCTGAAGTGATGTTTGTGGATGTTAAAAATAAAGCCAAGTCATTTGTATTTACCAGAATTGCATTTGTAAAATCACAAACCTATTACAAATAAATGTCCTTGATTTTTCATTTACCTCCAGTGAGCTCAATCCAATATGAAATAAAGAATACCAAATTTGCACAAAGAGACATTCCTTGCTGAAACAGCCTGAGGTATATTCATGCTTTGAAATATTTCCAAAATATAGGTGGTTAAATCGCCTCTTAGAAGAATGTGTTTAACATCTCCCTAAGTATAGTGTCAACTCCTTACGTGTCATATAACTTGATGTTCCCATTCTAAATATAAACTCTGACATCTAGAATTAAAGATTAAAGGACATTGAGGAAAATTTTATTTGACATTTGTTGCCCTTGATGACCTGTGAACAAACTTTCTTGATGCAAAGGAGCCCCACAGAGTCCTAATAAAAATCCTGAGAACTACCACTGACTGAGTACTCAATATACTGTCAAACACTTTACACAGGTTATCTGTAGTAACTATCCCAACACTTTACAAACTATTATCCCCATTGTGTAGTAAATAAAAGTGCGACCCTGATGGTTAGGTAAGTTGTCACAATTGTGAGAGCTAGTCAGTGTCAAAGCCACATTTACCCTATGTCTTCCTGGATCCAGAACTAGAGATACTCAATGCCTTTGCCATTTTGCCTTTGAGCTAATATGAACTTATGCAAATTTAACTCAAGTGTTTAGTTCAGTTCAGTCACTCAGGTGTGTCCAACTATTTGCGACCCCATGAACCGCAGCACGCCAGGTCTCCCTGTCCACCACTAACTCCCGGAGTCCAGACAAACCCATGTCCATTGTGTCAGTGGTGCCATCCAACCATCTCATTCTCTATCATCCCCTTCTCCTCCTGCCCTCAATCTTTCCCAGCATCAGGGTCTTTTCAAATCAGTCAGCTCTTTGCATCAGGTGGCCAAACATCAGTCCCTCCAATGAACACCCAGGACCGATTTCCTTTAGGATGGACTTGTTGGCTTTCCTTGCAGTCCAAGGGACTTTTCAACAGTCTTATCCAACACCACAGTTCAAAAGCATCAATACTTCGGCGCTCAGCTTTATTTATAGTCCAACTCTCACATCCATACATTACCACTGGAAGAACCATAGCCTTGACTAGACAGACCTTTGTTGACAAAGTAATGTCTCTGCTTTTGAATGTGCTATTTAGGTTGGTCATAACTTTCCTTCCAAGGAGTAAACCTCTTTTAATTTCATGGCTGCAATCACCATCTGCAGTGATTTTGGAGCCCAGAAAAATAAAGTCAGCCACTGTTTCCCCATCTATTTGCCATTTGGCTAAACAACTGAATAACAAGTTCAGAGAGAGTAAGACCACTTCTAATCTATCTCCACCTCTATGGAGTATTCATTTTAATTATTTTACTCACTCATTTGTTAACTCATCAAACAAATATTTATTAAATGCAGTCCCCCTGAGCAATAAACTAGCCTGGAGAATTCCATGGATTGTATAGTCCATGGGTTCGCAAAGAGTCGGACACGACTGAGCGACTTTCACTTGGGCATTGGAAATTTAAAACAAATCAGATAAAATCCTGCCTTATGGAAATCACATTCTGGTAAGGATGAGTGACAGTAAGTATAATAAGGAAAGGAAATAAGAACTTCTAATAGTAATAAGTTCTATGAATATTATGAAATATAATAAATAGAAATGGAATGAAACTTAGCATGGTCAGGGTGCTCTTTTCCTGTGGAAGTAACATTGGATTTAATAAAATACACAACTTAGCTGTACCAGTTTCATACATGTCACGCCTTGAGTTTGGTTAATTCAGGTTCAGATTTGCTCTCCATTTCTTTAATACTGCTTCAGCGGAAGAGTCATGGAGCTCCTCAGGTGAAGATGCACCCTTCTATTGCTAATATTCTTTTTAATCATGGATATTGCTTGGTAGTAAGGACATTTTATTGAAAGAATAATTGGATCCTGTGGTAGGATAACTTTGAAAAAAAGGGAGATTATTTTTTTCTAATTCTTATTCCTTACTATTTCAAAAGGCCTCTTTGCCATTGTTAGACTTGTTGTACATGGTTGTAATAGTGAGAGGAGAGTGATCTGCCTTAGTGGAAGGGGCATGTCAATCCATAAGTTGGTAATCACTTTCTTCCCTGAAAATGTTAGCAATAGCAGTAATCAACCAGATGAATGGGAGAAATGTAGTAAGAATACCCTGTAGCTATTTGAGCACTACCATATAGTTGGTTTTCCTGAATTGAATAACTGTTCACAGCTTGTATGAATCAAATGCTTTCTTGTTTATAATGTAATGGAAAACAATTCAGGCTAAAAAAATTTAAGTGAAACAATGGCCACAAAATTCTTAGTACCATGGTAATATACTGTTAAGTTTATTGACCACCAACTTGAAAGTGAAAGAGGAGAGTGAAAAATTTGGCTTAAAACTCAACATTCAGAACACTAAGATCATGGCATATGGTCCCATCACTTCATGGCAAATAGATGAGGAAACAATGGAAACAGTGAGAGACTTTATTTTGGGGGGCTCCAAAATCACTGCAGATGGTGATTGTAGCCATGAAATTAAAAGATGCTTGCTCCTTCGAAGAAAAGTTACGACTAACATAGACAGCATATTAAAAAGCAGAGACATTACTTTGCTAACAAAGGTCCGTCTAGTCAAAGCTATGGTTTTTTCAGTAGTCATGTATGGATGTGAGAGTTGGACTATAAAGAAAGCTGAGTGCCAAAGAATTGATGCTTTTGAACAGTGGTGTTGGAGAAGACTCTCAAATTGAGAGTCCCTTACACTGCAAAGAGATCAAACCAGTCAATCCTAAAGAAATCAGTCCTGAATATTCATTGGAAGGACTGATGCTAAAGCTGAAGTTCCAATACTCTGGCCACCTGATGTAAAGAACTGACTCATCTGAATAGACCCTGATGCTGGAAAATACTGAAGGCAGGAGGAGAAGGGGACAACAGAGGATGAGATGGTTGGCTGGCATCACTGACTTGATGGACATGAGTTTGAGTAAGCTCCAAGAGTTGGTAATGGGCAGGGAAACCTGGCATGCTGCAGTCCATGGGGTCACAAAAAGGTGGACATGACTGAGTGACTGAACTGAACTTTACAAGGGTAACCTCTAAGTTAAATTTTCATTTGTAATGTTTTCTGATAGCATCAAATAAAAACTCTCTATGCCAAGGCAGGTAGAAAATTGCCTTATATGGGGGAAAAATGTACCACTGACTTTTGACATAAAGAAAATTCTTTGTTTGGAGGACAAACAAAGGCAAACCAGATAGCACCTATTAAACTCAGAAATAGCATTGTAAATTGTAATTACATATTATTTTACTATGGCCAAATAATGATTAAAAGAATATTAATATTCTTATTACCAAAAAAGATATGGCATATTTTTTGGCCTCTATTAATTGAAATGATAGAATCTCTAAAGGTGAAAGTAGAGCCATCTGCTCTCTTTGCTTCTTTAATTATTTTGTGTTAGCTTTGACAAGGTGTTACTGAAGATTTATTGCAAAGAATTTCACTTCACTAGAGCTTAAGTCTTATTGTATAAGCACAGGCAAATCTGAATTCTCTGTGACTTGTGTGCATGGTTTTGAAATATCTGTGTTTCCAAAACAAAGCTCAAAATGTATAAAAGATACAAGATGTGACAGGTGCCATATACAGAGAACCTTTGCTGAAGGCAAGATGTGGTAACCAGAATTCCTTTTTTGTTAAGTCCTTTATACCTTGTCTGAACAATCATTATGTCTTCCTGAATTTTTGTTCCACAGATGTTCAGTCTTCTGTTTCTCTAGCACCCTTTTTTATAAGGTCCATCAGGGACGGCTGTTTGAGGAATGGATATTTGTTTTCCCCTCTCGCTGTCTCTTTGTAATAGTGATAAATAGCACTGCTTTCTTTTCCAAGAATCTTCTGAGAATTGAGTGTGACTTTATTTGCCTACCAAGTAACTTCTATTAACTTATTTAATGACATGTAATCCCAAGAATTAATTCAATATTTTATCATAATTCACATGGAAACTCACCTCCTTGTATCCTCTCCCTCACCTCTCACAACACATATGAGCACTGGAGTATTTGCAGTGGGGCATAGGCAAGTCAAGGAGCTTGATAAACATGAAATTTAACAGCTCAGTCAAAATCGTCTATTTACATCCCTGAACTTTTATCCCCTCCTCCCACCTCTCAGGAAGAAAGAATATTATGCTCACATTCACAAATGATATTGAAGAAAAGACACTATGCTGTGAATCTCAATCCTGTAAACATAGTAGGGAATTGAGATGGTCCCCTGGAGAAGGGGATGGCAACCCACTCCAGAAGTCTTGGGGCTTCCCTGGTGGCTCAGATGGTAAAGAATCTGCCTGCAATCAGGGAGACTTGGATTTGATCGCTGGGTTGGGAAGGTCCCCTGGAGAAGGGAAAGGCTACCCACTCCAGTATTCCTGCCTGGAGAATACCATGGACAGGGGAACTGAGCAGGCTACAGTCCATGGAATCACAAAGAGTTGGACACGACTGAGCAACTAGCACTTGCACCTGAGATATTTATTTAAATATAATTTAAATAGTTTTATTATTATGGGAGAGCACCTTTTTTTTCTGTGACCTCTGTTTATGAGAAATTATAAATTTCATTTTATTTAAATAAAACACTGTCTGTTAACATCCAGCCCCAAATAGCCTCATACTGTATCTCAAACACTATCAATGGTGATATAAATTATTGCAACATTTTCTGGATATTGTAAGCAAGTAAATTTAAATATTTTAAAAAGTATACCTCCTTTGACCTAGCTACTCACACCAGGGATATATTTTTTATTGAAATAAAGTATAAAATCATGTATATATATGTGTATATATATATATATATGTATATATATATATATACACAAGTTACAATAAATACTAAGTTAGCACAGAGACATTCATTGCTGTAACTGCTTGAGGTATATCCATGCAGAAGAAAGCTTTGAAATGTTTCCAAAATATATGTGGAATATAGGAGTAGCTACCCATCCCAGTATTCTTGCCTGGAGAATTCCAGTTGTTTCCATAGTAAATACAATTCATGTTTTCTGGTAGTAAAGAACCTGCCTGCTAAGGCAGGAGACATAAGACACAAGTTCCATCCCTGGGTCAGGAAGATCCCCTGGAGGAAGGCATAGCAAACCACTCCACTATTCTTGTCTGGAGAATCCCATGGACAGAAGAGCCTGGTGGGCTACGATCCAGAGGGACACAAAGAGTCAGACAAGACTCAAACAGACTTAGCATGCACATACTCATATTTGTACATGCATGCTAGGGATTTAATATATTGTATACTTAACCCAGGGATTGAACCTGCATCTCTTACATCTCCTCCATTGGCAGATGGGTTTTTCACCACTAGCATCACCTGGGAAGCCCCAAAACATAATGTTTATTCATTATGAATGTACATTGAAAGTGTAAAACTTTCAACCCATATAAAATGTAATGCTTTGCCCAATGACAGCCAAAAAACTTTGAGTGATGGGAGGTGTGCAAGTGGGTTTTTATACAACCATACTTAAAGATAAATTTTATCTATACTTATTTATCTGTGCTTTTGAGTAAAATCACAATTGTGGTTTTACAAAGTTTAAACCGTATCATAGGAAGTTAGCTTCATTGTACTCTCAGCTATTTATAAATAGTCATATATAAATTCATATATACATATATTCATATATTTAAATTCATATATATATGAATCTTTTTTGAGGAATGTGTGTTGATGAATGTAAATGTTTTCTAAATGAGCAGATAAGGGCTCTGTGTTTGATCACTGATTAGCAACTTAAGGTTTATGTACTTAATCACTGATTAGAGACTATAAAGTGGTAATCTTAATACCTCTTAAAAATCATGAATAGATAATATCAACTGGTAGTGACAGTTTGAGCTGTTGGAATATATTGCTGTTGGGAGGATAAACTGATATAATGAATTTAAAAAGTAATTTAGCCTTGCCTGATAAAATTGCACATACTTGGGTTGCACCAATTCCATTCCTAAGTATATGCTTCATATTTGCTACCCTTGTATATGTGCACCAGAAGAGATAATCAAGAATGCTTATAAAAGAATAGTTTGTAACCCAAAAATGATAATCCAAATAACCATAAATATCAACAAAATATTAGAACAGGTAAATAACTTGTGATATATTCAATAAACTATCCCACATCAGAGACAAAATTACTATATTATAGCTACATTAAACAACATAGATGAATAAAGATTGAACTGACTAAAAATAATGAAGAATATATATCATTAAGATATATTCCAAATGAAACAGGGTATTTTTAGGGATATAAATGTATGCAGCTAATAACCCTAATGCTTGGACTGCAAGGAGATCCAACCAGTCCATCCTAAAGGAGATCAGTCCTGGGTGTTCATTGGAAGGACTGATGTTGAAACTCCAATACTTTGGCCACCTCATGCGAAGAACTGACTCATCTGAAAAGACCCTGATGCTGGTAAAGATTGAGGGCAGGAGGAGAAGGGGACGACAGAGGATGAGATGGTTGGATGGCATCACCAACTCGATGGACATGGGTTTGGGTGGACTCCGGGAGTTGGTGATGGACAGGGAGGCCTGGCGTGCTGCAGTTCATGGGGTCGCAAAGAGTCAGACACGACTGAGTGACTGAACTGAACTGAACTGAAAGAAGAGAAAAGGAACAATAAAGAAATTCAATACAGTGGCCTCTAAGGATGTAAAGGAGATGGGGAAAGGATTGAGTACATAAAGAGCCTCAGCAAAATGATAATAATCTTTTAAATAACCTGAAGGTTGTGCCCATAGGGAATCACCATATCTTTATTCTTTACATTTATTTTATAAGTAATCTTTTATATATAATTTAAAAATCATTTAATGAGAATAAGACATTTTTAGATATGTATTTAATATAGGTATTGTTTGGATTAAATAAAAACTAAAACCCCCAAACAAAATTTTAAAAGAGATGAAACAAAGTAGTATTACTTTAGATTCCTGACATTAGCCACTATCATTACCTATTTATCATCTGTGGTGTGATTAAAGTGAGGACTCGGGCTTTGCATCTTACTTTTAGCATATACTACATTAAAAAAGAAAATGATAAGAGCTGTATCATTTTGAGTCTCACAGAAGCCAAGTTCTTAGCCAAGTTTTTAGTATGCATTTTCTTGGAGGTAGGTATTCATATGTGTGTTGTGTTTGTGAGTGTGCATATGTGTGTGCACAGCAAGACACTAAATCCAGGTCAACACTTCATGCATTTGAGATACCCTTTTTCAGGAGCTATGAAGTATGTCTGATGGATTGTATAAAATCTGGTTGTAGAAGGATATATCACTATTATTCCATTGTGAATTGTCCATCACAAGGGAAATCAAGCTATGAGATTTCAAAAAAGAGTTGTGGAATTTAGAGAGTATTAAAATCAGCTCAGACAGGTTTCATCTTCCTATGTTACATGTCAAATGCTGAAGGTCCACCTCAGTCCTTCTCCAACACCTCATGTCTAGTCACAGCTGCAGGTTTCACCAGTACTCAGATCTTTAAACACCGTAACATTAATTCCACCTAATACAAAGTTCTGCAAAATGTTTCCACTAGCAAGTATGTTTGGGAAATACATTGCCAAAGGTAATAGGTTTCTTAATTTAAGAACATTTTAGAGGATGTTAAATCTCTAAACTGCTTTTTTGATTCTCCTCTAAATGGGAGACATTGCCACATTGTTCCTCAAATTCATTTGATTATAATATGTTTTTTTTTTTCTCTTGGAGTATCATCTCATGAGATTTGGAATTTGTATAATAGGCTTTGAAAAATATTGCTAAGATTTATTCTGTTCTATGCTTTACCTTTTCCAAAAAAGAAATAGTATCTGGAGAATTTAGGCTGTATCATTAGACTATTAGAATCTATTATGGGGTGGCAGAATCCTGTTATACCTTTCTTTCCCAGTGATCTAGACCCTAAAATATTAATATGGCCACAGATTTTTTTAAATGAGTCTTTGAATAGGTTCACCTTCCCTTTAATCAGGCCAAAGATTTTTCACTTTAAATATAGAAGTATGTCTCACTGAAGTTTCTCTACAAATATCATGCGACCCACATCCTACTTGGTTGTTTTTAGATTCTTAGGCCTCATAAAAGAATAAGACCAAAAGGTGAGAAAAGCCAGGAATGCTCTGAATGAAATGGAATAAAAAAATTATTTAACACTCCATATGGAGTTTTATTTAAGTGTGAATTGGGGAAAAATTAGCCTATCACACTATTATTAATGCCTTATGGATTTTCAAAATTTTCTAAGTAACTTTGAAAAGTCCTTCAAACTTTCCAGTGTCCTTCACAACTTTGTCAAGGTTGTGAATATATAGGATTATTATTTTTGTTTTTATGTGATGATTAGTGATGTGCAAGACACAGCAAATTTAGACAACCTACATAGTCACAGGATATAGTGTGAACAGGCATTAATTTAACTCTGTTGAATTCTATCCTGTGATAATATTCTTTCTACTCACAACTTTTGTCCAGTAACATCAGAGAATAATGGTAACAGGGAATACAACAAAGATCATATCTCAAGAATAGTCTTGATACTAACCACATTTACCACCTTAATCAATTTCTAAATCAACCATTCATCTTTGATTTGAATGTGGTCACATGTGCAGACTTGATGACGAGTCCACTGCTTGTTCCCATTTGCTTGGGCATGGGGTGAGGGGTATTATAGCCCATTGATCTATAATAGAGGATAGTAGAACCCTGCCTACTACTAGGACACAATATGGCATGCATAAGCTGGATAGATAAAGTAAACAAATATACAAATAAGGCAGATGATAGGCTGTTTGATTCCATAATTCCTGATCTATTGATTGGATGAGGTTTATAATTGTGTCAAACTGGAAAGCTATCACTCAGCATAACCCATCTGTGTTCCATTCAGCATCAACCCAAGCTTGCGCTGCGAAGCCTTCAGAAATTGAAAGTTTGGTGGTAATGTCAGCTCTGGCTAAACTTCAGTTGGCAATTATATTTAATAATGATTCTTGCAACTTCCACATGAGTTGTTTGTACACATGAGCATAGGATAGTCAAGTGTTAAAATCAAAGCATCTGCCAATGTGTAGAAAAAGGTAAGGGAATGATACATTCCCTAACATACTTTATCTTGTGCTGTGCACTGCTCTGCAGACTGAGAACTAGAAATCTCTGGTATAAAGTATGCCTCTTAAAAAGATTAGGGGAACTTTGGCACTATACAATTGTAGGATGGTAAATTCTAATATTTTTCATATGTTAATGTGCTTCCTAAGCCTCTGAAGTAGTTCTTACAGACTATTCCAGTTATTTCCATTATATGAAGCAAGAAGTCATTTTTCAGATTGAGTAAACTAAGGAAGATTGAAAAACTGGAAATGACAAGTTCAGAATTTCAGTTTAAATGTTTCTGACTCCAGCACTTAATGTCATAAGTGTTAAGGCATATTGTCCCCAAAGAAACTAGCAGCATCACTTAATGTAGAAGAGGACTTTTCTGAAACTCTGAAATAATAGTTGTGATCTCCCCTGTACATAAGACTAATTTGAGACAGTGATCAGAAGAGACAAATTTATCCATTTATAGATGTAAAATTCAGGATGCTGGGATGATTTTCTGTCTGTGAGATCTGAGGACACCCCCTTTCAGAACTCAGTAGGCCTTTCCATATAATAGGAAGGTTGGAGTAGATGATCTTTAAGATGATTAAACACTATTCAAAATTCCATTATAGTTTTCCCTTTCTGCTTAAGAATATAATTTTAAACTTGGTCTGCTGCTTCTACTGCTAAGTTGCTTCAGTCGCATCCGATTCTAAGCGACCCCATAGATGGCAGCCCACCAGGCTCTCCCGTCCCTGGGATTCTCCAGGCAAGAACACTGGAGTGGGTTGCCATTTCCTTCTCCAATGCATGAAAGTGAAAAGTGAAAGTGAAGTCGCTCAGTCGTGTCCAACTCTTAGCGACCCCATGGACTGCAGCCTACCAGGCTCCTCCATCCATGGGATTTTCCAGGCAAGAGTACTGGAGTGGGGTGCCATTGCCTTCTCCATAAACTTGGTCTAATACATGATTATTTTGTAAAATGGGATCTTACAATAAATAAAGAATGAATATCAGACAGTAAAGAATCTGCCTGCAATGCAGAAGACCTGGATTCAATCCCTGAGTCAGGAAGATCTTCTGAAGAAGGAAATGGCAACCAGCCTACTCCAGCATACTTGCCTGGAGAATCCTATGGACAGAGGAACCTGGTGGACTACAGTTCATGGGGTTTCAAAGAGACACAACTGAGAGACTAACAGGCATAGATAAGCAAAGAGATAAATAACTTGCACTGACATTAATGCTTAACCTAAGTATTATAGATCTACCTTTTACATTTTAAAGTTTTATAAGTACTTCGATAGAACTCGATGATACTCCATAATGTATCACATTTTCTTAGTCATATGTCCTTGGAAGGGCCTATTATTTCCAAGTGTTTTGTTTTATTTTGGAGTATAGTTTATCATCAATGTTGAGATAGTTTCAGGTAGATAGCGAAAGAATTCAGCCATATATGTATCCATTTCCCTCCAATCTCCCTTCCCTTGCAGGCTGCATTAAATGCTGAGCAGAGTTCTCTGTGCTATACAGTAGGACCTTGTTGGTTATCCACTTTAAATATAACAGTGGGTACATGTCAACCCCAAACTCCTTAAATATCCCTTCCCCCCATTCTTTTTCCCTGGCAACCATAAGTTTGTTCTCTAAGTCTGTCTCTTTCTGTTTTGTAAATAAGTTCATTTGTATCATTTATTTTTAGATTCTCCAGATAAGGGATGCCGTATGTTATTTCTCCTCCATCTGATTTATTTCACCCAGTATGACACACTCTCAGTCCATCCATGTTACTACAGATGGCATTGTTTCATTCTTTTTCGTGGCTGAGTAATATTCCATTGTGTATAGGCACCACATCATCTTTATCCATTCCTCTGTTGATGGACATTTACATTGCTTTCATGTCTTGGCTTTTGTAAACAGTGATGAAGTGAACATTGGAGTGCATGTATCCTTTCAAACCATCCTTTTCTCTGGGTATATGCCAAGGAGTGGGATTGCAGGATCATATAGTAGCTCTCCTTTTAGTTTTATTTAAGGAACCTCTATACTGTTCTCCATAGTGGCTGTACCAATTTACATTCCCATCAATAGTGTTGGAGGGTTCCCTTCTTTCCACACTCTCTCCATCATTAGTAAATGCTGGATTTTTTTATGATAGCCGTTTTCACTGATATTAAGTGATATCTCATAATTTTGATTTGCATTTCTCTAATAATTAGTGGGGCTTCCCGGGTAGCTCAGCTGGTAAAGAATCCTCCTGCAATGCAGGAGACCCCAGTTTGATTCCTGGGTCTGAAAGTTCCCCTCGAGAACAGATAGGCTACCCACTCTAGTATTCCTGGGCTTTCCTGGTGGCTTAGACGGTAAAGAATCCTTCTGCAATGCAGGAGACCTGAGTTCAGCCTCTGAGTTGGGGACGATCCCCTAAAGGAGTGCATGGCAACTCACTCCAGTAGTCTTGCCTGGAGAATCGCTGTGGACAGAGGATACTGAGAATCTTTTCATGTGTTTGTTGGCCATCTGAATGTATTTGGAAAAATGTCTGTTCAGGTCTTCTGCCCATTTATTGATTGGGTGGGTTGTTTTGATTATGTTAAGCTTCATGAGCTGTTTATAGATTTTGGAGACTAATCACTTGTCAGTCACATCATTTACAAATATTTTCTCCCCATCTGTGGGTTTTCTTTTCATTTGTTTTATTTGTATCCTTTGCTGTGCAAAGTCTTTTGGTTTTTCTGGCTTTGTCTGTATCATTTTGCTTTTAAATTAAGGGTACAAGATATATACTATATTTAAATTGGGCATATTCCTAAGAGTTTCTAGTATTGACAGCTAGAACAGCAAGAGGTGAACATTTCAACTTACTTACAGTTATTTGTTGATGATTATCCAAATATACTTTCATAATTTGTTACCATTGATAGTGTTTGTATATTATCAGGCTACTTTGATTTACAACTAATGGAAACTGTCAATTTTAGTTTATTTAAATTAGAACCATAGTCTTGTGTAACTCTTATTTGGACGGTGAAGACAGTTGTCTCCAAGTCTCTCTCCCCTTCTGCTATCAGATCATCCTTCCTGAGCTCTCCAAGGTGATTACAAGATATTCTCACATGGCACAGTAGTCCTGAATGCAGGAGTATAGGTTTTTTTTCCCCCACCTCTGGCAACAGTTGCCAGAGAAAAATCATATTAAAACAACCACATGATCCATTATATCCATTAAACTGATGCAGCCTCTCCCCTCAAGATAGAAAATATCTACGGTAGACACTGGGCTTCCCAGGTGGCTAGGTGGTAAAAAACCTGCCTGCCAATGCAGGAGACATAAGAGACATGGGTTAAATTCTTGGGTTGGGAAGATCCCCCAGAAAACTATTGCCTTTTTTCATGTATTTATTGTCCTTTTGCAATTCCTGACTTGTTAACTGTTATAGCCTGTTCTTGTTATTCTGTTGGGATGAAATTTCTTATCAGTTATAGGAGCTCTTTGTGGAATAATATATTAACAACTTTTGAGTCAATTTTCTTTTTAATTCATAGTCTATAGTTCAACTTTGATTACATTTACAGTTCACTTTTGTCATGAAGATTTCTTTTTCCCCTCACCCTCCTTTATGGATTCTAGATTTTTGTCTTAAGTTTTAAGCTATAAAATATTTTTCTGTGACTATGGGAGTAAAATCTAATGTATTTACTTGCTTTGATATTTTTTGATGTAAGATATTATGATAAAGTGGGGGAATGTTGCCACTAGGCACTTTTTAATTAGAATAAATGATGCATTAGAAGCAGGACGTGTTGAGGACTAAATGCAGCCATCCTCGAGCCCCATATCAATATAAATACATCCTCCACCCTCTTACTAAGTCTCTGTGCAACTTCTTTAGTTTCTCAGTGGTTCTTATTACAACTTGTTAGTTCATATTTATTAGTGTGTTTTTCTCTTTAATATCTATTTCCCAAACTAGAAAACCAACCCAGAGAAGGAATGGACCCCTCCTGTTTTATTCACTGGTGTACCCTCCAGACGTCTAGAGCACATTGTCTGGCACATGATAGGTTTTCCAAAGTGTGTCTTAAATGCAGTAATTAACACACGGTGAAGTCAGGAGGTATCTCATGAGGAAAAGAACATGAGAATATAGAGACGTAAGCAGTTGAGCAAGTGGAAGAAAGGAGCTGTTACCTTGGAGAGACCATTCCTAAGGTTTGGTTGCTGCCCTGTTCCAGTGATTTGGCAACGTTGATCAAAAAACCAAGAATTATAAAAACACTTGTGTCCTTTGACTCAACAACTTGATGTCTAGAAATGATCACAGGAAATTAAGTAGAGAGGCAATCAAAGCTTTACCTACAAAAATGTTCTTACTATGTTATTTATAATGGTGGAGACTGAATAACAACAAAAAATATTTGGAAATAGCATAGATGACAATAAAAGGACTGTTAAAACTGGAATATAAAAATGATGAAATATTATCTGGTCATCACAAGGATTTCAAAAAATATGTGATGACCAGTGAAATAGCCAGCATTAAAAGGAAATTGCAAAGATTTTTATTCAATTTCTTTTCCAAACATTTTACCTAGAATCTGGGTTCCTTCTACAATTAGCACAAAATGAATATTATAAAAATATAAAGACTTATATTTCTCAGAAATAATGTTGGCATAGTCAAGATTTTGTAAGGCACAAACCAGTCACTAAATCATGCATTTATTATTATAATTAACTATGCTTTTTAATAAAGAATAGTCTCTTTAGGTAGCTACATGTCACATTGGAGTTTGAATTTTCTAAGAATTTTCCATCCATTTGAAGACAGAAGCCCAAAGTCTGAAACAAAATGATAAATGACTAAACATGTTCTCCCCAGGCAGCTGGAGACGACAAGGTTAATATGGTCTAAAGGAAAATGAAAAATGTTTGAAAAGTATGAGTTTTTATGTTAGAAGGGAACATTTTGTTTTTCATTTTTCTTTGCTCATACCAAAAGCCTTATGGTAACCTAGCTGAAATGAACAAATTTTTCTCAAATAGAAATAGAACTTATAATCACTACTTATATTGCTGTAGGCCTCCTGTATACAAAGTACTTTTTACAAAGTAACCAAAATAAAATAGTTGGCTGTCAGTTGGGTAATTACTTGGGTAGAATTGAGATTTCAAGGAAGAAGTAAAGGAAAACAATCTGAAGGGAAGAGTAGGAGGTTGAGACTGTTACCAACTCAATGGTTCAAACCAAGTTCTATCATTAAAATAAACTCTTAGGCGACCAAAACTACCTCACTGGATGCCTTCCAACCCCAGCACTCTTTTGTTCTGTATCTCCAGCATTATAAATGATAAATCGTGTTCTGCTATAATATATTGAGTTACATATCAACTCAAAAAGTAAATGATCTTTTGGTGACTAGATTAAATAAACAGGAAATTATTTCATAAAGTGCAGATTATTCAATAAAAAGAACTGAAAAGAACAATACTTGTAGTGATAATCTTCATCTTTGTATTAATCTGCAAACTGGAGTTTGTCTGGTTTGTTTTTTCCCCTAGAGGAAAGGGTCACAGATAGAGGTGAGATCTGTATGTGTGGTCAGTCGCTCAGTCGTGTCTAACTTTTTGTGACCCCATGGACTGTAGCCTGAAAGGTTTCTCTCTCCATGGCAATTTCCAGGCAAGAATACTGTAGTGGGTTGCCATTTCCTCCACTAGGGGATCTTCCTGACCCAGGGATCAAGCCCACATCTCTGGAGTCAGCAGGTAGATTCTTGACCACTGTGCCACCTAGGAAGCCCATTTAGGAAATCTGCATTGCCCATCTTGGCTCTGTTGCTATTCAGCTGGGTAACTTCAGATCAGTCATCAAACCCCTCTGGACCTGATTTGCCTTTTTAGTACAAAAACAAAGTCTGGTTTTGATAAAGTCACTTTTAACTCTTACATTGAATAGTTTTTCACTGAGTAATTTAGTACTGATTAATGAAAATGTCTGAAGTAATAAAAGTGTTAAAACTATCTCTTTGTGACCCCATGGACTGTAGCTTGCCAGGCTCCTCTGTCCATGGAATTCTCCAGGTTGAAATACTGAAGTGGGTAGCTGTTCCCTTCTCCAGGGGATCTTCCCAACCCAGAAAATGAACCTAGGTCTCCTATATTGCAGGTGGATTCTTTACCAGGTGAGCTACTAGGGAAACCCAATAAAAGTGTTAATACTATCTTAATTTCACAAACATAATGTCAATGAGCTATAATAATTTACAAAGATTTAGTTAATACTCCATTCAATATCAAGTACTCACAGCCAGCCATGTTTAAGTTCTCAGATGGTCATCTTTTGTCTCACCATCTTGAATCGTTTTTCCAGGATGTACACATAGTGCCTTCCTCATGAATCTGTGTGGAGCTTCAGGACAAAAATCACGGCTTAATCACCTGTATAGCTCTAGCATCTGCCACAGTGTCTGATGCTTTAGTTGACGATTAACAGTATTTGTTAAATGCATGAGTTGATAAACCAACTTAAAAGCATACTTGTTTGCCTAGGTTTATGGATAATTCAGTTCAAATTTTTTATTAGAAATAGGATTCAAACAAGTAGGAATAAATTATAAGTAAATAGCTATTTTACTGATGTTAATTGAGAAGATAATGTCAAAGGAATTTTCTCCCCTGATTATTATAATATTGTATAACCATGACTACCATCCATCTCCAGAAGTCATTTCATCTTGTAAAAACTGAAACTCCATACCTCTTTCACAGTAAGATCCCATTCCTGTGTCACTGCTGATGGTGGCAACCATTGTATTTCCTGTCTCTAGGATTTTGAATACTTTTAAGTATCTCAATGACAAACTTAGTGTGCTAAAGAGCAGAGACATTACTCTGCCGATAAAGATGCATATAGTCAAGGCTATGGTCTTCCCAGGAGTCTTGTACTGTTCTGAGACCTAGGCCATAAAGAAGGCAGGATGCCAAAGCACTGATGCCTTCAAACTGTGGTGCTGGATAAGATGCCTTGGAGAACAAGGAGATCAAAGCAGTAAATCTTAAGGGAGATCAAACCTGAATATTCACTGGAAGGACTGATGCTGTAGCTGAAGCTCCAGTATTTTGGTCATCTGATGTGAACAGACGACTCATTGGAAAAGTTCCTGATGCTGGGAAAGATCGATGGCAGAAGGAGACAAGGGCATCAGAGGATGAGATGGCTGGATGGCATCACCAATGCAATGAACATGAACTTGGGCAAACTCCGGGAGATGGTGAGGGACAGGGAGGCCTGGCATGCTCCAGTCCATGGGGTTGCAAAGAGTTGGACATGACTGGGTGACTAAACAACAACAATAAGTATCTCATATAAGTGGAATCATGCAATGTTTATCTTTTTGTGACTGGCTTATTTCATTTAACATAATGTCCTCAAAGTTCATCTGTTCTATGCATATTTAAGAATCTCCTTGTGACTCAGGGGCTAAAGCATCTGCCTGCAATGTGGGACACCTGGGTTCGATCCCTGGGTCAGGAAGATCCCCTGGAGAAGGAAATGGCAACCCACTCTTGCCTGGAAAACCCCATGGACAGAGAAGCCTGGGAAACTGCAGTCCATGGAATCACAGAGTTGGACACAACTGAGCAACTTCACCTTCTTTTCTTTCTTTTCTTTTTAAGGCTGAATAATATTCTATTGTGCATATATATGTACAACACTTTGCTTATCCATTTATCTCTTGATGCACACTGGGCTTGCTTCCACTTTTTAGATACTGTGAATTGACCTCTCACTTTGAGCCACAGGTTTGGAGTTAAAGAGAACTACTTAAAGAGAATGACAGACATTCCTTAAAGAATTTGGAGGACATAGGGACCTATACATAATTCAGAATTATAACAATATAAAGGCAAGAGGCTATGACTAGAGCTTTCTGGTAATAGAGGGAAAGACTGGGTACACTGGATACATTCTGTACTTTCAGAGCTTGGCAAAAAAAAATTGTGTGTTTTCCATGAGTCATATGTGACTCCCAAGAAAGAAGGTTGGCTGTATACCATCTTGAAAGATTTCACATAAAGAACTTCTGTTCATTTCAAAAAGACTGGCATCTCCCAGAGATGCAACAACTGAGATCATCACCTCCACTCAGACATTTTCTATACCGGGAAACTTCTTGGTAGCCCTTAGCGGGTATCTCTTGAGAAATCTCAAAAATGCCTCATAAAAGAGTGTAACTGTGTATCTAAAGTTCTGACATCAGATTTTAATGTACCAGTCAAGTGGTATCTCCACTTCACCTCCTCCCCTTGTTAAAAAGCAGCTATAGGGTGCATACTTATTTATGTGTTTGCACATGTGTGTGTGAGTGTATGGGATTGTTTCTGTAGGGGAAAAGTGAGGGGAAAGGTATACCAAGAAAACTCAGACATGTCATTTAGTCTTCCCCTTCCCTTTTCAGATTCCTTATCCTGAAGTAAATCTTTTTGGTATAGCAGAAATGTTTTAAATTGCAGTGTTTAGAGTTTTAAGTTAAGTTGAACTTTACCTGTAAGAACTGGTAAATCCTTCTTCATCTGTTAGCTACAGTGACAGGGAAAATAGTGAGCTATGCCTGGGATTTCATATAGAAGAAAGAAGGAACCTACAGAGACCTGAAATGAGTTTTTATGAGAAAGCCCTTTTAGGAACTTATGTCTCAGATAGAGTTTGTTGTTCCGGGAGACTCTGAAGGGGTCTACAAGGCAGTCAGATATATATTTATGAAAAATTGATGAGCACTGGTAAAGGGTTTATTACATTGTGTTCTAGTGAGAATGGTAGAAAGTCAAGTCACTGAACTATAATCTCCTCAAAGGCAGGAAATGTGTTTAATGCAGCTTTGTTTAAATGATGCCTAGATTGAGGCTTGTAGCTATTAAATGCTAATAAATTTTGGTGAGTGTTGTTGAATAATAGAAAAACACATACTAATTATAATTAATATTCAATATGGATCAGAAATTATATACATTGTTTATATATATATTAATTTATTTAATACACAGAGCTTTATGAGTTTAGTATTGTTTGCTCATGAAAATGAGACAATTGTAAAATGTAAAAACTCTTTATCAGTTGTGACATAGGCATGATCATAAAATATCTGATAAAATGTAAAAGTTAAAATTTCTGATAAAACTTAAAAATTACAATGGATTAATTTTTCTTGCTGAAACCTCTTGTTTTTTGACAAAGGCAATAGAAATTACTTTATATAAGTTGAAAGAAGCCATGTTTTCTTTTAAGTATTAACTTGAGGTGCTGAAATTATTTTCCTCAATAAAATGTTATATTTTTTAATTTTTTACATTTTTTTCTTCTGATGTAAACTGTGCCAAATAAACTGTAATGGCTTCAATAATGATTTTATTTATATTTATGTTTTATAATTAAATGTTTTAATAAATGAAATCAATCATTTAAGAACTGATTCACCTTTTAACTGAATCCCCCCAAAAGAAATTAATTTTTCTAAGAATGCCATAAATTATCGTTTGCTGTCATTTTCATTTGTCCTTTATTTTCTCCTACAGTTTTTTTTTTCATTTATTTTTATTAGTTGGAGGCTAATTACTTTACAGTATTGTAGTGGGTTTTGTCATACATTGACATGAATCAGTCATGGATTTACATGTATTCCCCATCCCAGTCCCCCCTCCCACCTCCCTCTCTACCCGATCCCTCTGGGTCTTCCCAGTGCACCAGGCCTGAGCACTTGTCTCATGCACCCAACCTTCTCTTACAGTTTAAAATCCTCTTTTATTGGGTACTTGAAGGGATACTGAAGCCAACAGGGGGAAATTGATACTATGGTTCCAGACCTATCTTCCTACCAGTCCCACCCAGTAATAGTCACAATAAATGACACCCTTGTGACTCAAAGTCTGAAACAAAGTCCCTGGAAGCATCTCATTATCACTGAGAGACATTAGCCTGGGAAAAGTCTTTTACTGTGTTATGATTGCCTAGACCATCTAAAAGCATCACATGATAATTCACAGTGTTGATCGAGTTCTTACATCACATGCCATACTGAGTCAATATTAAGAATACCTTTGTTTTACAGGCCTTAGCTTTGACACACACAGAGAAACACACACACAAATGTCTTAGTGTGTGTGTTCTGTGTGTGTGTATATATATAAATCTCTTGTGGCTTCTAAAGAATGGCCAAACTGGCATTCATACATTTTTGTTGCCAATGTAAACTGACACAATGTTTCCACAGGATACATTCTAAGACTCAACTTTTAAATTTGAACAAATAGTCAATGAGTCTATATTATATTGTCACCCTGTTTATTTAACTTATATGCAGACTACATCATTAGAAACGCTGGGCTGGATGAAGCACAAGCTGGAATCAAGATTGCTGGGTTATCAGTAACCTCAGGTTATCAATAACCTCAGATGTGCAGATGATACCACCCTTATGGCAGAAAGCAAAGAAGAACTAAAGAGCCTCTTGATGAAAGTGAAAGAGGAGAGTGAAAAAGTTGGCTTAAAACTCAACATTCAGAAAACCAAGATCATGGCATCCAGTCCCATCACTTCATGGCAAATAGATGGAGAAACAGTGGAAACAGTGAGAGACTTTATTTTTTTAGGCTCCAAAATCACTGCAGATGGTGATTGCCACCATGAAATTAAAAGACGCTTACTCCTTGGAAGGAAAGTTATGACCAACCTAGAAAGCATATTAAAAAGCAGAGACATTACTTTGCCAACTATTCCATCTACTTTGTCCGTTTAGTCAAAGCTATGGTTTTTCCAGTGGTCATGTATGGATGTGAGAGTTGGACTATAAAGAAAGATGAGTGCCGAAGAATTGATGCTTTTGAACTGGGGTGTTGGAGAAGACTCTTGAGAGTCCCTTGCTTGGCCAGCAGATCCAACCAGTCCATCCTGAGTGAAATCAGTCCTGAATATTCATTGGAAGAACTGGTGCTGAAGTTGAAATTCCAATACTTTGGCCACCTAATGCAAAGAACTAACTCATTAGAAAAGACCCTGATGCTGGGAAAGATTGAAGGTGGGAGGAGAAGGGGACAACAGAGGATGAGATGGTTGGATGGCATCACAAACTCAACGGACGTGAGTTTGAATAAGCCCTGGTAATGGACAGGGAGGCCTGGCATGCTATAGTCCATGGGGTCACATAGAGTTGGACACGACTGGGCGACCAAACTGAACTAAGGCCCTCCCCTCTTCTAG